>NC_084959.1:21429651-22038114 GCF_949316205.1 Platichthys flesus | reverse complement strand
GGCACTGAGTGTAACTTGCCGCCATATCATAATCAATCCCTCACTGTGATACCATTGCCCAAGGACACACATGATGTGGAGTTTATAAATGTTGGCTTTTTCTTTGCAGGAGAAAAAAATAAATAAATGCAGTACCTTCTCAAATGGTAAAGCTTTAGCATATTGAAAACAGATCATGAAAGTTAGTCATGTTTACAATATAAATGGTGCTGCCAATTGTCAAGCTCCTTTCTGCCAAAGTGATTCATGAAGGAACAGCTGCTGCTCTGCTACTCCGGCTAAATGAGTAAGACCAGCAATCACACGGCCCTGTGAGAGCTGCAGTGATTGCATCAAACTGTAGGTTTCATTAAACTGCTGCACATGGGTGTCCATATTTTGTTTGCAAAAAGTGGGTCAACATCTGCAAGGAGTCTTTTCCTGCCTAAATAATGTCTACGTTGAAGAGAGTTATGAAGGCCAATCGGTGGCTTCCATATCCCATGAAATTAATTTTGTTACCAGTCAAGGATCCATGTTGACCTTCAGCCGACGATTTGAGGCCACACGGACTCTCCACACCATGAGATGGTAAACACAATGCACATTGTGTTGACACAATATTCCTTTTATTTCCTGCAACCCTGTCCCTTATAAATTAGGCCTATATAAAATATATCACAACAGCCTGTTTTGTAAAAAATTTAATAGTAACCTTAGGGGCACGGAGGTTTCAGAGAGCACCTCCACCTGGACCAGAGGATTAATCAGTGCAACGGAGAGCTGTTAGCTGATTGATTCTCTGCTGCAAAAGGCAGAGCTGCCGAAGGGAACACAAGCACACACACATACACACACACAAACACAAGGGACACACAGGGGACGCACATGGGAGACACGAACAGAGACACAAGAAACACAGGGCAAGAGAGACACTCACGAAGAAAGAGACTGAAGAGAGCTGCCATGCCAGCAGAGATTGCTGGCACTTCAGCTTTAACTATTTTCTATCAACATAATGGAGATATATTTTTTATTTACCTACAGGGTGGGTGGTTGGGGGGGGGGGGAACAGCACCCATCTTTTAAACCAAAATAAGTGGGTATGCGCAGATTTTATTAAATGCGTGTAAACTGAAAAAATAAAGGACATTGACTCCTTTGATGTCACAAACTTACCCAAAACCAAAGTGATCTCTCACCACTCGGATTGGATAGTCAGGGATGTCCTTTCCATCACTGGTTTTCGGAGTTGGAGCAAACTGACCCAGGAGTGAATGTTGATGACAGCGAAATGTTGGTGGATTTTCTTCACCAGTTGAAAAAGGCTAAACATAGTTCTAGTGTTAAACTGGAGAAACAAGACAAGTTGGGAACCACTGCTAATGTTGAATCCAGCAATGCAGCCATTTCCAATACTGAAGACAATATATGTATTTTTATGATGCTCACATTTTTCTATGCTGCTCACAGCATTGTAAATTGAGAAACTCGAACAAAAAACAACAAACTGCTTTCTAGAAACAATGGTCCTGTTTATCTGGCTAGTCCCCAAAAAAGATTTTGAAAGAGTTTTTATAGGTGCCATTTCATACTCAGAAAGTAGTTCCAATGAAATATGATCACAAGTGCTTGGGATTATAACTGAGTGTTTTTTTAATTTTTAAGTTCTGCACTTGCAATGATTTATCAAATAAAAGTAAAATGGAACGCATACTTGTGGTGGATACATTCAGCATGTTTTTAGGTGAGCCATCCTGTATTTATGAAGCACCCCCACCTAGAGGCAACTAGTCATCTCTTCATAAATAAAAAAAACTTTAGTGGCACCTTTAGTGAGCTGTGATGTGGCACAACTGACTGTCAGTTAATCTGCAGGCTTGGTTAGCTTCACTCCTGGTATTATTTTCTCCCATTGTGTGTCTCCCATTTCATTCTGGCTTCTACCACTGACATGCTCCGATTGCCATTGCACTTGTTTTCATCTTATCCTGATATGGTAACAAAAACAATTCATTTCTATGTACAAAAACCCCACAAATAACCTAAACAACACCACCCATTTCTGTGTGTCTGCTGTGCCCATCCCCAGCATGCTTTCCTTTTGATTCATGTAATACTTGAAGACGCTGTTGTAAGACGGATAAATACAGAGTTTCTTCCCGTCCTCGAATGTTTATTCTCGAGGAGTTTGGTTTACACGCCCCAGATACCATTGCTTTTCTCCCTCGGCTTTTAGGTCCACTTAAGTCTGAATCGATGTTCATCAGCCGAGGCCAGGGGTGACTGTAAAGACCTGACAATTGTGCTCTATTGATCAGCATCCACCCAGACTAATTTAAACTGCACATGGCATTATCAATACCTGCTGCTGACCCAGATTCAGTATTACTATTCAGGAAGTGTTCGTCAGGGTAGCGGATGGGCGGAGCAGCGTGTGAGAGGCAGCTGAATGCTGGGTAATTACAAAGGAGACTTGTGGAATCCCTGACGATACGATGTGCAAGCGGAACTTTTGTGTGCTTGTTTGCCTGTTTATTTGAACTCCTCCTCCATCATGGACCACTGTGTAATGAGGTCATGATGTAAAACATGACAATGAATGAAGACCGGCGGCTTTTACTTTCTCTTTTTGTCCCCGTAAAGTTTGTCCTCAGGCTTCTTTTGTTCCCAAAACCCTCAATATCTGGCCTTCCTGACAGTTTAGTTTTTCTGTTTTTACTTTCTTTGACATTTTTTTGGGGATGTATTTACAAGGATCTTCTTTTGTTGGTGGGGTTGTTGAGAAAAACACAGATCTCCGTAGGCTTTGAAGCCAACGTAGGACTACAGCTCCTCTCTTCAATACGAAGTGTCGTTCAGAGCAGGATGTTTGACAGCAGAGGGAATGAGACCACAGTTTTAGATCCACACTTTTCACATAGCTCATAATAATCCTTAAATTTTTGACTACCACTTATATGTGCTGGGCTATGACATAACCTTGAATGCCTCATCTTCTTTTCTTTGTGCCAAGTTTTTCTGGCTGATCTAAAGTTGGAAAGGTGAAAGACATTTTTACGAAGCCACAGAGATAAGTGAAGGATAATCACTTCTTAGGTGACGCCACGCATTAAGCCCTATTGTATTTGTAATAGCCTGTATTCTACTCTGCTCTCCATAGTCGTCTGATAATATTGTATATTACTTTTTATATTACTATAATTACATATTTATTTTAAGTAGACTGTCAGACCTCAATGCCAGTGTGAATGGAACTTGCATTCAAACGCTAATCTGCAGACAACCAAACCATACACAACTCATGAAGCTAAAGTTCTGACCTGCGAATTCCTTGCACAAACATTCTCTGAGTCACAAGAGCATGTTCCACACACTGTGTGGAAAAGTCCCAGGTCTTACTCTCCACATTTGGAGAGACCTGAATGTAGACGGCATGTCATTGACCCACAAATATCAGACTCCTTAAGTATTCTACGACCAATGTCCAAGGTTTCCTCCAATTCAAGCAACTGGAGATTAAAATTCTTCGTCTTCCTTCAGATGTGTTTTTAAAAATTGTAAACCTGCAGACGGGTAGCTCGCACTGTTAGAGAGGAGCTGAGACATGCAGTTCAATCTTGATTAACTTTTGTGACATATCTCAATATCTAGCTGCATAGAGAATAACCCTTTAACAGCCAAGCTTCCCCTTTATTTTGTACCCTTCTTAGATGAGTAACAGGGCTTTTGGTGCCACTGGCACAATATATAGTGGATATGGTTATACTACATATGCAGCGTGGCAGGCAGGCAGGCAGAGTTGAGATCGGGATAAGAAGGCAAATTTAAGAAGGTCACCAGTTGCAAAGACGCTGAGAGTTTAATTCGAGTTACCGCCTTGGTAGTTCGTTCTGGCGACGGGTAAGAGAGACACCAGCATTGATGTTCCTGCAGCTGATTGCAGGAGCTGGCCAAGGGCACACTCGCAGAGAGGAAGCCAGGTGGGTGAGAAAACACAGAGAGGGAGAAGAGGGAAGCTCCCCTGCAGATCTTAACAAGTTAGAAGTCATAATTAATAGAAGAAAAAAAAAGATGATCAATTTCACACAGGAAAACATACAGTGGCCTTGAATGTAAAAGTGTTTTATCAACACATATTTTAATCTGTATACGACATGAAAAACGTATTAATTGTGTCAGAAAAATCGAACAATAAAAATAATATATAGAAAACTATAAAATAGGCTTTCCCCTCTCTCTGATACAGATTAGCGAATAAATAATGTTAATTCCACTTTCTCCCCTCCTTGTGTAGGACGCACAGAGCGGTACTTAAGATGGCTATGCAGCCTCTGCCCTTCTCTTTCCTCAACCCCAGCCTTTCCCAAATGGAAATCAGCAGACATCCAATAGATTTGTGCAAAGGGCCTCTGACAGTGACACCTGACCTGTGTGAGCAAATTAAGACGTCAGATCTACAAAAACCCTAAAGGTGCAAATCATCCAACCAATTTAATGGAAGTCAGTCAGTGATAATGTGAAGGGCTTTTCCTTTTGTTTCTCCAGATGCATTGAGCCTGAACTGCCCATGTTAGAGTCTTCAGTCTTCACTCTAAAAAACACTTTGTTCACGCAGGGTAGTTTTTTCTGAAGCCAAGAAACTTTCCAAGGCTAGAGATTTAGCTGTGGAGTTAGTTAACCTTGTCCAGAGTCAGTCATTCCCCCACTTCCACACTGGCCTTAAGTGATGGGCCTCTCATAGCAGCCAATTAGGCTGTGTCATTTCTCGTAGTGTACAGGCCCTCTGTTTGATTGATCATGCACCAGAAGCTTGTGGAGGGGAAAGGCAGCCAAGCATGATCTTAGGTCAGCTTCATTCAACATGCACCACTCCAACCCCCACACACCCTATCAGTCAGCCAAGGCTCTGTGATCAATGGGGAGGAAACTGTGTAGCTATTATTTATAGAATCACCAGGCCATTAGACCCAACTATCCACTTAGCCTTTGCCACTGACTGTTTCTGTGTGCTTGACAAGAGAGAATTGGAGATTGAGGATGGAAAGCCAGCCCATATTGTAGAAACTATTCTTTTCATTTATCTCCATCAACACTAAATTTACAGTCAGCTGCATGCCCTCCTACAGCCAACTCGTCTTACTTATGAGATTGCAAACCATTCACAGACCTCACTCAGTGATGTTGAAACAACTTGCCTTGCACAGCTAAGATGATGCATCCATGTACACCATGCTAGCCTCCTTTACTTCAATGCTGTGTTTAAAAAGTTTGTGAGGCAAAGTCAAAGAAAGTTTGCAGAGGTGAGAACAAATGTGTTAGTATTTGTTTCTTAGTGCTGTAAAAATAAGTTACTAAAATCTGCTCCCATTTCCCAGGAAATACCTGTGGGAACCCTCAGCCCCTCTAGGGGGCACTTTAGGCTTCAGACGAGCCAGCCTTCTTTGTACATCCTTTAGAAGGATTGTTTATTGTAAGCGGATGCAGCATCCCCCTTCTGTCTTTCTACTTCCACCCATATTTATGACTGAATCCAAGCTGCACTCTCAACTTGAGCTCATATTAGAGTTATTTCCTTTGTCTTTGCTGCTCAGACCACCAGAGAGATCAATAAGACTTTTGAGAGCATCTAAAGTTTAACATGATGTCACACAAAGGACTAACGTTGGCTTTGGGCTGTATCTCTGAAGATCGGATTCTGTTGGTGTGAGAGCTGACTAAAACTGACCAATTTTACAGTTAGCTCTTTCTTTCTAGCTCAGTTGACTCCAACGTGTAGGTTCATGGCTTGAATTAGTTGGTGTTGGTGTTCAGCCTGGTTTAAGCTGCATTCATGCTTGAAGGACTGGTCGTTGCAACAACTGTGAGATCAACATGACACCTTTTCCTTCTTTGATCACGCTCGAAGCATGAGTAGCTCGGTGCAGTCTCCTCTGATATGCCTCAGAGAAAAATACAACAGCACTGCCACAATGATAAATAAAAATAACCAGAAAAATCCAGGAGCATCGCTTCAGGCTTGTGTGAACTACTTTGCCAAGACAAACCCGGTCGCGGAGTTTTTCTCGTAGTTTTCTGCAGAATGTCTTGAAACAGTATACCTGCAATGTCCCTTCGGGAGCCATCTGCTAATGTCCATGCTCCCTCAGACTCAGAAAAGAGATGAAGGGTGTAAATATCCAGTTTCATCACAGTTCAATATGGTATTGATTCTTTAGACATGATTAGATATTTGCCGATTTCAGCAAAGTCAGGATTCCATTCAATGGACCTGTGATTATTATGGAACAATTGTTACATGCCCATTTTGCACAGTAACATCTTATGACTAACACAAAGCAACTAAGACTGAAGGAACAGAACAGTCTTGACTTTAACTGCATTTAAATTGAAAACGTGTTGCTTGTGTGAAGGCATTTCATGGCAGCTGTGGCAAAGGCCTTTCTCTTTTTATACTTTCTCCCTTTGTGCTACAGCTCTCCTTTTCTTTTGTCTATAGGGCGTCTCATCTAAAATGACGAGCAGAGACATGCAGGTGCAGTTTCTGTGTATTAGGTATGCCTCCAGTGTGATGAAGACAACTTTGAACCGGCTTGTGCATCTACAGGGGTCGAGAGGTCCGTCATCTCATTCCTGCTATATTGGTCAACTTGGTTACCATTGGCCACCAGGCCCACCGGCGCTCCAGAGGGACATTGAATTGACGTCAGCTGGTTGGTGGCGTACCTCCCAACATTTTCAATTATTGTTAAAGATGACCCATCATGTGGGAACTTTGATAAAACTCAGTGACCGATTTGTTCAAGAATAGAAGTGCGCACTGGCCTGAAGCTGTACTCCTGGAGAAATCAAGCCAGTAGTTGTGTTGTTGTGTTTTTCTTTGCCATTTTTTAAAGCTGATCCATGTTTGTGAATGAGCTAGCCATGATTACATTTCCTAAACGCTAGCTATAAACAATTACAACTGAAACCTAGCTATTCATGTTTAAGTCAAAGGTAATACATTTTAAACAGTTCTTTTAACTGTACACAGAAAAGAGAAAGTACTTCAGAAGAGAGGACGCGTGCAACCATTCAACATACAGCATTTATCAAAAAAATTCATGAATCAGTTCTCTCAGAAAACAATTCATGTATCTAAAAGAAAAAACTTAGGTTTTTAGGGGACTGTCTGGCCTTTGTAGAGGTATGCACTCAACCTTTCTAGTATGTTTCAGGTATTTAGTCTTGTTTAGATTGATTACCAACAAACCTGGTGGAAGGATGGGGCATGGGTTGGAAAATAAGTAGCTATTGGTGCGGCTCTGGATCAAGCGATGGATCCTGGAATCTTTTACACTTTCTTGTGAGATAAGCAATGATACCACATTTTCATAGTTTCTCATAAGATAATTCATGATCCTAAACTGATATTTACGAGTATGTGCAATTTGGTGCAGATTCAAGTAACAAAGTGATGTAATTGTCATCTCATAAGGGGATTGTTTGGCCTTGCCGTAGGTATGCTCTCTGAGTGCCATTCTATTTTGTACATAGTAATAGCCTTTTACCCTCCTGCACATTAAAATATTGATGTTCAAGGTGAATTTGTTTCACAATTTAGATTTAAAAAATGCTCTCTTAATCATGTAAAGTAGAAACGAGGTTATTACAATCCCCAAACTGTTTGTAGGCATTGAGTTCTGACGTCAAGCTATTTCTATTTCGGTTCTATTTCTCATACATAATCCCCTATCCAAGGATTTCATGCAAGCCATGTCACTAAAATGCTCCAGCAGGACAAGGGAGCTAAACCATTTCCCATCTTTTCAGTCCCTCAACTCTCTTTGAACTCTGTGACTGCATAAGTTAATGAAAGGCCAGTGGGTATTATTTGCAAACGCGCCACTTTCATTTGTGTGTCTGTTCAGCAGTCCAATGATATGGAGTTGAAGCAGAATTTGGATGTGACTTCTGTGATCATGAGTCACAGTTCATTCATGTATTAATTTCTCCTCCGTCTGCCTTCCCCATATGACGAACTCTCCTGTTACTCTGGACCCTGCCATGCCCTCCTGCTCTGTGGAGCTGCTTGACTCCTCCATCTGACCTACTCTCCTGTCCCCTACTCCCAATCAGCACTTTCTATTTATACCTGCCCATTTCTACTCGTTCCCTGCCAGATTCTTTATCGTGTTTCCCGGCCTTCCGTGCCGGCCTAGTTTTGACCACCTGTCTGATTTTGCCTTTGACCTCCTCCCTTTGACTGTCACTTGGTTTGCTTTTTGCCTGCCTGTAACTGAATAATGGCCCACCTCGGGACTCTACTTACTGTTTCCCATTGCCTGCTTCTGTCATGTGAGCCTTAATAAAGGCAACCTGTGTTGAACTTTTACTGGCGTTGCTGAGTTTGTGTCATTGAGTCCTACTAAAGCTGAACCTCTACCGTCTTAATGGATTTTATTTGCCTCTAATTGTAACTAGTTCATTGCTTGTGAATCAGGAGCATGGGCTTTAATTTCATTAAAGGGTTTTGTCTCAATTCAAGTGTAGTTTATAATATTAAATTAGAAGGGCCCTGAAAAAGCGCATACATCCACCATAGCCAAACAGTCCACTTACGAAACCACATTTAATTTCACTACATTTTCAGATTTTTATTTGGACCTGATTGCACTCATTAAATGATTATAGGGAAAATACACTGTCTTGCAATCTTAATGAAAGTGAAAAAATAAGATATGCAACCACTTCCAACATTAAACAACCATCAAAAGTGGGAAATTTTGTGTGTTTTTACACCGATCACAGTGTAGGCTGTTCAGTTAGTACATGCTCTCTTTTTCTGTGATATATTATCAAAAGGCAAAATTTACACTATACAGGGTCAGAGTTGTTAATGCCAAATAATGCACAGGGGTTCTTTTAGAAGTTACAAAATGCTATTCGGCATTGTCTACTGTGAATTCTATTAACTGCCTCTGCAGCAGCAGGATGTTTTTCTTGATGACATTGTGAGACCTTTGTCTCATGTCTCACATTTTTGAAAGATTTGTTTGCTTCCATCAGACAAGACCAAACTATCTGAGAGATACGTATCACAGCTTTTAATGAATTTGGGCCAGAGTGGGCTGATAAAAGAACCAAATAGGCCGGCTACTCGCTGACTCTCCCGAGACTTAAAAATGTCTGTAGCAAAATTGAATACTTTGAATCTTTAATTTTTGATAGTTTTGTTGCAGGGGGATGGAAGCCGAGAACAGCTCTGCTCTATGGCATCTGATTTATTGTAATTACTGTATGATGTGCAAAAACGTTTATGCAAGACAAGTAGAAGTGGGTTCCATTGCAAATTTGGCCTGATGGGTCGAACAGTGAGAGTGCCAATATTATTCAAAGGGGCACTTTTATCGCTGGCTTTGCGTCCAGCTGAGTTAAGCAAAGCTCACACACTTTCTCAGACGCTTAGACTTGATTATCATCGGAGATGCTCTTGGCCATCTTGTGTCCTCTTCCTCTCAGCTTTCTGAAAACAGAGGGTTGGAGAGTGGTACTGAGGTGGGGGTTTGGGACACACAACACATGGTAGAAGTACACATTTGAGGCTTTCTACCAGAACACCCTTATGTGTTCACTTTGTGAAAGGGTCTATATTGATCGAAACCTTGATCTTTTTCCTGAACCTAACCAAGTGGTATTGTTGCCTAAACATAACCAAACTGCAATTTTACACTGAAGCCAAGAGCTTTCCTGTCAGTACATTTTTTCTAGCAGAAAACCCCTGAAGGCAAACTTCTCCCAACAGCGAGACACACTGTGCGCGGATATTTCTTGGCGATGTAAATTGCTCTGAGCCTGCTAGAAGTTCTTCTGGGACAAATCTTACGCTCCCCAAACAAGTGTTTCCTCTTATATTTTAAGGGTCCCCTTAAGGACAAGAACAAGCAGAATATGATTGCCACATGGCCCACGAGTGACCTTCAAGCTAGGGGGAGTTAAACTGGAGCAGTGATGTGGTAATGGATGAATCATGAAACAATAGGCCCCTGGGCATGAGTGAATGGCTAAAATACAAGTCCTAACCCCCCATCATGAGGGGCACTACTCAGCCTTTAAAAAGAGGTTTAGAACTGAATATTGAGCTACTGTTGCAATCATAATTCCCTGTGAACAGCTCCTAAGCAGTTGTACAATAAACATAAGACCTTCAATGTATTTATTTACTAGACGGGTGTGAAGCTTTACGGTAGCTAATTATTTAAAGGGAGGTGTGGGGGGGGGGGGGGGGGGGATAACAATCTATCAGCAACACACTCTTCGTGTCTTCTGTCTAAGGCTCTTGCTCACCCCAAGGAAGTACATATTTTACTCCAAACCTTACCAAGTAATTGTTGTGCCTGGACTCAATTGTACTGTAACCTTTCCACAACGGTGGCTGCATGTTTGTCATGCATGAGGATGAAGTCCGTGGCTGACTCTCCTATGGGTTTTATCCAAGCATAAGGACAGGAGGCCTACATGGTCGTTTAAGTTGGACAACGTGTTGACTGCTGCCAAAACAAATAGCCTATTGCAGATTGACACTTATTAGTAGGCATTCAAATGGTGAATGGTCTGTATTTATATAGCACCTCTCTAGACCTGAGGACAAATAAAAGTGCTTTACAGTACAGTGTGGTCTTTTCAGGTTTATTTATTACTCAAAATCAGACACTGCCAATATAAAAACATTTCAAACACTGCTAACATTGAAGTTGTTCTAAATAACACAACAAACAAAACAAAACACCTTAACCATGGCTGTACTGCCTCAAGACTTTCCACAGTTGACTTCAGTCATCACCTTCTGTCTATCTTGTATTTTATTGTCTGCACAATTGAGGCCATAATAAACAATAGAAAATTTAACCTGCTCAATGACGCCTTGCTCAAAGCAATAGTTCCTTTTACATTCTGCCTCTTTGCTCAATCACTGCTTAGACTGAACTGAAACATCCAAATAACGGCAAATGTGTGGTAAGTGGCAAGACGCAGCAGTTCCTCTAAGGATGCACTGCTGCAATAATGAGTTGACCTTTTGTGAGACTAATTCACCCTGGAAGACGTACAAGCTCATATATTATAACTATTTATTACGCTGGTGTAACTGCTCTTAATTACTCCTGCCTAGACGATAGAAGTATATGAAAGCGTATAGACTTCTTGCTTGCAAGGCAGCCCTCTGCTGCTTTGGAATAACCACTCAGTTTAAGAGTTCACATATGCTATTCCTATGGGCCAGGATGGTTGAGTTAATAATTTTTTGACACATTCAAATGCCATAATATATCACAGAAATGCAGTGTTCACACCGGGCGCGGTAGCGACGCCGAAGTGCCGCTGCAGCCTGCAGTAATAACAGCATTTAATAATTGTTTTCAAGCATATACTTACTTGTTGCTCCAAAATTAACTGCATCCGCGTCCCAACATGTGTCCTTTTTGGTGTTGTCTTTATACAACATGTTCCGAGGATCATACAACTCACTGTATTTCTCCACTTCAATTATTAATTTAATGCCATCCATGTTGAAGAACATCTCCGCTGTTTGCTCCGTTAAATGCCGGGTGTCGAGGGTAAATTACGTATTCTCCACTCAAGCCTATGTGGAGAATACGTAGTGCCCCCCCCTCTCTTTTTATCTTTATGACTGCTTGTGTGGCCGTAGTGGATGGGCAGAGGGGGACATTTAATAATGTGTTCGGTAAAAGTGTTAAAATTAAAACTCCTGGACAACAGAAGGTGAATACAAAGTATGGGATGCATATTTGATCATTTATCTCATAAAAAAATATGTCGTCAATATCGTTTAAAATCATTTTTCAGTGTGTTTCCTGTCGCGATACGCTCGCGTCAAGCGGAAAAAATAGACTCGACGCCGAAACGATCGCTTCACGGCGCTAGGCTGCCGCGGCACAATGCTACGCTTCAGCCTCCGGTGTGTTCAGCGCTGCGGTTTAACATGGGAGTGGATGGGAGCCAGAGGATTGGCGCTGCGCTTACGTCTCGCTTTGGCGTCGCTTCCGCGTCCGGTGTGAACCCGGCGTTAAGACATAAAAATAACATAATAGAAAGGCCTTTAATTGTTGTTCTCGCTTAATTTATCTTTCATTTCTATGTTTTTTTTTGTATTGTGCCGCTGCATTAAAAATAATATTTTACTAATGAAACAGATCTCTTGAACTGCAGTAGGTTGAAAGTTTCTATGTCAAATAAATCATCAACATAGATTAGCAACTAAAATGTATGAAAATGTAGGCGATGAATTCATAAGCACAAAGATGTGAAACAAAAGTTGAATTATCGCTCTAGCTCAGGGAAATGCTTGGTTTAAGTTGCAGACATTAATTGTTTTCATATTATGTTTTTATATTTAAATGTCTTCTACCTAGTGTATACACATTTTTTTCATTGCACCGTTTTACCCTTTTATGCTTTATTTTTTTTTATATTATTTATAATTTGTACCTTGAGGATTGCTGTTTATTTCGTTGTACACTGTGCAATGACAATAAAAAGTATTCTCTATTATTCTATAAAGCGACCTCTACCCTGACCGACACAAAAGGCTGCCATCGATTATCATTTTTCATTCCCTTCACCTCAACCATGACTTGGCATTTCTGCCCGCAGTCTAAACATAAAGCATCCTCATTCATTCCTCGAACCAATGTTCAGGTAAAAAACACACTGGCAATAATCCAGGGACAATGCAGGCAATCTGTTTGATGGATCTCACACTGCATGACCTTCACACAGTGTGACCATACAATTCATTTTAGCTGAGCTGCTTTACACAATATGGAATATTATCTTATTACTGTAAGTGTTGCTTCCTTTTGCTTCAGGTTTTATGGTGTATTAAAAGCCTCTGCTCTGTTCAGTTAACATTAATAATATGTTTTGTCCCATTGTCACATGCACACTATTTGTGTTGGAACAAATTCTTGAAAAACAGGAAAAAAAAAGTATATTACAAATTATAAAAAAGAAAAGTATTTAGCAGTTTTAAAAACGATAAATGTTCACACTCGAATGTAAACATGCAACCCATAGTGCAAGGCCTATGCAAAGGACTTTCACAGTTCACTGAGCATGGAAAGGCAGAGTTCACCATTCTATATTATATATATATATATATATATATATATATATATAATAATAATAACAGTAGTTTTTGTTGTTTCAATCCTGTAGCTCTGAAGTCAGAGAGATACCTGCTCAGAGATAGAGAGAGAGAGACCGTTGGAGGGAAATAACACAAAGTTAGTGACATGTAGTAAAATAGATAAATGTGGGGGCATAGGGACAGGAAGAAGGGGTGAAGTGCTCAGGGCATGATGGGAGCTCCCTCAGCATTCTAGACCTCTAGCGGCCTAACTAAAGGATGTTTCAGGACTCACTTGATCTACATTACATCAAGAACATCTAGCCCGAAGTATAAGCTTCATCAAAGTTTGAAGTCTAACCTTATATGTAGAGATGGTGTCTGACTCCTGAACCCATAGTGGGAGCTGGTTCCAGAGGAGAGGAGCCTGGTAGCTGAAGGCTCCATCTCCTGTTCTACACTTACAGGCTCTGGGAGTCACAAGAGAGGCTATACTCCCCTAATAAGTGAATATTGGGACAATACAGTGTTATGAACTCTTTGACATATGAAGGGCCTTGATTGTTATGGGATTTGTATGTGAGGAGCAGGATCTTGAATTATTTTCTGAATTTTACGAGCCAATGCAGAGAAGCTAAGACAGTAGTAATATGACTGATAAACACAGACTATAATATAATTTCTTTCCAGAGTCAGTATAGTTAATAAATGTATATTAAAAAACGGTCGGACAGAATAGGGTTTCTGGAAATGTTATTATATTTTCAATGTCTGTGCCATATGTCAGAATAAGATCAAGAGTGTGATTGAAACAGTGAGTGGGTTTATTTACATGTTAATTAATTAAAAGCTGAACTAAGACTGTCATTGGCAACATCTACATGAATGTTGAAATGACCTACAATAATAACTTGATCTGTCCTAAGAACTAGCTCAGATAGAAATTTGGATTATCCAGATGAACTGGTTTATGTGATTTCAGGCTTGGATGTAAAGTGATTACTCTTCACTATAAACAGTTTTAGTATTAATTGGTCCATTCACCTTCTCATCTCCCCATAATATTCATCATTTTGGTGTCATGGAGGCATCTCTGTGCCATAAAGGGAGGAGTCCAAATCAAAGTGCAGTGAAAATATCACAGTCCTACCTAAGAGCACAGATTTATTCCGCCCACTATGTGGAGACAAGTATGTTGACACTGAAATGTGTCCTAATGAATCCATGGTTTGGGTTAATGAATGGCCCCATCAGCATAACTGATGAGGCTTAATATATCACTGTGATTATGGCGGGACATTAGGAGACTCAAGTGGTTGTTTTTGCATCAGGTCCCGACAGTGCTTGTTTTTCCGCTTTGTTCAACACAGAGACGGAAAACATGAATAGTGACTCATAGCAAAGGGTCCCACACCTGGAGACAACACACTTACAGTAGTGGTTTATTAAAAACAAATATAAAAATCAGATTTTGTCTGTGTCAGCCACAATGCGCAACACATTACTTGATTATTTTCAGATTTAATTATTGCCTTGACCTATTTCCAGTGATATCTGCATCACTTGATTACATTGATTGGGTTTAAGCCAGAACATTTTTATGACCTCTGTTGACTAAACAATTGAGGAAGAAAGCTCTCAGGCTTTCTATGCTGACCAAGGACTGTGTCATGAATATAAGATTTCATCACTTGAGATGCATAATATTCAGAATCCAGGTACGTTGTTGTGTGATGGACAGATGACCTATGTGGTCTTTTTTTTGAAGGATCTGTTGATTGTGGCTCAGTAAGATCCTATAGGTATTTTTTCCCCTAAAGACATGTTGACATGTCATATTGAGAAAAGTACAGAAGTTGATTCAACCCTGTATTTTCTATTTACATTATTTTTATTTATATAGATAAATATAAAATATATAAAAGGCAGTGCACATTATTAAATAATGTATCATGCCAGTATTTTGTGCTTTAACACTTGAGGACTCCTGAAAGCTCAGAAAACGTTCTGACATGCATTGACAGGTCATTCGAATGGAAACAGACTATGATGTGTCTGACAGCTTTATGACACCTGTACCACAGTTTTGGCTTGAGTTGCCCTCTCCCAAATCCTCTTCCTAGGACCTACCCCTAGACATGAACTGCCCTTGCTCTGGGAGTGCCCCCCCTCCAAACAGAGTCACAAGGGAGGGGGCTAGGAAATTTTCCCCTAGAAATTGGGATCAACAGCCAACCATTTTGTTGACAGTGATAAACAATATACTATACTATACTGACATGTCCAGCTGAAATGTTAACACATATGTAGGGAAGTTAGCAAAATTTTCAGCTTGACCATTTTTCAAACTTCATATACAAGACACGGGAGTAGTGAATGTTATTTGTTTCTCTCACTCAGACTGTTCACATGTTTGTTTAGCAATTTTCCTGAAAAAAGATGTCAAAGCAATTTAATTACGTTTTCTACTTGATTGACAAATATATTTAGCTGGATCATGGTTATTTTGCAATATTTCAAATATGGCCATTTTATCCACAGCGGTCACCATGTTGTTCCGCTTTGTTGGTTCGTAAACCATTCAGGAATTTAAGTCTACCCCTTTGTTTTAGGGGGGTCCTGAACACAGCCCGGTTGAAGGGGTGATGAAGGGCAAAATGACCACTACCCCAACATGTCATAGACAACACTACCCCTTCACAGCCATGCACAAAACGAAGGGCTAAGGCCAAGTGGTAGGGCTCAGGGGTGAATTGGGACAGTAATTTAGGCATTTGTTGTGTTGACTACATACATGTCTGTTGTGAAACCTACTTGGCATCATGGATACAGTTTTTAATGTTTATTTAGTCTATATTTTTAATTACACAAGAATCAGTAATTTCATAGCATTGATGTTTGTTCTATACTATGTGTGGACAATGTTAATGATAAACAAGGGTTTTCTGTCATTACTCCAGACTATTTATTATAAACAGTAGGTTACGGAATGAAATAAAATACATTTTAACAACCCAGATCTTTGTATCAACCCTTAAATGGTAACCTAATTTTAGTGGGATCAGTTAAAATTCAAAATCGTCCTAATATTTTTTTAAGTAGTTAAAGCATCTCAAAGCTCCATTGTTCTGAAAATGGTTCACAAGTATTCAGTGCTCAGATTCGAGCAGCAGGGTACCCTCACTTAAAAGTAAGACAATAAAAATGTGAAGTGATTTTGTCAGGACTTAATTTCTCACTTTTTCACAATGTATGGCACGTTTTCCCTTTTTGAAAACACATTTAATTGCAAACCAAGGGGAAAAACTCTTCTGGATGCTGTTACTGAACTAGAAATGTTGTCTTCTGAGGCTTGGTAAGGTTAGATTATCAAGGAACCCCACTGAAGGTAGTATAAAGATCACACATTCCTTTTAAATTATGAGAGTTATTAGTTTATAGTTTATAGAGAAATAAACAGTAGTACTAGCTGTATGTGTCCAGTTTTGCTCAGAGTGCATCTTTCCACATAAGCTCCCAGAGCAAGTTATGTGAGTCTCCCGTTTTACCTTGTTATTCTCACATTAAAGCATTTGATGGTCATCTGTAAAAACATCAGATTTCAAGAGTGTCTTGGTTATTGGTCATTTAAAAAATCTTAAATCACTACGTAACATCCTTTCAGACAAAGATACAAATGAAGGTTGAAGAACTGCTGACAGTTTACAGTAGCTGTGGATCTTCCTGATAAAAAGAAGCTCAAGTTTAGACGATCAACCCTCAGATACAAGCCATATAAGTGGACATCAGGCACACTTTCTATTCATACTAAAAATAGTTGTAATGAATGTAGTTTGGATAAATGTAGGCACAGAAAGTACTAGCAAAACACAGTGGTTTAGAAATAAGTTCTTTGTCAGTCTTTATAATGTATACACCTGAAGTTCTTTGTGCTTCTATCACAATTAGATCGACAAAAAAAACAATTATTTGTATCCTTTTGTGGAGCAATGTCCTGCAACTTTTTAAGCTGTTTTTCATCATATTTGGCTAGGGATTTTATGAAAGTGCAGTTGTTGCTTCATCCATTTATTTTGATAGGGACATTAAAAAAAAGCCTCAGTGCATCGACAACATGGCTACCGACTGGGGAGGCTCGCTGTTGCTGTAGATGTTGTAGGAAGCAGCAGTTCAGGTGCATGTGAGTCATTAGAAAGTAATGTTAATCTCTTCAGTGACAGAATGTTGACAGGGATGAAGGTTGTATTCCTGAAAGCAAAGCTACTGATGATATTGCAGTAAATATTAGCTCAACTGATCCACAGTGCAAACATATTCCCCTGGTGACATCTAATTGCAGAGAAACAAGTATCATGTATTTTTTATGTTCTGCACATTACTGTCAGAAAACATGGGAGGTGGAGAGAGGAGAAGCTGTTTGCTTACGGAATGCACTTTCATCGCCCAATCTGACATATCTCTTCTTCCCTTCCTCCTCTCCCTCTTTTGATAAGACAGACATTGTATTTTGATTTGATTTTTCCTTTTTTTTGCCATCTGTGCAGAGGTGATAAAAAAGAATAACTGGTATGTTAAATATTTATCCCTCCTTGTTGCTCTCTTGGGGGATGAAGCTAGTGAGGCTTATAGGTTCTATAACATCCAGAGTCAAACCAGATTTTCTGTTCACTACAACAACACATTTCAAATATATATATATTTATTGAGGGTCAATCCTGCTTTTACCATCACACTGGATGGTAAAAGAATAAGTATTAAAATCCCCACAGACATGTCAATAAGAATACCTGCATATAAAGACTGAGAAACTTTACCATTGCACTGCAAACCAGAGGCAGTGTATCTTTACTCTCTCTTTCCTCCTCATTTAATGACCATCGGGAGACCAGCAACTGCAATTTTAGGTCTTAATGACTTGTTTTGTACTCTTTCATCGTGCTCAAAGAGGCAGCACTCCCACTCACTCAACACGACTGCACAGAGTTTCTCATGAATTGGAAATTGGAAGACGGTGTAAACACGGTGCCTGAATACCCTTAACTGTATCACTGACCCTCTCAAATTAAACAGGAACCCCTGAGGGCAGCGTTTCTGTAGGAGGCACTGACCATGGCCTTTACTTTGAAGACTGAAAAGTAAACAGGGGTTCTTTAAAATTCATACAATCTTGATTTTCTTTATTTAAAGGTTGTCCCTGGTTCCGTTGCACGGCAGCTCTTTTCAGATGTGCATCTCTCTGAATGGTTGGAACAAGTTGACCTCAGGAGATATTTTATACTTCACAGTATGGTCTTTTGAAAATGGCTTCAATGTGGTGCTGGTGTTAGCAGACCTATAACATTTTGAAAAGTTGCCACGGTCAAACTGAGCACTTATTTGCTTCCTAATAAAAGTGTTAGGGTCGATGTGGAGGAAAAAGAGGAACGAAAGAAAATACAAAATAAATGATATTATTTTATATATAATTCATCTATACTGTAAGATTGAATATCAATGTGATGTGATATTGGATAATCTAGAAGTCCATATGTCTGACAGATGAACTGACAGACCTCTTTTCACATAGCACCAAAGCAATCATTTATTAAGCAGCCCTTTTTCAAACTTGTTGAAACATAGTAGTTTCTCTGAGAGTGGAAGTCCTTGTCCATTCATATATATTTTGAGGTGAAAATGTTTTTCACGTTTCATACATTAGTGAGCAGAATGTCTAAAAGTCAGAGCCACAATAGACATTATGCAACTTTTTTTTGTACCGCGTAGCGCTAACTAACATGACGAACATTACATGAACCATTGCCTCTTCACTTAAACAGCTGTGTTGCCGTGAATAATGAATGATAAGTAAATGGAATAAATGCAATGGCCATATGCTACATCATGAAACATGTCCGTAGAGTAACGAAACCCCATGGCCTACACAGTCCATTAAAGCATTCATGCAGCAAAGTGCTCACAGTCTGTCGGCTGCAGAGAGACAGCTGAAATCCTGACTTGTGGCTGTGTAAGACTCAAAATGGAAACCCGTGTTTCACTGAGCTCTCGGATTGAAACCACAGTCGACTGGTGTCTCAATATACTAAAACGTTGCAGTGCACTTCCACATCCCTGCAGGTGTTAAAGCACTCAAGGGCACATCTCCCCACACTGTAAAATATAATATAAAATAAATATAATAGATTGGACTGACGTTGTAAAAGACTTTGCAAACGCAGAGCCTCTAAACATAATAATGAGTCAAAGTAAATTGTTTGTGTGATTTTAACAACATTAGCACTTGGCATATTTTAATGTAGCCCATTTGAATAAAGTGGGAAGAAACTCAATAAAGAAGAGTTCCATGAACTTAATTTATTGTGCTGTGCCTGTAAGAAAATGAAAACTGTTAAACTCATAATAAAATGTAATACTGAAATTGACTTTCATTCCAGGGTCTACTCAGGTTAGAACTACAGCGGAGCGATCATTTCATGAGAAGCTGTATTTTCAGTTGGTAAACACTGTTGTATGGACCGAACCTCAGGGATGTTACGATCCATTCTGCACTACACTGAAAAAAAGGAAAAGGTTTACCAACTGAAAACTCCAATTGCTTATACAAATTAATTAAGTTTGTTCAAAATGGATTTTATCAAGTTTTATTTACACATTCAACTTTTGGGAAAAAACAATCCTTTTCATTGTAGTTTTTTTTTTAAGCAGGTAAACTGGTTTCTTTTGTAAGTGTGAAAAGTGAGGCTGTTTTCTAATAAGCTAGATCTAACACTGTCACGCACCATGGCGATTATAATAATAACACGTTAATACATTTGAAGAATTAAGGTAAACATAATTTTTATTGTGCTCGAAATTGAGAACTCTTGAGTTGTTGTGTTTAATTGGATCCTGTTTCCTGTGTGTTTTAGCACAAAGGTGGGGAAATGACATGTGCTTCCACAAGAATCCAAGACGGTTTCTCTTTATGTATTATGAAAACACGTCTCTTCAGGTAATGGCTTAAGAAGGACACAGAGGCTGACAGAGTAGATGGGCCACTCACCAAATAGCCTTTTTGTTGGATATCCTCCAAGAAATGTTCCATCCTTCAATTTGTAAATGCAGGCATTTGTCCTTAAAAGTCTGCAGGTGACCTTAAAATCATCATACATATCAAGTCTTTCAGACCTGCCAAGTGGTATAATTTTAATTTGAAAGTAAAGTTACAGGGAAAGCACCCCTGCTGTTGTTGGTGTTATTTATAAAGGTTAACATGTATCAGTGTGGCTGCTCTGCTAAATACATTTACAGCTCAGAAATGAATTTACTGTTGCCATGAAAAAATAAAAACACCACATTGAATTGACTTTATCATAGAATATTGATAACCTTACCATATTGCAAGCACTTTGATCCATTTTATCTGAAAGCCATTGCCCCTGTGTATTGACCACACACACACACACACACACACACACACACACACAGACCCACAACTTCTGTCCTCTTTCCCCACCATAGCACCACAAATGCCCCAAGGATGCCATTGACCCTACTGCGGCTGCTGAAGTGGAAGTGACTGATGTTGTAACAAAAGCTGTGACAGCGTAAATGGAGCTGAGAGTCTTTCAGCTCCAGAGCGTTGATCTTACATTGCCACCACTCTAAACTGTTTAGATGTAGAAATCCTGTGTGCTTCTGCCCATTGGTAGATTAACCTACCGAAGGTTAAATAAACCCAGATGATAAACACCACTTGGCAGCTAAAAAGTACACAGTTGTACAAAGTATAAATGTCTTCCTCTACTGGCAAACTCGCTTGTAAATAATGCTTTTTTTTGTATTATATTTTATTTATAAGTTTTTCTCCCTGCTGCCCTGCAGGTACATTCCCAGTGGAATCTAAAGATTTTTGAGAAAGTAACATATAGCAGCTGTGTTGCTCTGTGGAATCAGTCAAAGATCTGTGACCCAGCTCGTGAAGTGAAAGCTGCATTCTGTGACTGCTGAAACCAATTTGTTGTGATGCAGCAGAGCATAGCAGCACAGTTTCAGCTCATTGTCTCACTTAGTTTGAAACATGTGTGTGGGCAGATGAACAAAAAAAACAACAGATGACTGATCGAGAGCCATAATTGTTGAGTGTACCTGTTTACTGTCCTAACTGAAATATTACAAGCAAGACGTTAACATGACTGATAAATGCTCAAAAGCCATTAGTATTCCCTTTGTAATGCTGTATAGCCTAATATCTATGTGCATTAGATACTCCTCCTTTTTTTTTAAAACCCACAGAAGTAAAGTTTTGCTACCGGTGATATATAATGTCTTTAAAAAAGCAATGGTGGTGAGGTACCTGATAATGTCCCTAGGCGGTGGTGAAGGTGAAAATGACCCAGGGCCAATTCTCTACACTGCTCTCTGTCAAACCTTTGGCCTTTCTAAGTGCGGGTGAGATTTTAGAGCAGCGGTGGAAACCATGTGCAGTGGAAAACCATACTTCATCGACTGGTTTAACTAATTAGTTTCTCCTATGTGGTTGAGGGTTTGCTCATCAGTGGGATGAGTGTCCACCCCCGGCGAACAGAAAAGAAACAAATCACTCAGGAGGATGCGATGAATAATAAAGAGTCCTTGTGTCCACCCAGCTGTCACTTGAACAGAAACACTTTAGTGCTATTTAAACCACCCCCACCATATAAATGAGCTGGACTGAATCAAAGTAACACCTGTCTGTTTAACACAATAAGGTTCAACTGCACCAGAAGCTTCAGCCCCTGAAATGTTCATGCATTCTAGTCGACACCGATCTGAGAATTTCAACACAAACAGAACATTACATCCTCAATGAAGGATGATTTACTGCAGGACTGCTGATCGACTGCATTATGTTAAGCTAGGTGTTCCTAATAAACTGCGGGGTAAAGTTTGCATATATAATGGAGGAGTTGTAGTAAATATTATGTTTGAAAAACATTTCAATATTTTACTTTGCCTGTTTCTTAGTGTATGTTCAATGTACATTTCTCTCACGTCTATATGTACCTGTAGTTTTAAAATAAAAAGGCCAACTTTCAACATTATTTTCTTTCCTTCACAGGTGTGCACAGGGGGACGTTGTCACACACACAGCATGGCTTAACCGGTCGAGTATACTGTACGCTGGGGAAGACAAATGGTCTGTGGATCCCCGGGTGAGTCTGGTGACCCTTAATCAAGAGGAGTTTACCATCAAGATTGAAAACGTGGATATGACGGATGAGGGGCAGTATGTGTGCGCAGTCCAGACAAGCAGTCGACCAAGAACTACCTCAGTGCATGTCCTTGTCCAAGGTAACCCATACGCTTCTCTCCTTCTGCTCCTAACATCCAAAATACCAGTTGTAATACATTTAACAAAACGTTGGTTTTAATTCAGTCTCAGCTGGGCCCGTTGTCTAATAAAACATCCTCTGATCTCACTGAGGTAGTGATCTATTTATGCACATGTATATTCTAAACAGTATGGTTTCATATCACGTGATTTCCACTGCATGATTGATGACTGTTGTTCCTGAGCACCAGCACATGAGGGCATAAGTGAACAAACCCGAGAGGAAAGACAGGCTGTCTTTCTGGAATCTCATCTCTTCATTCATTGCTCCACTGGAGCAATTAGAGGGTAAATGCCTTGCTCAAGGAGAGGTAGTGGAGTGCGTTCTTCATTGACTACGATAGAGGAGGTTCATGGGGGAATACCATATGGTAATGATGCTGTGGATAAAATTATGTGTGGACTAGTAATAGTGTCCTCGCAGAGATGCAGGGCACAGAGGCTCATGTCTGAAGGCTCAGAGTGCTTCGCTGAAGAGCGAGAGTGGCTGGTGCAGACAATGGGGTCACTGCTGGTCAAAACTAAGCTTTGACCTGCGGCTCAACCTTTGTCTTCATTAGAGTAGGCTACTAACAGTGTTGTAAGGCTAAAGACCGTCTAATAGTGTTAATAATACTCCTACAAAGCCTTGAAGTACTGAAGTCTTTCTTCTACTCGCAAGTTATTTTTTTTTAAATATAAAGACGTTGTATCCAGTGTTGGTAGCATTAAAATAAATAAACAGCACATATTGAATCTCACTAAACTAATGTTCATTTCGATTCCATCTATCATGTTTTATATACCTGACATTTGGATTTCAAGGTACAATATATGGCATGGACAAAAATATTGGGGCTTCTGATGAAACTCATCAGCTTCTAGATTCAAGATAAGTACAATTAATTTACAATTGTGTAAAATATTTTGCTGTGTGTGTCTCTGGGTTTAATGTTCCACACAGTTTGCTAAATATTGCATATTGTTTGTGAAAGAGAGAGTTGTAGGAATTATTTACTTCATTGGTCCATTTTCTGGGCAAACTGTTCCATGAAGGTTTGATGGCGTCGTCTGCATTAATATCAGGACGCATATCAGCCACTTAAGAACTGTCCGATGTTTTCTTATCATCCACACTTGGCTGCTTTTAAATGTATGAAGTGCCTCATTCTCCTCTTCGTGAAGACAGACATCTCTAATGCTGCCCAATATGATTTCCTTCAGAACATTTTTCTTCCGATTCCATTGCGGCGCTGCACACATTTCAGGAACCCTGTGCCATGTGCAGCACTTTAACATAACATGTTTCTTCCTGGACTAAAAATCGTGACTTTATCAAAAGATCTCTCTTCTTTTTTTTTTCATTTGTCCAAACGACATTCTCCCAGAAGCCCTGTGGCTTGTGGCTCCTCGATCGGGCCCTCTTCCATGGAGCCCACTTTGATTCAGAAAGCAGTGTACGATGTTACTAGACACTGTTGTACCTTGATCTTGGAGGTCACCTTGAATCTTTTTTGAAGATTTTCTTGGTTCTTTTCTCAGCATTCTACCCGTCCTTGTTTTCAGGACTGACTCTGTCATGTGGACGTTGAACGTCTCAATAGTATAAATAGCTATAGTCACATGAACATCAAGCTGCTCAGTGAGGGTTTTGTTGCCTTTACCTTGACGATGCCTGGCAACTATTTTCTACTTTATCTCCCACAGCTCTCTTTTTTTCACATCTCATTTTTTCTTGTGCTGCACACGATACTGAGCACTTTTCTTTATTTAAAAAGGCGGATTTAAATGTTGAATCCACCTCTGATGCTAAATAAAGAATTAGACTGTTGAAAACACCTCTGATGCTAAATAAAGACAGTTTGCTTGTGAACAACATCCACTTACTTATCCCCACTTCTAAGGGTAACATATCACTCTAGACCATTTTCAATCTTTCTAGAACAACAAAGATTCAGCTCTTTCCTTAGGTACATGCGTGCATGATATGCATTTATTTCCTTTGTTGTAGGTTTCAGGACTTGATCTTTATAGTTTATCTCTTAAGTCCTGTAAGTTCTTACAGGAAGCTGACGAAATGTTTTCATCAATATTAGGCTAGGAAAACCTCACTGAATAGGAGTGTAGATGGTGGCACTTGAACTGTGAATTCATATATTTAACCTGGAATAACGTCATGCCATTATTTGCAGTAATTTATCAGACATTTGTGGTTTGACTCTAGTCATTCAGCTGCCATTCTATCGGATAAAAGAAAGTAAGAGGGAATGCATCAAAGTTTTACATATTTTTCCATTTCAATTCTTTTCAAAATTCCTTGACATATAATTTATACATGCAAATGAGGAGCTGATAATATACTTTGTCAATATACTGTAACCGACATTTGGTGTCATTAGTTAAGTGGTAATTCCCAGTCATTGTCATTTGGTTGTTGTTATTGTGAAGTGCTGTGTATGCAGGGGGATTTAATTATCTTCAAATGCAGACTCTAACAAAATCACTGTATTTATGTATGAATCATCATTTTAAGCAATAATTTTGTTGCTGCCACTGCTGCAGTTTTTTTTGCTGTTGAAGAGTGACAATTAATTGACTGCTCTAATTAAAATTCCTACGAAACTGGCTTCATATAAAGGACAACAATGTCAAGTTTGGTGAAGGGGATCGGCACCCCATGGTGTTGGATGTGGTTTGAGCTGATGTCAAACGGCAGCATCAGATAATTAGTCCCTAGATCTATACGCAAGTCAACATTAAACATCCATTTGAGTTTATCCATGGAATATAACCCCACTGGCTATGGCAGATATAGGTTTTACTCTCTGAAATTGCTCTGCTACCCATTAAGTTTGGTACATATAACAGCATCCACAGGATTTATCCCAGTGACAGTAACAGCAGGTCAGAGCATTCATGCAAGTGTATTTCCCATTGTGTTTCATAGACCATCATTGTTTTGCCTCCATAGACAAGATACGATTAAGGTCACTTTCATTTTAAGGCTGTTACAGATCATCTCCTTAGATTGCACTGACGATAAACTGATGTCTGTTGGTTTCTTGTCTGTAAAATCAGATGCTGGATGTTTCGCCTGCATGCATACTTCCCTCACATGATCTTATATTATTATACACGCCACTTTTTAATGTCAACCAAATATACACAAGCTTAAATAGTTTTATGAAATGTGTGCAATCTGAGACTAGTATATACTGTATGGTATGTAGTTCCCGTAAACCAAAAGCCTTAATATAGTTTTCCTTTGCTGAAACACATTATTGATTCAAAGTGTTACAGTTTCATGAAACTTCATGAGTGTGTCTGAGAGTATGAGCCAGCCAAATCAAATCAAATCAAATCAAAGTTTATTGTCACATGCACCAATGACAGCGTCATCGGAGCAGTGAAATTCTTATGACATGGCAGGCAAACATCTACGCAGTAGGCGACTTTACAAAATGAAAAAAAAATAACATACTATGCAACATAACATATAACATAACATTGTAACATATAACATATAACACAGTCAAGTGAATATTAAATTAATATGAATATATGTATAACATATTACATAGTCAAATTAAAGTCAAAGTTAAATGAAGCAGCAGTTTACAGGGTGAAGGTGGGGGAATATTAAATAAAATATTATAAATATATGTATAACATATAACATAGTCAAATAAATTCAAATGAAGCAACAGTTTTCAGGGTGAAGAAGTGGGGAATATTAAATATAAAATAATATGAATATATGTATAACATATAACATAGTCAAATAAATTCAAATGAAGCAACAGTTTTCAGGGTGAAGTGGGGAATATTAAATAAGATAAGTATATGTGAAGTAAGTGTATTTCTGTCAGACAACTCACTTTTGATCATGTAATATATTTATTACAACAGATTTAGTGTTTGGCGTCTAGGCTCCAACTTAATCACTCCCCCACATGATTACACAGGAATGATGGGAGTGATGAGCAAATACTTGTAACCCCCCCGTTGGAGCCTACAGGTGGATGCTGGGCCTACAGGTGGATGCTGGGGTGGTGGAGGGACTGAAGCAACAGGTAGCAATACTGCAGCAGCAGTGCGAGCAAGAGGGGTTGATGGGAAATGTCTCTCTGGTTAAATAGACCACCTGATAAGGTGGGTGTGTATTATAGATGGTTGTGGAGATTGAGGTATGTCACATGATGTATGTCACATGATGTATGCCACGTGATGTATGTCACGTGATGTATGTCACGTGATTGGCGCAGTGCAGCTCGAGTTGCCTGCCAGAACTAGCTCGCAGGCGTCGCCATATTTGTATGATTCGGGAGCAGAATGTACATGGTGACTATTCAGAGGATAGAAAAAAAACAACATGCTATCTATCATAACATATAACATCACATCGTAACATATAATGTAGTCAAGTGAAGCAGTAGTTTACAGGGTGAATGGAATATTAAATTAAATAATATGAATATGAATATATGTATAAATATAACATAGTCAAGTCAAAGTCAAATGAAGTAGCAGTTTACAGGGTGAAGGAGTGGGTAATATTAAATTAAATGAAATAATATGAATATAGGTATTACATAGGCAGATAAAAGTCCAAATGAAGCAGCAGTTTACATGGTGAAGAAGTGGGGAATATTAAATAAAATGAATATATGTGGAGTAAGTGTATTTGTATCAGTGTGGGAGCAGAATGTACATGGTGACTGTTAAGGGGCTCAATGTTGATTGTTCAGAAGCCTGATGGCCTGGGGGTAGAAGCTGTTTGTGAGTCTGGTAGTCCGTGCTCGGATGCTCCGTTAACGTCTGCCAGACGGCAACAGTGTGAGAAGTCCACAGCCTGAATGGCTGTGGTCCTTGATGATCTTCCGTGCTTTTCTCAGACATCTTGTATTGTAGATGAGTTGCACGGAAGGGAGATAGCAGCCGATGATGCGCTCCGCTGTCTTATCCGCTGATTTAAATATTTGTTTGTTTAGCTGTAGTTTTAATATTAGCTGCCAAGGGTCCAAGCAATGATAGGAGTCTGACTTCTAGCTGGACTGTACCGAAGATCATTCAATTCTGAGACTCTCTTATGTCTATTTACATGCAGACACTTATTAATGTTTGTTTTCTAGAAATACTCCTACATTGGGATTTGAATGAACTGAAAACACTATTGAAAATAAGATTCTACAATCCATATGGGGGATGAAATATGTTTTTACAATACAGCCTGCTAGATGACTTGGGGCAGTTTTTGAAGCAATGCAGTACTTTCTCCGAGAAGATGGGAGGTATCACCTCTATTAAAAGGAAATTTGACCACACAAAACCAATCTGATGGCTCAGCAACACATATTCACACAAAGAGTTGTCTGTGCACAAACATTAAGAAGCAGATAGGAAAGGAATTGGAAAACTCAATGCCCACTAACCCTAAAGAAAATAAAGATGCAAAGGAAAATGGCAAAATAGGTTTGATTTCAAAGTATTTAGCTCTAGTTTAAAGCTCACAGTACACAGCCTGCATCTGCATACACACGTTTGTCAGTCTCCCATCTGTCCATTTTCAGTGACACGTATCCTTTAAGGGTTGCTGCCAACAGAGATTTTATTGTAAATAGAAATATTCCTGCCAAAATGTATACACATTTCAAAACCTGACACTTTGTATTCTGTAATTCTGAAACATTGTTTTTATTTCATGAACAGAGTTTTGCCTTGGCCTCTGGTTCCACAGATAAGTAGAAGCAACACTGACACAATTGCCGTATGCCTTTGTCATTGAGGAAGGGTAAACGGGGATCAAGCTGACATCCAATCTATTATACATGGAGATTTTGTCTAACAAACAAGTCTGACGAAAAGCTAAAACAAGAGAAATGGCAGTGGTGACACTGTTGATACGCTTAAGTTGATCATCCTGAAATGTTAAAATAGAGATCTGTCCTTGTTACTTTGAAATGGCAATGATAAAAAGATTGCCTGGACAGATCTGTCAAAGATAGATAAAATAACAAAAACAATCATCATCGAGAAAAAGCTTTAATAACTGAGTTTTCTATTAAAGAAAATTCAAAAAACATTGTCACAGTCATTGTACTCAGCCATCATCTGAATCTTCAGATGTTTTTCTGGGGCTGGTGCTGTATCTTTGGGTCTTGTACAGGAGAGAGGGGAGGATGGAGCAAGGATGTTAACAGGTGAGAGGTGTGGCATCAGTATTAATGGAAGTGTTATACTGAGCATTTGTGGTGAAGAAGAACTGAGCCAGAAGGAAAAGCTTTCAATTTACCAGTTGATATACGTTCCGACCCTCACCTATGGCCACAGGCTTTGAGAAGGGAAGGAAAGCATTACATCTGGAATTAAATAGGTAGTCTGTGCTCAGCCTTAGAGATAGATAGAGTAAAGGGTGGTAGATATGATGATACTTTGTAATGAGAGGAGCCAGTTGGGGTTTAATTGGGATGCCTCCTGGGCACCTTCCATTGGACCTTTTCGGGAACCTGGGATGAATGCAGGATTTTCTGGGGGGATTATGTATCCAATCTGGTTGGGGGACACCTTGGGATCCCAGAGGAGCGATGCTGGGTAGAGGGAAGTCTAGAACGCCCAGCTCAGTTCCACAGTATGTCAAACACTACATTGATGTCATGGCGGTAAAATGTGCAGTTGTAGTAGTAACACTGCACAACAATCCAAATTCACATAATCACAGAAAGGACATGTAGTCTCTTTTCAAAACAAGAAGGTTAAGGCAGGAACTGAGGGGCTTTGACACAAGCATCATTAACTTATTGATGGATAAGTAAAATTAGGTAATTTCTCCATTTACATAATGAAGTCAAAAGAGAGTCAAGTATTTATTTATGAAGCCTCATTGTTGATAGTTGATGCAGAGCTTATTTTAGTCTTTTTATAAGTAAAATTAGGGAAATTTACATTTATTAATCAACTAAGATCTATATACAAATATAAAGTAATAAATACATGTGCAAGAAAATATACTACTGACCAAATTTACACAAATGTAACGAAACAAATATAATAATTTATTTTATTACTGTAACAAACTACTGTTTTTTAAGCCTCGGCTGGGAACAGCCAGTGGCTAATTCTCTCAGATTTCGAACAAACATTCGTGTGAGCTTGGATTTCATTTTGGAAGCCCAAGGACAAGGGTCAAGGCCACTGAAAATTCCACTTTTGTAGTGCTTCTACACGTTAATTTGGGCATGTCTACCGTCCCAAAAACTCTGGAAAAAAACAACTCCCGTGATTTGTTGTGGTTCCTCTATGTCAGAAGTGATACGCTAGATGGCGTCGAATGGTATTACGACAGAAAAATACGTCAGTCTCGCTACATGGCCTTGGACCACCCCCCCACCATCATCTCACCGGCTCCGGGGAGAGATGGCCCAGTGTAGCCGACACTGTGCATTAGGGTGAAGCTCGGATCCTGCGGAAAGTGTTTAGTGTCCCGGGGGTCTCCGCCTCGACGATCAGCATGTTTATGCGGCCACTTAGATGTCTGAGGGGTAGCAGCAGCGAGCTAACGCTAGCTTGAAGCAAGCGTTAGCTCACTGCTGCTACCACACTACGCAAGGGCAGCTTACTGGGAGCATTGGAGACTTCCCTGCGGTGTAGGCGGCTCAAGGTAAGCAGCGAGTTAACACGCGGCAAAAGCGGTGGGAGGAGCAGCGGTGACACGGTGCGATCCGGCGATGTTAGCTGATCCCAGCTGCTATGTCATCGCATCAGCAGATCCGCCGCTGCCTCGAACGTCCCCGCTTCACACCGTGTCACCGCCACTTCCCCGGCTACACCGCAGGGAAGTCTCCAATGCTCCCAGTGAGCTGCCCTCGCGTAGATCATGATCAAGATCAAGATTATGAATCAATGGACTTAAGTGGAGGAGTAATCCTCTGTCAAGTGACACTTTTGGGAACAGGTGCAATTATCTCACCAGATTCAGAGATTCTCTGTGTTTGTTGGAAGGAATCAAGATTTTCAGATCTATAGAGCATTCTTATCATCAACATGTGCTATGAAAATATTGTTCACACGCTCTGAATAGGATTCCATGGGAGACAGTATGGTTCTGGATATAGTTCATAAAGCCTAATCTGGGTCCTGTACAATGTGACATTAAGATGACACTGACAGAGATTTTTTTATCATCGGAAAACTTATTCAATAATATGAATACAGCAGCAGAAATCTATTGCAATGAGCAGGATTTGACTCTTACCATTAACATCTGAAATTATTCTCTTTAAATACCACTATAGTGCCATGTGTACAGTGAAAGTAGAATTGAAAATGTGGTCTTCTTCTTAAAATAATTTTAGTATTTCATTTAAACGATTAAATTAAATAAATTTAGATGGTGTTGTTTTAAGAATGTTTATATGTGTGACTCCCCCTATGACTAATATAACTGATCTTCTGAATCTCTCCTCCCACTAGGCAGCATCACATGACTTCGTATTACCAAACTGGCTGAGACAATGACATAACCTCAATAAAAATGTTTTCAGACAGAGCTCACAGTACTCTTGATTATGCTAATTAAAGCTATACTATCACGGCAAACAAGTTGTACTTAAGAAGCTATGAAGCTAAAAATAATATTAAGCTCTAGAATCCCCATTTTTGACATTCTCGTGCAATCATCCTGTACGACTGAACTTTACTGAAATAGCTATTTACTGTAGAAACAAATTTTTTTCCTGTAGTGTAATGTGTATATTGTGTACATATTCTATATTTTTCTCTTTTTTATTCTGTGGACTTCTTTTGTATTTTTTTCTCTTGCCTACCTCATTCAGACTTGTCTGCTGCTGTAACAAGGGGATTTCCCCATTGTGGGATCATTTCAGTTTTATCTTATCTTATCTTAAACCAAGAAACAGAAAATGTAAACACCCTTAAACTTATATCCTTGCCAATAAACAATTCATAGGGGGAATGGTGTGCCGTTCCTTTTAAAACAAGTACAGCACGAGAGTACTGTCGGTGCAGAAAGAGTATTTGTATGTGTAGGTGAACATCCTATTGCTAGTGATGTTAACTAAATCTCTCTCTCTCTCTCTCTCTCTCTCTCTCTCTCTCTCTCTCTCTCCACAAACACACAGCATTTCTGTCACAGTCAGATGGCTCAGCTGCAATAGGATAAATCCTGCTGGAATTGATAGCCGCTGGACATGAAGATTTTACCATCTTCTGCAGTCGGGCAGGACTCAGTAGACACTGGTTTTACTGTGTGCGTTTAGTTTTTTACTACAGGCGGTGCCTTCCCCCACCCAACAAACTTGACCGATTAGCTCCAAAGGTTTATCATCTGGAGATACACTCCCAAATACCATTCACACCAAGTTTGGTGAAAATCTCTACTTCCATTGTTGAGTTATTCTGCTGGCATGCACATACTCACACACATAGACACAGACAGGGGTGAAAACAAAACACAGAGCTCGCAGAGTAATGAAGCATGGATAAGCACAAGAGTCTACAAAAAAATCCCCCAGTTTAAAAATCTATCTATGCACAGTGTTAATCTTTAGACATCTAGTTACAACACCACATTATAACAACTAACTAGGGTTGATAATGAATAATCGAATATTTGATTATTCTTCATTAAGAATTAATTCGAATAAAAATCCAAGCCTAATGAATAATCATTTTAGTCCCGCATATTATGAGAACAGCATTTTCCGGTATCTTGCGCGAGCGTGACTTCCTACAGCAGATGAGTGTAACAGGTGCTAAATCCCTGTCAGATATCTTAACGGATTATTAGTTCAGGTCAGTGATGTGTACATCTAAAGAAGATATGTCTTCACTCTAACCGCCCCATCCCTTCCCGTAAACTCACAGACCAGGGTTCCTTAACTGAAAAATAAACACATTTGTTTATTGTATACATTAGGGCTGCTCGATTAATCGAAATATAATTGTGATTTCGATTATGGGGTCAAACGATCTCCAAACTACTATAATCGAGTTGAAATGATTATTTGCCATTTTTTTCAAAAGAGAGTCGAAATTCAGTCCTTCCCCCAAAGCATCTAACACGGCTGACTGGCTCTCACTCTCAAGCAGCTGTAAAGTGAACGAGGCGAGTTGTGTGTGTGATGACCTGTGGTATTTAAAAAACAGCGCGAGTGGAAAATGGCAGAGGGAGGGCAGCCCCGCTCGATTGACAAATCGAACCCCCCCCCACCACCACCCCTCTCTTTCTCTCTCTGTCTGTGTGCTTGTAGTGGGGGGACAGATGGGGACATTTACCGGAACTGGAAGTGACTGGTACTTCCGGCTACAGTCATTTAAAGAATAAAGCATAGAATTCAGAATAAGGGCACATATTAATAATCGTTTGAATAATCGTGATTTTGATTATTAAACTAATTCCTACTGAATTATAACTACAGACAAAATGGAAATAGCTAAGTTGGGGGTATAGTATAGCAGGCTACAACCACAACATATATATATATGCATTACCACCATTTAAGTTGATATGAAAAATTTGTAGCAGTTACAGCGCAGCATGATCATTCATTTGGAGTTTGCTTCTGGCTAGCTGATGAAATTTTGGTCTGTACCAACTCCTGGTAAATATCTGGTGTGTCTCACTGCGTAGTGTTCACCAGCCAATCTCTCACTGCTGTGTGCTGCTGAGAAAACCAGACAAGTCATGTTGTCGACTGGAGAGCCACTGTGACCAGGAGCAATTCTGTTTGCCATAAACACTGGTTTCACATTGTGATTTAATCATTGTGAATTATATTCACTTTTTTAACAGTGGTTCTTGTAAAATAGCTTCCATGAAAAAGCATCCCAATGCAGAGTTCACATAGTGGAATATATGATAATAATATACTGCCTCAAAGAATATGAAGTTACATCTTTTATTTGTGCAGCTCTTGTCTGTTTTGTCACCTTTCCTTAGTTTTATATGACCAGCGAAATAATCAGCCGAAGCAGACTTTTTCTTTGATGTTACAGAAAGGGAAAGTGCCATATAGCCAGTGGATTTATATAACAATGTTAAGATGTGGTTAACAGAAACATGAGACAATATGCACATTCATTTTTTTTTTTTAAGTATCTAAAAGACAATATCAATGACAGAAAAGGTAATCATAAGATTGGTTAATTCTATGATGTAAATGAGCTGTCCGTTTTATCAGACCTGAAATATTCAGGCGGATTCTTCAATTGGTGGGATCAGAGAAACAGAAAGGTGCCTCATTTTACTTAGTTTTGATTCTGAGAAGATTAAAGTTGTCCCAGATGACTTCAGGGGTCTGGATGCATCACAACTAACAAGCAGATCAGAGTTGTATTTGGGTCAGAGACCATTTAGTGCTTCATATGCTAGTAATAGGATTTTTTTAAATCCTTTGACACAGATGGAGCTGGTGCAGTGACTTAAGAACCAGCATGATGTGCTCTGATTTCTTAGTGTTAGAGAAGCCTCTGGATGAGCTGCAGCTTACTGGTTGATTTTCACTAAAACCTGTAAAGACACTGTTACAAAACTCTCTACTGCTGATCTGTATTTTAGACAGACATTAGGGAGATTTTTTAATTATGTGGCTTGTAACGTTTATGTCAGAGCCCATAACCAAGCCAAGGTTTCTGACTTGATTAGTCGATTTAAGTGTGTAGCCAAGGTGAGAACCGATTTGATGTGTTTAGTTGTAGAAACTAAAAGGAATCACAGAACAGGTTCCTCATCAGTTGTGTGCTGTCAGGGCCAACAAGGCAAACAGTGATTGATCTGTTCAAGCTAAAGATGGTCCACAAGTAGACAATGACAAAGTCTAGGTGTCTCTCTGGACAACATTCTGTCCCAACAAGGGTCTAATTTTGTAATTTACTGCCCACTTGTGGTGACAGTCTATTGTTTCTGGAAGCCAGTTTGATTCCCAGACTTTACATTTAGTGTTTTTTTTTTATTTCATGTGGCCAAGTTATATTCACAAATTCTGAGGCCTTTTGTTTTTTTTACTTGTGAAATTTGTAGATAAAACCTATATTTCTGAAGGTTGACTGACTACAGCTAGCTACAGACCAGTGTGCTTGACATACACAGATGCATGTGGGGTTATACAATTACTGCTGCAGTATTTTCTTCCAAGGTGTTAAGATGCAGCAGCAGCAGGTAAACTAGGACATTAAACTGGTTCATAATCTCTCTCTCATGAAATCTGCAGTAAGTTTGAGAAGTTTAAGAGAGAATAGTTTTACACAATTTGAGGAGCTGCTTCAAGAGATAGTGTGTAAGTCATATGTGTATTAAAGTAAGAAAGAGAACGGGTGTGTGATGCTGGAGCAGAGTTACAGCAGCATTAAAGTTTGCAATATAACAGCGCAATGTGCAGTTTAGACTATCTACCAGTAAATAAAGGCTGCCACGGCTCAGGACCCAAACAGAGTCACTACTGTCAGATACCCTGGTCTGTCTCACTGCTGCCTCTGTTTAAGGATGAGAGGATGAGATATCTCTGTCGTTAACACTCCCAGATGCTGGTCAATCCACACACGTCTGCATGTGGTAGACGTGCCCCTTTTTTTCACCCCTGCTCCCTCGAAAGTCTGTGCAAACCATTGAGCTTCATGGTAGCCAGTCATGAATGACAAGCAGTGCTGGTTAACCATTCATGGAGTTCATTTCCACCGGAGTAAGGCAGGAAAGAACACATTGTATCTCACTCTCTCTGTGCCTGCTGCATTCAAAGCTCAGTAACACATCTTTACTTGTCCATAGAAAATCACGACCTTCTGTCATGAGTGAATTACACATGACAGCCATTCAATTCCCAAATAAACATAATTTCCCTTTATGGATTTCTGTGCTGCAAAAAGAGGTTATTAAGTTTTTGTGATTTAAATCTTTTGTTGTATTTTTTATCTGCTCTGTTGTAACTGTAGCGCTTTTCTTTATGTTCAGGAACAACCGCTCTGGTCAGGTGCTTCCATTATTCATCAGAAACTGCTTTGCACTTGTCAGTGGGGGGTGGGACAGGGATTTTCTCACAAATGAACACTTTTTTTCTCAATGTACAAAGTTTTACACGCCACCAAAATATGAATCACACCCCCTCTAAAACTCTCATACACGGTTCCTCCTGCAAACAATTAAATAATTTGAAATTACAACATATTATAAAGTATAAGTACAAATCATTCAAACATGATATAAATCACATATGACATCAGCAGTGATATCAAATGAAGACAGATGTCAAATCTAATGACCAAATGTTACTAGAAGCAGGGAATCAAATGAAGCTCATGATCCAACACACATGGTGCATGCACGATTAGGTCTCTGCATCTCAGCTTCATAAAAAAGTCCCCAGACGCATTGCTCAAAGGGTTGCATCTTGTCTCCCAATTATTTATGTGTTTTGGTGTTATATGTCATAAATTGATCCTAGAGTCAGCTCCTATTCCCATTAAGCCAGGTGTGCTTACACCTACACACGACTTTGTCAGTCTGAAACTAGCAAAGACAATTGCATTGTGCTTGTTACTCAGTGGATATAAGAAAGAGAGTAGGTCCAGTGTAAGAGATGCCATGCCTGCAGTACAATACATAATCTACCATGAGGATATGAACATATGAAAATAACTTGATATGCATATTTCAATTAGTGTTGTTGATAATTATCTGTCCAAGAAATCTAACACTTTTTAACAGATATGGATATAATCTTATTTTGAGATTGTTTTTTTCATTTTCTTTCAGTACCACCGAAAATCATCAACCTGTCAAGAGACCTTGTGGTGAATGAAGGCTCCAACGTCACCCTTATGTGCCAAGCCAGCGGTAAACCAGAGCCTTCAATCAGCTGGAAACTTGTCTCCTCATCAGGTGACTTGCTTGTCTTTAAATAAGTGCATTACCTACTCTGTATCATATTTCCTGTGCTTCCTGTTTAATTTTTCTTTTTTTTCCACCATCCTTCTCTCTGCCTCACTCTGTTTTCCCGTCACCCCTCTGTGTTTATCGCCCCATCTTTGACTTTGTTTGACCCCTGGTGGATTTCTCACTTCACTTATTACCCATCATTACCTGTTTTCCAGATCATCATTACGACGTAATTGTTCACAGGAAAATAAACTGGCCCTGTTGTAATTGGACTAATTAATTAGGATAATTGGATGGATGTAAATGTTGTGGAGGCACTTTGAATGACAGGATTAATGCAGAGGACATTTAACACTGTGTGAAGCATTATGCAAGGACAAGCGAGTCAGGTTTGTCACATTGTTTATGATCAGAGGATTTATTCTCGTATTCTTTCAAGGAGACAGAAGGAAATCGAGTTTTAGTTGCTATTTATGTTCCCCTGAGTCAAAGCTTCACTTAACAAGCCAAGAAGCCTGCATTCGTAACGAGCTGCATTTAAAAGCCAGAGCTTTCATTTGTGCTGTCTTAATTGTTGAAGCAGGGATCTGGGAATTGAAGTGTTAATACAACACAAGTGTGTCCGAGCTGTGATCTGTGAGGAGACAAACATCGTTAAAAATGGCTCTAGGGCTGCTCGATTATGGAAAAAATCATAATCACGATTATTTTGGACAATTTCGAAATCACGATTATTGAAACGATTATTAACATGTGCCCTTATTCTGAAATCTATGCTTTATTCTTTAAATGACTGTAACCGGAAGTACCAGTAACTTCCGGTTCCGGTAAATGTCCCCATCTGCCCCCCCACTACAAGCGCACAGACAGAGAGAAAGAGAGGAGTGTGGGGGGGGGGGGGGGGTTCGATTTGTCAATCGAGCGGGGCTGCCCTCCCTCTGCCATTTTCCACTCGCGCTGTTTTTTAAATACCACAGGTCATCACACACACAACTCGCCTCCTTCCCTTGGGGGGGGGGGCTATGAGGACCATAATAATTTACCCCCTAACCCCAACATTGAACGGGTTACATTCAACAACAAGCGGAGAATCGCGGGCTGACCGACGCTGAGAATTGTGGGTCCGGTGTGAACAGCCAGGCGGCAGCGTGCCAAAGAATGCAATCGGCGCGGCCGCTTCATTGTGTGGAGCTGCTCCTCGTCGGATCCTTAGAATCAACTCAATCATAGTAGTTTGGAGATCGTTTGACCCCATAATCAAAATCACAATTAAATTTCGATTAATCAAGCAGCCCTACATGGCTCCCATTTTACAATTACTACAAGTTTCTGCATAAATAAATTTTCACGCCTTGCAAAGTCGACTGAAGAAGCTACAGCTGGTGTGGCTGGAGCTTTTTGTTTTCTCTCTTTTGTTATTGAGTAGATATGGTGGCTGTGTGCTACAAGTCTAACTCTTTGGGTTAAGGAGTCAACAGTCTGGGGACTTTGATATCTACAATGACTGTGACACCAACAAGGTATTCGTTGTAGAGACTGGAGTATGTTCTTGTTGACTCGTGTTGTCGTGCTGTGATGTGGGTCCCGGGAGCTTCTCTGTCATCTGTGCAGAATTTATTAGTAACAGAACCCCACAGCCTCTGCATGAACAACAGAGACTCTGAGTGAAACTCACATCCTGCTGGAGCTTGCTCAAGGCTGGACTCACAGTGTGACCGTTGTTGTTGTACGCGCTCTTGGTGCTCAACAAGTTAATAATATTGCTCATTATGCATTGAGTGACATACTGACCAATTAAAAGTTTATGGTTAATGAATGAGTACTGGAGCCTATTGTTCAGCTCTGTCCCTGCTTTATGTAGAATGCGGCTGTATGCCCGATCATACAGTATCCATTAAGCTGCTAGTATATTCTCTATAGACTGGAGGAGAAGTTGCTGCACTGAGGTGAGTGAATCTTCAGCTGCTTCCAGACAACCACTCAACTGTGGAGTTTCTCTGGAGGACGTGTATGTGTGAGTGAGCGATCCTGGGGTTTCTCTGGACTTTCTCGCCTGCCCCTCCCCCTAGTATTTGAGTCTGCAGAATGTCCGGAGGAGCCTATATGAAGGGTTGGGGGTTGATGACCCTTCTATCAAGCAACATACGGATTAAATGAAGAAAAAAAATAAACGCTCAGGATGAAAATCAGGGCCATAAATATAGAAGACACTGACAAATATTCTAAGAGAGTTTGTGGTGATAAGAGTGTCACTTGGCTCCAAACAAAACACGTTACGTTAAATATGTTACCCTCTGCCTCTGCCTGCTGGACCCCCTTTCACCTGAATCCTGAAATGAACATGTGTGTGAAGAGAATTTCACACTGCGTCGTGCTTGTGTGAAAGGAAAACGTCACAGAAATTGTGGACCCAATTCTCCAGAGTTCCTCCACAGGATATGTGTGAAAACAGCTCAGCAGGGAGAATACCAGTAGAATACATCGGCTGGAGTCTGAAGACTTCGCACATTTAAGAAGCACAGTGAATAAGACTACCATATGTTTTACAGCATAAACATTCACATATCTTTTAGGACATTTTCATAAATCATTCAAGCTTCTCCATGTAATTTGCTTCAATCTGTACATTGCCTTTCTCTTATTTCTCAATGAAGGAGTGCTCTCAGAAAACGCATGGTCATCTCTTTGAAATGCTTCCAAATATGGTCAGGATAAGGAAAGACATTGCAGAAGTTAATCCATGGCTCCAAAACTACATCAAAACTACATTATCCAGAAATAAGTAATTTTCTTTCAACTTTAAGTGGCAAATGATTGCACGCTACTGTATTGGTTTAGTACCGACTTTAATTTGGAAACATTTTATTCATTTGAAGTGAATGAGACAATATTGGTGTTGGCCCATAAAGAATATGCATTGCTGCACAATATTATGCGTTATATACTGTCTTATGACCTTGTAACAATATAGGTATACTCCGTTCTAATACATCTTAGTCCCAACAAGGTATGACATCCCCTGTTTTGCTTCTTGCTAACCTAGATCCTGTATTCTGTCTTTCATATTGTTTATCCTTCTGTCCCAAAATAAATATCCTGCAAAACCATAAACGGCTATTTCTGTGCTTTGTCCTCAGAGTCAGGGATACAGCACTAACCACTGCTTCTCCCACTAGACTTTGGATCTTACATTCTGGACTCACAGCTCACAGACACCTGCTCATTGTCCTGTCATACCATGAAAACATTGCAATAATTCATGGCTTATCCAGAAACATGTTCTGGGGAGGTGAAGACGTCTTACCTAGTTTCTCCTGTTTTGCATGGGATGGTTTCAAATTCCCTTACCTGTGCACTGTTTTGAAGGGCAAGCTTCAAAAGGAAAGGCTAATTAGTAACCATGTCCGCTCACCCTCCAGCAGCCCAAGATGAGTTCAGTGACAACAGTCACTTTATTCATTATGAGCAAATGTGACTGCATCTGCCTCTGCTGATTCCAGTGGACTGTGGAGGCTGGGGAGCCAAGAGATCATGTCAGTTGGCACCATGGCCGATGGGTCTATTCTGGAGCTTCCTTCCTTTTTTTCTTCCAGTCAGTTGTACAAGAGTTTAGCTAATCTGTTGGAAAAAAAACTCATACTTTGACTTGGTGAGATTGTCAGCTCAACCCTTCAGTCGTTTCTGTACTTCAGCAACGCAACAGCCATAACTCACACTGAGAATGTGGCGATTTAAAGGTGGTGGTGGCTATGTCATTCAAGCCTTTGGTGACTTATGGCACAAGTATATCGTCAATCACTGTATGTCAGCTTGTAATACAAATCTGCCAAGTCACACTGCAGACAGTTAAAGGGTATTTCTGGCTGCGTGACACAAACAACCTGATTAACAACATATGTCCTTCGGTGAAAAGGTGCAATATGCCACTGATTCTTAGTAACATTAACACATTTGATTGGATGCACAAAGAGCAACGGTGAGAATGGGCTATCAGTAGCGGATATAGAGAGTTTACCAGCAGGGAGTCCTACAGCTCATTTAGAGGCGGTGATGCACTGTGGCCCAGTTCAGACCTGGTTCTTCTTGGATGATCCGATGACAAGTAGCCAGATCTATGTACAGATGTGTGAAGGATGCAGTGAGATCTGATCACTCAGACACTATGTGGAGTTGCATGTGTTGATATATTTTAAGCATTGTTAATGCAAATGTTTACCAGACCACAGTGAGGGACCGCCTCCTCAGCTGACGTCATCTAAACCCTGTGAAGAACTAAAGTATTTTTATACTTCTCTGTGTCCCTTTGTACATTGGTTTATTTGTTGCCGTCATCAAAGTATCAAAACTGGCCTATATTTTACTTATAATAATCATATTAATTAGAGTTCTGCACAATCAATTTTGCCCTGCTCACACAAACATAAACACATCTGTCACAATCAGACTGAATAGAACATAATTTGATCTGTGTTTAAAGAGCTGGAGCTGAGATCTGATCACAAGTAGTCACAGGAGACACATTCTGATGTCATGTGTAAACAGGGCCTGTGTCTCTTGAGGATTTGGGTTAACTCCATTATGTAGATATAAGTGCAAGTGGGCAACTCTCTAAATTGCTTGCCGGTTTTTCCATTCTCAGATAATGATCAGCTTACTTCAATATTGCAGACAAAATGTCATCCTTAGTTTGTAATTATATTCATTACATTCATACATGATATTTATATTGTAGCTGATGATATACTTTTAATCTCAAATGGTGTTTTGTCATCCTTTGGTCTGGGGCAAGATCAGACATGTTGCGTTCAGTACAAACAATGATTTGTTACTGTACAGCAGCCTTTATTAGACCAAATGATGGTGTTGGGCAAAAGAGAGGAAGTACTCACCAGAACTCTGTCCTGCAAGAAACCACGTTCTGTCCAGTGCCCGTAGTGGTTTGTTCTTTTAGTGTGTAGCCCATTAAGTCAGCATCATCTACCTGCTTTGCAGTAGATGCTCTCTCTCTCTCTCTCTCTCTCTCTCTCTCTCTCTCTCTCTCTCTCTCTCTCTCTCTCTCTCTCTCTCTCTCTCTCTCTCTCTCTCTCTCTCTCATCTGTCATGTTTTTTTCATGGCGTATTGTCCAATAAAGGAGAGGCCTTAAAACTCTCTTTCAATGCAGTCAGTTCCAACCACAAACCCTGCATGTGCACTCTAAGATATTTCTGCAGCATGTGGCTCCACTCCCATAAAGTTTGAGCTTTTGTGCAACACTGAGCTGATTGAGAATCTTTATGTAAAACAAGCCATTTTTCAGAGTGGCATACCCGTTCAAAGGCATTCTCTATTCTCTGCTCATCTCAGCACTCTTCATGATCAAAATGGATGCAGTGACTGGCTGCTTATGTTTGTTTATCCGTTTCATCTGTACTTTTGAGCAGGCACCAACAAAACTTCAATTCAGGGACGTCTATTGGCTTTGAGTTTGGTGTGGGATGAAATGTAAATACGAGAAACTGTCATTTTGATTTTCCTCCTGCAAGATTAAAAAAGAAACATTGATTCAACCTTTTCTGTTTGTTTTTTACTTGTTTTCCCTCAAATGGTTCACTTTCAATGTGCTGAATTATAGCTGCTATTCTTCTTACCTTTTCCTTGGCAGTTTCATGGGCAGTAGTCAACAGAAGGATGATAAGGAGGTTTGGGATATACACAGAGTCACACTACACAGTTGTCCCCCTGACTCAGAGAGAGAGAGAGAGAGAGAGAGAGAGAGAGAGAGAGAAAGCAGCAGCGCAGAAAATGTCCCAGTACTTGGTGAAATCCAAACTTATGTTCCAGTATCTCCCAGCTGCAGAGCAAATCTGCTCCAGCCCGGGGCCATTCAATGTGGGCCCAGCTATTGCAAGCACTCTGGGGTGTTAAAAGAGAGAATTAAATAAATAAAGATCCTGTGTGAGGGTGGCTGTGTGCGTGTGCATGCATGTGTGTGTGTGTGTGTGTGCATAAAGATTGATGATTTCAGGCTGTGGCAGGGGCTCTCACACAGCCGTGACCCAACTCCCCCTCACCTTTGATAGATAGATGGCTTAAGGGGGCTTGTGGCGGATCAGAAGTGATCTTTGGTATCTTCCGCAGACCTCACAGTCTGACTGCAAAGTTTGTCAGCCCAGGCGGCCAGCCGACGCCCCGGTGCATTAGGGCAGGTGAAATGAACATGCACATGACTGAATCTGGGTTCAGAGGCAATAAAAGTTTCCCTGTTCAGCACAGGTCCGGTTTGCTTGGAAAGATTAATTTGAAGTTGAAGATGATGGAGTCAGTGGTCGTACTAGATTAAAATCTTTTAGAATGGGGAAAGGAAGAGGTCCTTTAAGATTTATTTTTATCTCTCGACATTATGATGGAATGGTCTGTGTTTTCAAAGCATTTTGTGGCTATAGCTGTCATTCTCTATGATGTGAAGCATTACCATGTTAAGATGTATTGTTCTTTTAAGCAGAATTTTATAACAGACTATAACACACACAGTGTCTGTGTCAATCGACTCTGCAGTAGCACAACAGACTGACACTCCTTTCTAATTACCATCCCTAGACTGTGCTGTTTCCACAGAGCTGCTCACTTCTCTCTTATTCTTGCTCACTTGTCATTACGGCAGCCGCCACCACTCTCCACTGCAGAAGTGCCCGCTTTTGCAGAGGCTGGATTCTGTCACTTTTTTTCCATTAACATATCCTTCACTGTTTGTGTTTAGCTGCTTAAACATTGGAAACCTTAACAAATGGTTTTGCCTTTATTCACCATCTAGGGGAAGATTTAGACGGCTGACAAAGATGTTTGACTGAAAGTTACATCTGCGTTACCTCCACAGCCCCTGTTAATGTTGTATTATCATTAACTTGTACCCTTTTGTTAATGTGAGCAGGCTATCTGCATGCTTCTGTGGTTTGTCCCAGCTGTTGTGTTGCCGTCTCATCTCATTTGCAGGGGGACCGTTGAATGTTATAGTTTACTTAGTAAGAACATTGACGAACATTGCTTGCAGAAACATCACTTAATTAAACTACTAGATGTTACTTATTAGTGCCACAAGCAGCTTATGAGAGCTTTGATTTAGAAAAATGATCTTTTTAGGCAATGAAGACAGTTGAGTTGCCATAGTGAATTCCCTAAATACCTGTAGGTACATATATATATCTATATATATATATATATATACAGTGGTTATAAAAAGTCTACACACCTCAATGGCAGGTTTCTGTGATGTTTAAAAAATGTTACCAAGATAAATAATTTCAGAACTTTTTCCACCATTAATGTGAAATTTTACGTGAACAATTCAGTTGAAAAAACTAACTGACATCTTTCAGGGGGAAAAATTAATAGTAATAAAAATACAATACTGTGGTTGCATAAGTTTGCACACCCTCTTATAACTGGGAATGTGGCTGTGTTCGGAATTAAAAAAAATCACATGCAAACTCATTTAAAAAAGTAATCAGTACACTCCAGTGACTCTGATTTATCCCAAATAAAGTTCAGCTCTTCTTGTAGGATTATCCTGACATTTTCTTGGTCTGATGAAACCAAGGTTGAACTTTTTGGCCATAGTTCCAAAAGGTACGTTTGGCGCAAAAACAACAAGGAACTCCATACCCACAGTGAAGCATGGTGGTGGTGGCATCATGCTTTGGGGCTGTTTTACTTCAGCTGGAACCGGGGCCATAGTCAAGGTGGAGGGAATTGTGAACAGTTCCAAATACCATTCAGTTTTGCAACAAAACCTTCAGGATTCCGTTAGAAAGCTAAAGATGAAGGGGAATTGCACCTTTCAGCACGACAACGACCCAAAGCATACATCCAAATCAACAAGAGCATGGCTTTACCAGAAGAAGATTCATGTTTTGGAATGGCTCAGCCACAACCCAGACCTGATTCCAATTGAACATCTTAGAACATCTGAATAGGGCTGTGCGCAGGATGTGGCCTCACAATCTGACAGATTTGGAGCCCTTTTGCAAAGAAGAGTGGGCAAATATTGCCAAGTCAAGATGTACCGTCTTTATGCAACCATGTTATTGTAAGTTTTTTTTTTTTTTCTTAAGTGAATTGTTCACGTTATAGTTCAGATTAAAGGTGGAAAAAGTTCGGACATGATTTATCTTTGTCTCATTTTTTTTATATCATGCATAGACTTTTTATATCCGATATATATATATATATATGTATCACTAGGTTTAAAAACATTTTTTATTGTCAAATTAGTTTGAGTTTTGTTCACATTAATTCTTATATTTAACGAAAAAAACTTAAACGTATTGCTTGAACTGTCTACCATGACAGTCATCAATTCACAAGTTAATTCTTAGAACTGACTGTAGTAGACTCTCCTACAAAATGGCATTTACCTAAGATGTTTTTTTTGTTTTGTTTTTTTCTTTTTACTGGCTTTACAACCGCAACACCAACATGACTCTCCCCTATGCATTCAGATCAGTTGAAGTTGTTGTCACTTGAAGCTTGTTGTGTCAGAATCCAAGGAGCTAACACCGAATCCACTCAGGTTCTACTGAAGGCGGCTGAAGAACTACCTAATGAAACAACCTTGTCAGGCTCTTAACCGACCTCTTGCACCGGTGGACCGTGAACACCAGGGGCTCGTACATTCAGCAATAGGAGCAACTGCAATAATACAATGTTAATGATACTGTGCCTACAAACACTGTTCATCTGTCCCAAGATCTATGGACACCATTAGACGTGGATTATTAAGCACTTTGCTGCTTGGTCGAAATTGGATTTTCTTTTCTTCTTCTTTTCCACTTATTGTTGAAAGTGCTTTGATGCTTTGTAGCAGATTTAGGTGTCAGTAACTTCATGTGCTTTCCAAAGGTGAACAGACACTAACACTTAAATGAATGCAAATAACGTTTTGAGTAGTTATTTTTTATGACAGATGTGTCTTAAATGATTCATAGACCAATCCTACTGTGTTTCAATAAATCAAAAATAAATGGTTTGAGATGTCAACAGTTCTTTCTTTTATTGAAGCAGAATGAAAATGCTCAATACTCAAGGGGTATGTACTCTTTATCTCTACATTTGTTTTCAGCTCAAATACTGTATCCGTCTTTTACACAGCCACTTCCCCAACACTCTAACCTACATACCAAAGGGCTTGTGGCCGGAGAGATTAATAGCAGCCATGGTTTTCATGTTTCTTTGTATGCCCAAAAGTATGCATGCTATTGATTGGTCCAATCCAAACCGCACTGTCACAACAGATTCTCTTCGTTAGCAAACCACTTCAGTAGAACAAACTGTCTTATTTCAATATGTAAAACCCCGAGCTATAGTGTGTTTATGCGATTCTTTGTCTGCTCGTCCCTTTAAATGTTTGATGGTGAGTCAAATTAGGACTGGCACATGAAGAAATTCCCGGCAGCTGATAGTCGGGGGAAAGGTAACTATCAATACATTTTTGGGGCAGCAGCAGCAGAGGCAAAGATTAAGACTCAAGCTGCAGCAATAAGTCGCCGTCAGTCATTGTCTTCTTGGACACTTTATAAATGAGTCTTCTTTCTCCTTTTCTGTCTGAGCCATAAAAGCAGTGTCATGTTTCTTTTAACGCCTTTCAGTCTGACTACCTTTCCCTCAAGACAACAATAGTAGCATATCCAATCCCAATATCTTGCATGCTTCTCTGTCTGTTAACAGCTCCTATCTGCGATTGTGTTTCTTTACCGTTCTCTGTTACATGTTTGGATTCGTCGAATCAAATCCCAGCTCACCACATCCGCTTGGCCTCCTCTCCTTAAAAGAGTATATCCCTCATGCATCTGCTCTCCTGTCTTTTTTTCTGTTCAGTAGTTGCTCCCCTTGCCCTGCACACAGATGACTTTCCCTTTTTCCATTTTCTTCTTTGCCCCTGAGTTTGAGACTTGGAATTTCAGGGACACACCAAGGGCACATATTCTCCCTCTGGCCTCTCCTGAGATTTCCTGGCTCTCTTTGCATTCTCCTCCTGACTGCCTTCTCTTGTGAGGTCTCCCTGGCGTCTTGCCATGTCACTTTGATGGCAGCGCAGGACACAGCACTGTCTCACTAATGACTTACTCACGAACTGAGATGTTGTCTCCAACAAAGACTAAGAAAAAATGACCATAAACCTCCTCCTCCACTTGTGGAGTTACGGAAAATGCTTTGCCCTTAGGGGGAAAACTGTACAATTTTGGTAGTCATTTTCTTGTTCTCTGTGAACACATACCCATTAAAAACGAAGACGACTCTAATGAGGAGTTCTTTGTGTGCGCTTTTCAGATCTTGGGTAGTGCTGGGCAGTGGTTAATAAAGTGTCCTGTGAACTCTTTGTTTCTGCTAAGACAACATTTGCTCTCTCTCTAGTGCAGAGAGAGGGAAACTTCTTTGGCACATGGTGTTGGTATTTGGACGAGCAGAGCAACTGACAGCAGCAGCACATGAAGACACTCAGCAGTGTGAGTACAAGAGGACGGACCAACAACATAATACTGATTCATCACTTCATCTTTAATGTGGCATAATTTAGCAAAAACAATCCTGGCGCTGGCTCAAACTCTAAAGGGTTGTGACACTGAGGTGGATGAGACGGTAGGTGCTGGTGAAGGAGGAGGAGCAATCTTTGCACTAAAAGAAAACAGTGTGATAGCAGAGTGTAGGTCTGACAGGGAGGTCCGACCTCAGGAAAGTAATGCAAATGTCGACATTGGTGATATGACGGGTGTAACCATGAAGAAATAGGAAAAAATACTGACTCGTTTTTGAATACTTCTACAAAAAGCATCTCTCTCTGTCTCTCTCACACACACACACACACACATAAACACACGTACATGATATATAGTGGATAGGAGCTAAGGAAACTACTATTCTCTGATTGATTGAGTGTCAACATTTGTGTGGACCAACCCACCAACCAAATCTCGGTCAACTCTTCTTAACGAGTTACGTTTGGGTAATTGTTATTATTATCATTAAAGATAGTAATGATGACTTTATACTATAATTCTAAATTTGAAATAAAAGACACATAAAACAAATACAATCATAATTTACGATCCCAGACAACCACTGATGATTTTAACTGAACAGTTAAAAGTAATGGTGAAAAATAAGGATAAAGGAAACATAGTTATAGCTACTGGAATTCCTCAGGTGAGGTATTCCGGAGGCTTTGGACTTTATACCATAGCATACTGATGGGTGCTGTGGGTTGGCGGACAAAGGCTTTTAATAATTATATCTTCTAAACTTTCTATTATGTTATTTTCTGTTTTATAGATTTTTATTTTCTGTTGCAGGTCAGACAATTCTCGACTCATAATAGACACAACAGATTGTAAGTGAGTGAGTCTTAAAGCTTTGTTGCAGCACTTATCAAGTTTTGGTTTTACCTCCATAACTGATGGAAACACATTGATTCCATGTGTCAATCTGGAGGACCGCTTCTTCTGTGCCAGCAGCCATACAGATGTACTTTGGGAATGTGCATCAGCTGGCAACCTTGTCTTGATTAAGTCCCCTCAGAGGATCACAGCGTGGCTTGAACTGACACTGTGTCTCTATTGGCGTGATGCACTCTCTCTTGAGAGGACGCCAGTAAGAAAAGCAGACGCACGGCTGAGTGAGAGGATGTGGCCTGGAACCTGCGCGAGTCCTCCTGATACTCCTCATCAGGTGATCAGTGTGTCAATGAGGACTTCTCTCCATAACAATCTTCCCTATTATGCCTAAACCCAGCAAAGTGCATCCATGTGCAATTTATTACTGTCACCTATCAGCATCTTGGGAACAGGCTTGAAGTCAATTATGTCTTTTGTTCTGTATGTTGAGCGCTGTATTAAGTGTCTCTGTCAAGTGTGTCGGATTGATAGAAGAAGAAGAAGAAGCGGGGGTTGGCATTTCCCAGCAGTCAAATGCTCTTATCTCTGCAGTGGTCCGGGTTTGCTTGCAGGCTTGAGAGACGCACAAAAAAAGCGAGACGACATATGAAAGTTCCGACAGACGAGTGATAATGAGTGGGGGCAGCACAAAGCACTAATCACCGAGTGTTGTAGCATCTGCCGAAAAATGTCAGGAAGCTCAAGAACCGGGTTTGTTAATGTTGAAAGAAACGAGAGGCACACTGGAGAGAGAGGCAGAATCCGGCACATGTCATGATATTTATTGGTGTAAGCTTTGACACATGTGTAGCTTAGTGAATCTTGCCTGTCATGTCGGATCCGGTTACAAGACCTGACAGGCTCTGTGGTTGACATTGCACCTGAACTTGAATCATTGATTTGGGTGTTGTCGTTCGATCTGAATGTCTTCCGTTGTTTTGGGAATATCAAAAAAAGCTTTCTTTTTCAGATGCTAGAAATAATTTGTTGTTTGTTTGCTGTCATATTCTTCACCAAAAGTCACATCACTTAACATTTTAACTATCGAACCATATTAAACCATATTCATAGTTTCTATATGGAAAATGTCTGTAATCAACACCTCCCACTCCCTTGCACCAGAGTGACAATGACTTTCCCACAGGTCACACAGCCAGGGACACAGGGTGTGAAACTATCTCTCAAGGCCACAGCTGTTGAGTCATCGCATTAACTGTGAATGACCATCTCACGAATCATGTTGTGTGTGTATGTGATCTTTCACAGGGGACCTGGCATCAGACGACGAGTACATGGAAATCCCATCCATCACCAGACAGAGAGCAGGGACGTACGAATGCTCTGCTGTCAACGAAATTGACACAGATGTTCAGACTGTAGACATCACCGTCAACTGTGAGTCTGCGGCTGAATTAAAGAAACACATTCTTTCTGAACTGGAACACTGATTAGTCCATTTGTCAAGTAGTCTATTGACATAAATCAACACACTAGCTATGTTTTTATGGTCATGTTGTTATTTTAAGGATTATCATGCAAAAGGTTTCTGGCACTTTGACATGAACTGTTGATACCTTACATATTATGAGTGCAGTGCTGTTCAAACATAATTAATTGTATTTGTATAGATTTGTTTTATATCAGGGCAGTTTACATAGAGCGAAGAGACCTTAAAAGTTATAGAGAAACCCATCAGTTCCCACAGAGAGCATCAATTTGGCAAATGTGGAGAGAAAAAACTGGAAGAGAGAGAAAGAAGAGAGAGAGACCGGGAACAGTTGTATAACCCTCATGTTTCAAAACTGACAGACTATTATATTATAATGAAAACAATAAAGGTCATATATATAAAGGCAAAGATGTTATCAATGATAGCAGCAAAGGTATATATACTATAATAAAAATAATAATAATTGTTGTTGTTGTCTCAATCTTGCAGCTCTTTAAGTCAGAGATACCTGCAAAGAGAGAGAGAGAGCGAGATAAAGAGAGAGAGAAATGAGACTGAGGACATTTTGTTTTTAATTACAATTTTTTTTATTTAATAATAATATAATTATTACGACTAGTATTCCTATATATTATTATTTATAAATTAATATATAGAAATACTAGTCGTAACCCTACAATAAAGAAAAAAATGGTGAATATTGAAATGTATCACTCTAGAAAAGATAAACCACCACCTTTAATTATATTACACTAAACTTCTTCTTCGAAGAAGAAATGTAAGTCATAGGATTACAGTTTCTTTTTTTTTAATTCCAGTTTTTCGGGCTCAGGGTTTTATATTTCAGTCTTTTTTAGGCTTTGTTCAAACAGGAAAAAAAAGCTGTTCAATAATCATTAGTTTCTTTGCTGCAGAGGAATGAGAAAGTACTGCATCACATTAGAACCTGAACACTAACCTCCACCTCATCATACCCTGACACATGCACTTTCACCACTGTAACAAATATTGTACATTATTTGACCTCATAATTCCTGTTGACCTGCAGTCGTGGTGCAGATCACAGTCATGAATCATAACTGTAGCCGAGGAGGAGAACATGCTGTGACCTCTCTCCTGATTTCCTTGACTCGTGCTGCCTCGTAGCCCTGATCACCGTGCTCCTGTGTGCAGATGCTCCGACTGTGTCAGAGGGCAGAGATGTTGGAGTGACTCTGGGACAGAGAGGAGTGCTGGAGTGTGAAGCCGATGCAGTGCCGGAGCCCGCCTTTGAGTGGTATAAGGATGACCGAAGGTGAGGGATTTGATATGAGAAAAAACAAAAAAATGAATGAAAATGAACTTTACGTGTGTTTTTATGTGCGTGTGTGTGAGAGAACATGCTTACTAATTATTTTTCAGTCACTGATGCTCATGGATCAGCTGCCAGGTACAGAGGTATTGAGATAATAACATGAATTCAAAAACTCCTTGTTGAATAAATTGTTATTATTTGGTACCTGGGTCTTGAAGTAATTTGGCGAGACTTATGAAGCACTCACATGTACGCATAAGAGGCTGTACTGGAAACGCTGTTCATTCACTTTTACTTATGTGTTGATGATGTCATGCATTGGCAAACTGCATTTTGGTTATGCTGCTTCGCTTGCATAATACAGCACGGTTCCGACACTGACATGGTTATTTGTATTCACTGTTTGTTACTCTCCTGGAACCGTCACCTTATCGTGGTGGAGAGGTTTGCGTGTCCCTATGAACCTGAGGGCTGTGTTGTCTGGAGCCTTGTGCTCCTGGTAGGGTCTCTCATGGCAGAGTGGTCTCAGGTGAGGGGCCATGTAACGGAGCGAGAGACTATCTTTCCCCCCACCGGGGTGTTGTTTAATAGACGTCGCCGGATGATGACGCGGGAAGCGCTGTCAAGCCTAGTTATTGGTGGAGGATGAGTCGCAAGAAAAAGGAGAAAGCGGAAGTGCGAGGCGAAGCGAGAGCGGAGGAAGCCAGCAAAACAGCGAGACAAGGAAGCGGAGGAAGCCGGCAAAACAGCGAGACAAGGAAGCGGAGGAAGTGAAAGAGAGGGAGAAACCGGACCCGTGACCTGTGAGGAACTGAGTAAGCCCGGGCCGGTCAGCGACCGCGGTGTCGCTGGCAGTTGAGATCGCTGACTGACTGACTGAAGGACTGACGTGTCTTCTTCTCCTTCTTCTTCTTCCTCTTCTCCTTCTTCTGTGAAGTCAAACTTGTTTATTAATCCGCAGCTCGAGCTACAAACATTTCTCCCGCGCCAAGGAATCTTAAAGAGCTGCAGAGGTTCCTGGGAATGGCTGGGTGGTACCATCGTTTTGTGGCAAATTTTTCACAAATTGCTGACCCCCTTAACGCCCTCAAGAAAAAAGGTGCCAGGTACATCTGGACCTCAGCTTGTCAAGTGGCCTTCGAGACCCTCAAGCAGCATCTGAGTTCACCACCAATCCTTGGCCACCCTGATTTCAGTCTGCCCTTCATCGTGTACACTGACGCTAGTGATGTTGGAATTGGGGCGGTCTTGGCCCAAACAACTGGACTGGGGAGTGAAAAAGTCCTTGCCTTTGCTAGCCGCACACTGAACTCTGCAGAAAGAAACTACTCCACCACAGAACAGGAATGTTTAGCAGTTGTCTGGGCTTTGGAGAAATGGCGCTATTACCTGGAAGGGAGAATATTCACTGTAGTTACAGATCATTCATCACTAGTGTGGGTTTTTAAAACACAAAAACCAAGCACCCGGTTGATACGATGGGCACTGAGGCTACAGGAATTCACCTTCACAGTTGAGTATAGGAAGGGGAAATATAACATTGTTCCTGATGCCCTGTCCCGAGCTCCTGTGGACGCCGAGCCTGGCCAAGTCCCTATGTATGCCACCATACAACCTGCCAAGAGGGAAATGGCTGAAGATCTGCAAATATCAGATGAGGCTATTTGGAAAGCTCAACAGGCTGACGCGGATATTGGGCAGCTTTATCAAACTATCCTGGATTCTGGTGACCAACTTGTGAACCCAATCACGAAAATCACAATTATAGAAGTATACCGGGTGATACAGCTTCCTCATAAAACCCTCTACCAAGTTTACATACCCCCAAATCTTCGCAAACAGCTACTCCACCTCTTCCACGACCATCCTCTTTCAGGACATCTAAGAAGATACAAAACATATAAGAGACTGCAATCCCTCGTGTATTGGCCCAGGATGAGTCTGGAAGTAAAAAATTACGTCCAGTGCTGTCAAACTTGTCAAGTCCAAAAACCTGAAAATCGAAGATGCCCTGGGAAACTACAACAGACCACTGTCCGTTGTAAGTTTTCTCCGACACATCGAACTGTAGACCGGAAAGAGACACAAAATCCAGACCCAGGATAACAGGAACTGCAAGACCTGAAGAAGGCAGGACCACGACAGGGACTTTGTTAGTTTGTCGTTGGACATTGAGCTCTAATTCACTCCAACCCAGGGGGTATCTTCCTGAGCCATCCGCCAGATACAAGGGCCCTTGTTGCCAGGGTTGTAGCCGAACATCATGTCCTCTCAAGTCCTTCCACAGGGTATCGTTAATGAGGGTATAGGAGGAGCCAGTATCCAAAATAGCTGTTCCTCTCCATGAGTCAACCATGACGGGAAGCACTAACTGCTGTGGCCGGGGTGCTATTGATGTTGAAGGGACAGGGTTTCCCCCATAGGGTGTGCATGCATTAAGAGTGGGATTTGCTGGTATATTCTGTGGATTTTGGTTAGTTATTGGAAATGACTGCTTTTGGAATCTGTTCTTCCCCATTAGGGTTTTGTGGACATGATGATGGAGCATGTGAGTTTTTACAGCGCGAGCAGTAAACCTGAGTCGCACCAGGTGGATTGGTCTGAGGGGGCGGAGGACCTATATCCGGTTTTAGCGGTTTCTGCATGAGTTTCTTCCTTTGCTCATAGTGGCGTTGATTTTCCCTGTCCTTTTCCAATTGTTGACCAAGCCGCACCAGTGCTTCCACAGTTGTTACTCTCCTGCCTCTTAGTTGACTAGCCAAGTTAGGGTTGATGTTTTTTAATGTTAACTTGACCACTTCCTGCTCAGTGACATTTGGGTTCCATCTTTTGCATAGGGACCGGTACATATAAGCAAAATCCTGTATACACTCCTCTTCTTTTTGAACACGGGTCCTGACTCTCTCGGCTAACTCATCTTGATAATCTTCAGAGCGAAATGCAGACCGGAACCGATTTTCAAAAACTGCCCAGGTGGCAATTTCAGCCCTAGCAACATCCCACCAATCACAAGCTGTACCATGTAGTACGTTGCGAAGCGTGGCAATTAATTCCGCATCAGTTAGGGGATGTAACGCCAAAAAATCATTACACTTCTCCAGATACAACAAAGGGTCTTGTGTGTCTTCTAACCTTCCGAACATTGGAAAGTGCATTTTAATTGGGCTTATCCCACGATATAAGGTTTTTGGCTCAATGCACTGTTCTCGTTGGACTGGAGAATGTAGGTCCTCTTCATGGCCATCGGTGTACATGGTGGATTGTAGCCGTTGATGTGGACCCTGAACCTGGACCCTTGGTGGTAGCTGGCTAATAGATAGGGTTTGGGTCGATGCATTGACTAGGGAGGAGTGTGAAGTTGATGGGAAGCTCTGGAGGTTTACTACTTCCCCTGATAGGGCACTGACATTCACGGCGCAGTGAGTAACTTCATCCTCCAGATGCCGGAGTGCAGTTGCCATCGGTGATAGGACAGATTTCAGATCCTTCAATAGTTCCGCATGATACTGCTTGTGTCGCCAATTTATGGTACTGGTAAGCTGATGGTTGATATATTGAAATTGTTGTTCCATTTTGGTCTCCAAATCAGTCATCTGTATTTGTCCTGCTGTTGTGATTGCCTCCGAGGTTTTCCCCAACCCAGCTTTGAGTTCTTTCTTGAACTGCTCATGCTGGGCAGAAACTATCTCAGGGATGGACATGTTAATAATGGATGTAACACCTGGTTGCTCTGTTTGGTCATCATTCTTTTCCATCCCAGACGTATTGTCCAGTGGTAGTGGAATCAATGGATCTCCCAAGTTGACTTCTTCGCACAGTTCCATTTCTAACAGAGTGTACTTGGTTGCTGCAGTGTTCTCCTCATTCTCAGGAGGGCAGGTGTAGGATTCCTCAAGAAGGTTACCTAAGCTCCATGTGCTTTCAGCCATTTTTGGTTCACTTCTCATCAAAGATTATATATATATTTATCTTTTTTTTTTTTTTTTTTTGAGATTAAATACATTTATTGAAAATGTGCAAAGAAACAACAAAATCGCAACAAAAAATGTGGCTTCTTGTATTTAAAAAATATATATATAAATATTCAAAAAGCCACCTAAGGCTTGTAATCACTTATTTATGTGACGGCTTAAGTTCACTAAACGGTTTATTTTTTCTTTCTGGGGTGCCAGCCAGGGAGAGCCCTGACAATAATTTATTTCAATTAATCAACTAAGTCACACAAAGGTTATTTTCACATATAACCAAAAGGAATCTTATCAAAATATAAATAATCCCAAAACCAATGATATGACTTTTAAATGTACAACTTGCAAACACACAGGACACCAGGCGTAAACATAAGTGATCTTTTCGAAAACCAATAAACAACCTCCAACAAAAAGAGTCCCTTCAGGATATGGTTCATAGAAAAATAGAAATATGTCAAAAACTCCAATAGTCCAAATCCGAAAAAAGATGAGAGTACTGTTCGCACACGTCAGTCCTTCAGTCAGTCAGTCAGCGATCTCAACCGCCAGCGACACCGGGGTCGCTGACCGGCCCGGGCTTACTCAGTTCCTCTCGGGTCACGGGTCCGGTTTCTCCCTCTCTTTTACTTCCTCCGCTTCCTTGTCTCGCTGTTTTGCCGGCTTCCTCCGCTTCCTTGTCTCGCTGTTTTACCGGCTTCCTCCGCTCTCGCTTCGCCTCGCACTTCCGCTTTCTCCTTTTTCTTGTGACTCATCCTCCACCAATAAATAGGCTTGACAGCGCTTCCCACGTCATGATCCGGCGACGTCTATTAAACAACACCCCGGTGGGGGGGAAGAGAGTCTCTCGCTCCGTTACAAAATAAATTGTTATTATTTGGTACCTGGGTCTTGAAGTAATTTGGCGAGACTTATGAAGCACTCACATGTACGCATAAGAGGCTGTACTGGAAACGCTGTTCATTCACTTTTACTTATGTGTTGATGATGTCATGCATTGGCAAACTGCATTTTGGTTATGCTGCTTCGCTTGCATAATACAACACGTTCCGACACTGACATGGTTATTTGTATTCACTGTTTGTTACTCTCCTGGAACCGTCACCTTATCGTGGTGGAGAGGTTTGCGTGTCCCTATGAACCTGAGGGCTGTGTTGTCTGGAGCCTTGTGCTCCTGGTAGGGTCTCTCATGGCAGAGTGGTCTCAGGTGAGGGGCCAGACTAAGAATGGTTCAAACAACCTCAATGAATAACGGAAAAAGAGGAGATGTGACCCGGCCCGGAGGAAGCCCGGGGCCCCCGTCTGGAGCTAGGCCCAGATGGAGGGCTCGATGGCGAGCACCTGGTGGCCGGGTTTGCCACGGAGCCCGGTCGGGCATAGCCCGAACAAACTACGTGGCACCCCCCCTCTCTTCATCCCATGGGCCCACCACCTGTGGGAAGACCCGTTGGGGTCGGGTGCGCAGCCACATGGGTGGCAGCGAAGGTCAGGGGTCTCGACGGAGCAGACCCGGGCGGCAGAAGCTGGCTCTGGGGACGTGGAACGTCACCTCGCTGTGGGGAAAGGAACCGGAGCTTGTGAGGGAGGTGGAGCGCTATCAGTTAGATCTGGTGGGGCTTACCTCCACGCACGTCTCATTGGTACCGTACTCCTGGATAAGGGTTGGACTCTATTCTTCTCCAGAGTTGCCGAGGGCGTGAGGCGCCGGGCGGGTGTGGGGATACTCATAAATCCCCGGCTGAGCACTGCAGTGTTGGAGTTTACCCCGGTAGACGAGAGGGTCGCCTCCCTGCGCCTAAGGGTTGTAGGGGGGAAAACTGTGACTGTTGTTTGTGCGTATGCACCAAACAGCAGCTCAGAGTACTCTGCCTTCTTGGAGACCCTGAATGGAGTCCTGTATGGGGCTCCAGTAGGGGACTCCGTAGTTCTGCTGGGTGACTTCAACGCCCACGTGTGCAACGATGGAGACACCTGGAGAGGCGTGGTGGGGAGGAACGGCCTCCCTGATCTAAACCCGAGCGGTCGTTTGTTATTGGACTTCTGTGCTAGTCATGGATTATCCATAACAAACACCATGTTCGAACATAAGGGTGCTCATAAGTGTACCTGGTATCAGAGTACCCTAGGCCGAAGATCAATGATCGATTTTGTGATTGTGTCATCTGATCTGAGGCTGCATGTTTTGGACTTTCGGGTAAAGAGATGGGCGGAACTGTCAACCGACGACCATCTGGTTGTGAGTTGGATCAGGGAATGGGGGAAATTTCCGGATAGACCTGGTAAGCCCAAACGAGTAGTGCGGGTGAACTGGGAACGTCTGGAGGAGGCCCCTGTCCTAGGTATCTTCAACTCACACCTCCGGCGGAGTTTTTCTGGCATTCCTGTGGAGGTTGGGGTTATTGAGCCAGAGTGGGCGGTGTTCAAAGCCTCCATTGCTGAAGCTGCGGTGGCTAGCTGTGGCCTCAGGGTCTTAGGCTCCTCAAGGGGCGGTAACCCTCGGACACCGTGGTGGACACCGGTGGTCAGGGAAGCCGTCCGATTGAAGAAGGAGGCCTTCCGGGATATGATATCCTGGAGGACTCCGGACTCGGTTGCAGGGTACCGACAGGCCCGAAGGGCTGCAGCTGCTGCCGTGTCGGAGGCTAAGCAGCGGGTGTGGGAGAAGTTCGGAGAAGCCATGGAGAAGGACTTTCGGTCGGCACCAAAGTGTTTCTGGAAGACTATCCGGCACCTCAGGAGGGGGAAACGGGGAACCATCCAAGCTGTGTACAGTAAGGATGGGACTCTGTTGACCTCAACTGAGGAGGTCGTCGGACGTTGGAAGGAACACTTTGAGGAACTCCTGAATCCGAATAACACGCCCTCTATGTTGGAGGCAGAGCTCGAGGTTGATGGTGTTTCATCGTCAATTTCCCTGGTGGAGGTCACTGAGGTAGTCAAACATCTCCGCAGTGGCAAAGCCCCAGGGATTGATGAGATCCAGCCAGAAATGCTAAAGGCTCTTGGTGTTGAGGGGCTGTCATGGTTGACACGCCTATTCAACATCGCGTGGGAGTCGGGTACAGTGCCAAAGGAGTGGCAAACCGGGGTGGTGGTTCCCCTGTTCAAAAAGGGGGACCACAGAGTGTGTACCAATTACCGGGGTATCACACTTCTCAGCCTCCCTGGTAAAGCCTACTCCAAGGTGTTGGAAAAGAGGGTTCGGCCGATCGTTGAACCTCAGATTGAAGAGGAACAATGCGGTTTTCGCCCCGGACGTGGAACTACGGACCAGCTCTTCACTCTCGCAAGGATCCTGGAGGGGGCCTGGGAGTATGCCCATCCGGTCCACTTGTGTTTTGTGGATCTGGAGAAGGCGTATGACCGGGTCCCCCGGGAGAAACTGTGGGAGGTGCTGCGGGTGTATGGGGTAAGGGGGTCTCTCCTCAGGGCCATCCAATCTCTGTACTCCCAAAGCGAGAGCTGTGTTCGGGTCCTCGGCAGCCAGTCAGTTTCGTTTTCAGTGGGTGCTGGTCTCCGCCAGGGCTGCGCCTTGTCACCAATCCTGTTTGTGATATACATGGACAGGATATCGAGGCGTAGTCGTGGTGGGGAGGGGTTGCAGTTCGGTGGTCTGAGGATCTCGTCACTGCTTTTTGCGGATGATGTGGTCCTCATTGGATCATCGGCTTGTGACCTTCAGCACTCACTGGATCGGCTGGCGGCCGAGTGTGAAGCGGCTGGGATGAGGATCAGCACCACTAAATCTGAGGCCATGACTCTTAGCAGGAAACCGATGGATTGCTTACTCCGGGTAGGAAATGAGTCCTTAGCCCAAGTGAGGGAGTTCAAGTACCATCGGGGTCTTGTTCGCGAGTGAGGGTACTATGGAGCTTGGCCGGAGAATCGGAGCAGCGGGGGCGGTATTGCGTTCGCGTTACCGCACCGTTGTAACGAAAAGAGAGCTGAGCCGCAAGGCAAAGCTCTCGATCTACCGGTCGATCTTCGTTCCTATCCTCACCTATGGTCATGAGGGCTGGGTGATGACCGAAAGGACGAGATCGCGGGTACAAGCGGCCGAGATGAGTTTTCTCAGAAGGGTGGCTGGCGTCTCCCTTAGGGATGGGTGAGAAGCTCAGTCATCCGTGAGGAACTCGGATTAGAGCCGCTGCTCCTTTACTTACAAAGGAGTCAGCTGAGGTGGTTCAGGCATCTGGTAAGGATGCCCACTGGGCGCCTCCCTTGGGAGATTTTCAGGCACGTCCAGTGGGGAGGAGACCTCGGGGAAGACCCAGGACTAGGTGGAGAGATTATATCTCAACACTGGCCTGGGAACGCCTCGGGATCCCCCTGTCAGAGCTGGTCAATGTGGCCCGGGAAAGGGAAGTCTGGGGCCCCCTGCTTGAGCTGCTCCCCCCGCGACCCGACCCCGGATAAGCGGATGACGATGAGTGATGATGAGTGTTTGTTAATGCACATCTTTTCTCCTATCTAGGATCTTCAATGGCTTTGATGGCCTGGAGATTGTGAAGACTGCATCGCTGTCGAAGCTGGTGTTTTTTAATGTGTCCGACGGAGATTACAGCAACTACACCTGTGTTGCCCTCAACAAACTTGGGAGCTCAAACACAAGCTTCCTTTTGTTTGGTGAGTACTGTATAGTTATCTGTTTGTGCAGGTTAAGTTATTAAAGTAACATCAATTATGATAGGAAACTAAATGAAAATAGATACAAAGAAATATTGTTTTCAAGCCGTGGACCATGGAGTATTTGGTGCTGGGCTTCAAGATTGTCACTTATTCATACTGATTCGACTAAAAAAGTTTCTTCAGGCTCATGTTTTTAGTGAATTTGTTACAGCGGCAGCATTTCTGGTCAAGGATGCCAGAGATCATTGGTAAAATCCACTGTTCACTTGTTTCTCAGTTCAGTGGGTGGGACTACACAGTCAGAGGTCTGGTCTATAGAATCGGCTTTTGTTGTAAAACACGTGGTCGCTCTGGATCAGATCCATTAGGGATGACTGACACGTGTGGCTGCAGATTGCTGCTGCTCAGTAAAATTCACAGAGTGTTGTGAAAGTCGTGACAACATCTGTCTGCACAACGCCGTCCGTTAAAGGACATTCTAGTGGTTCCAGACAAAAGTTGTGAAAGTATGGGCTGCTTCACTAAGAAGTACCAAGGATCTGAGACATCTTAATGGAACCTGTTTTCAGTCTTAATGGTGATCTCAATGGAACCTGTTCAAGGACCAGGAGTAAGAGTGCATTGTCACACTCACATGGCTGAATGTAAATTCCTAAGAATTTCATTTGAATAGCACTTTTCCAGTCTTATCGACCACTCAGTGTGCTTTCAAGTACCAGTCCCATTCACCCACCCTGCACATATTCATACTGCTGCACTTTTTCCATCACACACCATCCACACACTGCTGGCCCAGCCTTCGGGCACACTTTGGCGTTCAATATCTTGCCCAAGGACACTAAGGGGAGCCAGTTATTGAACCACTGACCTGAGCCAAAGCCACCTGAACGTCCAGCAGGAGAAACACTTATGCTTAAATGCTGTGAGCTGCACAGAGCAGCAGCAAACCTGCAAGCTAGAAAATATTTTGGCTCATGTGCTAGGGGAGCAATCTTCATTCAAGCGTATGGGCGCCATCCTGAAGTCCAGTATCCTTAAATAACTCGATGACGTAGACGTTGAACGCAAAGGTCACAGCTGTAAGGTGGAATGGTTAATTATGTCAGTGATTAATTATGGTGCTGTTGTTTTCCTAGGATGAGATAATGCTTATTTTAAAGGTGTGTAAGATTTAGGTGAAAGGGATCTATTGACAGAAATTGAATATAAAATAATCCTAGTTTTGATTTCACTTTCACTTGTTGTTTTCTTTACCCAATAATATGCCCTTTATATTTAAATACGTTATATATACATCAGGAGCAGGTCCTCTCTACGATGGCCCCAGTACAGTAGCCCAGAATGTACAAACTGATAGTGAACTGAGAGTGAGAGTCTTCTCTGGACTTTAGGCTGTGTCCTCCTGTGTCTGCACAATCACCATCTTCATCTCCTTTGCTGCAGATACCGACTTAACTTCTTTTGTTTGGTCCATTCCCACATATCATTCATCCTAGAGATTAAAAAACAAACAAACTTTAAAGTAAAATGAAAGACTCCGAAAATAACCAACAACCTTTTTACAGTAATGAAAGACGTCTTCAACTCCTGTTATCAAATATCAGAGCTGTTCCTGTGGGCTTGTTTCAAACCAATGAAATAACTATATGTCCTTTTTTAAATCAAGTGTGCAGAAAATTACTTTTGTATCAAACGTGAGTGAGAATTAAGATGTTATGGATTCAAAATGAACCTTTCACACCCCCTGCTTTCTTATCAGTTTAAACTCTACACTATGAAATTGTGTGGCCGACATGTAAAAGTCTATTCAAGCAGCTTAGTTCTCATGCTTTTCTCAAGTGTTTCCAGTGATGTGCAGCAGTTCTGTTTCCAACTTGTTGCTCTGTTTCATTTGTTCCCCTGGTGTAGTGGTAATTGAGCCCACTAGCTCAACGCTATTGCAAGGTTAGTATTCTGCGCCAGCATGCACTTGAGCTGTTGTGGATCGAAAGTATTAACTGCATGCTGGGATTTGACTAACATTACCATTTTCACAAACTGGATGCAGTGTCACTTGATTGTTTCTTCTGTGTTTCACAAGAAGAGACTAATCATTTCCTGCCTCTTTGATCCTTTCAGAATTGCTGTGGTTTGATGACCCTTTGTTCCTTTAATGACCTGATATGTTAGCACTGCCATGTGGCAATATTTGTATCTTTGTGAAAATGGTCAATGTAGCCCGTTGCACTAATCCTGTCATCTCTTTCCTTTGCAAACCTTGCTACCTCTCCATTGGCTTCATTTTGTTTTTTGCATTCTCATTTTACAATGTAAGTATTTCTTTTCTTTCATCATCACCATTTCTGCTTGTGTGACTGTTTGAACATGTTTATATTGTATTTCAATTTGAAAAGTACACAGAAATCAAAACAGTGAAAGCCAACACAGAGAGCTGCAAAAGCTCACTGCAATGTTTCTTGTAACTGCAAATATTGATTGTAGATTTTAGATTTGTGGTGTTGATTATTCTTGTGAATGTTTCTAGAAGTTTATTTTGAACATGTAAAGCTATTGAGCAAAGAGCACCTCTCCCATTTAATGAGACCTTATGAGTCGTGGTTGCAGCATCTTGAAAGCAACCTGACGCTATTGATGACAGAACTGTATTAATGGCTTTGATTTTGACTGAGTGAACGTCATTATTCTAATTAGCCATATGCAGGATTAGGGATAATCCACTGTGACAGGGTAATTGGATAGATGCCCCAAAGGAAACTGTGGTGAACTCATGGGAATCCAAAGGAAATGAGTGCTCATTGTGTGACAAGCTTCAAAGAAAAAGTTCAAATTTGTCCTCAATCCTCGTACAATGCTTTCATTTATTCAGCCCTCGCTTCATCCCTGAAAAGAGCATGATGAAAATATCATGTGATTTTCACTCTTGCGTCATAAAATTCCATTGAATTTTAAAACATTGTAATACTTAGCAATACCTGAACGCCACAGGTGCCTGAACTAGTTAAAGATGAAGCTTATTTTTGAATAGAAGTTACCGATTTTGGATTTCATTATTGTTAAATGTAAATCTTCCATGTGTCTCCTTAATTCCTAATATTTATTCTGTTCTAATGGAAGAAATGGCAACATGCAGAAAAAGTGTGTTTACATATACTGTACTTACTTCCTTTTACACTATATATATACAAAAAATACTTATTATTAAATGTACTAAGAATTGAATAACCAGCACATTAATATTAACATACGTTTGCTGACTCCCAGTTGCAACTAGCAAAAGCAAACCTTTAATTGAAAGCGTCATTATACCTCCTGTCGGTTTTAAGACCAGTTTTCATCCCCTCAAATGTGTAGATTACCTTCTTTCAGCAATAAATGCTGAGCAGTGCCAAGTTGTTATCCTTTTAAAGTTCAGTACAGCATTTGATGATGCAGACCATGTCATTTGATGGTCACACACAGGTACTATCTAAGTGTACTTCACCTCCTCCCACTAATGGAAGCATTTACTGTAGCCTTTGTATCATCATCATCATTTTATGTGCACTTTATTTATAGTTCCCTACAAAAAAATGTTTTCTCCTGATCTCGGGTACCTGCTTCCATCAACCACTATCGTCTAATAAATGCAAATGAGAACGGATTTGCAATACTGAACTGAATGTTTCACAAGACTTCACTATAGCAATGATCAATCTGAAAGAATATATCAGACTGTGAGGCCTTTATGACATCTGTCACCAATTAACATAGATTATTTCACAGATACTGGCATATTTGGCTGCATTTTGAAAGCAATATGCACTAAAAATAAATAATAACAAAACAAATTATGACTGATGGGGGGGGGGGGGGCATTAATTATGTTAAGTGGGAATGTTTATTAGTACTTTGGGGGTTTGGTAAATGTTGTGTGTAGTTGTTCAAATCACTATGGACCACAGTCTTTGCATGACCTTAACTAAATGCTGTGAGTAAGTTAAATTGACAAAAGTATTGTAGCAAACAATTACAATTTGTCTGAAAAATTCAATTGGCTTTTCCAAATTGGTCTCCATGTAGCTTTTGGGAGAAAGGTTTGATTAATCTACAAATTAAATTTGTTGCAGCAGAATCCATTACAATTTAAGTAAATTGTGACTTCTCCTTCAGACAGAAAAAAAAACATAAAATGCCTCCATATTGCTGGTATGGTGTCATTCAGGTGTCCTCAAGCCCCGGCATCATATCGGGCTTGAAACAGCGTCATGTACACCAAGTTTATAACCTAAAATTTCCTCTGATAAACTTCTTCGCGGCACGTTCAGGTACCCTCGGGCCCCTTCGAACGCCACAACAAGGTGCGTGTTTTGACTACATCCGCTAGCATCGCCTCTTCCTGTGGACTTCTGGGGTTTAAAGTGTAAAATACCTCGATTTGGGTCGAAAATGCAGTTCAGGGCATGCAGACACTTGGATGAAACCACACGAGCAGTATGAAAGCATTGTGTGTTTTTTTACTGTTGATTTATTATGTCTGAAGAAGAGGTCGCCTTGGCTGTAACACTGTTTACCCCTGAGACTAAGTGTTTTGTGGACTCAAACACTTCACTTCACAGAATAAGTGAATTTTCATTTTTCAGTGTACTATCGCTTTAAGTCAATACTAGCAGCTAGTTGATTTAACCCTCCCCCAGTAGTGATAACACTATGGTGAAACCTAACCAGTTGTCTTTTATCTTTCTTCTTTCTCCCTCCATTCAGGACCGAGAGCAGTTCAGGATGGTAGCGGTGGCTCAATGGGAGTGCACTTACACACCTGTCTCCTCCTCCTCGTGTTCCTGCCCCTCCTGCTCAAATTTTAAAGAGGAATGGATTTGAACATAAACGTGTGTATGTGTGTGCGTCTGAGTGCGTGTGCGTGCGTGCGCACATTTGCACTTGTGAGTTTGTTCTTTTGGTTGTTTTTTTTGTTTTCAACCAGAACCATAAACTGATGCACAGTGAGTGCATGAAGTACACAGCTATGTAATAATGTTGACACATTAGAACATAATATAGATTCATCATCTTTTTTGTGTTGATTTACTTTTTTGTTTTAGTTTTTAAAGTTGTAACAGATGTTTCATATCTTAACTGAATTATTTTGGATCTTTTTCTCACTAAATTATGGTATTCTGGATTATCTCTTTACTCTGTAAAAATGTTCTATTCTTTAAATGAGGCATTTCTTATTCAAATGGAATTGTTTTAATTTTAACCACATTGCATATTCATCTCAAGTCAAATTTTTTGTAAAAGAGGTGAATGTTAAATACCTCAAAGTCAAACAGAGACAGTGAAACAGAAGGAATTGAGGCTACCCTGAGGCTGAAAGCCGGGTATTATCATATTTTAATGTATAATAATTATCATTCAGTCTGGTTGAAAGCAGAATTGTTTTTGACCTCCATGTCTTTTTGTTCTCATCATTATAGTGGTATACTTGCAGTTGTGACATGCTAATATTTAAATTTGATTTCTCTGTTTTGTTTAGTTTAAAAATGTTTGAGAATGGTAAATATGAAGCTGTAATTATAAGGACAAATATCCTCGTTTAACGGCTTTGTTGCATTTTTTTTTCTTTACCAGTACAGTTGTACACAATAATTGTGTCAAGAATAATTATGTTATAATTAAGTGGTGAAAATGAAGGGAGGCACTACTCAGCTTGTGTGGAGTCAATGTCTGACTTAAGTAATGCAAATTGACTGATGCTGTCGCTACTTGTTTGAACCTCATGCAATTTCTACACAACACGGTTGTTTGAAAAAAATGTTGTTGTTCATGTTACAAACCAGCAGTGGAAGATTAGAGACCACTCAGTAGGACCGTGTTAACAAAATAAACACTGCATGTATTTAGACACCAAGAACCCAAAGACTTAGGAAGTTTATACAGCATCATACATCACACATGTCTGTTTCCTTGTCTCAGCACCAAAATAAGAACACAAACCCCATGCTTAGTGGTGTTGTCTTATCACAAACATGTTTTGATGTGGTTGATGGGGTTGATACCTTTTTAACCAAAATGTAGTGTGTGGAACATGACTGCACATGGCAGCTCTAGGTTTTACTGCCACGAGAAAGGATTGCAGCCTTGGCGCACGCTAAGGGAGCCAATTGCAATAACTGAGATTCACCAGAGGTCTGTGCAAAAAAAGGCTCAGACTGTGCTTATCACTCACTATATAGCCTGTATTATCCCAAAAGACCAGGTCTATAAGGAGCATTGTTTCATTATGGAGAAGGATCAGGGCAGTATCCCAGGCAGTAAACGTAGGCCGCACATCCGTTATACTTCCTTATTTTGTTGTGAGTGGGAGGATTTTATCAGGACAGTAAGAATTAAAGTTGGCAACTTGTGTTGGCAAGTGATTCACACCAACTGCCAGATCGCACTCAGCCCCCCCCTCCTCGAGAGGGGAAAAAGAGCTGCAAAAAAGGAAGGATTTGGTGTCGGGCTACTTGTTCAGTAATGTGGAGGAGATTTTTCATTTTTTTGGGATAGCATCAATATCTTGCAAAGTTCACCACTCTTAGAGTATTTGTTCCTCAAACACAACAATCTATGGCTGTTGGGTTGTGTGCGAGCTGCACTTCACGCCATTTGACCGAGTGCAGCTGGGAAGCAGTTGTGCGAATCCATTAAACACGACATCAAGCAGGAACAGTGAGTTAAAACAAATGAGTGTGCGTCTGTTCAGTGGTGGTGCGGTGATCTACTTCTTCTAACAATCTAACAGCGCCGATTGTGTGTGTTTCCACATGTGGTTATTTCTAAATGCATACCAGCTTGGTTGAAAGACCCAACAGGATACGAGTAAGGCAGAACCACGGATTTATGTTCACCTTTTTTCTCTTTTCTAACAAGAAAATTAAATTCTTAATTTCCTGAAATACTGGTTACTTTTTTTCTTCATACCTCATGGAAATAACGAGGTTTGTGCTCCTTGAGGTGAACTAAGAGCCACTATCCAGATCCAAAAAGCATGAAACAGATAGGGCCATTATTGATATTGGTCAGGGTAATCATCAGCTGAATCCGACAGGCTAATCATGGTTTCCACAACCAAGACAAAGGAAGACAGACTGCACACTATCGTTCATCTCCAGCACTGTGATGGTTGGATTTGACATGGTAATTTTTTACGTCCTGGCTTGAAGGATGGTGCACAGGATCTCTCGTCTGTTGTGCATTGTCACTTTATCACCTGATGAACCACCTCTAAATGCTGCTGCACTCTAGAGGAGTAGCGGGCCGATTTTAGCCCCGATCCGCCCCTGCCAACATTAGTGGAGGGGTTTCAACTGGAGGTCACTCTGTGTCAGTTACCTGCCCAAATAATCCTGAAGTGTGGGGGGGCTTTACAAAATAATATTAATGGTACCGATTGAGTTGGAGCCTCCATGATCTTGAATAATCCAATCGGATCTTGAATATCAAACATCTTTGCTATTTAGAACAATTGGTTGAGGGCGAGAGAGCTAGCTAACTGCAAAGCGTCATCATCTGGATGTTGTGTACTTGTATAGCTTTGACTAAAAGCAACCATTAATGTCCAACACGCTGCAAAGTGTTTACCCATTTTCAGCCATGACCACATCCAAAACAGACACACAACGTTGGTGTAGGTCATGTTTAATCACACAAGTGTTCCACTCTCTAGTTCAGAAGGTGGCGGTTTTTACGCCTGAAGGTTGTTTGCCACCCACCAAATAAAAAAACTGAAGAAGAAGATTTTGCCAGATTCTGTGAGATTTCAATCCTCTGGAATTCCCACTGTGAAATTGTTTCCTACAAATCGCAAGTGTGTGGTCTAATGTCCTGGCCAAATTTTTCATTGTGTGTGTTCTGAAGATTAAGAATCTCTTATATCTGTGGTCTCCCACATTTTTTTTAAATCGGTCAAGAGTAAAAAATCCTCTAGTGTGCAGCAGCTGTGTGATGACTGTAGTGCGACCACACCTAGAGGAGGCCTGTACTCGAGCCCCTTGGTATTCGAGCCCCTTGGATTGGTTTCTGTGACGTTAGCTGCTGTTAAAAGGCACAGACACTCACAGCCTCATCACTTGCAGTTCACTGGAAAGGCTGAAAATTAACTGATTGTGAAAACAACTCCCTAAATTCTTATCCTGGAAATATCAATTGACAAACACACACACTGCATATATTATATTCTTCTCACATTCTCAAACACATGCCACCCATTCTGTAGGGTAAGGCAGTTTAATCTATATATATTTTTTGGCCTAAATTGTGTAGAACTGCTGAGTCTAAGCTGGGTCATTTATTTAATTTCATGTTTGTTTTTGTCTTCATTTCTTTACTACCTCTGAGCAGTTGTTTAGCAATGTGTCCAATTTATAAATGGCACAGTAATTACCATACCTTGAAGTGAGTTTGATCTGGTTATGGATGTGCATATGTGTGCACTGTAATGACAGTGTCAGAGTGATGCTCATTCACAGAAACCCATGCTCTACCACGCACCTGTATTAGTCAGTAGGTGTTTTACAGGACAGGACAATGCACACAGCAGAATGTTAATGCAGTTTATTGCTTTGTCCTCTGTTATTGTGATAATGTGTTTGTTTTTCATTTTCCCTTTAATTTTAAATGCAATAAAGTGTCATTTGTTGCAAGCCAAGCACACCATTTCTAGGACAAGCCCATGTAAGTGCTTACCTTTAGAGAAAATGTGGATTTGTATAAACCAGCAGGGTTGCTGGCAAAACATAACAAGTTGTGCATTTCTAGATAACGTGAAAACGAAAGTATTTTCTTGAAAATCAAAGGTGTGGAATTGGTCGTATAGCTGACTGACTTAACCGAATATATCCACTCAATATTAGCTCTGCCACATGGCGAATCTGGCAGTGATTCAGAATGGAGACTGAATTTAGCAGTGCAGATAACAAACCAAAACTGAGCACAGTGAAATTCTACATTTAAGTTGCATCATTAAAAGGATCCCTGCTAATTCTCAATACCAAGCAACAATGTTGTTTATGAGCGCCATGAGATCTGTGGTCAAAGACAACATGTTGCAAACTGGGCTGAAGAAGCATCACGGAGGAAAAGAGCAGTCTGATCTGGGATCTGAGGATGAAGTCCTCTGCCTTTTCACTGCTGGAAATCCTGCAAGATCACATTTGCCAAAGCTTTGGCCTTGGTCTGAGCCGCGTGCAGCCAAAAGGAAAGCATCATCTTCATTTTCTTGATCTGAAATCCCTGCTTTTCCCAATGTGTAAGAAGAGAAGACATGGAGAAATCCTAGCTCCTACTTTAAAGCCTGTGTAATGGATGTCCAGAGATTTGTTTGTATGTGTAAGAAAGCTATTGCTAAAACACAAAAATGAATTAGCACATAATAGTGGAGTTAGATGGTTTAACTGTTATCATAATTTTTATGTTCAGGATCTTTTGGGCAGTTCAGAAATCACAGTTAATGATGCACTGTAGCCACACTTAGTATAACCCCTCACCTTATACTGTAACCTCATGAAAACTAGAGTGCATGTGGCTCTGCAACTGATTTTGTGAAGAGCTGCGTTAATAACACGCTGAGGGTCACCTTTGACACCCGCCTCTGCAGTGACCATTTGCATTTAGTAGACATACAAGCTAAACGGACTGTCTTATTCCTCTGCCTTCATATGTCCTGCCGACTTTTGGCACCACCAATGAGTGTAAGGTGCCTTGTCTGCCTATGAATCACATTGTGTGTAAAGGCAAACATTGAGGGACTGTCCACCTAATTAGGACTAAGAGCTAAATGCAGTGCACTGCTTATGCAGCCAGGCTTTTCGGGAATAGAGTGTAAAAAAATATTATTTTGCTCCCATGCTGAGCAACAGCAGCATATAACATCATCATGGTCCAGCAAAGTGTACACCAGAAGATAAAATACCTGTTTTATTGGGGGGGGGGGAACTTCTATAACACAATTTGCTTCTGCACGGCATAAACAAAAAAAGAAATCAGACTCTGTGCATTCTTATTAGAGCAAATGCAAATGCTCCACATTCCCACCACGCTTGACTTCTCAAAAAGATATGCAAGATGCACAACGATCCCCATTCAAGCCAAACTTATATCGATAAAACTCAGCAACCCGTGGAAAGGATGTCGTAAATATTTCGGGTCCTTTCCAAGATCGAATCGGAAAACCGCACTAAAAAGGCCTGAATACACTTACATTTTCCTGTCTCTGTCTGACTCCAGTCATCCAATTCTGAATCACAGCCCATGAAGGCTTATATTTTGGCAGTAGCGCTGCATATTTATGTTGATATGACCAGTTCTACTGACTGTTTGAAGACTGCATAGGGATTGCAGGGCACATTCTTTCGTTTGGTCCAATCAAGCAGTTGTCCAGTTGGAGCATGGGCTGATTGGAAACACTGGGTATATATCTTGTCTTTGATTCCATAGGTGCAAAGTAAGCGAACAGCCTTTGAGGAAAATTTTATACCATTCAAGAAAATAATGAGCTTGTGTTGCACTTACCAGATAGTACTATTAATTTTAGGTGTCGTGACATTTGTGTGATTTGCATTGCAGTCTGGAAGAGAGGATGTTTGGATGTGAACTTTGGATGGACATGCAAAACCCAACCTTTGTCTCTCGCTGCCAGGATATGAGCACAGCAGCCACAAGAGGTAGTCCCATCATGTGATGTTTGCCTGGCTACAAGTTCACAGTGCTCTCTTCGTTCGGGCTGTTCACAAGCGGAGGGAGACATTATGCTGTTTGACTCCCTGCATTGTAAAGGATTGTTGGTTCATATGTATTTTCTTGATGACACGTGTGTGTTCATATTTAAGACAATAATAATAAAATGTTGTATCTTAACTTCATGTGTATCGAATATTATTTGTGGGGCTTTATTCACTGTCAATGGATTATTCTACTGTCCATTTGAGCATGTAACATCTGATGTGCTGCCATGCTGCGCTGCCAACAGACTTTTCCAAGCGACCAAACAGCAGAGTTCCTTAAAGTTGCACATATCCAGTAACAAAGCAAACCTATTGATTTCTGTATCCCTGAGAAGCCCTGACCTTGGACTAAGCTCTTTTTGGTCGGCGTGCTACATTACAAACTACGGCTAACTGCAGCGCTCTAAATGACACCAGTGTGTGTTTGAGGCTGAACACAGTGTGTTTTAAAATGTCTGCTACATCAATTATGTACAACCACAGCAAGAGACCTTCCATAATGCTCTGAATCGTTTCTTTCCCTCCGCCATGAATGTTAATTGCAGGCTGTAGCTGCATGCAAAATGCAGTTTCCTAGTCTCGTTCATTTTCTGTATTGATGATACATGTAACAAGACACTGCGGTCTCTGCTGTGGTGTCCCTGGCATTGATGCTTGTGACCTGGAGCAATGCTTCACAGTGATAAATAATGTAAGGCATGTTTATGATATGTACAGTATTTCAGGTTTGTGGTTTTTGTTGCATTTTCTGAGCAGTGATGAGGAGGAAAGGAAAAGGCCCTGACAGTTGATACCCTACCGCTCTTGTTCAGCCTCAACAAATATTTAATTCATGCAAACATCTGCTCTGCAACTGAGAGTTGCTCCGTACACCAGAGACTAGTGGAAGGCAGTGACGCTGTTCGAATGATAAAACACATTTTATTTGCCTTATATTAAAGGCCAGTGTTCCTAAAATCAGAGGTAAAACAGAAATGCAGAGCCTTTCCTCTTTTAAAGAAAACAAACTAAAGCAAAAAAAGGTTGGACCCGAAACCACTGTGCAGCAGCTTATTACGGGACACAGTCACATTGTCAGGCAAACTCCAGCTGTCACAGTATATAATTATGATGGGTGCAACGGAGGAAGTCAGACAACAAAGTACATAGAGCGACAAAGTCAGTGTTAGGAGGAGTTGTGTGTGTGTGGCTAGATGGTGTCTGATACGACGAGAGATGGAGGAGCAGCAAGGGAGGTTTTTGTTAAAGACCAAGATGGCTGCCATTGATGTGGTGAAATACTTTCAAGCCTCTATCGCAGCTGTATTAAATAAATCAGACAGAAAACCTTCTAAATGAGAAAAACAAAAAAATTGCACATAGAGCATTTATTGATACTCTATTTACATCCAGAGGCATATTGGTTCCTGATCTATTCGCAAATAGTTGTTATTTTTCTTGTCTTCATCTGCAGAGGTTACCTGAATGTTCTGGAAAAAAGATAGCATTCCACTGTTCTTATGTCTATGTGACCGCTGTTTCCCATAATTTCATCATTCTGTATGCAAATTGACCCTCCGTATCGATTTTTTACTTTCCCAACAATGTCCGCGCACAGCTATGTAAGACAATTACTATATATACAGTATATATATATTATAATATATTGTGAGAATTTATGTTCCCAATTATTATTTATTTGTCACCCAGACCATTGTGCACTATGAGCATGTTTGGGTCTATATTTGAATACTCTCACCTAAGTGTCCAAGAGCTCACAACTGGAAGTGGTAGTCTAACGTTCAGTCTATTTTCCTCACAAAGTGGGAGGCCACTTATTATTGTTATTGAAAAGGCTTCCATTGGTGGTTGCAAGTTTAATACAGGGTTCATGCAAACCAGTGCTGTGAATGAATGTGTTCCAATTACAGTACAGTTTTACATTCACCCATTCACACACACATTCATACAGTGCATCTGTTTGCAGCACTTAGTTATTCTATGGGGGGGCCATTCAGGGTTCAGCATCTTGCTCAAGGACACTTTGGTATGCATATGGGTCAGACTGGGGATCAAACTGCCGACCTTCAGGTTGGAGGACGACCACTCTACCCCTCAGCCACAGCCGCCCCATAGCCTTGCATAGTCCAAAATGTGAAATGTCAGGAGCAGGTGATAATGTGTGTATGTGTGGGTGTAAACGCTAACTGGCTCCGAGAACACTATATTTCGCATGGTGGCCTATACGATCGCCCCCACTCACTCACAGCGACACAGTGAGATAAGAGGTGCAGCTTGTTATCGTGACTCAGCTGGAAAGTTACTTTGTTGAAGAACAGTGGAAACAAACAGGGAAAATACAATTTCCACTATGGTCTAATGCTTCAGGATCAGAGTAGAAGCAGCAGTTGGTTTGCACCATGCTGGACTTTCCTGTGTCCTACTGCCACATACCTGCTGACCTGCACTCGAGCTAATATTACCAACACTCATCACAAGTTACTAGAACTTGATCAGTACATGAAGTTTACTTTGTTTGACTCACTCCAGAGTTTGTGAAGCTGCATTTAAACATAATGTGCGCTCTCAGTACAACACGAGACGTGCACAGTCAGGACTCAGCGTTAAAGTGACTGGATGATCCAGAGTCATGATCCGACACCATCAATTTATAACTTACAAGATCGTAAGTATGTCATCTAAATCATGACCAAAAGAACGGATAAAATGAACATGAAATTATACATTTTTGGAGCTGTGAACTTTGTTATTTTTTTCTTTTAATGAATTGAACTTGTTGGTTTTCATCTATATGTACTGAACTTTGAACCGGTTCATTTTAAGTGTGATCTGACACAACACTGAGCAAGCAAAAGGTGAAACAGAGCTGCTATGACAGTCTCATCCATTTTGTAATCTCTGATTCTTCCCTTCCCAAAGAATGAAGCCCAAATTCCGAGCTAACAATATCCTGGAGCCAATCCCTGCTGACATTAGGCGGTAGCCAAACTCTGGACAGGTTACCAGCACATCACAGGGCTGACACACAGAGACAAACCTTCACAATTAGGAATGATTTAAAGCAGTGGTTCTCAAACAATATCTAGTTTTTTTTTTAAACGACCACTGACCTGTCACTGGTTAGTGAAAGCTCCCTCAGTGGCCAAGTGCAAGGGGCTGAACTGACACAGCCAAATCAAATATTGTTTCGTTCCTGATCCACCAATCAGAAGAGGAGTGTTATCATTTGAACGCGAGTTGCACTTACACTTCTGAGTATAAAAGTAACTGCAGGCATGGTCAGCGCTCACCCTCACTGAGACGACACCCTGCAGAGTTTGTGCGATTGCTTTTGTTTCCTCTATCATTCAGATATTCACTGTCTTTTCAAAGACTAATCTAAGGCGTAATTTGCTCCACGGAAGCTAACTTCTTCCAACTGCAGCTAGCCCTTTTCTCCTTAACACCTACCTTTACATCTTCAATCATCCACCGTGTTGCAACAAATAAATCACCAGCACTTGAATACTATTCTGTGCTGTCCCTGTCTACATTGTGTACTGTTCGTTTTGTTAGGAACCATTGCCTAGCACAGTCTTATTCATTATTTGTGTGCCAGTCGCTCACAGCCACACATACAAACACACTCACAAGAGGGGAGGCAATCTTTAATGTCCTCGACTCGTTCATCCAAGGAAGTGGTTTGGGCTAGGGAAAGTGTATTTGCCTCCGCACAGATGTTCTGTATGGGCCTAACAATTACAATAGTCTAACCTTGACATGTGAGGCCTATCAATAACAATATGCTATCTATCTATCTATCTATCTATATATGGAGGTGTAGTTGAGGGCGGCGGTGGCGGGCAGCGGGGGGACCCCAACTACCCCTAACCAGCTTTGGGGGGGCCTAGCTTGCAAAAGTTTGAGAACCCCTGATTTAGAGTCTCTCTTTGTGGGGGTGAGAGAACCCACAAAAACCTGCTTGCAACATGCAGACTCAACACAGAAAGAGAGAATTTTTAACTAGGAAACCTTTAACTGTGAGGCAACAGTGCCAAGTGTTTACATCTAAATATACATGATTTATGTATGCAATCTATATAGTTATATTATATTTATAACTTCTATACGTTTTACATACACACACACACACACACAAACACACACACACACATGAACAAAGTAAGATAATATTTATTGAATGTATCTGTAAATGTTCACTGTCACTGTATTTCATGGATTTAATAACTGCTTCCTCCAAAGCTCTTAGTTTTGATTAGGGAATGATCATCGATATTCATTACCATACTAAGATACCTACAGCGATAGAACAAGTAGACTCATTCCACCAGCAGATATACTGTGGATGCTAATTGTCAAACAGTAGGTACAGTACTCATTTTGCACAGCGCCCACTTAGAGGCCCATAATAGGCAGTGAAGCACAGAAATTTCTTGCTGTCTCTCCACCCTCATGCTGTACTCACTGTATTTCCACTTAATTAATGTCAAAATGGAGTAGAAAGGTTTAGGGATCTTGATTTTTCTTTCCACTCTCCTCATTTCCTCCCTCATTGAGGCGATTAGACGATCTTAATAGCTGGTAAACATCTTTTGATTGGCCTGATTGTCTCACTGGACTATGAGTGCGGTGTAGGTGAGCGGAGGAGAACAACTGAGGCGGAATAGTGCAGTGCTTATCACAGCCAAAGAGAATAACATCGAGAGGAGCCAGACTGCAGCTTCCTCTATGCAAATTCAGATGAAAGAGTTGTTAAGTACACTCACAGTGTACTTAACAACTCATAATAATTTACATAAATGCAGATTGTGAGGGAATAATTTGTATTTTTCAACTACAGGATTTATGAACAGCTTGTTATTGAGACTTTCGGATAAAGTCATATTTGGAAGAGCAACCACCTACACCATGGTTTTCTTCAGCGAGCCAAACACTATGGTAGTATTTCACCTCTGAATATCCAGACCTGGTATTGGACTCCCAACACATGTTCACTGTTGTATTGCTTCATCCCAGCTCTTCAGGACGGGTTAAGATCGAGGTCAAGTCTTCCCCTTCTTCCTACTTCAACGGATAATTCCCCAGTGACTGCAATCTAATGGAGAGAAATTCCTAAAATGGGCTGGTCGGGAAAACATTTTCCTAGATGATACAACATTTCTGAAAACTCTACATACTCTGAGATCTCTTTATTGATAATGCCTCAAATTTTCATATATATACAGGTGAATAAATAAATACAGGACTCAATCAATCCACCTAAACATGCTGACACATTAGTTGATGACCCACACAAGACAAGGGCTTGAGACAGCTTATTGAGTCAGGAAAATACATCACTGGTTCTCATCATGTATGTTTTGAGTTCCTAATATTTGCTCAGCCAGTAAGGTGTGGCAATTTCCAATGCTATGGGGGTCTCCCAACAGCATCCAGAGACAAACCAATTGCTTTTCAGCATTCTTTGTATTTATTATGCCTCTTAAACCTGAGGAGTAAGCAGCTAACAGCCCTGAGCTGCGCTGATTACTCCCCTGGTACAGGTGGAGGTGCTCTCTGAGCCACCTCCACATACCCCCATCACCAAAGTCAGGCAGGGAGCCATCCGGCCTGACCTACTTTTCATTGTTCTTTTTATTTTTTAAATGGGCACCAACATAAAATCAAACAAAACTGCAATTAGAGTGTCCATTAGTCCTTGCTTAGCAGCTCAGCTCTGTCTTGTATATATCGCATCTATCCCTCAGTGGCATGAGATTTTATTTCGGGGGGCAGATATCCCCCCTCTTCCTTTGCGAGCTTGGGGGTCTCTAATGATATATCCACCATAAAATCGGATATTGTTTTGTTGCCTCAGGGCAACAATGTTCTACAAGGGTACTGATACAACAATTTGTTCTGTTGTGCTTGTAATAAGTTTAAACCTGCAAGCAAGCAATAGATGCGTTAGAAAACGCTTTTTGTTCCACAAATATTTCCAACCACTCACAATTAGAAGCTCAAATTCTCAAACACTTTTATAAACAAACTTATCAGATCAACACTTCATGTATAAATACACCTCATATGTCTTATAAACATAAACTAACATTCGCAGGACTGTCTGGATGTGTGTATTTGAATCAGTTTTCTCTTTTTGACCTCAGGAAAACCGTGGTCGGTGGATGTGAAACAGAGGTGGTGTGCACAGTCGCTTTCCACCTCTACCTCCTCATCTTCAAACAGGCATCTGTCAGACAGCAGGGAACACACATTTGAATATGTCACATACACTGCATCGACTGACCATGCATGCAAACAATCTCACACACACGCATGCAGAGGGATTGCCCTTAACTTGTAACCTTGTCCCAGATAATTATCTTTAATCTATTTCCTGTAGGTAACTCTATAGAGTATGCATGAATCTAGGCACATGGCCACACCCACATCAGCCTTCCATTGTATTAGACACGGACATGTCTGAAGAGCTTACAGATGAATATTGTAGTTTATTGATACTGTCTGGAGGAACTGTGCTGACTTGTTCAACTGGTTCTGATATATAAGCAGGATTTTACTTATTTCTCTTTTTATTTAAAGGAGTATTTAGCCTGAGGTAATGTTTCAGAGACTGAAAGAGTATAAACAAATTGTTTCCTTTGGTCTCCCTACATGGGTGTGTTCTCTTTTTTGTGAAATGTTCAGCATCTTTACACCTGTTAACGTTTGTATTAGTAGTCTTTTGAAACATTCACGGGTGGCTAATTAAGAGGGGATAATGAAAATCACTAATTATGCCAAATTACACTTTCCACAGAGATTTAGATTACTTTAAGTGTGAAACACAGTTTTCAGTTAGAATTATAACTCATTATAAGATTTTAAGATAGAAACTGCATGCCTGTGATGGAGACTTTAAGATTTGTGAATAAAAACTGCTTACCCGCTACAAGAAGCAAATGTTATAACTGTTGTGCAATAGTAGGTAGACTTGACGTTGGCTAATTATTAATAATCATGAAATATGATCATTAAAATAATAAAATATTATTTATTAAAAATAATTAAAAATGATAAGATCATAACTTTCCGTAGAGGGGCACCACCCTGGTAACAGGGACCAACGAGTCAATCTATACATATCAGTCTCATAATGATAAATGTCAAATCAATAATCTCAATATTTAATAATTATTTAATTAACAGTGAAGGCTTCTAAGTTCGAGCACAGGCAATCATAATCCAGCTGCAATCACATACATATGCACAAATAATCACAGACTAGAGATACTCTAATTACAAAAGCATTTATTAAAGGGGAAATAAAGTTATAATGTTATTCAATGATTCATCATTTTAACAAGCTCCGATATTTCAAAGATAAACACAGCAGCAGCACTCATCACAATTCAGAAAATACATGTAAAACCGACGGTCTACCTAGGGATGTCTGTCTCAGTGTGTGTGTGTGTCTGTGTCAAAGTGTCTCTCTGTGTGTGTGTCTATGTGTGTGCATGTGAAATAAAGTTAGTGTTATTTAATGATTCATCATTTTAACAAACTCCCATATTTCAAAGATAACAGCAGCTGCTTATCACAATTTAGAAAAACACATGTATTCATCTATGTGTATCTGTGTGTGTGTATCTGTCTGTGTCTATCAATGTGTCTCTGTGTCTGTGTGTGTGTGTGTGTGTGTGAGAGCGAGAGAGAGAGAGAGAAAAAGAAGGGGGCGTGGCGATGACGCAGTCACGTGGTGACGTCACATCTAAGATGGCGGCCGATTATGATTCGTGGAATCAAGGCCTAAAAACTCTCAAAATGGCGGATTGTCTACAAAACAAGATGGCGGAGCCGTTATGAATTTAGAGCCAGAATGGGAGGAGAGGGAGAGAGGAGGCGTGGCAATAATATAATCAAAATGGTGGTTTAACTTGCGTTATTCAAAATGGAGTCTATGTTATTGAAACCATGTGGCCGGAGCTCACACTGGTGGTCGTCACATGAATTACACCAAGGGATTTTTAGACAAAGATAATTCTTTGTCTCTGCTTTGGCGTTCGGCCGCATGGCTTCCAGATGTGTCCAGCCTCTCTGAATATAGATTTAACTATGTTACATGAACTGTATTCTAAATACAGATCGGATGTGTGTATAGGTCGGTTTAGAAGGAGAGAGAGAGCATAAACACTGGAGACTCAGCGGTCTCTTACAAAACAAATACACTCAAGTATTAAAACAATACGCTACGTATTAGACTAACATCTGCCCAGACAATAAAGCCTCTTACTGTACCACCCTCGCGGTGTGCGTGCGCGTCGGGCCAGTGAATCACGTGGTCTCTCAAGCGGGGCTCCGCTGCTGGACCAGACAAACAGCGGATTTTCTCGTGCTCCCCTGACGGGATGAACGTCGTCCTTCTTCTTCAGGGATGTGGAGCTCGTGCTCCTCAGCGGAATGAATCTCGCGCTTCTGCAGGGGACGGCTGTGGAAGCCGTTTGTAGATCGTTGGGAAAAGTGAAACAGTCTGAGATTGTTCCGCGTGCAATTTCCTGTTTTTGTCTTTTAGAGTTAAAAGAGCAAAAGTCCTTTTGAAAATAAAAACGTCGACTGAGATAAAAGAAAAATAAGGAAATTTATTCAAATAAACGTCTTATCGCCTCCATTAGCTTTCTGAGTCGTGTAGTTCGGCCTCTGGAGGTCGAATACAACTTGAGCAGTGGAGTGAAAGGGAAGAGTTAAGAGTTAGTTGCCTCCTTAAGCATCGGGAACCTCTGGTCAGACCTGTAAGGGCCTGGTGGGGACATCTGTGCTGGGGTGAAAAAGAGAGATTAAAACCCTACTAACCTAAAAGTTCTGGGACCTCAGCACTCTTATACCACCTGAGGACTTCCTGCTTCCTCCGGAAGTGGTCATAGGGTTCAGTTGGCTCTCAGCCAATGAGAATGTCAGGATTCCGACCTTAGTGGGCGGGGCTTGGAACTCAGCGGGGGTCCTGAAGGCTCTTCATCCTTGAGTGGAGTTGAAGCAGTGAAAGTTAGTTAATTATGAGGCAGAGAGGCATAAATGTCTTCGAGGCATGAGTCTAAACAGAGAGAGGTAATTGTCTGGGCAGACAGGCTAAATAACATATATTCTAAAACACGGCACACACAGACCTCATTTACATAGCACTACCCAGTGGTGGGCAGGTCAAACTGGCAGGAATATCACAGGTGGGGAGAAATTGCATAAAATGTCCATAATTCAGTGTAAGTAGTCAAGTGATCAAATTTATTTAAAATTAATGTAACACAGAACCACTGTCATTTTATGCAGTTATAGTAGTTTCTCGTCTTGTTAAGCCTTACAGGATCTCATCTCATCTCATTTTCATCCGCTTATCCGGGTTCGGGTCGCGGGGGGAGCAGCTCAAGCAGGGGGCCCCAGACTTCCCTTTCCCGGGCCACATTGACCAACTCTGACGGGGGGATCCCGAGGCGTTCCCAGGCCAGTGTTGAGATATAATCTCTCCACCTAGTCCTGGGTCTTCCCCGAGGTCTCCTCCCCACTGGACGTGCCTGAAACACCTCCCAAGGAAGGCGCCCAGTGGGCATCCTTACCAGATGCCCGAACCACCTCAGCTGACTCCTTTCTAAGTGAAGGAGCAGCGGCTCTAATCCGAGTTCCTCACGGATGGCTGAGCTTCTCACCCTATCCCTAAGGGAGACGCCAGCCACCCTTCTGAGAAAACTCATCTCGGCCGCTTGTACCCGTGATCTCGTCCTTTCGGTCATCACCCAGCCCTCATGACCATAGGTGAGGATAGGAACGAAGATCGACCGGTAGATCGAGAGCTTTGCCAGCTCTCTTTTCGTTACAACGGTGCGGTAAAGCGAACGCAATACCGCCCCCGCTGCTCCGATTCTCCGGCCAATCTCACGCTCCATAGTACCCTCACTCGCGAACAAGACCCCAAGGTACTTGAACTCCTTCACTTGGGCTAAGGACTCATTTCCTACCCGGAGTAAGCAATCCATCGGTTTCCTGCTAAGAGTCATGGCCTCAGATTTAGAGGTGCTGATCCTCATCCCAGCCGCTTCACACTCGGCCACCAGCCGATCCAGTGAGTGCTGAAGGTCACAGGCCGATGATCCAATGAGGACCACGTCATCTGCAAAAAGCAGTGACGAGATCCTCAGACCACCGAACTGCAACCCCTCCCCACCCCGACTACGCCTCGATATCCTGTCCATGTATATCACAAACAGGATTGGTGACAAGGCGCAGCCCTGGCGGAGACCAGCATCCACTGAGAACGAAACTGACTGGCTGCCGAGGACGCGAACACAGCTCTCGCTTTGGGAGTACAGGGATTGGATGGCCCTGAGGATAGACCCCCTTACCCCATACTCCCGCAGCACCTCCCACAGTTTCTCCCGGGGGACCCGGTCATACGCCTTCTCCAGATCCACAAAACACATGTAGACCGGATGGGCATACTCCCAGGCCCCCTCCAGGATCCTTGCGAGAGTGAAGAGCTGGTCTGTAGTTCCACGTCCGGGGCGAAAACCGCATTGTTCCTCTTCAATCTGAGGTTCGACGATCGGCCGAACCCTCCTTTCCAGCACCTTGGAGTAGACTTTACCAGGGAGGCTGAGAAGTGTGATGCCCCGGTAATTGGCACACACTCTCTGGTCCCCCTTTTTGAACAGGGGAACCACCACCCCAGTTTGCCACTCCTTTGGCACTGTACCCGACTCCCACGCGATGTTGAATAGGCGTGTCAACCATGACAGCCCCTCAACACCCAGAGCCTTTAGCATTTCTGGCCGGATCTCATCAATCCCTGGGGCCTTGCCACTGCGGAGATGTTTGACCACCTCAGTTTCCTCCACCAGGGAAATTGACGATGAAACACCATCAACCTCGAGCTCTGCCTCCAACATAGAGGGCGTGTTATTCGGATTCAGGAGTTCCTCAAAGTGTTCCTTCCAACGTCCGACAACCTCCTCAGTTGAGGTCAACAGAGTCCCATCCTTACTGTACACAGCTTGGATGGTTCCCCGTTTCCCCCTCCTGAGGTGCCGGATAGTCTTCCAGAAACACTTTGGTGCCGACCGAAAGTCCTTCTCCATGACCTCTCCGAACTTCTCCCACACCCGCTGCTTAGCCTCCGACACGGCAGCAGCTGCAGCCCTTCGGGCCTGTCGGTACCCTGCAACCGAGTCAGGAGTCCTCCAGGATATCATATCCCGGAAGGCCTCCTTCTTCAATCGGACGGCTTCCCTGACCACCGGTGTCCACCACGGTGTCCGAGGGTTACCGCCCCTTGAGGAGCCTAAGACCCTGAGGCCACAGCTAGCCGCCGCAGCTTCAGCAATGGAGGCTTTGAACACCGCCCACTCCGGCTCAATGCCCCCAACCTCCACAGGAATGCCAGAAAAACTCCGCCGGAGGTGTGAGTTGAAGATACCTAGGACGGGGGCCTCCTCCAGACGTTCCCAGTTCACCCGCACTACTCGTTTGGGCTTACCAGGTCTATCCGGAAATTTCCCCCACTCCCTGATCCAACTCACAACCAGATGGTGGTCGGTTGACAGTTCCGCCCCCCTCTTTACCCGAGTGTCCAAAACATGCGGCCTCAGATCAGATGACACGATCACAAAATCGATCATTGATCTTCGGCCTAGGGTACTCTGGTACCAGGTACACTTATGAGCACCCTTATGTTCGAACATGGTGTTTGTTATGGACAATCCATGGCTAGCACAGAAGTCCAATAACAAACGACCGCTCGGGTTCAGATCAGGGAGGCCGTTCCTCCCCACCACGCCTCTCCAGGTGTCTCCATCGTTGCCCACGTGGGCGTTGAAGTCACCCAGCAGAACTACGGAGTCCCCTACTGGAGCCCCATACAGGACTCCATTCAGGGTCTCCAAGAAGGCTGAGTACTCTGAACTGCTGTTTGGTGCATACGCACAAACAACAGTCAGAGTTTTCCCCCCTACAACCCTTAGGCGCAGGGAGGCGACCCTCTCGTCTACCGGGGTAAACTCCAACACCGCGGCGCTCAGCCGGGGATTTATGAGTATCCCCACACCCGCCCGACGCCTCACGCCCTTGGCAACTCCGGAGGATAAAGAATAAAGTCCAACCCTTATCCAGGAGTACGGTACCAGAGCTGAGACTGTGCGTGGAGGTAAGCCCCACCAGATCTAACTGATAGCGCTCCACCTCCCTCACAAGCTCCCTCACAGGATGATCGTGGCAATTAAGGTGTGAAAGGGTGTATATTTATAATGACACGGTTTGTCTGATAACACTGTATTTATTATCTCTTTGTTTCTTTCACACAGTGGCGAGGTTAACAGATCCACCAGCCTCAGTTAGTATATTTGCGGCTTCTCAGCTACATGAAGCTTCCAAACACTTGTTGTCTTCGGTCATTGGCAATGATGAATTCCTGGCAGAGTTTCTTCCTGTCCAAGGCATCAATCCTTTCTTGGTGTATGTGACAAACTGCCACATTGTTCAGGCGTTTCTGCTTCATGCAGTTGCGAAGCCAGGTCTTCAACCTCCTCAGTGCACTGAAACTCCTCTCGGCTTCAGCAGACGATGTTGGAACAACCAACAACAGCCTCACAAGGACCTCCACCTGATCAAAAAGACCTCTGGATTCAGGCAGCATGCTTCTCAGAATGTCTGCAGCTTCTGTGCTTGACATGTAGGTGTTCTTTGACTTAAACATGGCTAACTCAACATCCAATATCCTCCTATTGATCTCTGGATACCGGTCCACAATGGCATCACTTTTTCCAGTTACAAGTACATTCTCCAACTTCTGAAGAACTTCAAGGCTTGTTTGATGAAACTGCTCTCTGAATTGCACATCTGCTGTGTCAAGCATCTGGAAGAACTCCCTTCTGAAGTAATCAACAGAAGCTGCTGGGGCATGTGCTGCAGCTTCACCAGCTAGGCGTTTCGGTGGCCTGCGGATACGAGGCATTTCAATTGGGCTGATATTTAGTGAGGTGACCAGCTCTGTTGCACTGTCAAAGATCTGTTGGAATGTTCCCTCTGTTCTTTTCTCTTGCAGAGCTGTCTTGACATAATGTGCTGCAGCCTGCATGCCCGCAACTGTGATGGTTCGCTTTTGTAATGATTTGTTGAGGCATTCCATTTCCTCAAGAACTTCCATAGCGAGATGGAGTCCCAGCACTGTGTTCCCTTTCTGGAATCTGTCAAGGAGACCATTTGCCTTTGTAGCTGTTTCCGAGCCACCGGTTGAAGCCATCTCCTCCAAACTGAGCAACACTGCCTCATACTGTTTGAGGACTGAATGGACTGCTGCCACTCGCACAGTCCACCGTGTAGGACACAGTGGCTTCAGAGTGGTAAATGATCCATGTTCAGATGTGGCAATTTTGCAGAAGATGGTCTTGAACTTTCCTGAAAGTCCAAACAGATGCCCCAATTCATGGACCCACTGGAGTGCATCACGGACGACAGATGAGGCTGCACAAGTTGCCTGTGTTATCAAATTAACACAGTGAGGACCACAGTGTATGAACAGTGCCAGTGGTTGTGCTTGTCTAAGATAGGCCTGTGCACCAGCATATTTTCCGGACATATTTGCTGCTCCATCATATGTCTGTCCCCGGAGCCCATCGAGAGACAAATTGAGACGAAGCAGCACATCTTTGGCTACATTTGCTAGGTTTTGTCCAGTTGTGAGCGACACTTCATATAAACCAACAAATACTTCATGAGGAATTAGGTCGTGGTCAACGTAGCGAAGACAGATTGATTCCTGTTCGGTCCTGTTATGTCCTGTGTTCCATCAATGATGATGGAGTATTGCAACTGTGGTTGTGATCTGATTTCAGTGGCTATATCTCTGACAATGTAGTTTGCCATTATGCTAAACATCTCATTTTGGATTTTGGGGCTTGTGTAATCATGAGAACGTGAATTAAGCCACTCGAACAGCACGGAGTCATCATCTGATCTCAACTTGAGTAACTGAGAAAGATTTCCTTCCTCAGATTCATTGCCTCTGAGAGCCAGGCCTTGTCTGCCTAGGAATTGCACACAGGTCATGATCTACATCAAGCATGCCCTTGCCTTTTGCTGTGATGCTGCCAATGCACTAGAAAGCTGAGAATTAATTGGATTTGCTTTTTGACAATGTGTAGTAACTGCAAGCTTATGAGACTTGCTTTTTATATGATCTGTAAATTTCTCCACAGCCTTTTTCCAATTTCTGAACCCAGCAGAGACAAATGCTGAATCAGTGTTTTTCGCCAGTGAAGACTTGTCAAGTTGAAATGCTTTTACACAGTAAAAGCACAGGACTCCATTCACACTATGAGTGTAATGAATCCAAGGAAATTCTTTAAACCATTTCTCTTGGATGTGTAGGGTTCTGTTTGCAAGTTTTTGAACCGCTATTTCTTTTGGATTGGGCTGATATGGCTGAGTTATCTGATCTGGCCCTGCTCTTCCACCTTGTTCTCCTTTATTGCCTGAGCATCCACTGACCCCTGGCTGCTGCTGATCCAGCTAAGATAGACATAACAAAAGGTGGAATATCTATGAGCAACTTATAATTTAATTAATTACAATAATGACGTTGAACTTTGTTGTTGATGTTTGAACTTTGAAAGCTCTGATACAGATTATCATCACCCTAACATTTGTCACAATGTTTAATCTCATAACTAACATATGTTTATTCTTTCAACCTCACCTGTGAGCCTCCAGCCTCTTCTCCTCTACCTCCTCCAGCATCTCCTCTAGCCTCTCCTGCTCTCCCTCCTCCAGCATCTCCTCCAGCCTCTCCTGCTCTCCCTCCTCCAGCCTCTCCTCCTAGATCTCCTTCTGCATCTCTACTATCCGTCACCTGACAAAAATATATTGATGCATGACATGAGCAGTGGGACAGTTTGGGGTGCAACAATCATCAATTTTAATGACACGGTTATAGAGGAAAAAACGTTTTTTTTCACAATTATGAGTGTTGATGTATAAAATCACATTTGTAATCCGAGGTTTTATTGTATTTTTCCCTAAATCTTTCATTGTTAGTGTTTTACAACATAACATGTTGCTGCCTTTCAACATAAAAAATACATGAAAATAAGTGTATCTCTTTGGCATTAAATATAAGCTTTTTAAAATCCGTTGCATTGTTGAGGCTCTACTGTTATAATAATAATAATGATAATAATAATAATAACAACAACTAGAACATTTCTGAAGAAATTTTGTCAGGGCCTGGTGGAGCCCACCAATCAGAGCAGAGCCGTCACCCGCAGCGGCTCCTGTGACATTTGACACCACTGAGAGACAAACCACTGAAACCGAAGCATTTTTGGCCAAACTGTAGTTAGTTCCTATCATTGAACCGGCTTCACTGTGAGCATCCTGAGCTCTTCCTGAACGTATGCATATATATTTTATGTGGCTAAAGTTAGGAAATGGGGTTTTTAGAGTGATTGATAGAAACTGGTACCTCTGCTTTCCTCCAGAAATTTTCGCGCCTTTTTTTAACAACAATACATTTTATTTATCAGCACTTTCAATAAAACTCAAATACACTTTACAAGATTACTGAGAGCTTTGTAATTGATGAGGAGGATCTTGAAGTGGACGTGCTGCTTTATTGGGAGCCAGTGAAGGTGTCGCAGGATGGTGTAACGCATTTCTTTGAGTAACTTACACTTTGACTTTGAAAGAAGTCTCTTATGTCCACTTTTCTTTTTTAGACATCCCGGCTGCGCCTAATTACCAAACACACACACACCGATTCAAACGTTAATGTAAATGAAACCTCTGATATTACAATCCTTCCAGCTGACGTGGCCCAGGCAAAACAAACGCCCAACTTACAGCGGAAGATTAACACGGCCTCCTCCCCAACTGGCAGACCGGTGTGCATCCTGGTGCTGTTTATAACCTGATGGAGTGACAGCGGGGACGGCCAATCACACAAGGAATGCAGAGCCAATGGAGGAGCTTGTGGGCAGGTCTAAACGAAAGCAAACTGGCTTCAGCTCGAGCGGCCGTTTCCGCTTGGTCCTAGTGCCTGACGAGTCTCTGTTTACCATAGCGTAACATGGTTTCCGGACGGTTAAAACTGCAGTGGACCAGAACGGCCTTTTGAAAAAGCGCAGGGGACATGTCCCCTGTGTCCCCCCCCCCAAATTACGTCCGTGACTCCTGGTACTGATAGGGTTTCCGTCTGTTCCAGCCCCTGCTTCTCTGTTGAGAGGGATTCAGGTGCTGAGGTCGAAACTGTTTGTCGGGCTGGTTGAAATCCTCACCCCCTTGGTTTTGTGGGGCGCCCTGTTGGAAGGGTCGCTGTTCCTGGTTCTCTTTGCTGGGGTTCATCTTGGCGTGGGGAAAGTTGTCATCTTCCAGCGCCGGGTCCAAATTTAGTTGGATCTGAACTGCCAGAACCACGGTGTCGTCTTCGTTGAACCCTCGGTTGTCTGGGTCGAAGCGATAAATGTCTTTTTTAAAGGGCAGATTTCCTCTCTTTGAGGGGGTGCTGAGTCATCAGGGTCTTCTGACTCGTGTGTGCCACAGTATTCATCTTTGTGGCCCCCCCCTTTGGTGTTGAGGGGGTCGGAGCGGTCGACTGCTGGGTGTGTCTGGCTCTCCAGAGCAAAGCTTCCTCTGCATGAGGGTTGCGTAGCTGTGCTCGCAGCTTTTCTCCCAGTGTCTCTGTTCCGCTGGCTCCACCGGGAATGACGTCAGCTCCTGGCCCTGTCATCAGGGATATCAGCTCGAGGGGGGGGGGGCAGCTCTGTTTGACTGTGCCCCCCTTTCTGCTGACCTTTGACTTTCGCGTGCAGAGCTTCGTGCTCCTGCACCGCCTGGTCCTGTTCTGTGCGGGTCTCGATGATATGCCGCAGGTGGGAGTTTTTCTCCTGCTCCGCTCGACATGCTGCTTGCATGGCCTGGAGCTCCTTCGCATGTTCTTGGGCATGCAGCTCGGCGCTCTGCTGGTAGAGGAGTGTCAGTTGACCCAGAGCATGGGGTATTTTTGGATGCAGGCCAGTGGGGTTGATCAGGTGAATGGACAGTTCTTTAATCTTACGACCGCAGGTACTTAAATCATACTCACTCAACTCACTCACCGCATCATTCGAAAAATTTATCAGACCGCTACAGTCTCTGATAGGACGTCTGGTCCTGAGGGAGCAGTTGCCCCATGGTGTTACATGCTACTCATCTTCTGAGTGCGAAAAGGCATCTGGTGGACTGCTCACGCTTGCTTAGAAAAAGTGGGTAAAACACTTAATTAAAAACTACACAACAAGATGCAGAGGTGAGCTTCACCCTGTGTCTATATAGTGTCACTGAAGGATAGCTTGGTGGCTCAATCCTTAAGACCTAGTTGGTTAACAAACAAGTCTCAACAAAACTAGTCTCTCAAATCTAGTTTGTTTCCTTAAAATTAAAAAGCATGCAGAAAATCTCATCTCATCTCATCTCATTTTCATCCGCTTATCCGGGGTCGGGTCGCGGGGGGAGCAGCGGTCTCACACAAAACAAATACACTCAAGTAGGTGGAGTTGCTGCTATTTTTAACTCCAGTCTATCAATTAATCCTAAACCTAAACTCAGCTACAAGTCATTTGAATGTCTGGTTCTTAGTCTTCCACGCCAATCCAGGAACCACCAACAGCCAATCATATTTGCCGTAGTTTACCGTGCTCCCAGGGCTTATACTGAATTTTTAAAGGAATTCCCTGAGTTTTTATCAAACTTAGTCCTAAAGACCGATAAAATTATTATTGTTGGCGACTTTAATGTTCATGTTGATAATAATAAAGATTGCCTTAGCGTAGCATTTATTTCAATACTAGACTCTATTGGTTTCAGTCAGTGTGTGCACAAACCTACTCATTGTGGTAACCACACACTTGACCTTGTATTATCGTACGGTGTCGCAATTGAAAATTTAACAGTACTTCCGCGCAATCCAGTTCTATCAGACCATAATTTAATAACCTTTGATTTTTCAATAACTGAATATATGCCACTAATAAAAAATTAATTTTCTAGATGTCTACTTGATAGTGCTGTAGCTAAATTTAAGGAAATAATCCCAATTACATTTAAACCCGTATTAGCAGTAGATATAAACAACAAATTCTTTAAAACCCTGAGCTCCATTGAGATCGACCACCTCGTCGATAGCTCTGCAGACTCATTACGATTAACATTAGACTCAATAGCGCCTCTAAAAAAGAAAAATGTCAAACATAGTAAATTAGCTCCGTGGTATAATTCCCAGACAAATGAGTTAAAACAATTATCAAGAAAACTTGAAAGGAAGTGGCGCTCCAGCAACAATGTTGAAAACCTCATAGACTGGAAGAATAGTGTTAAAGAATATAAAAAGGCTCTCCACAAAGTAAGAGCCGCCTACTATTCAAAACTAATAGAAGAGAATAAAAATAACCCCAGGTTTCTCTTCTGCACTGTAGCCAGGCTGACAGAGAGTCACACCTCCACCGAACCCAGTATTCCTCCATCCCTAAATAGCAATATCTTTATGACCTTTTTTAATGATAAAATTCAAACTATTAGAAATAAAATCAACCATCTCCTGCCCTCAATTGGCACTAATACCCTCCCAACAACAGAGATCTCAGAAACGGCTGAGAATCCTACCCATTACTTAGACAGCTTCTCTCTGATCACCCGTGATCAGTTTACCAAATTAATCTCAGGTTCTAAACCAACAACCTGTATCTTAGATCCCATTCCTACCAACTTACTTAAAGACATTCTGCCCCTAATTGATAGTTCGTTACTTAACATTATCAATCTGTCATTATCATCAGGTTATGTACCACAGTCTTTTAAAATAGCTGTCATCAAACCCCTACTCAAAAAACCCACCCTAGACCCAGAGGTTTTAGCCAATTACAGACCAATATCTAACCTCTCCTTCATTTCTAAAATCTTAGAAAAAGTGGTAGCCAATCAGCTGTGTGAGTTTCTCCAGGAAAATAATATATATGAAGACTTTCAATCGGGGTTTAGAGCCAATCACAGTACAGAGACAGCCTTGGCAAAAGTCACTAATGACCTTTTAATAGCCTCAGATCAGGGACTTGTGTCTGTCCTCGTTCTGTTAGATCTCAGTGCAGCATTCGACACAATTGACCATCAAATTTTATTACAAAGACTAAAACAGTTAATTAACATTAATGGAACCGCCCTTAACTGGTTTAAATCGTATTTTTCTGATCGCTCCCAATTTGTGCAAATTAATGATGAGTCATCTGTGCGCACCAAAGTTAATCATGGTGTTCCACAGGGCTCTGTGCTCGGCCCAATTTTATTCTCATTATATATGCTTCCACTAGGAAACATTATCAGGACACACTCGGTAAATTTCCACTGCTATGCGGATGACACCCAGTTATATTTGTCAATAAAACCTGAACAAAGTAATCAATTAACTAAACTTCGAACATGTCTCAAGGACATAAAAACCTGGATGACCCGCAATTTTCTCTTATTAAACTCAGACAAAACAGAGGTTATAATACTTGGCCCCAAACACCTTAGAGATGCATTATCTAATGATATAGCTGCGCTAGACGACATTGCCCTTGCTTCCAATGAAACAGTCAGGAACTTGGGAGTGATCTTCGATCCTGATTTATCCTTTAATAGTCACTTAAAACAAATTTCTAGGACCGCTTTTTTCCACTTGCGTAATATTTAAAAAAATAGACATGTCCTTTCACAAAAAGATGCAGAAAAGCTAGTCCACGCCTTTGTTACATCGAGACTGGACTATTGTAATTCATTATTATCAGGCTCCAGCAGGAAGTCGTTAAAGACTCTACAGCTTGTCCAAAATGCTGCAGCACGTGTCCTGACGAGAACAAAGAGAAGAGAGCACATTTCTCCAATATTAGCATCGCTACACTGGCTTCCAGTTAAATCTAGAATAGAATTTAAAATTCTCCTCCTCACCTTCAAGGCCCTTAATAATATAGCGCCTTTATACCTTAAAGAGCTGTTAATACCTTATAAACCCACTAGAGCACTCCGCTCCCAGAATTCAAGCCTACTTGTCGTCCCTAAATTCTCTAAAAGTAGAGTAGGAGCCAGAGCTTTTAGCCATCAAGCCCCTCGGCTGTGGAATAATCTACCACTTTCAGTTCGGGAGGCAGTCACCATCTGTTCGTTTAAAAGTAGGCTCAAAACCTTCCTTTTTGATAAAGCTTATAGTTAGAGCTAATTAGTGCGCCAGAACGTTACTTGTTCTATTTTATGACACATGACACACGGAGCTTCTCTTTCCAGCTTCTCCTTCCTCTTCTCCATCCCTATCCCCCTTCCCCGGAATCCCTTTGCTTTATCACCCGCAGATCCAGGGCCTCTGTGGCCGCACCATGGATTACGGTTTGTGGATCGCGCACCGGGGGTTGCGGTGTTGGATCCAGTGTGGCGGATTCTGAGTCATGTGGGCTGATCGTGGTGCTGGTGGCGGACCCTGTGTCGCGTTGGCATTGGGCACGGGTGGTGGACCAGGACCGCAGTGGTGGCTTGTGATGGGTCCTCCTGGTGGGCGGCGGTGGACGGTGACTGAGGACTGAAGTGGCGTCTGGTCTGGATGGTGGATCGTGGTCTAGATGGTTGCTGAGCATGGACTGTGCTTCATCAATGCTGCTAGAGACTTTGATTATTGATGATGTTCTCCTGCACGTGGCATCTATTGCACTTCTGTCCGTCCTGGGAGAGGGATCCCTCACATGTGGCTCTCTCTGAGGTTTCTACATATTTTTACCCTGTTAAAAGGGTTTTTTGTAGTTTTTCCTTACTCTTGCTGAGGGTTAAGGACAGAGGATGTCACACCCTGTTAAAGCCCTATGAGATGAATTGTAATTTGTGAATATGGGCTATACAAATAAAATTTGATTGATTGATTGATTGAAGTATTAAAACAATACGCTACGTATTAGACTAACATCTGCCCAGACAATAAAGCCTCTTACTGTACCACCCTCGCAGTGTGCGTGCGCGTCGGGCCAGTGAATCACGTGGTCTCTCAAGCGGTGCGCCGCTGCTGGACCGGACAAACAGCGGATTTTCTCGTGCTGCCTCGACGGGATGGACGTTGTCCTTCTTCTTCAGGGATGTGGAGCTCGTGCTCCTCAGCGGAATGAATCTCACGCTTCTGCAGGGGACGGCTGTGGAAGCCGTTTGTAGATCGTTGGGAAAAGAAAGTAAAGTCCGTGGGGAAAGTGAAACAGACTGAGATTGTTCCGCGTGCAATTTCCTGTTTGGTCTCTTCAAGTTTAAAGAGCAAAAGTCCTTTTGAAAATAAAAACGTCGACTGAGATAAAAGAAAAATAAGGAAATGAATTCAAATAAACGTCTTATCGCCTCCATTAGCTTGCTGAGTCGTGTAGTTCGGCCTCTGGAGGTCGAATACAACTTGAGCAGTGGAGTGAAAGGGAAGAGTTAAGAGTTAGTTGCCTCCTTAAGCATCGAGAACCTCTGGTCAGACCTGTAAGGGCCTGGTGGGGACATCTGTGCTGGGGTGAAAAAGAGAGATTAAAACCCTACTAACCTAAAAGTTCTGGGACCTCAGCACTCTTATACCACCTGAGGACTTCCTGCTTCCTCCGGAAGTGGTCATAGGGTTCAGTTGGCTCTCAGCCAATGAGAATGTCAGGATTCCGACCTTAGAGGGCGGGGCTTGGAACTCAGCGGGGGTCCTGAAGGCCCTTCAGGACATTTTCCAACCACCAGGGGGAGATTCTCAGGCCTGCTGGAGAATGTTTTCCCTCCAAAAGTTTTACAATCCTCACCGTCGGCTCCTGTGTCTGGTGCTCAGCCTCTGGACTGTGGCCCAACATAACTAACTGGTGTATCTCGTTTGACACACCGTGTCTGCCTGTATATGGAACGCATAACTCACAAATCAGTCATCTTGTCAACTGCACACTTGTGTGTTTTAATGGTCATGTGAAGTGCAATGGCATGTTCGGTGCGATTTGGAAACATATGTTCAATATTAATACAAATGTGAATAAACAAGCACTCTGTTGCTGTCTGTGTGTGTGTGTGAGTAGAGGCAATGTTCAGTCCTTTGACCAAGTTGAACATCCTCCTTTTCCCCATCCTCAGATGAACTAATGCATTGGTTGGCAGGTGCATCAAAAATCTACTTTAGATCATTTTGATACTTTGATTATTACCATTTCACCATATTAGACTGACACAGACCCCGATGGTATGAGCCGAGATGGGTGCTGATCTCTGTAATGGCAACAACATTCATAGAATAATTTCCGGTTTGGCTGTTTTCAAAGTATAAGCATAATGTTTGTTTTATTGCTAGAATGCTCAAAGGGATAGTTCACCCAGAAATGAAAATTCACTCATTATTTACTCACCACTATGCAAATGGGGATTGTGGGTGAAGTGTTTGAGTCCACAAAACACTTTAGGAATCTCAGGGGTAAACGACGTCAGCCGCATTCGGCTCCAGAGCCGCGGGTGGCCGACCCCTGTGTGGAACTGAATTTGTATGGTGTATTGGACGTTTTTGTGTCTGCTGTAGCAGCAGTGTCCATCACTTTAAGCTGTCCTCTGGAAACACTTCCGTTATCGATTCTTCTCTATTTGCAGCGCGTTTCTCTATTTGCAGCGCGTTTCTGTAATGTGTTGTGTTGTGAACTTGATGAAGATGTTTTCTTACTTTGCTTGTGTTTCGTAAACTCTCATGTGTTTTCTTAGCTTGCATGTGTTTTCTTAAGTTGCTGTTCGTTGAGCTCTCAGGGCCACTGTATATATGTGTCGGATCTCAAGACCTGTATGTGCACACCCTGAGTGACCTTTGTGTTATGGTATTATGTTGTCAGCAGCAATATGTATAACAACCTTATTTTAAATATGCCTTATTAATATTATATTTACAAGGCAGTTCATATAGGTAGAACAACAGACCAATAAAAAATGTTAAGTATTAGTAATTAAGTAAATATAAATCAAGTATAGTACTGAAATTCCATGTGAGCTGATGGCTCAATTTACCCTGATATTAATATTTCTAATCTCAAATGCATTGTTATGGTCAATAACGGTGCTTCAGTGTTGGTTCCAGTAAGACAAATAAGACAATGTAAATATTTCTGTTTTTTCATAGTCACCTGTGAATGAGATGCATATTTATTAGAAAGGATTCCACCAATCACTAACATGGTCTTGAATGTTGTCCACCAATCACTATCCTCTCCCTGAAGTATATAGAAAGATAGATAGATGGATACTTTATTAATCCTGTGGGAAATATATGATCTGCATGGCGCCTGCTTTCAGTGTATCAGATTGCTTCTCTTTCAAGGTGCCCAATCCTCATCAAGATTCACTGCTGAGAAGCTTCCAAAAGCTCCCCGCAATCGGTGTGCTGTCGTGGCGACTGCAGCTCCCTGGCAGATCTCTACTCCATAGTGTCCATTCCCCACAACCTCTCACGCCAAGCCCAGATGTCAGATACCAGTTTGGCTCTTGCCCTCCTCCCCTTGCCACTCCTCCCCTCTTCTTACCCCCCTCAGTGGCACACATGAAGGCTCTCCTATGCCTTTTTGGCTTTCTCTCCTCCTTCTCCACCTCTTCATGTGTCTGTTCTTCACAGCCTGTTTATTCAGAGCTCCTTGGCAACACATTCACAGCTTCACAGTTCCCTAGTTCCAGCATTCTCTTTTGGACAAGCAGCCGATCCCTGCTTCCCACCTCTGCATGAGACAAGTCTCTGATCCACACAGACTCACCATCTTACCAGAAACATCACCTCCCACTATCTCGCTTTGCCCCTTAAGCACCACTTCTCTGCAAAGCTAACCTTCTTGTTGCTCTGTTGAATTTTAATGCGCTGGCATTAGGTTTGGGCGGTGTCAGTTTGATTGGCATATGATGCCATGTAGGGGGTTAAAGTGTTAATAACATCAATAAATTGATTGGGAAAGGTCATTGACTTTCTGCTGTACGTTAGTTTGAAACGTCAGTTTTGCGATACAAACAGACTACAAACCAGCAGGATTAAAAAATATTGTCTTATATAATGCAGATGCAATGAGTTATATACTAGTGACAACTATATTAAAAAAAAAAAAATTCTCAAGATGGTAAATTTTGCACACAGGTTTTAAAAAGTGCATGCCTTGTGTTTATACTTACAATGACTTTGATTAAATTACTTAAATGCAAACCGATTTGTTATTCTTGTTTTTGTAATGAGCAGTTAAATAAAAATGTGGGAAAGAATATTGTACAGTATCTAATATTGTGTTGGTCATATTTAAATCATTCATTACGTTTTTTTGGGGGGGAAGAGAGGATAAAATAAAAGAATTGCATATTAAATCTTAATCCCAAAAATCTAATTGCGAAAAAAATCGCAATTAGATTATTTCCCCAAATCATAATGACTGGTTTTGTTATTTTCACTTTACATTTACACTTACAGTTTAGTGCAGCGTAATTATTTCCCCTGATAATTAAATGCCAGTGTGATAATAAATGACAATTTTAAACCATACAAACTGTCATGTTTTACTGTATATAATAGAGGAGGTTGTCTTAAAAAAATATGATCTGCCACACAAAAGCTGTAAGTCATGGCTGCTTTTTAACAACGGTCACGAGAAAGGGAATGAGGTAACTGTTTCCTTTTCTGAGCCTATGGAGGTCACGTGGAAAATTATCCAAAGACTCGTACCCGGCAGATGAACGAATTGTTCACCTCCCGACCGTGTCTTCAGATCAGTGATTCGATCTTCTGCCGGATACAAGTCTTTGGATCTTTTTTGTCCTGACCTGCAGCAGCCTATGCAACATTCCCGATGCGCGGCCACGAGAAAATTAAGAAATCTCTCCTTGAGAGGACTCGTTACTCCCGAGTCCTTGTAAGGATTCGTTCAAAACTAACGAATCGTTCATGACCGACACATCACTACTCAGAGAGACTCAGTGAGATCGGAGCTCATTCACGTGAAGCAGCCGCTCAGTCACTGACTGCTTTTTATCAGTGGAAACACTGAAAACACAGAGTTTCTTTGGTCTCAGCTGCTCAGAGATCAGCGCCGCAGCTTCTTGACCAACAAACTATAGTTTATATATATATTGTATAAGTAAATATAACTTTATAACCTGGTTTATCAAATATGTTTTGCAGCAACGGAGAGATTTCATTTAGGGGAATAGGGGGCTCTTACGATAGTAAAGGTTGCCTACCCCTGGCCTAGACCCTCCGTGTGCCTTACCGCTCTGCTATCATTCTCTTCTCGTCCTGGATATCTGAGCCAGCCAGCACCCTGCCGCCCCTGCTTGCATCTGCATTTCATTCCAATAAACTCTGTTCATTCATTCTCAACAACCAGTCCGTGTCTATTTTGGTGTCCTACCTAACAACAAACCTTAACACCCTGTCCTTTATTCAGCATAGATAACCACACTTATCCATTATCCCATAGTTGAACTTTAACAAGTGTATAATTCACAAGGCACCTCTCTATTCGGGTGTCCCCATTACTCCTTTTCAGGATATCTGCATTGCCTGAATAAACAATTAGAACCAAGCTCAAACGAAGCAAGATTCAAGAGTTTATTGTCATTTACACAACGATTACATTAAGCAGTTGCATGCAATGATATGTTTGGGTCACAGGCTCTCTTATGGCAATGCTCAGAATATTAAAAGCATACAAAAAAAAAGATAAAATAGAATATAAAAATGTAAATAGAAATAAAAGATACATATCTAAAATATATATATACACCTGAAGAACGAAAAAAAAGAAAACAATATGCAAAATGCAATGGTGCAAATATGCTAAGGTGCAGAGTTAGTACAATTATGACGGATAGGAGTTTAAAAGTCTTACGGCCTGGGGGACGAATCTGTCTGTGAGCCTGGCGTTGTGGGCTCGGATGCTGCGGTACCGTCGGCCAGACGGCAGCAGGCAAAAATGTTTATGGCTGAGGTGAAAGGGGTCTTGGATGATCTGGTTGGTCCTCTTCCTACACTGCTGGGTGTAGAGGTCCTCGATGGATGGTAGGGCCATCCTGGTGATGTGTCGAGCAGTCTTCACCACCCTCTGTAAAGCCTTACGGTTCAGGGCGGTGCAGCTGCCATACCAGGCCGTGATGCAGCCAGTCAGGATGCTCTCTATGGTGCACCTGTAGAAGTTGCAGAGAATCCTGGAGTCCATGTGGAGCTTCCGCAGCCTGCGGAGATAGAAGAGCCGCTGCCTGGCCGTCTTCCTGATGGATTCTGTGTGATGGGTCCAGGTCAGGGCATCACTGATGTGGACCCTGAGGAACTTGAAGTTGCTGACACACTCCACTGTGGTCTCGTTGATGAAGAGGGGGGCGTGTTCCACTCCTTGTCTCTTCCTGTAGTCCACGATCAGCTCCTTCGTTTTGTTGACGTTGAGATGGAGGTTGTTGTCCTGACTCCAGGATGTCAGGGCTTTGACCTCCTCTCTGTAGGCCTTCTCATCGTCGCCGGTGATCAGGCCTATGACAATGGTGTCATCAGCTAACTTGATGATGGTGTTGGAGCTGTTGCTGGCCACGCAGTCATACATGAAAAGGGAGTACAGGAGAGGACTGAGCACGCAGCCCTGTGGGGCAACGGTGTTGAGGGTCAGGGTGGTGTGGTCTTCCCGTCAGGTTCAGGATCCAATCATGGAGGGCGATGTTGAGCCCAAGGTCTCTGAGCTTGGTGACGAGCTTCAGGGGCACGATGGTATTGAATGCTGAACTGTAGTCGATGAACAGAGGAGAAGTTGCTCAGTTTGCAGAAAGGCTCACAAATCACAGCTCAGAAGATAGAGGAGGATCTCAAGCTACTCATCGTGAAGACTTCTACATTTGACGTAAGTGACATCAGCTCAGTTTTATTTGAACATAACTTGTTGGATTGTGAGTCTGTTTCAGATTTAGACTTTGGGAGTGAAAATAAGGAAACAGGTGTCATCTCTGTCTTTTCAGGAGCTGGCCCTCATGTCAGACAGCGACAAGCTCAGAAGGAGAAAAGAAAGGAGAGTGAAGAAGGAGCTGAAAGAGAAGAAGGAGCAGGAGAAGAGAGAGAAACAGCAAAGAGAGAAGGAGGCAAAGAAGGAGAAGAGAGACAACTTCTCACCTCCCTTCACTCTGTTAATCAATCAATCAATCAAATTTTATTTGTATTGCCCATATTCACAAATTACAATTCATCTCACAGAGCTTTAACATGGTGAGACATCCTCTGTCCTTAACCCTCAGCAAGAGTAAGGAAAAACTATTAAAAACCCTTTTATCAGGGTTATAATACGTAGAAACCTCAGAGAGAGCCACATGTGAGGGATGGACAGAAGTGCAATAGATGTCAGGTGTAGGAAAACATCATCAAGATGAAAGTTTTTAGCAGGATTGATGAGGGTAAACATTTTAAGGGATAACTTCAATACTATATGTTAAGCAGTCCTGCTGCAATCATAGTCAATGGTCAACAGCCAGCAAGGTCATGATCCATCATCAAGATCGGATCCAATATAGTCCAGTCATTGTCCACTGCCGCTTATTAGGATCCATCATCAGCCGCCGACCTCGGTCATGGTCCACCACCATTATATGACGCCATTACCACTACAATCAGCCCGCACGATATAGAATCCGCCATACTGGATCAGCCATTACCACCTCTGATGCGCGATCCAATATCGTATTCCTTGGTGCGGCCACAGCGGCCCGGGGTCAAGTCAGTAACATGTACTAATGAGATATAAGTTACTTCAATGTGATAGGGATGAAGAAGAGGAAGGAGAAGCTGGAAAGAGAAGCTCCGTGTGTCATGTGTCATAGGAAAAGTAACGTTTTGCCGCACTTATTAGCTCTAACTATAAGCTTTATCAAAAAGGAAGGTTTTGAGCCTACTCTTAAACGAACAGATAGTGCCTGCCTCCCGAACTGAAAGTGGTAGATTATTCCACAGGAGAGGGGCTTGATGGCTAAAAGCTCTGGCTCCTTATCTTCTTTTAGAGACTTAAGGGATGACAAGTAATCCTGAATTCTGGGAGCAGAATGCTCTAGTGGGTTGTTAGGGTACTAGCAGCTCTTTAAGGTAAAATGGCGCCATATCATTCAGGGCCTTGAAGGTGAGGAGGAGAATTTTAAATTATATTCTAGATTTGACTGGAAGCCAGTGTAGCGATGCTTATACTGGAGAAATGTGCTCTCTTTTCTTGGTTGTCTTCAGGACACGTGCTGCGGCATTTTGGACAATCTGTAGAGTCTTTAAAGACTTACTGCTGGAGCCTGATAGTAATGAATTGCAATAGTCCAGTCTAGATGTAACAAAGGCCTGGACTAGTTTTTCTGCATCTTTTTGCGAAAGGACATGTCTAGACAAGGCTGTCCTAGAAATTTGTTTTAAGTGTGAATTAGAGGACAATTCAGGATCAAAGATGACTCCCAAGTTCCGGATGTTTCATTGGATGTGGGATTATGATTACTAGACTCAGCTCCTGGAGGAGAATAATTAATTCACCGAGCCCTACTTCTGAATGGTCTTGTGGAGCCACACAGGAGGGCCTTGGCTTCTCCAGCATTTTCACAACAGGTACAACGCAGCAAATGCAATCCTTTCAGCCAGTAGTCCTCTCCTCTTTTCCAGAGAATTGTCAAAGAGGGGTTGTGTTTACTGGTCTTGCATGCGCAAGTATCACCAATAAAAACTGAAAAAAATTGATCCTGCAACCAAACTTAGATGACTAGCATGATGCTAAACACAGCTACACCACAGATATTTCTCATGACGCAGTATATGCTCATATTTATTTTTTCGTTTGTTCGACTTTCTGTACGGACACAACATTTCGTCCAAGTAATAATGGTGAAGTCAAGTGTTTTACCCTTCTCTGCAGGGTCTCTCTTGATTGAGTCCAAATTCGTTTGAGTGTCCTTAAGATGGCTAAGTCATTTTCATGAACCAGAAGGACACAAACACAGTTAGAGATAGAATAGTGGACAGACACATCTGGTTGAGGCTGTGAAACAGGAAACTGACCCCAAGCCAAATGAAAACTGGAAAGGCTTCAGACAATCATGTGGAAGTCTTTGAGAAACCTTGGTCAAAGCCCAGACTTCCTATTGAGAATCTGTGGAAAGCCTTGAAGATAACTGCTCACTACACCCCTGGTCCAACTCAATCAAGCTTGAAGGAATCTGAGAAGGCAGACGGGAAAAAATCACAAATCAGGACGTGGCATGCTTTTGCACATGTTTCCAAGAAGCCTTGAAGCTGAACTGGCTGTCAAAGATGATTCTATAAAGACATGAGTCAGAGAAGTGAATTTTGTGAAATGAGATATTCCTTTTTTTAAGAAGTCAGGGCATTGCCAAGAATTTTGTTTCAAATTATATAAATAAATAGAAAATTAATACATATATGACACAATGTATCCTGCTCCAAGCTTTAAAATTTGAAATATGAATCGAGTCAGGGCATTGGAAAGTTGTGGCGTGTGAATACACAGAGGGATAAATTAATGATCAGTCATAAGCAACAGCGTGAAATTGTTACAATAATAAAAGATTTAATTGTAAAACCCTTTGAATACCAATAGCTTTACAACAAACAATATAACATTCACAAACAATCAGTCAAAAAATAATAAAAGATACGATATTAAAAGTCACAGACATTATGCGATAAAATATTTTGTATAGAGATGTGTCTCAAGAAGAGAGATAAAACAGGCAACTGATTCTTCTAGTGAAATCTCTTCTGGCAGATTGTTCCAACGTGTAGCGGCCTTCATACCAAAGGCTCCTTTGGTTTTCACCCTTGATTTTGGAATGGCTAACAACACTTTACAAGAGGGAGATAAAAGGTCTGAGATTAAGGGAGGGGCCAGCCCATGCTTTAAAAGAAGTTTGAAATCAATCATAAAAAAATCAGGCAGCCAGTGCAAAGGTGCTAAAACGGGAGTGATATGGTTACGTTGTTTGGATTGTTTTGAAAGTCGAGCGGCATTGTAACATGAACTGAATCGACACATGATCCCATAAAAACATGTGTAAGGCCTTCAAATGAAGAGTCTGTGGATCTGTGCAGTTTTATAATGATGAATAAAAAGCTGGTGGATTTGTCCAAAAGGAAAATGTCATGTTAAGTGTCCAGGACCTGTTCCACTTCTCCAACGCTGACTCTGCAATGTTTCTGCTGCTGTTGTCATAGCAACACAGTTTTTAACACAAAGCCGCTTATTTAGCAGGATCATGACTATTTTCAGATACAAAGGGCTCATTTGATTAGACATGCCATGGCAGTCTGCTGATCCCAGCAGTTTGCTTATCACAAGAGGTAAATACTTATATAATCCTTTATAATAAAGTCATGGTTAAATTGTGCGAGTTTGATGAGACCCACACTTCACCAGCTGTTCAGCACTGGGCTGGAAATATTCTGCTTTGGGGGTCTGGGGCAGCCAGTGACACTGCAAAGACACTTAATATCAGTCCAGAATGCAAAAGTTGGAAGAGGCAGAACAATGATCCAAAATCCACAGTGAATTATTTCAAGAAACAGAAGAAAAATGACCCTGACAGTCGCCTGACCGTCATCTAGTGCAGGACAAAATAACATTTCTCAGAGCCACGGGTGATCTGGAGGTTGACAAGGTTAATAAATGATCAATCAAGAGTAAATGCTGAGCTTGGACATATTTATAACATTCTACAATTGGTCATTTTTTGTTAATTCATTCATTTTAAACAAGACAAGCTTTTGCATTATTTTATGATATGCTGTATGTCCACACACTGTTTGCACACTGTTTGTGGTGTGCACTGCGGATTTATACATTAAAGGATAGCTGATATGGTGTCAGTGGTCACATAATCATATTTTTTCCTCTGTTCAATTTACTCTAAACTACCACGTCAGGACCTCTCAGTTTATCCTGTTTGTGAAACTGCAGTGTCTGGTCAGAACTCGGCCAACACACAACCTCCCTGCTCACAGCCTCAGAAGACAGAGGTGATGCCTCAGAACCCAGGGAGAGGAATGTTCTGACCAGCTGCTGGCAGTGACTGATGTCGCCGCTGAACCTGAAGAGGTGCGCACAGTGCAGGGCAGGGATCTGAGTGCATTCAAGACAATTCTGAATGGATGGCAACCCGAAGGCCAAAGGAGGCACTGACCGAGAATGACATTTGTTTATCACCAGACAGATCGAGACTTTGCCAAGTGTGCAACACACTCACCTAAACATTGATTTCATCCAATCATGTGAGTGATGTCAGCATGGCCTGTATTCATACTGGCACTTCTGTTTTTTTCAAAGCGCTCTCACTGGGCCTGCTTGTGTTTTTGTGTTATTGAAAGTCATTCTTGTAAGTGATGTATACTTCAAAAGCAAAAGTGAATGTTTTTTCCTTGCATTCAATCTTGTTAATTGAGGAAGCCTCTAAAAATAAAACAAAAATCAGACCAATATGAGACATGAAAGCCCACTCCAAACATTATATAAAACAACTCACCGAGATGAGCTTTTAACTTAACAATATCTGGCCCACCAGCAATTAGTGTAATAAGGGAAATACTGCGGGACTATCCAATTGTTCTGTTGGCAGAAAATAAATCTACAGATATAGTGCGAGGTGGTGGTCCGGGCTGCATTAACATGTGGTACAATAAGTCATCCTATTAAGTTGGGAGAAGGTCCCACTTGTGTGCTTTAATGGCTAATGTTTATCAGCACCGCAGTGTATCTCTTTAAGCTATTTTTAATGTGTTTTTTAAAAACAATAGGGGTCTATGAGTCCTGAGAGAACAGGAGTAAGGGTATGTAATGAGAGTGAGTCATGGAGGTTAAATGTCCTCCTGGCAAGACAGAAAAAAAAAATCTTATCTTGTAAAGCAGGATGATGCGACTTTTGTAGTCTGACATCCTGAAGCTGGTCAGATCTTTATATCAGTAACAGTGGTGGTGGATTTCCATGCAACAAGAGATGCAACTGGTTGTTGTAAAAACAAAGCAAAAGCACTTTGTGGAGTGAATCTTCTTGTCCTTGATGGAAGATGGAGGAACCTCGGATTGAATCATCTGTCGTCCCTTCGTATTAAATTGACCACTTAATGCAAAAGTAATGGCAGAGACAGGATTACATGTGTGCTTAGGTGAAGAAGAATAATTAATGGTCTGTAAATGGTTTGTATGTATATAGAGCTGTTCTAGTCTTCATGACAACTCAAACTGCTTTACAGTACAGGTTATTGACATTCACTCTTTCACACACACATTTATGCAGTGCATTTACGTGCAGCACTTCTTCCTATGAGGGGCAAATCTTGGTTCAGTATCCTGCCCAAGGACACTTTGGCATGCAGATGGGGAAGACTGGGAGCGAACCGCCGACCCTCTGGAAGGGGGACGACAGCTCTATCCCACCTCGACCACAGCTGCCCTTCGAGGTTCAGTTGTGTAGCTGCGTGCATGCTCTCTCATATGGAGGTGATTCGGTGTGGTGTGATGCAGGCAGACATTAGCCGCATGGTCGGCAGGGGACCTCAGCAGTTGTATAGGCCTCTGATCTGTTCAGTCACCCTCCAGCTATGGCCTTGACCTGCCTTTGCATTCAGACAGCTATGCTTCCCCCACACAACCATACTCACTAAATATGATGCACATTGATCAGACAGCCAGTGAACACATCATCATATTTTTGTTTTCTTCACAAATAAAGTTTCTGCATTCCCTGGCTCTTCTTCCGCTCACAAACATGGATTCATCTAAACTGGCACGGGCCCTGGGAAGATGCACAATACATTCATAAAAACTGCATTAATCAGATTAGATGGGAAACTGTTGTAAGTGAATGTGTGTTTGTGTGTCCGAGTGAAGGCCAATGACTATGCAGTATTGTATCTGAATCACTATGGCTTCCACCAGAAATCGCTGTTGTGTATGTAGAATAGTTGAGAGCAAGTTGTCCGACAGTGGCCATGAGATAAGAAAGGCTCACTTTGCATCATTAAATCTGGTTATGAAATACAGAAGAATTTACCAGGTTAAAAATATGGTGAGGCAGGAAATAAAAACAGAAAAACAAAAGAAATCATGAATAGTACAAGGACAACAGGAAGGCAGAGAAGCTGCCAAATATTTCCACTATTTACAAGCAGAGATGTGGGGCAGAACTCAAAGGCTCAGATGAGTCAAAGATGCCTCCGTCTTGTTAGCACTGGCAAAGTGTCAGAATTCATCAGAGAGTTGGATTTAATAATCTTGTTACAGTTTGCACAAATCAGCACCAGAAAGAAGGCAGTGATATTCCAATCATCCTCCCATGTTACAATCCGATGTCTTCATTTTCTATTGATACATTGTTAACAACAGGGCAGAATAAATACTTATTTTCTTCAGAGCACTGTATGAAGTACCACTGCATTAGTGTTTGGTCGAGACAAAATTGTTCCAGTGATTTTACAGGGAACATTAGACTTGTCATTTGTATATGTGATAATTTCATACGCGATAGTTTTGTCCTCAACTTTCATTTGAAGACTTCAGATTGATGCATGGAGAACACCTGTATCCGTCATTAAAGCTATTTTGAAATAATTCTGTAAAGTTGTCTATTAATCTTACTTTGCTGCTTAAGTTAATGAGGACAAAGCTGCGAAAATAGTGTTCTGACTGATTCATGATTCATGAAGTGCGAGCAGCATCTTCACCTTGCGTTACCCCTGTTAGCCGATAGCAGCCTCATTGAATTTATTATCTCTGAAAGACTTCTCTATCCAAGTTGTTTATTTGTGACAGAGGAGAGTGTAACGCAAAGTAAGGTAGTTATTTTTCACACAGTGTTTCATAAACAAGCTGAAGTATTACTGCATGCTGCCAGGAAATAAACTGATATCATCCACCCTCATGAGAGCGCTATAACAAGACCTCGGCCCTGTCCACGTGTACATGGGCTCTGACCTTTCATTCTCATTTCAAACAGATTCTGACAAGCACATTGTCATGTAGACAGGGAAAACTGACTTGGGATGACTTGGGAAATCAAAATTGTACTTTTACAAAACCACCTTTGAACATAAAAAAGGATTTTAAGTTTTTCTTGAGAGAAGCCAGCGAGTTGTAATTGAAGCAAGGTTGTTAATCATCATAATGGGTGACCACTGGCAGGTTAGCACTTCAGGCTCCTCGGGTTGTTCTAAACTTTAAAAAAGCTTTTCTGTCGAGAACCTTTTTAGAAAACATGTTTATTCAACTTTGTCTGGATGGGATGAGAAGTCTGCATTGTACAACGACTAGTATTTCATGCATTTCATTGGTAAAATGTAGGAACATTTTCTTATTTGCTTTGAAGAAACTGGCAGTAGTGCAGTCGCACTGGTGCCTTATGACGTGACAAAAGTATTCACGCACCCAAAACCCTGAGGCGAGATTCTGCATTAATATCTCACACATCCGTATCTGGAGTGCATCTACTGCTGTTCATTTACAGACATAAAGAGGAAGCATGCAGCTTGACAGACACCAGTTACCAAACTTGCCCCACATTTACTTCTTTGTGCACTTTTGCTCTGTTGTCCTGAGACTGTACAAATCCGTCAGCTCTGAAAGCAGTGACACTGAATAATCCTGTTTATTGAAAGCAGCGGTGGAAGGAGACAACTTGGGCACGGAGGTACAGAGGCAGTGCTGATGGGAAAAGGAGAGGGGGTGACTGGAATAGTTCCCTTTTAATTACAAGCCTTGATGTAGATCTGCAAAGTTAATGATGACTCCAGGCGGAGGTGAAGCATCCGGGTGCAGCAAGCAGAGGCAGGAAGTGATGTACTAACTCCGCTGTGGAGATCAGGAGAATGTCTGAGTCTGTCGCGCGTTAGAAGTGACATCAACCCCTTCACTCTGACATGCCAACTCCACACAGAAACACACTGAACAAACCGGGATTTGGACCAGGAACCTTCTTGCAGTGAGATAGTGCCACCGAATCACACCCTCACCACCAAACCACTGTGCCTTATGAATAAATATTCCAAAAATATATATATATTTTGTTTGGTATTAGAGTAATCATGCTAATGCAGACTGTAGCCAGTCACAACACAATTCAAACTTGTCAGTATTTAATCTTGTATTAAATTTAAAATCTCTTTCACTTAAAAGCTGCAGACATTATTTGTTAAGATTTTAAATTTAACACCGTGATCGATTTTACTGAACGCTGTCATCCGAATAACATAGCAGACTTTTTAGACTTTGATTTGTCATCTCCTACTGCTCCTGTGTCTTGTTGAAAAGTCCATCCAGACCCCTCAGATCCTTTGATCAGTTTCTTCTTATCCAGTAGAGCGTCCAAAGATGACTGCGTCTGTGCAGCAGTAGAGCAGAAACCTTCACTTTCAGGTACATTTAGCTGTTCAGAGTAGGACACAAAGAACCATCTCTTTAAAGTACATCAAATACCCTTTATTGTCAATAATTGTTCTCCTATCAACTACTGACAAAAATATCAATGGAATGCAGCTGCTTACAGACCAGTCTTGGTAATTCAAAACAGCTTTTGGCCTCAAAGTGAGAGCTGAAAGATGCTCAAATGCCCTGTGCAGCTGAGAGAAGCTCCAGATTGCTCTTTGAGTGTCTAACGCAGATGAAATAACTAAGGGGGACTATATGACCATATGTATCGGTCCATGGTCAGGACAAATGATTTGCACATTGATTTCACATTTAAGCAGTTTATGGACAATGTGGCAATCTCTCCATCAAATAATACAGTGATATATACTGAAATAGTGATACTGTATGCTATCCCAATAAAATAAGAAAACACACAAAGCAGGGCACAATGCAGCCATCAAGCATGCTTTGTAAATTGAATAGATTAATGAATTGTAATAACTGCAAACTTTCAAATACCCAGAGTTGGACATTGGGGGAATTTAAAGACATGGAAAATCATAGACTATAAATAATGATGGATGAAATGACACCTTCCAAAAGTGAAGTCATATCATCTGGACCGCCCCTTGGTAGCTGGCTAAAATATGTAAAATTCACTTCTTCGATGTTGAAAGATGGGACATGGACCTAACTAAAATGTAGAGTACAGGTTAAAAAAAATTGTTTTCAAAAGATGGTTTCTGTCATTTTAGCTAGCTCTAAACACACTGACGTATGTCATTTGTAATTAGATGTTTGATGCTATAAAAACAGGCTGGAATGTCATTGTTGACAGCTTAGTCGACAGTGCGTATCATGCCGTGTATCAGCAGGATCTGGATACTGCGGCTCAACACCACCATCATTACTGTGCAGACTCTGGCTCCAAATGACATCAAAAGTCCAAGATGTCAGCACCCGTATCTGGAATATTTTGGCTTTATTTTTATACAATGGGAGGAAGCAGAAACATAATGTCCAGCTTGACATACAGTCTATGTGTGGAATACATGATGTTAAAACCTTAATCCATAAAAATGTACAACCTGTCACCACAATAATGATACTCATCGTTATATGCAAAAATACACCTTAAGTAAATTCCAGTATCAGTTCTGTTTTAATTGGGATTTGAAACAAATTGATTCAAGCTCATTGACATCAATATTTATCATTCCTCTATCTGAGATGAAAACCGTTACAATGACCCTTAACTTTAGTTTTGCAGGCATCTGAATCTCCCCTGTCATCCTGTGACATGTCCTGTCCAGTTGACTGGTTCAACCATCAATCACAAGCACATAACTTAACATGTGAGTACAACAAAAGCATTCCCACATACATCAATCTCAACCCTATTGTTTTGTCTTCAAATCACGTCTTACTCACAGGTATGCACAGGTGTGAACTGGACAATAGCAGAACATCACATTATCAATCACTTTAGCTTTAAGTACTGTATATTCTGGTCGCTGGAAATTTCTGTGCGAGGCAAACTGTAAAACGTTCCTCTCATATGCATCCACCAACCACAGAACACAACAGTCACTCCTGCAGCATCTGCCATTTATCTTGGGGCAAACCAGGTTAAAAGCACGCATCCCGAACACCGGGGGGGGGGGGGGGGGGGGGGGGGGGGCTCATAGCAGCTACAAGGAACTTTCATTTGAATTGGTTTTACTGTACTGTCACTCACAAAATATTCGTGTTTGTATCAACTGTGGCTTAAATGGAGCAGTGCACGATTTTTATTTTTGATTCGATTTGATACTACCAAAACACTCCTCGGCTCCACAAGCCTATTTTACAAAAAAAGAGGTTCTAAATGGATAAAATAGTTTATCCAGCTACTTCACCACTTCACAGGAAAATTTAAAAAAAAATGTATACTCGGTTGAGAAATATGATTAAAGACTTTTTTCTGTATAATAAACGAATAGTGATAAATGTTTGCTTGAAGTCTTGTCAGAGTTAGACTATTGTCATTATAGTTGCGTAGTGCGGTGCATACTTTCATTTGCATAGCCACACAATTAGTAGCAATAACAATTAGTTATTTTTTTAGTTAAAAAAAGGTTATACAGATATGAATAATAAATAAATACTTCCTGGGGAAAAATATTTACTATTGTGTATTTTTATTTATTAACTTCGCAAGTTCTAACTGATTGGTAGTTGATACTTTAATCTAAGGATTTGAAGAGATATATTAACAAAAACAAATAATCAATAATGATGTTTGATCAGCTGCAACCTGTCTGGCTCTGCAAACCTAACAAAAAGGCCTCAATTGCATAAAAGTCCACTGAACCACTGTGGCTGCCTGAGGAACTTACTTTCAAGGCTCATATGTTAAATATGAATGAGTTTTTTGCAGATCTTTATACATAACTTTTTAAGCCATGGTAAATTATATTATAACTATACAATTGTTTAAGTTGCAGTGTTAAACAATGACCTCTGAATAACAAAAGTATACTAATGCATAATTTACAAATTAAATTTAGTTCTCCTCAACTTAAAATCAACAGCACCACTTAATAATAAGTCAGATCAGTGCCATGTTGATAATTAGACCACCTACTTTAATGAGACTTCACTGATGCATCCTCACTACCGGCAGTTGAACAGTTTAACTTCATATAAATTAATTGTGACTGGAGAAAATGAGGCAGCTCAACCACTCGCGCCCTAAATGAAACATCACAAAAATGTTAAGCGGGAAACGCTTTAAGACTTTCACCATGAATATGCCATGAAGCTGCTATGACACTGGGATTAGGAGTTTCAGAAATGCCAATTGATAAGTGTATGCCTTTTGCAGAAAAAAAACAACAGTGCAGGAATTATCTGTACACATTTGTACATTTTCTACAAACACTACAACAAAAATATAAAGTCAGATGGTCTATGATGAAGGACGTTGCCTGAGAAATCAACTGTTTATCAAGAATGATCTATTCTGTTTTGCATACAACTGTAAAAATACAGTAAAATTTCACAATCACATTGCATTTTTCCCCTTTTTGTTGTTTACTTAAAAAAAGCTTAATGGTATTGTACAGATATTGAACAGGACGTGACACAATAATCATAATCTGAATGTTCACTTCAATATTGGGCAATAAACAGTCAACTATCGCCAGTTACATATATATATATATTTTTTTTTTTTTTCCTTTCCACATACAAAAAGGTTTGGGGAGACACAAACTCAGTATTTCTACCATCATCAAATTAGTGTATGATTCAACATTTTCACTTCCTCAGACGCGAGCTGACAGAGAGCAGACTCTGTTGCAAAGCCAAAAAGAAAAATAAAAAATCGAGATAACTAAAAGTGGACCACTGTCGCTCTTTGATTTCCATTCTTCTAATTGGACTAATAGTCTGTTCTCGCTGTTTGATGCTGAGAGAAGCTCAAAGGTTTTCAATCTCACATCAGAACTTCAGGAGGTGGAGTAAGGTGACACTCAGCAGGAGGCAAACGGAGCGACCGGGCAACACTGCATCACCGTTCACATCATGGATTGCACTGGGACCTGGGGGAGAATGACACAACACATTTTCCATCAACAGGGTAGGAATGTCTACAGTTCAAACCAGTGCTGGGACCAAAGCATTGTCTCAGAATGAATGGAGATTGACTGGAACATATATGATTTTTTTTTTTTTTCTTCAGATGTCCATGGAAGTTAATGAATGGTAGGAAAGTTTATAAAATCAATGTAGAGTATTAAGTGGTCGATTTTTTAGCTATGTGTACAACTGCTTGTATGCAAAGAACATATAACTTAATTTAAACAAAATTAACATGTTATTATTATATATATATTCTTACCATAAAGGATTATGCTTGCATTAGTGATTCCCATGGTGTTCATGGCAACGCAGGTGTAGTTTCCATAGTCCTCTTCTGAGACGTTGAAAAAGACGAGCATTGACTGTTTACCTTGATTCTCAATCTTAACCCCATTTAGGCCATGGAAGAGCCTGTAAAAGAAATAGGAGGAGAACAGAAAAAAACTTACATTTTCTGTATTGGTTTGCCTTGGCATTTTGTCAAACCTCTAACAACTGTACTTAAGATTTATCTCTACACAAAGTTGGAAATCCATTCACAGCTGCAGGCTATGAAGAGTTTTCTTAATAGAGCTAAAACTCTTCACCGACTTATTGAAGTAGTTGCCCATTTGTGGTCTTCATCCGTCAGCGCACCAAAACTTTCCTTCTGTTTAACTCATTGCTTTTCGTGTTCCTCCGCTCCTGTTTCATTGCCTTATTTTGTGTTTAAGGATGCAATTTTATCAGCTTCCTCAATCAATTTATTCTTAAGGACGGATTTTGTCTTTTGGGGACTAACGGGCAATGCGCCTGTCAGCGTCAGGGATCATTTCACAGTGCAACATAGCCTGTGTTTATATCAGCTCTTACTACTGCTCATGAACATCTTTCAAGTCTCCAGCCTTCAGCAAAAAGCTGCATTAGCCTTGAATATTCTCAGAACCTCCAAGGCAAACACCTCACTTTCACAAACGGAGTGCTGCACTGGTGTCCAATCTGCTCTGCAAATAGTTTCTCTTTATTTTTATCATAATGTGATTAAATACATCCCAGGAAAAAATGCAGGGCATGAGGAATCATTTGATGACATCAGATGCAGATAATTTGAAACAAGAATATCAGTAAAAAGGCATTACACCAAGAAAGACGATCTGGTCTTGAATATTTCAATTAAAGTAAGTGCAGACCCTACAGCAGTCAATATTACAGTGTTTGGTGAAGAGCTCAGAGGAGAAAACTTGCCTGCGGTCTTCTTTGTACCACTCAAAATCAGCCCTCGGGACCGCAGAGGCTTCACACTGCAGGACTCCTTTCTGTCCAACTGGAGTACCTGCACTCCTCGAGTTAGAAATGAAGGGTGGATCTATAAAATACAGTGAAACAAGATTTTTAAATTGCTTTGTGGCTTGGGCTTCTTCATACTCCTATTTAAGTGTGAACTGACAATTTGATGAACAAGCTGAGACACAAATAAAGAATGTGAGGGAGTTAGTTTCATTATATGGGACGGCGGCCAGTTGACTCTCCATTCGGCCATGAGGAACTACTCGACTTTTGAAAGCACAAAGCCTCGCAATTTTCATGTCTCTCTGTAAATCTTTTTACAGAGACAGTGAAAGCAGTTGCTTATTTATAAAGACTGCAGATACACCATAACAGTAAATTCAAAAATACTTTCAGCCTCTTAGGTTTGATTTCATTTCTGTGGTTCATACATTTTTATCACAAGTCCAACGAGTTCCCATTCAGAGGTGGTTAGGATGAGGACTGTGGACAAAATGGTTTACAAACACTGACCATTTGCAACAGATTCACACACTCAGGGTTTATTTGGAAACATTGCTTATCCATGAAAAGCTGTTAACTTTGTTTTGTGTGTGTGTGTGTGTGTGTGTGTGTGTGTGTGTTTGAACCCCATATGTCATGATTTTTTTCCCCTTAAATACTTGACCATGTATGTGATAACTTTGGCCCTTACAGTTGACGGTGACTTGCACTGTCCTGACATCGGGGCTCGAGATGTCATTCGAAGCGATGCACTCATATGTCCCTGACTGCTCTTTGGTGATGGTTGTCAGCTCCAGGTTTTCTTCCTCCGTCACAAATGCATGGGTGCCTGTGGAGATAAGTTCAAGTTGAGTTAAAAAACTAAAAAAACAATGCAGGTTCCACATATTTACTCTTTGTTAGACAGTCTACAACAGGTTATACATTTGCCATCCATATATCCAGTTTGCAAGTTTGTAATTCAGGCTCTCTGTTACAGTTTGGTTGGCTCTAGGCACAAGGTTGAAGTACTCAAGTGATGTGAATTGCTGATTTAAATAGAAAGTTAAAACTGGCCCTCCATGCTATGCAAATATTCTGGAGTACTTGGAATGATAAAAAAAACAGCTGGCAGATTGAATAAAAATGCACTGTTTGTCAAGTAATGAATTTTCAGACACAAGTGAATATAAGTTAGGTAGACAACCTAAGAACATGTTTTTTTTTTTTTTTTTTAGATTATTTTTTTGGCATTTTTTATGCTTTTATTGATAGTTTTTAGAGACAGAGTTGAAATGGGGCAGAGACGGGAGTGACATGCAGAGAACGACCGCGGGCTGGAATCGAACCCGGGTCCGCTGCTGGCCGAGGCCCATGGGGGGGACGCCCTACCAACTGAGCTAAGGGCGCCCCACCTTAGAACATGTTTGATATATCCTCCTCTCATATTAGGATGTGTGAATTAATGACAGTCTGGTTATTCTTTATAAGGATCTCAAGATATGAATTAAAAAAATAAAAAATAAAAATAAATCTCGACAGACCACAGTGGGAGGTTGTGAATTGGGTATTTGTCATTTCCGAATGTCCCCAGAAGGCAGAGAGCCCAGAGCATCGTATCATTACACAATGAAAATGAATGTATTTCCTCGAAAACAAACCCACTTGAGTAACACCACAAATTAGCCCTGACACTGGGGATGTTAAAAGCATGTTCTGGTGACAGAGAGACCTTGAGATATTGGAGCGTGGGTGGGGAAATGGATAGGAGCACTAATCCCAATCAGTGGAAATGTCAATCCAGCAATAGCTCAACATTAGCATAATATCATTGTGTTTTCCAAATCCTCAGCTGTGGACACTGTTGGCTGGGGATTCACTGCAAAGGTTGTGGGCTGGGGATAATCAGCTTGTTACATATAACCCGGGGAACAACTAGCACTGGTAATTGAACATTTTCATCATGGATAACTACATTAGGCAGAGTGTGGGTGACAACATGTTTTTGAGTTACTTACTATCTTGTAAAGGCTGGCTGCTTTAATGATGGCCAAGGGTGGAGGTCTACTTTAAAAATTATAGTTTATTACCTCATTAGCATTCAATTACACTGGATTATTACAATCTAGGTCGCAACTGCATTACTGTTTGTTTGAGTCTACTGTGCTTTGGAACATTACAATCAAGAGGGAAATTATACTTATTGTGGACACCTAAGTGGAAAATATAATAACGTTGTGTTGTGTTTAATTCCGAATTCTCATCTATTCGTAGGATCTGACCTTTCTTTTCTTTTACTGAGCATGCAGACAAACATCCCTTGATTCAAACTGGCATATCTTATTTCACACTTTGGTTGGTACTAGTACAAATATATAAATACAGCCAAAACCCCCAGATTTAAAGTTTGTATGCATCTAGTGGTAAAGTTGCAGATTTCGTCCAACTGAATACTCCTCTCCTCACCCCTCCAAACTAGGATGGTCTTCAGTGTTGGGCCAGAGCCCAGAGGCTGAGCACCAGACACTGGAGCCGGTGGGTAGACAAAGGGTTGTAAACTTTTGGCGGGAAAACATTCTCCAGCAGGCCTAAGAATCTCACCCTGGTGGTTGGAAAATGTCCTGAAGAGCCTTTAGGACCCCCGCTGAGTTCCTAGCCCCGCCCACTGAGGTTCAACTCTGACACTCAATTGGCTTAAAGCCAGCATCATCCTATGACCAGCACCTCAAGGAGGCAGGACCTCTCAGGTAGAATAAGAGACATCAATAATCGCTGCTCATTCTCCCTGCTCAGGACTTCGACCAGGGCCCTTCGGGGCCTCTAAGATGTTCCAGCTCTAATGGGGGCAACATCCACAAAAGTTTGTTCTAGCTTCTATTTTCTTTTATCTTAAGTCAACACTTATTTTGAAAGACTATTTTTGTTTTTAACTTGAAAAGGCCGAGCACAGGAACTCGCTCGCTGGCCGAGCTCAGAGACTTTCTTTCCAAATACACATCTGCGTCACCGCTGTTCATTCCCTGCAGAAGAGATGAAGCAGAATCCCGTCAGAGAAGAGAAGAAGCAGAATTCCGTTCCAAGAGCAAGAGAAGTTCGCTCTATTCGGCCCAGCGCTGACCTTCGTTGCAACCACGAGACCCACCGGAGCACCGCTTAAGAGGCCAGGACTTCACTGATTTGTTTTCCAGGAATCCGCCGTTCGAGCACGCATCCTGAGAGATTCACTGGACTTCCGGAAAACCTGCGCCCCACGCGCAAGCAACACCGCGGAGGTCACAGTAAGAGGCTTTATTGTCTGGGCAGAGACTAGTTTAAATACTTAGCGTGTCATTTGTTTGATTGTATGTTTGTTTGTAGATCGCTGATCTATTTTAAGCCAGGTAACACACGACGACTGAGACGTCACATCCGGTTCCTTTGTCTACTGTGTTTTCGAGAAGCATGCGGTTACAAAACGGCGCTTCCTTTTTACGTGTTACCGTCAGAGATATTGTGCGGAGATTTACATCTGTTAAAAGATAAATCTCACGTAACTGGATTGCCTGCTTCGCTAGTAGTTGTCTCTGACGATGTTTTGAGAGCTTTCCTGATCTCTCTCTATCTCTCCCTCTCTCTCTCTCTTTTCTCCTAAACCTGTTTTTACACACGTCCCAACCTACATTTATACATTTCATGTTACATGGAGAAATCTAGATTTAAAGAGCCTTTATACATCTCGACGCCATTCGGCGCCAAAACCACGAGATAAGAAATCTCTTTGTCTTAAAGATCCCCTTTGTTAAGGTCAGTGACCGGCATCCATTTTGCTTTTCGCAACGTGGCTTCACTTAGGTAACCTCCATCTTGAAAGTACGTGAATGTAACATCACCTTGAATTCGGCCAGAGGACGTCACCACGTGACCTCGTCATTACGCCATAGCCACTCCCCTTTCTCTTTCTTACACACACACACACACAGACAGGCAGACACACACGACCACACACACACATAGATACTCCGTATTACATGTGTGACAATTGTGATAAGTGCTGCTGCTGTTGTTACCACCTTTGAAATATTGGAGTTTGTTAAATGAGGAATCATTGAAATAACATTAACTTTATTTCCCCTTTTTAACAAATACTTCTGTAATTAAAGTATTTGTATTTCTGTGATTATTTGTGCATATGTATGTGAATACAGCTGGATTACTATAGCCTGTGTTCGAACTTAAAACCGTTCATTGTTTATTATATAATCATTAATGTTAAATATTGAGATTATTAATATAACTTATATCATTTGAGACTGATATTTAAAGATTGAATTGTTGGTCCCTGTGACCAGGTTGGTGCCCCACGACAATAAGCAATGATTACAGATTGTATTGTTCTTAATTGATAATTTTATTGTTTTCATTAATTATTTTAACTATTATTAATGGATAACCGTATCATTTCTAATTAATAATTTTACTATTCTTAATGAATAGCTTTATCATTTTTAATAAATAATTTGTATTTTAATAATCATATTTCATGATTATTAATAATTAGCCAACATCAAATCTACTCCTACTATTGCACAACATGAAAATTGAAAGAGCCTTTCTAGAGTTTGTGTTTCCTTGTGTCTGTTATTTGCAATATGAGCAATGCAAACTCTGTGGAAGAAAATACACTTGTAGACCCCAAACCCAATGAATCTCAGTTTCAGGTAATTATACACCAATGAAAACACCATTATGAATATTATATTCCTTAATGCTACACACTGGTTGTTGATAATTGTGCAGTCTGCTTATGGATTTGTTCGTTTCTTTTCTTCTAATTCCGGGTTTCGTGCTGCTGTTGCCAGTCCCCTACTTGGTCCTGCTCCTGGCAGTGTGTGTCGCTGGCTGAATGTCGCCTCCGGATTCTGTCTCTCTTGTGAATCGCCCCTGTGTCTCATCACCTTGTCAATGCGACCACCTCCTGCTTTATACAAGGACCAGGTCATTCATCATAGGGATCAAAATGCTTGGCCTACTCCTACCTTCTGCCTTTTGCAAAATCTTTTTGAAACTTCTGCTACTTACCTGTCCGCCTAAATATTAATCACTATGTTTTTTGGCTTTGTGGAGGATCTTGTACCTTCTGCTACTGCCACGCTCAGCCAGTTCTCACTAACTCTCTTCTGTACTGGACTGGTGCCAGCCGTTGTCTGCCTACACTCTCTGAACTCTGGACCTGGATTCTGGAAGACTGATCACTGGACTGTTAGACTCAGAACACTGTGATCATTCACTTTGTCACCTAATTCATTATTTGTTATGAGTTTTACATTAAACCTTTGAAAACGAATCCCTGCTTGACCAAGAGTCTGCCCTTCAAGTTATACTTTATTCCTGGTCCTTTTAAATGTTTATCTCAGTTCCCTGAAAAAAATGGCTGTTTTTGTTCATGAAACTATTTCCTCTTTTTCCCTATTTAGAGCTTGCAGATTCAGATTTAAACTGTGCTGACAGCTTGAAACTCTAGTTTTTACTTCAACACATGAAGGCGGCTGCTGGTGTGTGGATCTGCTGATTTCCACTTAAATCCACTGCTGAGACTGGAAGTGTGTGTGTGTTTATGTCTGTGTAAGCATCTGCATGTGTGTGTGTACTTTCTCACATTGTTAACAGTAGTGTCAGCATCCGGACCACAATTTGAAAACAGAAGTGAATACAATACAGGACTAGACTCCTATGTTGATTCCTTTTAGGAAACGTCAGTTCTTCCACTGCATGCAGGTGACAACATGTGAAGTTTACATAAAGGATTGGATAATGACCTGGCATGGTTACAATCTGTGCATTATGATATAATGTCAACACACCATAGAAATTAATATAAAGAAGTCATACTCCTCATATATTACTCTGGCTTAGCTAATCTAAAACATCAATACGACATCAGTTCTAAATAGCATGACTGGATGACTAATGGGAGAGGAATTGTAGTGCCTGAGTGGCAGCCGGTATAAATGAACATCGTAAAGAACTCAGTGGAGCACCTCTGCAATATTAGCTATTAGCTTAAGAAGCTCTGCTGCTGAGACACCACTCTGTGCAGCTTTTTAAAGAAAGATTACTGTAGTCCAATTATAGCTGTTACAATGGAAAAGACCACATATTGTAGGATACAACTTCTTTCCATGACAGAGATCAGTATGGGTTGTAAGAAGTCTATTAAAACTCAAAAGGGACAATTTGTTAAAAAGCTGTAACGACTTCGCAATGATAGAGGCTGACAGGCACCAATTGGAATTTCACAGTCAAGGTTTGCTAAAATAAACCCTTCAGCAGGCTACAGAAATTATGTGGTCAATGTTTGGCTTCCAGATTAGTTGAAGGGTGCAATCAATATTAAATATGATCTTAATGTACCTATTTTATAATCAAGGTATGGATTTGAATTTACCAAACACAAGCCAAGATTTTTGTGTTAAATTATTTGGGAAGTCTGACAGTGCAACCATTTACGATGTGTAAAAGCAGTGCTCAATAATCACTTTGATAAAATAGGCATGCTTTCTTTCTGAATCTGAGAATCCCCTGCTTGGTTTGTAATTGAACTTATTAATTGTTCACCATAAGTTGTAGCCTGACGTTGTCAGACTCACAATTCTAGTCAGAATGTGAGTCTGAGATCGCTCCATTGGGCTGTGATTATGGGGCGTGTTTCAACCAAACCAGGAAATAATATTCCTCTTCACTCAATTGGATAGACCTACAACCAATCAGAGCAACGTAGTATGTGACGTATGTTAAGCGACGCATTGTGAGTTATTTACTAACGCCGGGTTCACACCGGACAGTGAAGCGATGCCGACGCGACACTTCAGCGCAGCGCCATGCCTTAAATAACAGCTGGCTCCCATCCACTCCCATGTTAAAACTTTGTGCGGGTCACACCGGAGGCTGAACCGCCGCGCTGCGCCAAGGCTGCCTCGCACCGTGCAGCGATCGTTTCGGCATCGAGTCTATTTTTTGCGCTTGACGCGAGTGTATCGCAACAGGAAACACACTGAAAAACGATTTTAAACTATAGTGATGACATATTTTATATGATATAAATGATCAAATATGCATCCCATACTTTGAAGTCCCCTTCTGTTGTCCTGGAGTTTTAATTTGACCAATGACATTATTAAATGTCCCCCTCTGCCCATCCACTACAGAGAGAGGGGGGACTACGTATTCTCCACATAGGCTTGAGTGGAGAATACGTAATTTACCCTCGACACCCGACATTTAACGGAGCAAACAGCGAAGTTCTTCAACATGGATTACATTAAATTAATAATTGAAGTGGAGATGTGCAGTGAGTTGTATGATCCTCGGAACATGTTGTATAAAGACAACACCAAGAAAGACAAATGTTGGGACGCTGTTGCTTAATGTTGGAGCAACAAGTAAGTTTATGCTTTTAATCTACTGGATCAACGGGTAGTGTTGTGTCGTTCGTGAACGATACGTTCGTTTTGAACGAATCGTTACAAGGACTCTGGAGTAACGAGTCCTCTCAAAGAGTGATTCGTTCATTTTCTCGTGGCCGCGCATCGGGACTGTTGCATAGGCTGCTGCAGGTCACGTGGAAAATGATCAAAAGACTCGTATCCGGCAGATGAACGAATCACTGATCCGAAGACTCTGTTGGCAGAAGAACGAGTCACTGATCTGAAGACACGGTCGTGAGGTGAACGATTCGTTCATCTGCCAGGTACGAGTCTTTGGATCATTTTCCACGTGACCTCCATAGGCTCAGAAGAGGAAACAGTTACCTCATTCCCTATCGCGGGACCGCTGTTAAAAAGCAGCCATGACTGACAGCTTTTGTGTGGCAGATCATATTTTTTTTAAGAAAACCTCCTCTATTATATACAGTAAAACATGACAGTTTGTATGGTTTTAAATTGTCATTTATAGTCACACTGGCATTTAATTATCACGGGAAATAATTACACTGCACTAAACTGTAAGTGTAAATGTAAAGTGAAAATAACAAAACCAGTCATGACTTTTGAATAGGGCTGAACGATATGGGGAAATAATCTAATTGCGATTTCCCCCCCCCCCCAAAAAAATATTGCGATTAAGATTTAATATGCGATTCTTTTATTTTATCCTCTCTTTCCCCCCAAAAAACGTAATGAATGATTTAAATATGACCGACACAATATTAGATACTGTACAATATTCTTTCCCACATTTTTATTTAACTGCTCATTACAGAAACCAGAATAACAAATCGGTGTGCATTTAAGTAATTTAATCAAAGTCATTTTAAGTATAAACACAAGGCATGCACTTTTTAAAACCTGTGTGCAAATTTACCATCTTGAGAATTTTTTTTTTTTAAATATAGGTGTCTTACTGCTCTCAAGTCAGTAACAGAATGCAGAATACATGCCAAAAAATGTGATCTGTAACGTATTCCGTTACATTAACTAATCTGAGTAACGTATTCTGAATACTTGGATTATTCCACATTGAATTACATTTTATAAGTGTAGGAATGCGGCGTTGTTATAGTCAGTGTATCAGCAGCAGTTTAAGCTCTGTGTCCGCGGATGCGGCGGGCCAGCTGGATGTGCTGGCAGCGTGCGGATCAGTAGCTCCGTAGATCCCCGTTCATGTCCGGGTGGATGTGCAGCGGTATGGAGGCGCCGGGCCGCAGCAGGAACAGCTGAACACCTCCGTCTCGCAGATGTGCATGTAGGTGACCGGGGGGCTCTGGAGCCCCGCCGGCCCGGAGCTCGGCTTGCTTTTCCGAGGAGCGATTTTCCGGTCTGCCGCCCGCACCGCGGCCACCGGCGAGATGAGCTCGCTCTGTGTGGCCGACACGTTGGCCGAAGACTCTGTGGGCCATTGAACGAAACACGTCGGGAGTTGAACGATTCGTTCATCTGCCGGGTACGAGTCTTTGGATCGTTTGCACCCTCCCCCAGTTGAAACGAACGAATGACTCAAAAAGAGATTCGTTCATTCTAGTGAACAAGATTCAAAGAACCGACAGGGTAAAAAGATCCGAACTTCCCATCACTATCAACGGGTGATATTATTAGCGCTGCCCGGCCGTTCAGCGTCGCTTCAGTGTCCGGTGTGAACAGCCAAGTGCCGGCGCGATAGGGGTTAGCGCGGTGCTTTGGCGTTGCCTCTGCGTTCTCTGTTCCTCTTTCAAAATTAATGCGCTGTCGATGTCTTCTAAAACAGACTCAATGGCAGCATCTACACATCTCAGCTCTCCAGCGGCAGGCATGTTTGTTGAAAACGAATTCAACCCAAGGGCACTTTGATGACATGGTTGATTCCGTTACCGTTGATCATCTGTCCATCATCGTATAAAGCCCGCCCTGACAATCTGATTGGCCCGGTCGGGCATAATTTCTTCCCAACAGAGCGACTCAAGACCGAACTTCCCGACCTCAAATGTTGTGGGCGGGGCTACGTTCGTCTGGCATCCAGGCTACATAAGTTGTACTTTGAATGAGTTCTTATGGCTATCTGTGCATTTAAATCATACTGGCAGCTTGTCTCTGAGGATGGCAGGGACAGTCAGTCAATCCATCACTTTGGATCACACTGATAATCATAATGATTATTATGTGCATGGCTAGGATAATTTTTTGAAGACATTTTTGGTTTTTAGTGAAGTAAATTGATTTATGGAAAGGACTGCTAAGGTGTACTTCACAAATATTGAATAGGTCATTGAGAAGAGAAGTTCTACTGACTTTGGCTGAGCCCTGACATTCCATTTAGACAAAGGCTAGTTTCCTATCAGCCTCAGCTGCAGTTTGCGTAGTATTAATTAGGAAATTTCACAAGTTCTCAATCCAAATTGGAAATCTTACTAATTATAATTTGATAACGATAGCATGTTGTCATTATAACAGTGAGCATCTTAAAATGCTGATGTTAATATGCTATTTGGCTGTTACATAACCAACCTCTCTTTTCACTATTGTGTGTTTGTGCAAATTTTCGCAAACACATTTGATGAAACTTTGACTCTGTCCTTCTGTGCTTGTTGATCAATACATAGCATTAATCTGTAGCCAAATCAGTCACATCTGAAAAACAGATGCAGAAGCTTGTGTAAATGTGTCCCAGTGTATTCTTCACACAGCGGTGAGATTCTCTCGGCACATTTTGCTCTGGCACAAACAGGAAAAGAATAAAATGCAGAAAAATGTTGAGAACTTGACAAAGAGGTACTGGCGTATCTAGTAGAAGGTTGGAGAGAAATGAGAAAAATTACAAATGCGGTGTGACTGCAACAGCCAATATCCGTAGAAAGTCTTAGGTTAATAACTGTACTTAAAAACAACCAAATCGCAACAAAGTGTCTTGTACCGGATCGAAAATGCTTCAAAATAAAACTAAATAACCTTTTTAATGAACCATAACTAGTATTGAATGAGAGTCATTCACAATTAAGCTGGATACCCAAATACCAGCTTAAATACCCAAATTAACCCAAACGTTAAATTGGGTATCTGGCATGTCTACCATCCCAAAAACTCTGGAAAAAAACAACTCCCGCGATTTGTTGTGGTTCCTCTATGTCAGAAACGATATGCTAGAGTGCGGCTCCAGGGGGAGATGGCCCGGCTCCGTCTCCCCGGTTAGCATTAGCTCACGCGCTCCACCCTCTCTCCGGGGAGCTAGCGTTAGCTCGCTGCTGCCACTCGACAGACATCTAAGTGGCCGCATAAACATGCCGTTCGTGGAGGCGGAGAACCCCGGGACACCTCTAAAGATTGACTCAACAGTGTGGAAGGATGCTGCTGCTGCTCCAGCTCCCAGGGCACAGATTGACCTCAAAACAGGTCAATCTGAGGAGGGCTGTTTTAGACAGGGTAAAATGGTGCTGTTTTAAATGATCCTTGTGGTATTTTGACCAAAATATGTTACAGAGATTTCAAGAAGACCCCAAGGAACCATATCAACTGTGGTAAAATGGGCATACGATGGGTCCTTTAAATTTAAGTCAGAATGTGAGTGACTTTGAATGTTGTAAATTCTATATCATTACTATTAAAACTTGATGGATGGCACATTAAGATCAAAACAGAATAACGTGTGGTTAACTATAGTCACTGACAGTCCACAGTTTGATAATTCACAAGTAATCGTAGAAATACACATGAAGCCTAATAAAATCATCATATTTTACATTTTAAGGTTTAATTCCCTTCCTCTTCGATCCATAGACATCATCAGACTCTCTGTATCATCTCTGGTGATTCGTAACTGCAGCCTCCTTTAACTCTCCGTTGTATAACTTGTTGTATAGTCTCTTTGCCTTCAGTCTGCTCCTCTGCAGGTGGAATTCCGGTCAGCTGGACTGAGATCAAGTGACTGACTCGAAGATATTCCACCTCTTCAACTGTGTATCTTGAGGTTGTATTTTGCTGAATCTGAGCATAGATTGTTCATATACACCTCTGCACCAACATGTTGCCTTTGTCAGCATTGGAATCTTCAATAAATGATTGTGCCAGTTCCATTAGAGCTTTGCCAGCAAAACTGAACCAGGACCATGTTTGACATGTGGTGGTTCTTTAGGCAAAGTTCCTTTGATATCTGTTTTGCTGATTTTAGTCTGATGATAATCCTCTTTCCAGACCAATGAGCTGTATCTTTCACACCTTTTCATATCTATAGATGTAAACATTATCAAATTAATGCTGAGACTTTATTCTTATCAATTTTGAATAGATTCTTTATATACATTTTTATATTACAAATACTAATGGACTGGACTATATATCTAAAGTTTAATTTCTGCATACAAATTGTGCACATATTTCAGTTCAAAAACCTTATGCAGAACCTGTAAGTATACGTTGGGTTGTGTTGAAGTGGGTATGTCCTTTTCAGGGAACAGGGATGGTGACAGATTGTGGGATGATAACAACCTTGAGGACACTTGATGTGAAGTAGTGTGTCTTTGCAGACAGCAGCCAGCAGGTAATTGCAGACTTTCATGGTTTCTAACCACTGCAAAGCCCTGTGGTTATTCTCTAAGTCGAATTCGGTACCTAGCAGAAGGTACTTGAAATGGTCCAGTGTCCTTTTCATGGCTAAAGACACTGCAGCTGCCCTGCCGAGCATGGTCCTCCCCTAGGACCGGTTTCCTGCTGACACCAGCCACTGGCCTTTTCTCTTCTCCGTCACCTTGCGGTCACATTCCACCAATCCCTCTGCCTGGGGCATGAGTCTGGGTGTTGAAGGGCACACTAAAGTTTAGCTGCATCTGCCATCGTCTTTATCTCTTTTTGATGACCCTCTTGATTCACCTTCACTCTCCTTTTACTAGTTCTCCCTGGGGTGATAACACTGCTACAATATGGAGGCCAGGGTTGCCACATTCTCTGGATGTGTTTGGTCTCGAAGGAGGTGGCTGGGTACAGGCAATCATCTTACTGTCCCATTCTCCTTTACCTGTAATATGAGCGCTTTTTCCAGATTGCACACTAGTTTCATACTTTTCTTTATTAGATGGCATTGTTTATAGCAAACCAAATGTAGAGATAAACACAAGAATGGTTATCACACTCACAGATGTGACAGTGTCGGGAAAAAAGGCTCTTCAGCGCTCAATTGTACTTACAAAGAAAGCAGTTTCAGGCGCTGAAGACCTTTAGTCAGCCACAGACGGCTTTAAAAATAGACCTTTAAAACAACTCAAAAATAACTTAAATGGAAATCTTTATCTCCAGAGAGATAAACACTTTTAATGTCCACTGACAGAGCAACATAATTGGCAGCACTGATGCGGCACAATGCTTGTGAGACAGAGAATGTGATCAATCCAGGGTGTGGCCTCTTATGTTAAGGGTAAGGGTCCTTAACTGGTATTGCTACTTTATGAAGCCTGTGCATTAGCTGAAGGCCATGTATTTAACTTGAATACTTGGTATCCTCACACTTTTCCTCTCCAGTGTACCCCTGCAATGTGATTAATGTAGTACATGGACTTAAGGACTACTCCCCACCCATGTCCCATGAGGATCTGACAATTACCACACAGCCGTAGAGCTCCCCTGATAGCACCAATCCCATGGGGTGTATTACTGATGTAGCCACAGTTTCCTGCTGTTTAACTGTTTCATGCAGTTGTCACAGGTGAATTGTCCTCCAAAGCTGCCTTCTTGCAAAATCTAAATCAAACGCATTAAAGTTAAACTATTATTTATTTTTGTTGCCTGCAGTTCTTTTTTTGTTTTTTATCACTTGCACACAATGCTATGTTAAAATTGGGTAAAGAACATGGACAAGAGCTTATGTAAACAGGAGGATATGTGGAGATCAATCAGTTTTAGCTATTATTTAGCTGTGCATGGAGGAAATAATGTTTTAGCCCTGTCCTTCATTTACGAGTGTAACAATACCAACAAACTACACATAATGAAAAAAATTGTGTCTGTGACACTTGGTTTAATTTAACTTTAAAGTATAAATATGAATGCAATAAATGCCATTGCTAATTGTTTTAAGAAGACACTTCTCAACAATTTATTGTAATAGGATGACATTAAATAAATAAGTTGGATACAGTTCATGGATACCAATCTGTTATTGAAAAAAGGGATTGTGAATAAATGTTACTGCTTTGGTTCAAATGAAAGTGACAAAATGTGCAATAGAGAGGCAAAAGCAAGACAACCCCCAAAAAGGGAATGGTTTTATATGTGCTGATCACAGACAGGTGCTTTTTACTACTGGTAGCATGAGGCGATACCTGCAGCCCAAACGGGTTGCACAGGTATTTGAGCTGGCTGTGTCTCCCAACATAGTGTCAAGAGCATGGAGGAGAGACCAGGAGACCGGCAGTTACATAAGGAGAGCTGGACAGGTCCATAGAAGGACATCAACCCAGCAGCAGGACTGGTATCTGCTCCTTGGTGCAGGAGAAACAGCAGGAGCACTGCTAGAGCCCAACAAAATGACCTCCAGCCGGCTACGGGTGTGTATGTTTCTGACCAAACAGTCAGAAACAGACTCCATGAGGGCACAATGTCTCCTATTGGGACCTGTACTCACAGCTCTGCCGGTGTAGCTCGATTGGCGTTCACCATTGAACACCAGAATTGGCAGGTCTGCTACTGGTGAATAGTTTTTTTCACAGATGCGAGCAGGTTCACACTGAGGACATGTGACAGGCATGAAAGAGTCAGGAGACCCCTTTGTCTTTATATAAATTCCAATAAAGGAAATGCCTGCAAGTACTACAATTCAACCATTTGAAATCCATAACTTAATAATAAAAAGAAAGTACTACTTAGTACACATCTCAAACCAATTTGAATCTGTTCATGTCTGTGATCCTTCTGGCAAACAAGTGTAAAGATTACATTTTGTTTGCATTTATATTATGAATCTGTTTATTGACATTGAGGTGTTTGAACAACAGGCTTGACTGCCTGGCGCACAACTTTTTGTTTCCAAAGTCAAGTGAAACTGAGCCAGTCGCTTTCCACATAGACAGATGGTAATTGAGGGAAGCCATGGTGGATAATATTTAGGGTGCATGCTAAACAACCACTCGAGCTTTGAAGGGCATATGGCACAAGTCATACAGGAATTAAATGGCTGGCAGGAACAGAAGGCCGATATCTTCTTCACCTTTTAAGCTGACAAAACAGCCCCTGCATAATATATTACGACGCATATTGCACTGCTGGAAAAGTGACAACATTAGTTTGGCATGTGGGAGCCCATCAAGTGATGGATATCAAAGCGAATTAAATAATTGTATAACAACATGATCATGCATTGCTGACATATAAGAACTACAAATATTATGCTGCCGCCTGCTCCATGTGACATTCAGACCCTGATATAAATATTCAGATACCAGCTGCTCAGCCTCAGTATGAAACTAGGATAACACTTTAATGTAGTGTTATTACGAGTTCAGGCTATGACAATGCATAAGTTTGGGGATCACAGTTAGCCAAATACTCATTTAGTGTAGGCCCAAACTACAAAACAACCCTTGGGCTGTCTTCGAAAAAACACCCATAACAAGTATGCTGGCTGTGTTAGTTGAAGCTGAGAAATTAATTGTGTAATTTTCTAAAACTTTTGTCTCTGTCTTATAATTGTGGCCACCTTAGTTGCAGATAGTGATGGGAAGTTCGGATCTTTTTACCATGTCGGTTCTTTGAATCTCGTTCACTAGAATGAACGAATCTCTTTTTGAGTCATTCGTTCATTTCAGGGGGGGGGGGGGGGGTGCAAATGATCCAAAGACTCATACCCGGCAGATGAATGAATCGTTCACCTCACGACCGTGTCTTCAGAGCAGTGACTCGTTCTTCTGCCAACAGAGTCTTCGGATCAGTGATTCGTTCATCTGCCGGATACGAGTCTTTGGATCATTTTCCACGTGACCTGCAGCAGCCTATGCAACAGTCCTGATGCGCGGCCACGGGAAAATGAACGAATCACTCTTTGAGAGGACTCGTTACTCCAGAGTCCTTGTAACGATTCGTTCAAAACGAACGAATCGTTCACGAACGACACAACACTAGTTGCAGAGACATCAGGAATCACAACAAACAGTATGAGGCTCCAAAAGGTTTTCAACTGACCTTCGACTTCAGACCTTCAAAGAGAGCTATTGGGTGGCTGTGTGCCTCAGGGGGTAGAGTAGGTCGTCCACTTACCAGAAGGTTGACAGTTTGATCCCAGTATCCCATATGCCCCTTGCCTAAGTGTCCTTGTGCAACATACAGAACTCCAAATTGGCACTAATGGCTATGCCGGTAGTGTATAACAGAGAAAATTATGCACATAGATGCACTGTATGAATTTTTTTGGGATGGGTGAATGGCAATGGTTGTGCTTTAAAGAACTTTGAGTGCTCATCAAGAATAAAATAGCACGGTATAATTATAGACTAAAAGCAGGTCAGAGGCTAATCATTTCTTGAAAATTGACCGGGTTTAAACTAAAGCAGCTGATTGTTCAGCTAGCTTCTGAACTAATAAAAGGGTAAAAAAGATATAAAGAATTTCCTGAAAGGTTTTGGTGTATTTCAGGTGGTAATCATCTCGGGATTGGGCGGTAGTGATGTTGAACTGATTGTCCGCAAATCAGAAAGTTGGGGGTTCTTTCTTCAGCTCCTCCAGTCTGCTTGTGTCTCTTTGTGCAAGACACTGAACTATGCAATCAATGTGGCCACGTTGATAGAGTGCTGGAGAGGCGAGAAGGAGAGAGGGAGGGGCTGTATGAATGTGTGTGTCAAAGTCACTCATCATATAAAGCACTTTGAGTGGTCATTAAGAGAGAAAAGTGCTACATAAATGCAGTCCATTTAACATCCATTGTTAGGTCCAGACGGCCTGGTCCTCCAGTTGATTTGCAGTTCACCGTTGCCTCGAGTGGTAAGTCTCCCACAGCTGTAAAAGCTGGAGGCAGTTTAACTGGTCAAATGGGGTCACATAATGTAACTAAATTAATATTTTCAGAATTTCATTACACAAATATAGGTGGGTTCTGTATGACTGTATATGTACCTATGTTTCAACAGGCTGGGCATGGAAATCTTGATTTTGTGAAGACTACAACTGCGACGTCAAAAGGTTGGTGGATGGATCCTGGCTCTTCAAGTCAACATGCCAACGAGTCGCCGGGCAAGACACTGAAGACTAACTCGCTGCTGATGGCTGTGACATCAGAGGGTCAGATGTGAGGTGGAAAATCACTGCATATAGAAGGCCATTTGAATGTGTATGTGAATAAGCGAATGTCACTCATAGTGAAAAGCACTGTGAGGGTTTTTTATGGTTATAACCTTTTGTTATTTTGGGATTCTGTGGCACTGTGTCATTAGATATGAATGAGAAGAGAAGAGCAGCAAATGCAGGGTCGCATTTTATTGTTCCATTTTGTCCAACAGCACAGATTCATAAAAGGTTCTCTGTACTGTAATGTTTTCTGCACTGTTTAAATTCATGTTTATACAGAATATTTCCTTTGCTCTGCAGAATTCAGCCAGCTCTCAAACAAATGCTTCCTGACTGTAATGTGTAGGCCTCATTTGATTGAGGAAGCATTGCTGATACAGTCTTGTGGGTGAATTGATTCCCTGATGGCATAAGGTCAGTTTCTTATTAGTGGCCAGTGCCCATTTTAATGGATTATGCAAATAAGCATTCTGAATCTATGCGTACCTGCAGCTCACAGTCCCTCCTTACACCAAATGAAATATACACATCCGTAAAAGTTGTTCATAAAACAGAAGCATAAAGACTTGGTGAATGACAAATGCTCATCACATGTGCAACTATAGACTACTGTTTTTAGTGCCGTGGCAAATTATCACAATATTTATCATAAAGCACCATTAATGTGACAGAGCAAATTTCTACATGGAGCAGCAAGAATCTTTAAGGTAAAACAGGGGACCGGGATTTCAAACTAAATAATAACAGCAACCATTTATCTTTTACCATTCATCATTAAAGTATGTTTTTATATATCTGACATTAAATGAAATGTTGGCATCTGCTTCCCACAACTTTTTCTTCCACTTGAATAACACCACACCTGCTTTGTATTCCCTGTGGATTTGATATGAGTGAGCAGTGACAGCTGTTATTATATTGAATCCCCCCGGCTCCAGGTGTAAGCGTTGGTTTCTGTTGGTTGTCACCAGTTTCTAAGACAACCGGGGAGATTTTGTTACGATCGTTTGTTTTAGTTACACTTTCTGTGGAGGCATTTTACGGAAACAATGACCACACGCACATACGCGCACACACACACACACACACACACACGCACACACAAGGAGGGTAAGGTCACAAGATGGTCAGGAAAATGGTGTAACCAAAAGTGATTATCACTAATATACCCCACCCTGTCCATACAGGTGGTCGTCCAAACCAGAAAACCAGAGGGACTCATACGTCCCCAGGTATCTCTGGCTCCAGAGCTGCAGGATTATTATTATTTCTGTTACTAGTGTAGTGGCCCTTATTAACATATCTGTTTGGAATGGACTTTTGCCACTGGTAATGTTGGTTGTAACATTTAAAGACCTGCTGCTGGACTCAGCAGGCACTGCTACTCAGTTGTTGTATTGTAAAACTCGTCAACACTCTATTGTCATGATGGACATCATCGCTGATTAGTGCCAGCCACCCCTGCTACTTTGAACAAACAGGCGACCGGTGCTCTCACTGTTCATATGTCCACAGATCAAGGAACTCAATAAACTACAATTCAAGTGTGAACCATTGCAAGATAAAGACATATGTTCCACCGACAGACAATTAGATAGATTTCTATTATTATTATTATTCAAAAAAGCATTCTCAAGTATCACTTGTATTATTTTCATTTTAACAACCACTCTGGCAGAGCTTAAATCGAATACTTACGCAACTTCTCCTGATCTCTCTCTTCCCCATACTCCGTCTCCCCTCCAATTTCCTCTCACCTCTCCTCTCTAGCCCATTTCTAAATACACTTTATTTCTTTCTAATAAAAAAAAAAAAAAAATGAAATGGTAACATGGAAAGAGGGAAGCATGGTAGAATATCGTCATGATCATTTCTCTTCTCATCTCAACCAGTCAAGGCACATGGTCAGCCACTGACTCACTGACTCCCCCTTCGGTTTCCCCCTTTCTCTGACACACTCGCACAGTATTATGAGGCCTGAGCTATTTAGCTCAAATGCAGCTCAGTGTGCACAGCAAACACTTGATTTCAAAGCAATGATGACAAGCAGCTGAAATAAACTGAAATGAAATTGCATACACTGAATAGTCTTAATTATTTGCTTACAGCATGTGTCTACACCATTGGCTGTATTTACTCAGTAGCTCGAGTAAAACTGAGGATATCTTACAGAATAGTCAGAGAGAAACGTAAATTAGGTGAATACATATCAGGACAAGTGGGAGGGACTGGGTGATGTCAGGCGTGTTGGTTTATCCTAAATAAGAGATGAGCCGGAATGGTCCAATTTAAGTTTTTATTGAGATGCAATGAAAGTTGAACAACATAGCTACTGACACTTATCACAGCCTAGGCTAAATCAGTTAGCAATAGGTAGTTAATAATGGCCCAGAACAAAAGGGGTTTGATATAATTATAACAGTAGATTTAATATGATTGGTTATGAAAGATTGAAGGGGAGTCACCGCAAATCAATTTGGTTCTCCCTTATTGGTCCACAGCTGTAGTCCCCCGCCTCTTGGCAAGGAATCCAGGAAGTGACAAGAAGCCGCTCTCCATGACGCTACTAATACTCGATAGTTGCTAAGTAAAATGTTCTCTTCATGAAAGGCTTTGACACAGCTGGTGCCATGTGGGCCATTGGAGAAAGGAATATGATGTTCCTGCTATATCCAAACAATGTCCCGTTGATGTAAACATTAGGATCCTCGAAACCAAAACAACGAAACAAAACAATGTCAACAGAGTCACTCTGTCCGACCTTCAGAACTTATCAGACAGCTGCATGAAATATATGTGATGTGAATGAATCTAAGGGAATAATGGTTTAATACCAAAAGTAAGAATTCAGAACAATTATAAGATTCATTATTAACACTATGCAGCAAGGGTTATTTATAAATAATTTGTATAAAGGCCTTATATCTGGCCCAACCTGCTCAAGGCCCCCCCTCCTGCCTTTATTGCAAATAGTATAGTCAGACCCACACAACAGCTAAAATATTGAATTCCTAACAGTGATACAAAGCAAAGGGAAATAGGAACTTTCAGTGGAGAACAGCAGTGCTCTGTTTACTTTGCAGAACTTACACTACAATATGAGGACACAGTGGATGGAGGCAGAGGAGGGAGGCAAACTGGAACACAGTGAGGAGCTGAGCATGACAGTGCACCCAGAATTCAGGTTTTCAGCCACATACACCACCGTTTTACTCAGTGAGTGCACCGCCAGGTGAGGTCACAGTGGTGCCTTCAGAGATGAAAAGAAAACACGATTTGAGATCAGCAGTACAGAAACTCGTGTAAGACAAGAGGCTGCATGTGGCATGATGATGAACCTTACACAATCTAACATATCCTCAGCTTTTATAATTGCCTACTGGACTATATTAAACCACATCTTTCTTAAACCCATACATATATATATATATACAATTTTTTGCATTGCTGTGATCTAAGGTCAAGCCTCAACTTGAGAGCAACACTTTGTCTTCATCACTGCCTCGTGCTTCTGTTCCAGCCTGTTTGATCACACAGCCACTAGTTTTGCCTATGTCCTCTACCTCACACAGTCCCACATTTGAATGTTAATTAATGCTGACATGATACATGGTATCATACGAGTAATTATTTAATTCGCTGGTGCAAATTATTTTACAATAAAGCACTGACCATCATTGTTGGCAGCACCTCTAATTGCAATATGTCTTCATCCCTGGATGAGATGCCATGGATAGGCTATTCCTTAGACAATTGTGACTTCTTTGTGCAGACTAATTAAGAGACTACTGACATTTAATAAGTAACAATATATAGTCAAAATAAAATGAGTGCAGGGGGATGATCCTGTCATTTTATGCAGCTGAAGAACGTATTCACTGCTTGATAGAAGCTACATACCAATGTATTAATAATCCTTATAATTGTGTTATATGTATAGTTATAATTTGCAATAAAAAAAATATATTGAATATTTAATAAAAGTATTGTACTAAACATTTATTCACATACAACCATCTCCAATGAAAGTTGCTTTACTCACCTATTCGAACCCAAAACATTTGCGCTTCATTTAATTTACATTATTTTACTACAAGTCTCTCTCTCTCTCTCTCTCTCTCTCTCTCTCTCTCTCTCTCTCTCTCTCTCTCTCTCTCTCTCTCTCTCTCTCTCTCTCTCTCTCTCTCTCTCTCTCTCTCTCTCTCTCTCTCTCTCTCTCTCTCTCTCTCTCTCTCTCTCTCTCTCTCTCTCTCTCTCTCTCTCTCTCTCTCTCTCTCTCTCTCTCTCTCTCTCTCTCTCTCTCTCTCTCTCTCTCTCTCTCTCTCTCTCTCTCTGGATGACAGCAATTATTAACTGGATGCTGCTATCATTAAAAACATCTTTGCATCTGTAACGTATCATTATCACTCTTATTATTCTCAATAATGCTCTCCCCCTATCCTCCCTCTCCCCCAAACTCTCTCTACTCTCCCCTCTTTTCTACCCACCTCTCCGCTCTTCCTCAATGTTTTTTACATTGGCTTTGACTTGAATATTGCCATAAATGTGATTATTTCCTTATATGAAAGTAGTCCCTTGTACTCAAATAAATAAGTTATATACAGCGTGAGGCCATGCATATTCTGCCCTTGCAAATATATATTTTAAAACATATACAGAAAGTGTTGCAACCATTTATGTTTGTAACATAATTTCAACAGATGAACGTTAAGACTCAGCTAAAAGATAATTTTCTCTGTTTATTCTTCTGTAAAACACAACGTTTATCTGTCTATGACACAAAAAGCACTCCAGCGTTTCACTTTCTGAATCCACTTATCTACTCTAAGGTTTTAACCGAGCTTTGATTATCATTGACAGACGGCAAAATGAGTGTCTTCCCACCCTAGTTTCCGGGTATTTAGTTAGTACATAAACCGACTTATTTTGAAGGCAATGCAGTAGTTAAACCAGCATCGGCGACTCTGCAGTGTAAATAACAGACACTGAGCTGACCTGCGGTGAAACCGCCGCCAGTGAGTCCAGAGAGTTTGGGGATCGACGCTGAAGACTGCGAGATCAACCGGTAGATCACGATCAACGGGTCGGCGACCACAGATCTAGATGATTATCAAGGTTGGCATCCATCCTACATCCCTGTGTCTTCTTTAGCGCTCACCAACATGTAAAAGCCAGTCTGATATTTCTAACATGAAGGTCTGACTGATATCACTTATATTAATATGGTGTTTGAGTTATATGTATAATTAATAGCCTGGCATTAATTTACATTTACAAATGAGTCCAAAACCTATACATATACAGACCTATACATAATCAGAGCAATGAAATATGTGACAGAGCCAGAGAAAAGAGAAAGATACTACAAACTGCAATATGTTGCAATTGTTTGTTTTTCTCCAAGAAAAAATGTTCAGTTATTTCAGGGGTTTCTCAATTGCAGATTCAACGGACACCTTGGTTGTTGAAATGAAAATACTTCAGCTGTTCTCCCGTTTTTTTTTCTCTGTCAGTCATCACAAACCAATTTTCTGCAATATCTAATGAGGTCATCTCCTTTGTGAGGGGGGAGATATATTGTCAACGTTTTTAAAAAACAAACCCTTAATTAAAGCAATAGTGAGTAGTCTTACTCTATTTATTTCAGTTGAAATATCCTCCAAAACATATATTAATGTGGAGAGGTTTTTCTCAGAGGCTTTTGCGACTGACACTAATTGAACAGCCTGCAAGCAGTACAAAGATATTTCCTTTGAGTGAGCCTCACAGAGGTCAATCAACACGTGGACGGGATTCTGGTCTGATGCTTCTCTCACACTTAGGCTTCAAGCTGGAATCCCCTGCTGGAGGATGATAATGTGTCTGAGTCACAGGCTGTTCTAGCTCCTGGAGTAAAATGCATGACCCATCTAATGTGTACAAATCTCCCAGAGATGGTCTGACCACTGCATATCTCCCAGAACTTCTCACCCCTTCCAGCGCCACCTGACAAAGGACAGGGCTTTCTCCTCAGCTCTGGAATAACCTGCTGGAGGTAATTACACAAACCTGTTGAAGCTTCTCAGATGCACCTTAATACCAAATTGTATTATGTGTCCTTTAATTGTGTTTAATATTGTCTGTGTGAATCTTTTATTGGACTCGCTGAGGTTTAAACTGTGTTTAAACCTTTTTTCATGTTTTATTCTCTTGATTTGACAACAAAACTACTTGTTCTCGGCCCACACACTCTGTGATAAATGGACTATTCAGTATACTGTGTTTTTCCATTGTTATGGACCACTGCTTTACAGTACAAGTTCCATGCAGTCACACGCACAGTCATATAGACAGCACCTCCTCTATCACGCACCATACATACACACAAACCACCGACCGTCCGGTTAGTGTACGGCCCTCTCTACCTCCTGAGCTAGGGCTAGCCTAAGCTACCCCATGTCACAGGAAACAGAAATACACTCTGTGCAATTAATCACATTTCTGCATAATAATTAGCTGGACGCTCCCGCCGCTAAGAAGAGCAGTTTACACCTTGTTATTTGAAAGCATTAAAGCATTAGCAATTTTCTTAACAACCTAGTGGAAAGATTCATTACAAATGCCATCAGTAACACTAACCCCACGCCACAGTCCCAACAGCCTGTGTAAACTGGGGTTAGCTTGTCTGCAGGGGGAAATGTTACAACCGATCCAGTATAATCCCATTATACATTTACTGAAGTCACATAGTGGCTGAAGGGGGGTAGAGCAGTCGTCCTCTAACTAGAGGTGGATTGATCCCAGTCTTCCCCATCTGCATGCCGAAGTGTCCTTGATACTGAACATCAGATTGCCCCTCTCATAGAAAAAGTGCTGCCCGTAGAGGCACTGTGTGGATGTTTGTGTGAATGGGTGAATGGCAAAACATTTATAAATAAAGACCATTTACCTCCCACTGTGATCAGTTAACATGTGTGCAGGTGAATGTGTAAGAAAGAGAGCTCAGTTACTTGACCTGCTAGTTAGCATTAGCAACAGTGCCATTAGCGTGGGAAGCTTATAGAGAGAGGCATTTACTCATTATGAAACTGTTCTTATTATACGGTGCCAGTTGATGCTATGTTATAATTATCTCCATCTAAGATGCACCAACACAAAACAAAAAAGCAAGCTCCACTTACACACCTATGATTTCTGAACAAGTAGTTACTGATTACTGATGTACTGAACATACTTGGTTAACAAATTGTTCAATAAAAAGGCTTGAAGTTTGTGCGTTTGATGAACAAACGATGAAGTGGCTAATGTGCTGTGTTAAGGATATTTCAGCACAATACTGATTCTAGATTAGTTGACCTTCTTTTATAAATCAAATTCAATCAATCAAATTTTATATGTATAGCCCATATTCACAAATCACAATTAGTCTCTTAGGGCTTTAATATGGTGTGACTTCCTCTGTCCTTAACCCTCAGCAAGAGTAAGTGCCCTTGCACTCTATTACCGTCGGGTATTCACTGGTTTAATTTCAGCAATATTGGAACATGTACTGTACGATCCATTTGATAAAAATCATAGTCATCTTAGATGAAAAGAAAATAATTAAAAAACAATTTAATGCAAAAATGGACCAATCATTTATTCAATCTTACAGTTATAACATGCAGACTGTTTTCGATTATGTTTTCCTTTCCCCCCCAGAATTTTTTTCTATTTATAGAGGTTAAATATTCAGCGCGGTTTCCTACAAATCATATCCGACAAACTAATTGTATTGTGTTTTGAGGAAAATGTAAAACCAGGTAAATCATTTTTTATTTATTAGCACATTAAACATCATCATTGAACATATGTGGAAAAGCTTTGCTGTCAATGTTTTTCATTTTCTCCCCCGGCAATAGACGCTCATTGTATGGGTAATGCTTTTTTGATTTAGGTCAGGTAAAGAGGTCTTAGTGAAATATAGAAAAAGCCAACAAAGGCATGAACCATGGAACACCATGTGAATGTATGGCGCTTTTATGCTCAGCATTAACAACTCGCTTATAATTCATCTGTGCCTGCACACTCACGCCATGAGGGAAACTATCAGGGGGGACTTCAAGTTCAGGTGTCTTGCTCGAGGACACATTGACATGTGGACTGGAGGAGCTGTGCATCAAACCATCCACGTTTTAATTAACATGACCAGCTCTAAGACTCGAGTCAGGCAATATGATGTGGGCACCATGACTGTGTCCTTCATCATTCCAAAGAAGATGTCTTTTAATACCCCGATGAAGACAAGGTGAAATTTACATTTCCGCAAGAGAACATACCAGTGCTTCGTTTGCAGATATCAATCAATTTAAGACGCTAAAAGTGCTTTCTGCTGCTCATACTAAGGTAATTTCCCACAGCAGAACTTAAGAACATGTGCAGGCGCATACTTGATGAACTACTTAAAGAAATGTTTCCATAAATGAAAGTTTTATAAGTCTATTGAGAAAATAATCATTTAAATAAGGATGGGGAAAACCTTCACAGCCTAAATGAAAAGAAAAGAGATGATATGTGACCTGAAAATAAAACAATAGTGTAGTTTCGGCCTGAACAAATCAACATGTTTGACTTCCAGGGGGACGATGGCGACAAAAACACATCTTTGTTGAATCCATCTATGTCTGTATGTCCATTGTATTTGCAAATTCAAACACGGTCATTCTTGGCAGCGTTATACACAAACTAGAATACAAGAAATTAGAATACAAACAAATCATGATTGTTTCTCATCAACACTTTTTCAAAAGAGAGAGTAACTGGGATTTGACAGTATTATGGGAACTAAATAAAAGTCTGTGAAATGTATTCTTCCACTTCAACATTTTCACTTTCCTCACTGCCCTGCGTAGGCCAGGTTTATTGTGCACTTTTTTTTTGACAAGGCTCTGTCTTGCAGTGCTGACCCACTGATGATGTTGATCAATCAACCAATCAATCAGACTTGATTTGTACGACACTATTTATACAAACAATACAACTGAATGTGCTTTACAGAACAAATGCAAAAATGGCTATGAAAATAAAATACCCCACCATCTATGCACAGCGCAAAACAATGATAACATATTTTCAATGTTTCATAATTTCTCATATTGAGGAAACATCAGAGAGAAGTAAAGAATGGAAGAGAAGATAAAATGCTAAAGGAAAAAATACGAGAATGAAATATGAAAATTCTCTTTGAGCTCTGTGGAAGTATGAAATGCAAAAGGTGGCACAAAATGTCATATTTGCACACTGTAGGTGACACATGACAAACAACAGAGGATCCTGGACACATCCGCCTCAAGTATCCAACATTGCACATGTGCTGGAACTGGTGAGCGGCAGACCCACAGAGACACTAGAAAAGAGGGCCCTTCTATGACACTCACAAATAATTTCTAAGCGTACAGAGACACTGAGCTGAGCTACTGAAGGTGATCCAGTTTTACTCTGCCACATGCTGCAGCCTTGGATCATCATGCTGCCAAAAATCTGCCCAGCCTTATCAACTGCGAGCACAGGGCGCTCAAATCTCAAGAAACTCAGTGTGCTGGTGGAGCGTGAAATTCCCAAGCCTCTGTTACATCAGCCTGATAATTTTACCTGATGATAATTAATAATGATCCACCAGTGAGGCATTCATGCACACCACTTCAGCTGCACCCCTGTGGCATATGACAAAGCCAGTGTGAAGACAGTGGTTACACATGTGACACGAAAGCAAACATGATGTGAGGTGGGAATACGCGTTGCATTCAAGCTTCATCAGGTGTGCGACTGTCTTTATAATATGCAAGAAAAGAGAGGCAGCTAAGGGTGGCTCGATAATGATCTGATATGGAGGCTTGATTTGAGGGGGTTTCCTGCAGCTCTCAGGAGAGATCACAAGCCATTACGGGACCAAAGAGCCTAACACTGCTGAACAGTTCATTCATGTTTTTGCTCCTTTTAAACTTACAAGAGGAGTAGCAGAAAAATGGCCGGAGGCATTACTGTGCAGTTGAGTTGGATTATAAAGGATATTTAGGCGAAAATTTAGTGAGACAATTGAAAGTGCTGCAGGATGGAGAGAAAGCATCCACCACTTTAGAGATTTATTTATGCAAGCTGCTGCGGGATGATGAATGGCTCTCAGGACACAGCACAATTTTGTTCCCCCGGACCAAAGATTAACCTCTATGTCAAGGAATTGATGTCACACAGCTTTAATGAGGATGGGCTTCTCTTCCACAATTTCAATTCTATTTACCTGGACATCGACTGTTTGTTCTGTGATAACCACTACAGGTTAGTTCAACACAGCTTAATTAAAGAGAAATCACTGGGATAAAAAAAGTCCTCCTGATCCCAAGCAGCAGCAGGATCCGCTCAAAAAGGCCTCTGGAGAAACAGCCCTGTGTGCCCTTATCACTTAGCCCTGAAGCTTCTGACAACCATGTCCACCTCTGTGGATAAGTGACTGTAATCTGCTTCCTTGGAAACCCATCGTGTGACAGCCACTTAACATGTAGCATCCCTCACCTTTCTACAGATGCCCTGTCATCCCTGTCAGCAATACCTTTCTGAGGGTCTGTCTGTCATAAAAGCTCCGGCTTAGCAGTGACAGGAATCTGGCATTCAAACGAATAATTAACAGCTAGGTCAAAAAACAGAGAACCCTCGGACACAGTGCTTAAATATTAAGAGACTAGTTCAGATGCAGGTGGTTGTTATAACTCTTTTTATGATTCATTTCAATTTACTTAGACAAGTACATTTTCAGCTGGGCTTGGCTCCAGCTCCCCCACAGCTGATGGATGGAAGGATGGTAGTAACATGCAACTGTCTTTTGTTAGGCGTTTTCAAATTATATCTAAAGTCATCGTGGACAATTTGTGTATGTACCAGGCTGTTAAGGCTAAAAGCAGTTGAAGGGGATTCAAATTCTTCCATGGATATTGTTCAATGGCAATGCATTCAAAACTCGGTCGGCACTCATACCAGTTCTCTTATGAAACCACATTGACATTCACTCAATCCACATTGTTGATTTGGACCTGAACCAAATTGTACATACACATTTAGTATTAAGTATCAGTCCCCTAAAAACGCATTATTTTAAGATCCGTGAAACTTTGTAAAATATCAATGGCGGTGTTAAGACACCTCTGATCTTGCAATGATAAAGATAGTAACTGTGGACTGTGATTGCAGCGGGACTGCTTGGCGTGTCATGTTGGGGTTGTCCTTCGCGATGTCTCCCCTCATCAAATGCTGCTACAGACTTTGATTATTGTTGATGTTCTCCTACACGTGACATCTATTGCACTTCTGTCCGTCCTGGGAGAGGGATCCCTCACATGTGGCTCTCTGAGGTTTCTACGTATTTTTACCCTGTTAAAAGGGTTTTTAGTATTTTTTCGTTACTCTTGCTGAGGGTTAAGGACAGAGGATGTCACAGCCTGTTAAAGCCCTATGAGACGAATTGTAATTTGTGAATATGGGCTTTACAAATAAAATTTGATTGATTGATTGATTGAGTTAGGAAAAAAAAAAAAATCCTGGAATCACCCTTGTTCTGGACCAGCATCAAAATGTAATGGATTTTCACTTGGGTCAATCCGCACCACTTTGTTTTGACATGGTGTACACGCTTTATGGAGAGTGAATGATGGGCAGACAAAGCTAGGGGCTGTGACACCAAAGATGAGGATATACTAAATCGCTGAGCAGTGTTGAGTTTTTACAACATTGACTGACTTTCAAGACTTAACCAATCTTTGCCTCCACCTCAACTATGATTGAGGTGGATGTATGGAAATAAATGGATTCCAGCTCCATTATTAATATTTCTAGACCATGCAGATAATTCGATAAAATATGTCTTAATTATGCTGACATGATCCTGGTGGGATTATGCTTCTGTTTGCTGTTCCTAATTGAGTGTAGATAAACAGAATTTTAGCAGATAGGGCTGTATTTGTGAATTAAATATTCACTGTGGGCTTATTTCAGCAGATACCATCTGCATTAAATGTGGGTTTATGATCACTATGCTCCTAATACTCCACCCACTCATTAATTGAATTAGTGCGTTATCCAGGTAGAATGTAAATTAATATCTGCCTGATCCAGATGTAGGAGGAAGAAAACTGCAATGTTTAAAGGAGTCAAGACCTAATTTAATTCTAATTCATTCACAACTGTAATTAAACCATACATTAAAGTGAGTGGAATTTAGTCCTTTTCAACACCAAAAATGTCAATTATGTGTCTCTGTTTTTCTCTCTGCTTTGATTGTCAGTATTTTGGAAACAAAGTCACCACCGTCTGTTCTCCTCTTTAGCCCCCCATTTCTTATCACGTTAGGGGAGATAAATTCACATCATCAATGACAGGCAGAGCGTAGATCTCCATCACAAGTCTGATGACATGGAGAGTTCCCTCTAGCCCTCAGGCAGACAGTGGTATGGAGGGGATGTTAAATATACAGTATAATCACCCTTGAGAGACAGCCTCAGATCAGTGTGTGTGGATTTACAGTTTTTTTCAGTCGCTAACAAGCGTTTTTCTAAACAGTAGTCACATTTTCAAAACTCTAAACACGATTAGCACAACATCGGTCCTTTGTGGCCATACCATTCACACATTTCATGTTGTTTTCACACAATATGCAGTCAGTGAATTCATTTATATAATGCTTACATTTTCTTAACAGACAAGCTATACCTCCAAACAAAATTATGGATTGTTTTTGTATTATTGACAAATGTTAACACACAACATCCCACAATTGCAAACACAATATTCCAAACCTTAGATACAGTATAAAAACCTCTGCTTCTGTAATACAGTAATATCAGTTCTAAAACAATATATCTCAGCTGATAATAAACAAACAATTGAATAATTGACACACAGCTGATGTATGTTGGGTATATTGGGTCAACCACAGCTTATTCCACTCTGGCTTAGAATCAATGGCATTACTAAAAAGAGGACTTTGAGGAGTGATGTTTTTGGAAACAGAAACCGAAAAAGATGTCTGGACGAGGAAGAGTTAGAGCAAGGGGCCCAGGGAGAAGAGCAGGCCCAGTGAGAGGAGCAGTGAGAGGTGTAGTAGTGAGAGGAGCAGGAGTAGTGAGAGGAGCAGGAGTAGTGAGAGGGGCAGGAGAAGTGAGAGGAGCAGGAGAAGTGAGAGGAGCAGGAGTAGTGAGAGGAGCAGGAGTAGTGAGAGGTGCAGGAGAAGTGAGAGGAGCAGGAGAAGTGAGAGGAGCAGGAGTAGTGAGAGGAGCAGGAGTAGTGAGAGGAGCAGGAGAAGTGAGAGGAGCAGGTCTGGGAGAAGAGCAGGCCTAAGGAGAGGGCAAGGTAGAGGTATAAGAATGCGCGGTGGTGGCATTCTAAGGGCTACAAGGGCAGTGGTGAGTGATGGAATTCGTGCCACTATCATTGACCATGTGATAAACCACGGTCTTTCACTAAGGGAGGCTGGTGAAAGAGTACAGCCCAATTTGGGGCGGTCAACGGTTGCGTCAATTATACGCATCTTTCAACAAACCAAAAGGTAAGTTTGCATTTTACATGGATTGTTTCTATTCTCACTTGACATGTCAATGAGGCCATACAGTAATGCATATGTTGATTTTTTTTGTCCCTCAAAAGAATGCAACGTCTTCCTCCCTCTGGGGGAAGAGGTAAGCTCCTTAATCATCAACAAGAGCTTGCCATAGTAGATATGGTTGTTGCAAATAACGCAATTAAACTGCATGAGATTCAAAGCAGAATTTTGGAGGACCAAGAGATATTTCACAATATCAGTAGCATCAGCCTCGCAACCATTACGCGGACATTGTCCAAACACAGAGTGCGGATGAAACAGCTCTACACTGTTCCCTTTGAGAGGAACAGTCAGCGAGTCAAGGTGCTACAACAACAATATGTCCAGGTATAGTGTGTATATTCAATTCAATGTACAGTTCTATAAGCTTTGCACTTTTCAAGTAGGTAACCTACTCAGTAATAGGTTACAGTACTGTATGGTATATAGTACTATAATGGCATGATTTACATAAATTTTGTTTCAGAGAGTTATGGAATTCGAGGCCAACCAGGCCCCTCATGAATTCGTATACGTGGATGAGGCAGGATTTAATCTGGCCAAAAGGCGTCGACGTGGAAGAAATGTCATTGGAAAAAGGGCCACAGTTGATGTTCCTTGACAGAGAGGGGCAAATATCACTATGTGTGCGGCAATTTCAAATGCAGGATCACTCCTCCAAAATGTCAGGTTGGACCTTACAACACCGAGCGCCTCCTTGCTTTTCTCGTTGATCTCCACCAGCGCCTGGTTCCAGAGCAGGATCAGGAGGGTGAAAACAGGAGGACCTTCATTATCACCTGGGACAACGTGGCCTTCCATAACTCACAAGCAGTTACAGCATGGTTTGAGGTCCACCCAAGACTGATTCGTCTATTTCTTCCACCCTATTCACCTTTCCTCAACCCCATAGAGGAGTTATTTTCTACATGGAGGTGGAAAGTCTATGACCATCAGCCACATGACCAGTTGTCCCTCCTTGAAGCCATGGATGCTGGCTGCAGGGACATCACAGTTGATGATTGTCAAGGGTGGATCAGGCATTCCAAGCGGTTTTATCCAAGGTTTATCGCCTTGGATAACATCAGATGCGATGTGGATGAAAACTTGTGGCCTAACCCTGAAGATCGCAGGGATTAGATAAAGGAATTTTGTGCTTTTTTTTAGTTCTCCCTTTTTACTGGGCTTTTTGGTGTTGCTTTTTTGTTCATGGATATTTTGTTAACTTTAAACAATACTGTAAAACGTTTTCTGTTGTATCATACTGTAAACAGTATTTCTACTATACCTCCTGTAAACAGTAAAGACAAAAAAACTGATTTGCTTTTTACTGGAATGCTTTTGAATGTGAACATTACATGTGGATATACAGTACAGTTCCCAACCAAAAAATGTGGCGTAAAAAACAGTGTATTGCATGTTTTGCATGCAAATACCGGTAAAACTGAAACATAAAAGTCTATGCAGTTTTTGTAATGTCCACAATAGCCAGTATTTTGAAACCTGGTGTACTTTGATGCATGTTCCTTGTGAAGTGAAAACAAGAGTTATTCTTTGAAAGAATAATTTCATTTTGAGTCAAATGTCCAGTGTTTTAGTAAAGTTAGTGTGTGCAGAGAAAGATGTCTTCTATTTTGAAATGAAGAGTTAGTATATAGTTAACAAAATGTGCTTTTGAGAAGAAAATGATCTATTTGGCCAATTGTGTTTTGTAAGTGTAAGTCTGTGTAAAGAGTTTAGAAAAAGTATTTTAAGTATAGGTAAGCGCTCGTTAGCGATGGAAAAAAACTGTAATAGATAAGTCAGACAAAGTCATGCACTCACTGCAATTCCCATATGTTTCATCAAGAGCTCACAACATTAAATGGCCCGCATAAAATAATTATTCACTGGTAAGACTTTCTGGGGCAGGTAGTTGCGAATGATGAGTTTACGCTACTGAGCTGCCCTTAATGGGGGGCCAGGACTGCTATTTTGCTTGGGAATTTAAATTTGCACCAACGTAGGTATCAGTAACCAAGGGCCCCTAAACACCCAACTCTGACAAAATGAGAGAGATTAATTATATCAGTTTATTCAAATTTCTCTAATTTGAAGTCATGTTAATGGGATCTCACTTAGTGTACTTGTGACCCGCATTTGCCCAAAGCAAAAAGAAAGAAAGGAAGAAAAAAATCCTTTCTCAGCCAAGAACGAAACATCCATGTTCTTGGCTTGGTTTCTCACATCTTGACAGAATTGGGACAGTCTAAGTTGATATATGATGATTAAAAAAAATGTACTTTTTCAGCAGAGCATAACAAATTATATATAAAAAAATGGTTCCACTTTATTTCACAATGCCCTAATATGGCAAGATAAGGTCTTAATTATGAAAATAATGACTTTTCTTTGCCAGTGTTTAGGCTGTTCAAATGAAATCTTACAAATACTGACTGGAGAACAGTTAAAGTTGTGGGGATATTGAGAAGCCAAGAACACTCCGTAAATACACTTGAAAACTAAAAAAAGGCAATGTGAAGAAGCTTTGCTTTTTTTTGCGATCTAGAAGTGCTCAGTGTGATCTGCTACCACATTATGAAACATACGGGGAAACATGCATGGCATTTATGCATATGACTCAACAGGCACTAAACTTAGCAGGGTTTTTATGTAAAAAGTAAACATGTTGAAAGGACCTTGAAAACTAAAGTGCCAACAGTTTCAGTCTTGGTCTTCTTGAGATAATATAATATATCAAAATAGAAATAATGATTGTGCTCTGACCAATAACAAAGACAGGTTTAAATATACAGACCAGTTGGCATACAGGTGTGATTATGCCTGTAGCTCAATATCTGACTGACATGAGGCAGCCTAATGAGTGCCTTTCATTACCATATTTATGAGTGGCCATTGTACAGCTTTATATGACAGAGTACATCATGTTTCAAAAGAGCAACTTTGCAATAAGTGCCAGTACCTCACAGCCTCCCTTTCTCATTTCCACAAAAGGTTGCTATCATTACGGCTGGTCTGCAATAACATAATATCCTTTCATACTGTTCCCATGTTTGACTTTCCTGACACATCCAATAAGTTGCTTGAAAAAATTAGAGGCCGTCATTGTGTTTGCGTGAGCAGCAGCAAGCTCTGCACAAATTGTGAAAATGCGGCAAACCCCCGTTGCGCTCCTTCGTGTACCTTTGTGCGCAGGCTTTTGTTTGGTTTCTGTGTGTCGTGTGCGTGTGTGTGTTTGTCTGTTTCCTCTATCTGAGCTATTAAGCGAGGTACAACAGCAGCCTGGAGTCATGATGCCCTCCTTTCCTCCCTCCACACCGCGCCGCCTCCTCTGACAGCAGAATCGTTTTTCCTTTTCTTCTATTCGCCTTTGATGAAGGCTTGTGTTAACTCCCCTGAATGTGAATTCCACTTGAAGCCTCCCCAGTTCCGCCTCCCGCTGCATCATAATTTAATTGCTGAGCATTCTTGCATCCACCTCCCACAACCCATTTGTCTCATTCATTTTAAATGCATGACCTTTCCTGAGAACATGATCAATCAATAGATGTTTTCCCCAAATGAAAACCGCTGAGTGAATTAAAAGCCTTTCAATGCTTAAGTTATGAAGTGCAAGTACTGTAAATCAGGCTGAGAAAAAGGTCAATCATTAGAGTCCTTTATAGTATTTTTTTTGTAGAGCCCGAGAGTTCGAACTTCAAATAATTAATTTGCACTGATGTTATTTGGGTGAGCTACAACATGCACCATAATTACCAATGGCCTCGCTGTGTAGTAGAGGTTTTCAAAGGAAAGATGGGCAAAGAGATGATCGACTAATGCCATAGTATAGAATCCATCATCTTTCCCAAACGCAGGATTACAAGCAAACACTGAGAGACATCTTCCAGCTGGGCTTGGAGAGGATCCTCCAAGGAGCTGCTGCATTATTTATTGGATCTATTAAAAACACCTGCCTCTGCATCTGGGACCAGTTAAAGTTCCAACAAGGTGTGGCTCAAGTCGCCCAACTATTCAACCTTACCTTCTGCATGTAGTTAGGCATCTGTGGTCCATTACCAGAACATTATGGGTAAACACATTTCCTGCCAAATTATCAACTTTCACAACTGAGAAACTTCATTTTACTTTCTGACTGTAAGCCATGTTTTCACTACACTGAGATGGCTGTCGGATTGAAGGCAAATAAAGGGTGGAGAACACAGCCAATTCGACTAATACTATGTCCTAATTCATACGTAAAAGGATTACTCCAGGACTTCAGGTCTCCAGGACACTTGAAGGAGACATACTGGCTTGTTTTTTGAGTTCTTACTAGAACACAAACATACCATTAGGATGAAGTACCATAACCCATTTCAACCCAGTAGAGATTTGTTCGAATTGGCCTGTTTTTGGTCATGTTCCATTAGAAGCCAACAAACTTCTGCTCCCCCTCCCCTCTCTTCCACTCAGGGATGGCAACAACGCAGCAAAGTCCTTCTTCAGTCTACCTGCTTAGAACTGTATGCTTTCCGTATGAATAAACAATGTAAACTAATATATTGTAAACTGAATTTCTGTTGAATTTGTTTGTCGGCTGAAGATCGTAAAACAATTTTAGATGTTTAACTAGAAAATGTCATGGGCTGGATTTTTTCTTGTGCTGCCTATGGGACTGTGAGCCTTGTTTGCTAATTAGGCTTACATTTTTTTTCAATTGCATAAACACTCAAATCAGTATTATTATTACACAATAATCAAAACCTTACACTCAAGGAGCAAAAAATGGGCCCAGATTTGCACCACTATAAGCACAATGTCAGCTTCTCACTTTTTGCAAAACAATACACACAGTGATCTGCAAAACATTTAACACACTTATTTACATTAAACACAGAAGTATATCAAGATGTCTCTTCCTTGCAATTCCTAAGCACTGCCTGTCAAATGACCACCCCTATGAGCCAATTGGTTAAACACAGCCATCGGGTATGCAAACACATGATTGCTTAATTGTAGACACACCAATCAGGTTTAAGCACTACACAAATGCATCAGCTGAGTTCACCTGTTTTCAACCAAAATGGAGCTTGTGCTCAAAAAAGAAGAAGAGTGAGGGTGAGAGGGGGAATCAACAGAGGAGGAGAAGGCTGTGGCTGTGGCATGAGTATGTGAAGGTATGTATTGTTCACTTTAGCACTGTTATATTAAATACTGCACAGGTAACATTTATAATGTAAATGTACTGTATACCAGACCTATGCTGAACTACACAATCTTGTCTTTCACTTTATTTCTGAAAGTTTTACAGATGGATGCTGAGGAAATCCTGCATGAATTCATATACATAAATGAGGCAGGGTTCAACCTGACAAAAGCATGAAGGAGGCAGAAATACCATTGGTATTGCACTCTTTGCGCTGCCACTACACAGAATGGGTTCCTCCTCTGTCAGGCCAATATGGGCCCTTATAACACACCTCACATTCTCGCATTTTTGTGCCGATTGCACAACATCGTCACAGCAGTAAACTACATGCACCAGATGCAATACATTCTCATCTGTGACAATGTGTCAAACCAGCACTGGTCCAGAACTGGTTTCAACACCATCTACAGTTTACAGTACCATACCTTCCACCATATTCTCAGTTTTTAAACCCAATCAAAGATTTTTTCTCGGCATGGCGTTGGAAGCTTTATGATCTATGACCCCAGGCTCAGGTACCCCTCATTGAAACCTGTACTGGATACAGAATGTTGTGCTTGTCTGATATTTGTCGAGCTTACAGTGTTATGCACACTCCGGTAGTAGCTTGAAAAATTAGACATGTTTTGGTTTGATTGACATGTTGGAGGATATGGAGAGAAATAAATTCTATTTTCATGAGTCTGAAGCATTGGTCTTGTGTAGTGTTTGGAGAATTTATTGTATATTTGAACTTTCTCTGTGTACTTCACCTACAGTACTCTAATCACTGAGAACTGGAATTGCTAAACGTGTTTAAGGTTAGCAACAGCATTGTGTAACTGGCTAAAACAGAATTAAGTCATATGGAGAGTGTGTATGGTTTTGCTAAATAAGTGTTTAATTTTGCAAAGGATCTGAGGTGTTCTGCTGATTGGGTGTTTGGTTGGCTGATTGGGTGTAGTGATTTGAAACACCGGGCCCTGTTTTGAAAATCATACTTAAGCAATCGAGAAAAACTGTAATGATGGCTGCCGTTTTCATGCTATGCCGAGCTGCCAGTGGTGAAAACGGCAACTGAGTTTTGAGGGCATGATCCTGTTTGAGGCACAGCTTAAGTAATCATACTGTAGTTGGGAGCTGGGACTGCCTTTGATTCTATCTCCTGCAGCTGTTGGAGATGTTGAAGAGTGACACTCCTAGGCCCAAACTCACACCACATTCCTACAGGTCCTACAGAAAAAGGGTCAACGTTTGCGTAATTTAAAATGAATGGGCATAGACTTGGGCAGTCTAATTTCATTACCTCCCCACTCCTCAAGTAGATTGAGGCTCCAAATCTGAACGGCACACTGATTCATATGTTTTTAGACAGGGGTGGCCCCTTAAGAAATTGAGCTGCTACGATATTTACAGTTTTTATTTAAGTTTTAATAGTTTAAATTGTAGCCACCTCAGAGACCCAAATATATGTTTAAAAAAATGAAAACTAAAGTTGCATGTCTGATTTGACGTGTAATTAATCATGCTTCACAAAAACATGTAAAATAAAAAAAGCATATTTACGGTCTGGGGGTCTGTACTGGGCTCTCAGTCATTCCAAACAGCAGAAGACCAATGATCTATACTGAAAGTCTGATCACCTCTCTCCAACAATCTTCTGTCTCTTCTGAAATTTACTTCTGCCTTCAACAGTTATGAATGACTTAAAAAAGTAAATTACTGGGGATAATTCCATGCCCAAGGGTAAAAGCTGAATGTCGGTGTCAGTTAGATGATGAATGTACAGTAACAATCTGTTTAGTCCCTTACAAATGATCCTCTATTCTTTCATCAGTAGGTTTTCATAGAAATATTTCTTGTTTCAGCTTAAGTACACGCTGGTGTCATGGAGATTAATTAACTGATCTCTCCCAGGATTAAAGACCAAACTCTTTTCTGATTAGAAAGAAAACTTTTTTGTGAAGCTCGTTGTGGAGGAATATCCACTTTGATAAGCACATGTCTCACCAGAGAAAAAAGACAAAGTGTCAGTGGAGGGAACAAGTACAGAAGGGAGAGCAAGACGCCGGATACCTCTGAAATCTAAACTGGTGGAGAATCCTTTGATTCGTGGAGAAACCACTGGCAACACAACAGGTTTAATAATTTTGTGTCATTCATGCCCAAATTGGAGGAAAACTCCCAGTAATTCCAGTTTTCTATTGATGACATCTAATTTCTATTTGGAGGATTAAAATACTGCCTTGACACTAATGTGAAGGCAAACATTAAATTAGTCATGTCCCTGTAAGAAAACCCTAAGCAGTTGTATTTACATTGTTGAAACTGCTTGTTTAAAATTGGGTTCTATCAGCTCAAGATTCTGCATAATACCACATTTATTTACAACCTGTAATCTTACAAGTCTTCCGGACTAAAATGTGTCCTGAATTTCATTGATAATACATGAGCTTTAACAAGCAAACAGCAAAGTTTCGACTGCTAGACTTCTCATTGAATAGGCCTTTTAACTTCCAAGCATCTCATTCAAACAAATTATAACCAATATCTCCCTCCCACTGAATATAAGCCCTCTGAAACACAGGTATTTTAAACACTCATTAAGTTGATATAGGAATTAGGTTATTATTCCTCTTCACCCACAGTCAATAGATAAGAAGGTGTGAACACAAGCCCACCACCCTAACATCCTGACAAGGGAAACAGCTGCGAGTGCAAATGTCCACCTACAATGTGTTATGAATGGATTTGTTGTGAAGGAGAATTACTTACATTGCTTTTGTGATTAATCACGGTAGGACAACGGAGAGCGGAAGCCATTCCCTCACAACAGTCTGCACCTGTCTGAAGATTTCTGATGGCTTTTACCTGTAAAATGCTCCGGATAAGACTAAGAGCAAATTGGGAGCTTGATGGTGCACTAATCTTTCTTTTAGCCCCCTGTGCCCCTCTGTTCCTCCTCAGTGCCCCCCCACACAGACTACATCTCTGGCTCACTGACACGCTGCACTCAGACCCTCTCCCTTTTCACTAACTCTCGCCCGTCGTTTTTTTTTCTCTGAATGTTTGGCATTTCTTTCTCACAGCCTTTTGCGCCTTGTGTGGGTGTTAGGCTAAGGCAGAAAGTTTGAGTGAGCCCTCCAGGTCCCCTGCAATGCACACACACACGCACGCACACACACACACGCACGCACACACACGCACACGCACACGCACACGCACACACACACACCTACATTAGCACCCTCTACTTTTACAACCGCATACTACTTTGCCACCTTTAACAGCCAAACAACACCCCACACTCCCACGTTGTGATTTTAGAAGTGCATTTGGCCAATAAATTTGAAAAGAAAGCTTGCTTGGAGACTTCCCAAAAGTACACAGGCCACAGAGGAGGTTATTGGGAAATGCTTGTTTTAATGTTATATGCTTTATTTTCGCTAGCTACCGCTGTGCCTTGGCCTGAGTAGATAACAATCCACATCTCCAGACATATTTCCAAGGCTTAGACCCTGTTTGATTTATAGTAATTGGTTCACACTCCTAAAGCAATTCCTCTGCGGACATGGCATTCCTCTGTATACTAACTACTGATTGCTACTGTAGATTTGACTGTAGAGACTAGAATGGAAATGACTAACAATCAGTTAATGCTACAACAAATTTATATAAAAAGGGTTTTTAAGGGAAATTCCCTTCCACTCCATCTTGGCCTCAAGAGATGCTGTATACATATTAATGCTCTGGATGCTGTCTGCCACAGAGCTACTGCTGTAGAAACCAACACTCAGCTTTGTCTAGTATTTCTAATTCTTTGCTGATGAGAGAGGTCAGACAAGAATGGTCGGACTGTTTCCACTCTTCCAGCCAAGAACGGATACTGGGAGGAACTATCCAGTGTAAGTATGGTGTTCTCAATAAAATGCTCACTGCGGGTCGATTATGCATTTGTCCCCTTGTGTGCATTTTGAAGGTAGTGTTAAAAACGAGGAGTGAGGGTTTCTTTAAATGAGAACCTGGTTGTAAATCCCTGTACCAGCTCTTGGGAGATTGTAGCTGACCCTAAAATGTGGCCTCCCTGAGTAGACAGCAGGCAAATGAGAAAGTGAACATCTCATTGGTGTTAGCAGAAGTCAAATTCAAGGACATGAACAGAAATTTAAAATCAGACTGCAAAATGTACCACAAAGAGGGCATCAATCATGGCGATATATTCAGGAGGCTTTGTTTCTGCATATAATCTATGGAGCTAATGTCCAGTTATACAAGTCAATATGCTACCAAAGTTTGCTAAACTTGATTTTTGGCGGCCATAACACATGCATCTCTGTGCTTACATGGTATTATAAAGAAGCATTTAATTTTAGCCTGCATGGCTAGCTATCCACAGGCTGACATTTTGAAACGGTAAATAGTAGTGTGACCATATGTCCGTATTTCCCGGGACATGTCCGTATTTCACGTCCTGTCCCGGGTGTCCCGGGTTATTTTTAGAAAGTGAGGAAATGTCCTGGTTTTGAAAATTACCTTCTTTGGACCATTACATTTACATGCACTAGGGCGCTGCCCTCGGCGCTGCGTGCGACGTAGCCTAATCCCCGCCCCTATGCTGTCAGCCCTATTAATCAGAACGTAGACAACGTGACTGTCAGTCATAGGCAAGCAACATGCCGAAGCGCAAGTGCTCGTTTATAGCCCTACAAAACAGACTTTATTTTGTTCATAACTGAGGCTAAGTGAGTGTTATTTCGAGTTCAGAGTTATTGATAGTGAAGTGAAGGATGTTAAGATGCGACATTATTTCTTTCATTGTGCTGTTCATTCATTACAGGAATTGTTGACTCAAGCATTTTGAATAAATACATTTTGAATAAAATTATCATTTGTTATTGGAGTTATTGTTATTGACTTTTACTGAAAAGCATTTTTAATAAACCAACTGTAAATATCTTGTTCTATCTATATAATATAATATACCGGTATAATTGAATAATAATAAAATACTATTAAAGCAGCAGCTTCCTCCACATGACCGCCCACCCAACCCCCCCCCGCCCCGCCCCACCTTCAACCCCCCCCCCCCCCCCCCCCCCGACAAGGTGTCCTGGTTTTCCCAAATGAAAATATGGTCACCCTAGTAAATAGTATGTATTTATAACATGCTTCTCAAGTCTTGATGACCACTCAAAACTGTGCTTTACAGCACAGTTTTGCTTCCAAGCATTCACACACACATTCATACAGTGCATCTATGTGCAGCTCTCTAACAGACACTGCAGGCACAGCCGTCTGGGGCACTTTGGTGTTCAGTATCTTGCCTAAGGACACTTCTGCACCCGCATGGGCAAAACAGGGATCTAACTGCTGACTTTCTTATTTGTGGAAGACCGACTCTACCTTGTGAGACACAGCCACCCTAACTTAACAATCTAGTTTATTATCTTGCAGTGTTCCCTGTTTTAACACAGTCCAGGTGACTGCTGAAGCTAATACGTCAAACACATATATATATACATATGGTAATTCTGTCTCAACCACAGTCCAATTACACTCATTTTAGCTGAATAAAATCTACTTTGGACAGTTTATGTGTGAAGTCTAAGCGCACTGATGCTCACTGACATCACAGAGCTCAGAAGGCCCTCTGCTGACCTCTTCCATCCTCGGACATTTATCCCATCAGTTCTTGAGCCAGAAGCATTTGTTGTCTTGTGTCTACTTTCATCAAAGTTGCCAAGAGTGTGCCTGTGAGTCAACCGGTGCTCTACAACATGTGTTTGTGAGGCTAACCAATCAGTCAGCACAATAGAGGGGTTCTGAGCATGTGCTGCAAAATACTGCACACATATATATATAGGCAAACTGAGTCATGCATGTGTTTAAGGATTGAAAAGAAATCTGCACATTTACTTAAATTTCTGTAAAAAATGAGAGTTGGGAATTTGTAAGCATTCACAACGTTCACCAAGGGTACTTTGAGAAGCTAACATTGATATTATGTCATTGAACGAACATCGTATTATGGAAATCTATTGTTGCTTTAGTGAATCCAAGCACAAAAAAATACAAGTAACAGCTGCTGTGCTCCATGAAGGACACAATCAGTAACTCTGTATAGCCACCTTTCAGTCCTACAGGAGGTGAGTATTGAATACCACAAAACATTTGTTATTGGTGACATACTGCCTTGGTCTCCACAAAGTTTCTGTGACAAGGCCGCTGTATTCTGGTAGCTCTCTCAAATCAATTGTGCCAGGACTAAAACCCCCCATTGATAATGTAATTACATTTTCTTTTACACATGATATAATGTATTTTCTCTGATTTTGTACGAAAGTATATCATACAGCATCCATTTATGAAGAGTGCCTTAAGGTTAAAGTTGAATGTTGTTATATAAAGGTGTTAATCAACATCAGTTTGGCATATGGGCGAAGAGTTTTAAAATCCTACAGACATCCACCTTTTAAATGTCATAAAAATGCAGAGAACTTTTTAAACCACTGCAAGACTGATGTAGTTCTGTTGTGTGACACAGATGAGTCTCTGCACGAGTGAATTCTTTTTGGTGGCAATCAGGCGCCAATTAGCTTGACCCAGTTTTATATGAGAGGAGCTAAAGTAGCTTCATTTTCACAGCTATTTCTCTTCTATTTCATATTTAATTCTAGCAATGTATTGTGTTAGTAGATTTATACTTTACATCTGAATTTCATGTTGTCCTGACCTATAATGGACCTCCATTGTCACGGTTGAGTTGAATAGAAACCCATAGACGCATAATGACATTATATTATATATATATTTTTCTTTTAACCACTGTACGGTAATACGTACCCAGCTTCAGTGGCCTTGTTTTTAATTACTTACTTTGTTAAACCAAGTTCTCAGACACAGGCTCACTTTGTTAGGACAGAGAGCACGGTTTTAATTAGAAGCAAACAATCAATTGTGCCAATATCATTGTATTGATAAGCAAATGGATTAAATTCAGAAACTGTCTCAACATAGAGTTCTGCAGAGACCTGCAGAGATTAGGGGTAATTGATTCTGGGAAATTACAGCCACTGTATGGAGGTGCTAATCCTTTGAGTTTACCTTTAGAGCAATAGAATGCATAATGATGGATGGAAGAAGCTTGTAAGTGGATGTGATGCTTGACAGAATGTCACACCAGGCTCTCAGGAGGCCCCACTCAGGACTCTGCATGGTCAATTCAGAAGGATCTACTGAAGGCCATACTCGACTCACAGTCGAATATGGCCTTCAGTAGATTACAGTCAAATTTCTGTGCAGCCACTCAGGGTTTAAGAGCCCTCAATAAATTAAATGTACAAATATTAATTTTTGCTTTTATTCTCTTGCCTTGCATCTCTCAGCGCCGATAGAAAGAACAACTCCACAGATTAATTTGTTATCAAGTCACTCTTTGGCAGAGTCAACCATCATGAAACAATTAACTCCATGGGAGGGAACACAAGGGGTTCCCTCCAGCACCCTCTCTGGCATGGCTTTATTTGTGTGCTCTTATATTATGAGGCTATGTCAACCTTCCCCAGACATTTATGGAAAAAACTAAAGTGGACAACATGGTAGCTGCTGACAACTTGGCAGGCTGCACAAAAGCACCGTGAAAACTTGGCCATCTTATTGTATGGAATTGTTTTACAAGACACTATGTCACTCTGTAAATTCATCCAAGCTGTTTTTAGATGATTTAAATCTCTGCTGAGGAAAAAAGGAGTATTGTCTTGACAACAATGCATTTCCCATGCATGTTGGTACTGCCCACTTATTCCATTCTTTCATAATATTCAAACAGCTTCTTGTTTACATCACAATCACCATAGACTACTTCCAACAAAGCAGCCTATATACATATGTACCTGGCACAGGAACTAAATGCTGAAGCAGGGAACAAATTATTATATACAAAGGAATATTCACTGTGAAGCATAATGTCAATGAGGCCTGCATATAATGTACAGCTGTTGTGCAATAGTGCTTAAAAAGAGTTACCATAGAATGGTGTGCCTTTAGGCACTCAATAAATTTGGTTATCAAAATAAAATGTAAAACATTAATATTTAAAATATTAATATTAAATCATAACTTTAATTGGTTAAAGTTATCGCGGGGCACCACCCTTCATAGAAGGGAAAAGATAGCCAATTTATTGATTAAGATCAGTCTCATTTAGATCTAGTTCAATTAGAAATCTCAATATTTTACCATTAAAGATTATATAATGAACAATGAAGGTTATGGAGTTCTTAGCAGTGTAACGGTTGGCAAGATTCACTTATGCAATATTAATGACAGAACATTTGTGAAAGAAGAACATTTATTATTAACATAATAAAGTATAAAAACACAAGTTACTAAACAATCAAACTAACTAACTAGGAGGTGTGTGATTGTGTGTGTGAATGTAAATTAGCATGCTTTAAAGAATGCTCCCTAACATAAGAGCCCCCCCTCCCCCCTTCTTCTGAGGTTGCCTTACGGCACAGGGGGAATGTTTAACTAGGTGAGATGCTATGCGCGTCTGTGTGGATGTTAATCAGATAATGATAGTCAGGGACAAAGCCTGTGGCGAGCCTAACTATTAACCTTCCTTTAACTTATGCCTACAACGTCAGAGCATATATCAAACTTATAAACACACACCGATCAAATAAACAGTCTTGCTTAGCGTAGTATAATTATTAAACCCAGATTATGTTACCAGTCCGAGGGAAAGAGGAAAAGAAGTTGCTGTTCAGTTTGCAGTTCCGTGACGTCTCCTGGCTTTGTGGTCGTAGGTTTCTGCATTCGCGATTCTGTCGAGCCGTGTGCTAAGATGCTGGTTGAAGTTTTCCTGCAGGACATTGCGTCGCTACGAGGAGTTTGGTAGAGCTTGAAGGGCGAGGAGATTTCCTTGAAGGGTGAGCTGTGAGCTGCACCTCTGACCTCCGGTTGTGGGTTGGATAGAGAAGGAAGCTGGATCAGCCAGGCCCCCCCCTTGGTGATGTAGGAGAAGAGAGGCTGGACAGTCTGCTGGCCTTCGAAGGATTGTAGAAAGAGAGAAAGATCTTGGGGAGACCTCTCCTTATATTGGCCCCGGTGACCTCACAGGTCTTGGACCAGAGTGACCAATAGGAGTTGACCCTGGTGGCTCTTGACACCTTTGTGTGATATTGCCCAGACCCCAGGACATGCAGCATCCTGTTACACCCATGGAACCTGTTGCATCTTGGGGGATTGAGTCCACTCTAGCACATGCGGCATGTTTGTTACAAGTTTGACTGAAAGAAGGCCTGTGGTTTGCACAAAAACCATGTCCCAACACAGCTATAGAAAAAGGATTAAAAATTAAACTAGAGGTTTTAAATGAAAAATGTGCCAGTGCTGAAAGATCAATTCATACTGTGATTAAAAGTTTAGTATATAGGATTGGACTGTCACCCTCGGCATAAATAGTGAAGAGTCCTTTCTATGACGTGGATTATGGTTCAATGTCAAAGTGATGAGAAAAACTAAATCCTGTTGTGAATGTTTCAGATAAAGCAACTGGCAAATTAGACCATCTGCCTTCTTGAAAACATTGTTTTATTATCACAGCCCAAAATAAATTTGACTGTAACTGTTATAATTACAGTTGGTACGCCTGTCCTGAAGTGCTCACAGAATGCATTGTTTTCCCATGATAAATTGTTGAGGGATATAAATCAACCATATATTTCAACAGGCTTATACCTCTTATATGGCCACACAGGGCTGAGCACCCACCACCCGAGCTGAAAGGTATTGTTGAATTTATACCAAGCTGACTTTCTCTCCAGAAAGCAGCTTCATTACCTAAACTAAGTGTCTGAGTTTGGCTTATCCTAATATTTTAATTTGTGCTTTGACTAGCTCACTGTGTAGAACTCACTGAAAAAAGATGAGAGCAGTATCAGTAAATTATATCGAGACATCTACAAAGTAAGTGCATTTAATATGGATCAGTAAAGTCAGGCTCATACCCAATCTGCTTAATATGCTTGGTACCAGGGCTGATAATCGGGCTTCCAGCTACAAGACACCAGCTACTCCACACGGACAAATTTGGGTTAAATTATTGATAGACCTGTTCTGTCACTTTGATGGACAGACAACCCAACACCTGTGATCGGACATGACGAACACTGAATAGAGATACAAACCTTTGCAAAGACCTTTGTGAGCACCAGGGCTGAGGTCAAAAAGGAAATCTCCTTTCCCCACCACAAATTGTTGTTAGGACAAGAAAACCACTTATTATTTTTAACAAATCTAATCTATACAGGAAGATATGTACATTGTCAAATCTTTGCTGTACAAAGATTTGACAATACAAAAAAAAAAATGTTCCTGCCAAAAACAGTATCACACCGTCTAAGAAGAGATGTTTCCAGGTTATGAAAAGAGAACATTTAACCATCAGTTATATATATATGACCCCAACAGTAGGTTATGTTTTCAGCTGCATTTGTTTGTTTGTTTGTTAGTTGACAGCATTAAGCAAAAAAATACTGAACCAATTTCCATGAAATTTTGTGCATGGATGGGAAACGTCTCAAGAAGGAACGTAAGTTATGACCATAACTATGGATCTATGAGACCGACCGATGACCGTCACCACGGTCTTAACACGAATGATGTCCTCATCTCCCTATCCTCGAGACCAAATATCAACAATGTCACGTGAGTGACCTTAAGGGGGCTGAGCTCACCGCCCATAAAGCTCCCCGGTGAGCGCGGCCGCCTCCTCCTTGTCTGAACGCCTCAGCCCGTTCTGAGTGACAAAAGAGGGTGACGGTCATCGGTCGGTCTCATAGATCCATAGTTATGGTCATAACTTACAATCTATTTCAACCTCCCTCAGACCGTCACCACGGTCTTAACACGGATGACTAGTATCATCAGGGTCGCGAAGAACAGAGGACTCTACTGCCTCACATCCTCGCCCAGCAGCTGAAAGCAGCACTGCGGAAGCCAATGGTGTGGGGGAAGCCACGTTGACCCTGTAGAATCTAGAGAATGTGCAGGGAGCACTCCATGTTGCTGCTGCACATATTTCTGAAAGAGGGACCCCCTTTAAAGCAGCCCAGGAAGGGGCCATACCCCTGGTGGAATGAGCTACCAAGGAATCTGGGACTGGTATGTTCTGTCCAGAATAGGCCTCAGCGATAGTATTAACGATCCAATGGGACAAACACTGTTTAGACACAGGGTGGCCGACTTTTTTACCCCCAAAACAGACAAATAACAGAGTATGATCCCCTCAGAGACTTTGTGCGTGCAATATAAGCCTTCAGTGCCCTTACTGGGTACAACATAGGCAGGCCGGCTTCCTCCTGTAGTAGAGCCGGATCAGGTTGAAAAGTGCTGATCTCGATCACCTGATTTACCGTCTGATGGTTTATGACCTTAGGCAAAAACGAGGGGTTTGGCCAGAGGGATACACCTGATTCCCCTACCCTCCATCTTAGACAATCGTCACTTATAGAAGACAGAGCATGCAATTCACTCACCCTTTTGGCAGAGCATATAGCCAGGAGGAAAGCTGTTTTGTAAGATAGAGACTTAAGGCTGGATTGCCCTATGGGTTCAAAGGGAGACTGCATCAGGGACCGCAATACCAAGGGGAGTTGCCACGATGGAGCCCTGGGAGCCCTGCTTGGTCGCAGGCGGTGTGTTCCTTTAATGAACTGAGACACTAGAGGATGTCTACCAACTGTAACATCTCCCACTGTCTCATGGAAGAAAGAGATTGCGGCAGTGTATACCTTAATGGTGCTAGGCGCCCTGTTAGAGTCCAAAAGTGACTGAAGGAAACGGAGAATCAGCTCAATAGGACAAGTGGCTGGATTTTCCTGTCTGTTGCGACACCATGTAGAAAACACATTCCATTTATGGCCATAGTTAGCCCGAGTGGAGGGAGCCCGGGCATTGTTTATGGTCCTCAGGACAGCCTCATCTAACCTTTGGGAGAGGTACTGAGAAGGGGCCAAGCCCAAAGCTGCAGGATGTCTGCTCTGGGGTGCCATATCTGACCTTCTGCTTGTGAGAGGAGGTCTGCCCTGACTGGCAGGGCCCATGGTTGACCGTGAACCAGGCGAAGGAGCGTTGGGAACCAATGCTTACCTGGCCACCTGGGGGCTATTAACAGCACCTCGTAGTGGCCCAAGGCTACCCGGTTGAGTACCTGGGGAATCAGAGGGAATGGAGGAAAAGCGTACAACGACCCTTCCGGCCATTCTTGAGATAGTGCATCTAGGCCTAGGGGACCTCCCTGGCTTTTCAGAGAGAACCACATCCTGCAGTGGGATGTCTCTGCTGATGCGAATAGATCGGCCTGAGCCGTGCCAAACCGACTACATGGGAGAGATACAACCTCTGCATGAAGCCTCCATTCTCCTGGGAGAGGACCAGTCCTGGACAGGTCCAGTCCAGTCCTGCTGCTCGATTTACAATCCCTGGGATAAAGATTGCTTTGAGTGAAGCCAGATGCTGAAAGGCCCAAAACAGGAGTTTCTTTGCCACCTGGAGGCAACGCAGGGACCTTGTGCCTCCTTGGTGATTTATATGATACACAGTTAAAGTGCTGTCTGTTCTTATCAAGACATGCCTGCAATGGATGGAGGAAAGGAGAGCCTTCAGAGCAAGGTGAACCGCTCTCAACTCCAGAACATTGATGTGTTTGCCACCCCAAGGGGATATCCACGGGCCATGCACCATTCTGCCTTCCCAGACTGCTCCCCCACCTGTGAGGGAAGCATCCTGTGTTTCCTGTGTCAGGATTTGAGCCTGGACAATTGTCATGCGGATCCTGGAGTAAGGGGGGGGCCGCCGCCGAAACTGAATTCTGTACCCCTTTGATACTGTAGCAAGCACCCATGGGTCTGACACAGTTTCTTCCCAGCTTTCCAGGCATAGCTGAGAATGAAATTCGGCGGGTGTCCCCCCACCACTAGGCTGTACTGCCCCGAGGTCCTGAACCTCTGGGGGGGCGCCTCCTCTGGGGAGCATCTCTAGTCGAAAAACGGGGATGGGACCCACGTCGACTTTGTGAAGGCTGTTTGGAGTCACCAGAGGCTGTGAATCCTGTAGCCTGTCACCTGTCGTTCACCCATGGCTCCTTACGGGCCCAGGATGATGATTGGTGAGGAGGCTGGGAGCCCCTAAGTTTATACCTGGTAGTCGCAGCCCCTCTGAACGTGCGCTGTAGTGACTCTCTGGTACGCCGAGACTGTTCAGCCTTATCTAACACACCCTGGGAGTCAGGATGAAAAACATGTGCTGGCACGACTGGCATATTGGTCAGTTCTTTCCTGATATTCTCGGGAACAGTTGTCTGTGCCAACCAGATCTGCCTCCGAGATATCATGGCAGATGACATAGCTGCACCAATGTCCCTTGTTAGCTGGGAATGAGTGACAAGGGCAGAGTCTATCAGGCTCATGGTGTCCTGGTCCTCTGGGTTGGCTGTTCTCCTAAGAGCTGCCAATAAAATGGCGAGTGCAGTGCCCGAGCGGGCTGCTCGTGTGGCTGCATTATAAGTCCGAGACACCAGTCGGTCTGACTTATCACACTCTTTCAAGGGACAGCGTGGATTGGTGGTTACCCGCTCTGGACCCAGAGATGTTAAGGCTGCCATCTCACGCTCAACTGGAGGCATATCCCCCATACCTTCTTCAGGAGCATACTGATTCTTAGTCAGTCTCCGGCAACCTGCATTGAACTGAGGTGCCCCACTTGGAATGTTCCATGCTTTCCTGAGCATGTGCAAAAAGTCACCAGCCACAGGTACAGTAACTGATTGCTGGGCCTGAGTGATGCCGGCCCAAATCCCATCCACTGGAGCAGGGGCCTCAGTTGGAACATTGAGCCCCACAATTTTTGCCGCACTTGAAACCTTTGAGAGGACGTCGATGGGTGAAGGCTCACTGTCACCCATGTTGCTGAGGTTGGACGCCTCCTCACATTGTGTGGATTTAGGCTGTTTTAGCCCAGCAGCACCCTCAGACTGCCCATCACTTTCAAAAAGGGAACTTTGAGCATAGAGAGAGAGAATGTCAGGGTGAACCACATTCTCCTCCTGATAGGAGGGTAACCTGTCCGGGGAGGACTGCCCATGCCTCGATGCCCTAGCTGTTGTGGCCGGGTACTGGGCCTCAACTCTACCCAACCTCTCTGACAGACCACGTATGGCCGCTAGGATTTGCAGCTGAGTGTCATCATGCTGACCAGCTGGGTTCCGTAAAGGTTTTGGAGCCTGTGTCTTTCCTGAGTCCCGCCTGCGAACAGGGGTGTGCTCATGCATGCGTTTTCGGGGGGCTTTCCTTGAGGTGTGTCCCCTTTCATTTAGTTTGGCTGGTAGAGGCTGCACGGCCCCAGCACTAACAGACTGCTCCACCCATCTGGCTCTTTTAACACGCTCCTCCACAGGCAGTTCCACTGCTGCCACACAGGGGTTCTCAATATCATCCATTAAATGTGCCTTGCCCAAACAAGTCGGGCATTCACGGTGGCCATCTCGGGGATCCATGATACCCCGGCAATAACGGCACAAATGTGAGGACATTTCTGTGTCACTTTTTTGTTTTAGGAATAAAAAGATAAACAATTGCGCCCAGCAGCTACGGATAGCTGATAAAGGGGATCTAATAAACAGGCTAATCACAGCTGGCCAATATCACATAAAACGAAGGAAGGGGTGAAATAACTAATTCACCTGAAAATGCCCACTGTATGCCTGCAATGGCAGAAAACAAGGGGGGTGGGGGGGTGGAGAGAGAACAAAACCCCAGCCACTGCGAACAGGGCTTTAAGGGAAACAGAAAATAGCACCTACAAAGGGTGATAACTAAGAACCAACTGTATTTTATACAGGGAACACAGGTAAACAATCCCACCTGCTGCGCACAGAGGTGAAAAGGGGAAATCGCCTGGCCTCAAACACGGTTTATTTATTCATTTTTGAGAGGCAAATAAACGTGAAAAGGTTGGCCTAAAACTCACCAAAATCCCAGCCACTGCGAACAGGGCTTTAAGGGAAACAGAAAATAGCACCTACAAAGGGTGATAACTAAGAACCAACTGTATTTTATACAGGGAACACAGGTAAACAATCCCACCTGCTGCGCACAGAGGTGAAAAGGGTTATTTATTCATTTTTGAAAGGCAAATAAACGTGAAAAGGTTGGCTTAAAACTCACCTCCACTCACCGTGCGCGAACGCATGAGGGGGAGTTGGAGAAACCCCACTCACAGCGAGTTAGTGGGGTGAGAAGGGGGGGGGCACCCCCCGATCTAAATCAGTTTTTAGGGATAGATTATTTATTGATTAAGCTTCCCAACTTTTCTACTCACTCCTGTAACAGAGCAAACTCTGTATGGACACAAACAGCATGAGATAAACAACACTTACCCAAAGCTGTGAACAAGAGTAGTTAGTACCAGGTGCAGCCAATTAAGCTGCCTGAAACAAAGAGCAGAGCTTAACACATGCAGTGTGACCCTCTGCCTTGCTATTAGAGAAGGGGAAAACCGCAAACAATCCTCAGGGAAACAAGGCGCCTGCACAAAAGTGTCGGATTGATAAACGTGGAGTCCCAAAATATATCACTTACCTGTCGGTCTCGGATGAGGCGAGTGAAGAAAAGAGGAGGCGGCCGCGCTCACCGGGGAGCTTTATGGGCGGTGAGCTCAGCCGCCTTAAGGTCACTCACGTGACATTGTTGATATTTGGTCTCGAGGATAGGGAGATGAGGACATCATTCGTGTTAAGACCGTGGTGACGGTCTGAGGGAGGTCGAAATAGATCCCAATACACTTAAAAACGGAAATGAACGAACAGGTAAATCCAGGATTTACCTGTTCGTTCCCTCCCTCCCACTGAATTAATTCAATCTATGGCTGTATAGTGGAGGGGCACAGGAAGGTTGCTGTCACATGTAATATAGTCCCAAAAGTGCAGGTACACAAAGGGAAAGAGCAGCTCTAGTGTGAGAGAGAAAACGGCATAGCATGCCACTTACTGGTATGTGCACAACTGCAAATAAATGAGGTTTGACTGGGGGATGGTAAAAACTGTGTATTTGTGTATTTCTTTCTGACGATGATATTCTGAACTAAGTTTTGCTTGCTGTCGAACACAACTCTTTACTCGACAGATGTGATGAGATGAGAAATTACAACCTCAGATGATCATGTAAGAATTCTAGTTCTCGATTGCGTCATCAAAGAAACAACACCTGTTTTTTTATTTTATGTATTTTTTTCTAGTGGGTCTGCCCAGGTGCAATACTACATTGCTTTGCCATAAATACTGCTGCTGCAATCAATTGTGTGATACCATTTTCTCTGTTCCTTTCATGGGAAGGGGTGTTTTTCGATGATAAAGTGATAAGATAGAAGCATTGAAGCTCCTCTCCTTAGCATTTAGAGAATTTGAACAGCTCTTCTCCCGGCTGCCACAGAAATACTTCTGGATCATTTGGACTGTCTGTATTTATATAACACTTTTCCAGTCTTGATTCAAATTTAATACCCTTGATAAGCCAAACAGACAATTTGACTGCAGCCCAAGTTACCTTTAACATGGAGAGGCTCTTGAAAAGAAAAATGTTGTAATTAACTGTGGTAATGATCTGGAGTCTACTTCAAAATTATCTCTGGTTCAGCACTGGTAAGCGCTTTAGAACACGAAGGCTTCTTGGACAGAAAACAAAGAGCCGACTCCTTGGCATGAGGATGTGCTGGCTAGTTCAACAACTAAGTCCGGGAAGGAGTTTTTTTTTATTCTTGTTTCACTGAACTGCCATTATTATGGTGCCAGAATGTTCACATGTAATTTTCCCTATGAACTTAACAGATCTCTTGATGTACTGTGTTAAGTGTAAAGTATTTTTATGTAAATTATTATGACCCCTCGGTTGGTGCTACGTATGTATTATTTAAACAGGTAATGAACACTCATCTACCAACTTGCTTAGGCTTCAAGGAATAACTTGTCAGGCTGTCACCTACCACACTGTTCAAGCAAGCTAAACTATGTTACACATAACTCAAGGGAGTTTTCAACACTATTTAGGGTTGTAATGCTTTCATTTACTTGACTGGCAGTTTGTTTAGCAACAAATACAAGCTGTCAGTGTCAGACTTTGGAACGGGCGAATATGGTTATTTCCTGGAGGCAGTATGTAAACTTCATTTGTATCTCGAACACATCTCTTTTGGATTGATGAACAACAGGCTAGCATCCCAGGGGGCTCTTTACTATTTGCTGTATCCAAGTACTGCAGCACCCACATGAGCAAAGATGGTTGAAATGAGACACTGCAAATCTTTGATTTTTACAGGATACCATGTCTGATTGTCTTCTCTTATTAAACTACTAAAATAACATGGTAGGGTTAAACAAAAAATATATGATAAATATACATTTTTGAAAGTAGGATGTGACACTTGAAGTTGGCACAACTCAATCAGCCAGAGACAGTTTATATCAAACTATCGTCCTAAACTATCTCAGTCTGTGTATGTTATCGCTGAGTGCCCAATATACAATTAACTGTCACTTTTTAATTGTTTATGTTTTGGAGAGCTTTTTATATACAGTCTATGTGCAGAGAAATACACTGTTCATATCTGTGATTGATATACAAGTTTGAATGATTGACAGAACTAATGTCAGCTATATCAGATGTCGTTTAAGCAACTGACACAAACCTCCCAAGTTCACAACTTACATATAAAAGCATATATATATATTTACAGGCCTCAGCTGCTTAGTTACTGCTGATTAAATGTGGTGCAGGGTTATTCTGTTCTCCCACAGGTTAAACACTCCTCCTATATTTGCACCACCAGGGGATTTTTAGTCAAGCTGATTATGTTATCACCTTGTCAATCAATCAATCAATCAATCAATCATATTTTATTTGTATAGCCCATATTCACAAATCACAATTCGTCTCATAGGGCTTTAACATGGTGACTCATCCTCTGTCGTCTCAGCAAGAGTAAGGAAAAACTACAAAAAAACCAGGTCAAAATATAGAAACCTCAGAGAGAGCCAAATGTGTGGGATCCCTCTCCCAGGACGGACAGAAGTGCAATAGATGTCAGGTGTAGGAAAACATCATCAAGATGAAAGTTTTTAGCAGTATTGATGAGAGTAAACACCTTGTCTATTACATTAGATTAGAATCCAGTATTCCATGGTTCTAGCAGTATGCACCTTTGTCCTCGTGGCCGAGAGGCTAAGAAACCCTGTGCAATGAGGCAGCTGAGATTTTATATGATCAGTCCACCTCTGTGCCTCTTGCTTTATACCTTAACTCAATTCTGTAGATGTTAAAGTGTGTTGACTCATAACTAATGATATTTGATAAATGTTAACTATCGAGACACTTGTTCTGTGATCGTAAGGCTTTTGTTGGGCTATAGTTTAGCTTGTTATTTTTCTTATTTCATTGTGCACCTCACCCAGACTCTGTATGTTAGTTCTCTAGGCCTTATGTGTGGCGGCCTGGATGTATTTTTATTATAAGCAAGAAAGTTCCGTTAAGTTTAGCAAGACAGGTTTTCTTTTGTTCTTTTCTTTGGGACCGTCAGTCAGGGGAGTAGTGACGGATATAAAAAGAGGTTTTGCTTTTTATTTATTTTTTATGATTTTGCGTCACCCATTGTCCGAAGGCTTTTTCACTGCTCATTATTATTGCTAATGATGTGAATTATTTGACAATACTTTAATAAAAAACCTTCTTTTCCTGACAACATCAGCGCTGAGTTGCTTCTCTTCTTTGCCTCTCTTGACCAATACTGGGTTGTAATAACATAGATCAAAATGATCTACCTGTAATTTTGACACAGTATCAAACCACTACTGTACTATATCTGAGGACATAGAAGAAGACAAGTTAAACTCAGCAGCCCTCACCCCCACTGACTGCTACAGAGCACTGGTCAAATCGGCTTTCTATTACCAATTCGCATGCCAAGTGTGAAGCTAGTAAGTTAAATGGTTCTCGAGATATGCTTTCCACAGACAGACAGCTGTTTGTGGATGTTTGTGGAATTAGTATAGGTAGATCTGCCCAAACTGTCTCAATATAAATTCTTTGGATCCATTCCGAAAAGGATTGATAGATGGTTCTCATTTAGCCTGGAAGCTTGTTAACACATGCTTTAGTATAACATATAGAGCTGCTGATATCTGCATACCACCTCCTGCACATATACATGTCAGACATTTTCAGTCATTATTTCCTTTGCTCTCTGTACCCCATAATAATACCTCACTCTGCCAACCCCATCACTCCTATACAGGCTTTTATTTCTGCATTGATATTGTGACTTTAAAGCTGTCTCTATAACACAGACTTCAAAAATCACTACTCATCCCATACATCACAATCAAATGCGCCTGTGCCGTACCTCCTAGTCTAAAATGACAGACTACATGTTAGGTATTCTTTCAAGTGTGGAAGCCACTGCGTGAAGTGTCATGTTATGTCACGTTTTCCCCTAAGGATCCCTCCTCTGCCTTTTGAGACAAACACCTGTGCGCTTCCTTTGTCTTACTGCTTCAACTGTGTCAGCAGACAACACTGGAGTATTGTTCTTTCTGGAGGGCAACATCATTGCAAATAGCATGCCACTCATTTCTGCTGTGTAAAAATGAGCACTCATCAGGAAACTAATCACCATTGATATCTGTCGGTGCTGCTCTGGTTCTTTTCATCATATTTGTCCGACCAATGAGACCATTATGTTGTTAGGTAAAGACATACAACATTGTGCTGCAGGTTAGATATATATCATGGTCTTGTTTCAAGTCCCTCAGTGGAAACTGTGGTAGGGGGAACAAATTAGATTTGTGTCGGTTAAACATTTAAACACATTTAGTTTGAGTTTTTTTGTCAGCAGGCAGCGGTTTGTTGATAAATAGCTATAAGAAGCCATTGTCCACAACCTGCTCAGCCACAAACAGCTAGAGACCAGCTGGTGAACACAGTGGAGCATGTAGCAGCTTAAGAGCCTGATATTTCCCTCAGGAGTTGGTAGTGACCAAACCAGAGCAAAAACAGAGGAAATTTTGGAGAAAGATTCATCAAGTGGATGTCAACCATCTCCACAAGAATGATAATGTCTGCTGGAAATGAGCATGGGTTTCCTAAGAAATAATTAAATATTGATTTCTTTGAATAATTTATTTTGACATGCTTTTTTACTGTATGCATGTGTGTGTGTGTGTGTGTGTGTGTGTGTGTATATGTGTTTGTGTATCCTAACTTTATCATTTAAGTTGTTTGCATACTTGGCCCCTAAAGCGCCTAAAGGCAATTATTTTCTCTTATGAGCACAATGTTCATTAACTAACAAGATTTAAAAAATACCCACTTTGAGGTTCTGGAAATCTTGTATTTATAAATATATAATATAAAAAACATTATCTATGTCAACCATTTACAAATGCCTGCAGTCTTCAAATGGCCAAAGAAATTCTGAATAAATGCTAATGCCAGCAGGCTATCAGGGTCACACTTTAATTTGTTTGATAACATCTGCTCATTTACACTGAACAAAAACTAAGTACAAATGGAGCTGATTGACATATCATTATAGTTTTGCAGCTATCATATTATAAACCATTGTCAATATTAAGATTTTGATCTGATGATGGCCCAAGATGAAAATTAAAAGAATTACAAGCCTGTGTACACGCTTGTAAAAGCCTGGTGTCCATGTACACTGCTGCTAAGCAATGAGCTAGCAGGCACATAATGTATAGGCAGAGAAGGAAGTTACAACTTTTTGGGGGATCAACATTTTACTCATATTCTGAATTTCAAAAGAAAAACTCTAAACTTATAGAATATAAAAAAACAATAGCACTTCAGAAGAGCGCATACCTCTGTTCAAGACCCAATAGTCCCCCTGAATTCAATCAGACCTTATAGCTCAGTCAACAAAACAATTCTTGTGGAAAAATTATATTTTGTGCCTATGCATCATTTTCTTTGTAATAAGTAAAAAAAATGCCCTATGTGTAAGAAAGTGGGGAAAAAATCCTGATGACAAAAGAGCCTTTGTCCCAACCTAGGCGAAAATGTAACTCCTTCCAGTAGTTATTTTCGTAATCGTCCAAACAAACCAACCAACCAACAAACAAACAAAAAAGTGAAACCTGGGAAAATGTCAACAACTCTAAGCTTTCAGAAAAAAGCAGAAACGAAGAAGAGAATAACTCAAGAGATGGGGTGTTCATGTAAAGACAGTAGTCGCAGCAAAACGTGACTGGCAAATGGTGGTCCAGCTGACAGACACCCTTATCCCTAATGACATGGTGCCAGTGTGGCTTAGACGAAAATATATAGGCCCATAGATAAATCAAATGTGATCCTGGTAGAACTCTTTAAAAATAAATGTCCGGGATGTACAAACATAATTTGTAGAGGTAAAGAATGTGTAGGGTTAAAAGACGATGGTGTCACACAGCACCATAACAATCAGTAAAGGTGTGTGTGTGTGTCACATAACAGCAGTTTCTTGTTTCTGTGGTATCACTACATACTGTATGAGATGGTATCCATGTGGCAACTTCTCACTGTAAGTGACAGCCAGTGCCAATAACAGCAGCTCAGTCACAGGAGCATTGAAGGAGAACATAGATTACAGCCCCGCTTCAGTCTGCAGTAATGTGAAAAAGGACAAACTGACATGTGTGAGGGTGTACATTCACAACCTCTCAACTTTAATGAGTCTTAATGGGTCAAAGGATCCATATTGTATTGTCCACTGAATAAACTGTTTTCTCCAACCATATATCTTCTGGTCCTTTCAGTGGCCCGCAGCCAGGGGTTCAGTGGACACTGTTGATAATTGATGTAGTCCCAATGGAGTTGAAATGGGGACTGAGTCTTGCAGTGCAGAAAATAAAGGTGACACTTGAATTGACAGGGTACATATATTAAATAAACAACCACAGTGGTTGTTCATTTAAAGGCTGGTACTCTGAGAAGCTCTTACCAATGTCACCATCGCTGTTGGACGATTTATTGGCATTCACTGTGGAGGCTTCAGCGCCTCCCATCATTCGACCGTGAGACGGCACCAGAATTCATATTAACATAGTTACAGGGAATCCAACAGCATCTGAGTCTTACATTGTTCCAGTATTTCCATATTTCCTCCATGTTGCCTCATGTCACTTGTCAGTTCTCATAGTGAACAGTGAGGTCTCTTCCTTCATCATCAGCCATAACAGTGGAGTTGCTCATGTTCCTGACACAAGTGAGAGTGTTGAAAGTTAAAATGGTGTGCCAAGAAAAAAAAACAAGTATCAAATGGCAAGCCAGGCTGAACGGCAGATTTGAAATCTCTTAGAAAATGTGGTTTAACTCAGGGAGAAGGCTACTCACTTCAGTTCCTGTACTAACAGACACAAACACTATCCTCCGAGGGAACGGTCCATTATCGCTGGGGACAGACATGAAAAGCAAACGGTGAGGAGCTAGTCAGGGAAATGCCACTCAGTGGGAAAAACATTTAAGATTCTGACTCCCTGTGAGAATTTCTTTGGCTGCCCAAACATCTTGCCTTTTCATTAGTGCAACTCAGAGAAATGTCAAGTAAGATAACCCATTATCTTTTCCTGTTGATAACATACACACACACACACACACACACACACACACACACATACACACACTTCCCAGGTCTTTGGCTGAGGATGCCTGTGCATTACTTTTGAAGTGTGATTCAATTGCTTAATTTGCCACTACTCTTGCTCCTGAAGGTAAGGTTTCTTGATGGGGCCATTATTGGAGCAAAACTATTGAAAAATGTGAATCTCATTCCATCTGTGGGTAATGAAAATTGTGAATCAGTTGATGGATCTGCACATCGGTATTTAAAATCTGTGTGTGAATTAGTGTGTAATCTGATTTGAAATTGTGTTAAATAATCGCCAAATGATTATTGAGTTTTGGGAATGTTTACATGAATCAGCAAATCTGTATTTAGAATGTGTGTGTCTGTGTAATCGGATTTATAGATGTGTAAATAAAATATCTTCAAATATGTATAATGGGTATAAATTGTATTAATATCAGTAAATGTGAAGACAAATCTGGAAACGCATCCATTGATATAAATTGCTGAAAGTATTTAGCTTCAAAGTTATCAGTTTCTGCTCAGCCGGCCTCTCAATGGGCTTTTCTTTTGCAAATATTGATGTAGTGACTTGTCTGTGTTTTCAGTAGCTGCAGCCTTCATACCACTAGGTGGTGATAGCAGTTTGTAGTGGCTGTAGCTGCGTCTCACCAAACTCCATTCACAAATCTCTGAAGTCTTTATTTTCCTTCTCTACGCAGATTTGAGATATCTGTAATAGACGTGATGGGGCCATTATTGTAGTTAGGTTCTGCAGAGGCAAACACTGCGCTCGGCTGCATTTCTCGTTTTTTCCTAACCTAACTGCTATCTGACAAGCAGAAAATTAATCAAGCACAGGGCCTAATAAATATCACTATGTTACAGATTTGGCTACACGTTTTCAGATATCAAAACACTTTCAAATCTTGAAGCATATTTGAAGGTATTTTCTTTACACATGTTTAAATCTGATTACACACACACACACACACATATTCTTAATAGATATTTTCAGATCCATCTACACATTCCCAAATCTCATTACACATAAAGAGATTATTTTACACGTTCACAAAATCTGATTACACACATACGAATTAAGACTCACATTCGTCAATAGTTTTGCTGGAATATTACCCCATATTATGTTGCTGGGGCAGTTTCAATCCACATGGCCACGTAGTGGCATATCTTCTATGATATTCCTTCTCGTGAAACAGAAGAAAACATGTTGACTGTGTCTTCAGTAAAATGATTCAGTATCTTTATTTAGCTTCTTTTATCTTCAGGATGTCGGTCCTCGAGTTTCACTTCTACTTTTCTTATTTTGTGACTTTGTGAAAATATTCTCAGTGAAGATAAGGTTCCACTGAACAAAAGAATATCAGCATTTTGTACTGTGACTCATCAGCCGACATTTTCATGGTTCACCAGCAATATGGACATGTCTCTGCTACAGTTTATATTACACAGAATTTTGAAATTTTTACCCATATAAACATGTAAAAGGGGTAAAATTGCCAAAAAATATACCAAAGAAGTGCCAGATTATATGTATGTAAAAATCATGAAAGTGGGCGGAGACCCCAGAGGGGTGTTACAGACTGTAAATGGGACCATCTGGCCAGTGGTCGTTTAAATTTATTCGTTTTGAAGGTAATTGCAATGTGCTTCAAAGGAATGGCTTTGACTGGTAAATATTGAGGAACCAACTGACAAGAGCTGGCTGAGGTGGTGCAGGGCTGCTTCTTGATAATGTAGAGAGAAGGAGGAACAGCTGTGCTGTAAGCATTCATGTCATGTTGGAGACTGAACATCTGATTCTATAGAATGACTCACCCTGCTGAATGCTCCGTGGGAAGCATAAAGCCGACACAATTAGAACACAGAACACACATGCCTGCACACACAGGGGAGGGCAGAGCTTCTTGGCTTCTCTTCAGGCTGTGAGGCACCAACAAAACAGAACCGACCAAAACCAGCTGCGGCCTCCAGCCAAAATCATGGTTGATTAGAGTAGGGTCCTGTCAGGCCACCGATTGTGAAGCTTCAATCCCCAAATCCACCAAGTATAAAATAAAACAATGTCTCATTGTCAATAGATCAAAGTCTGATTATAGTCATTGTTACTCGCCTAATGTTAACTCAAAAGCTACAGATTCATACTCTGCTGGAGGTAAATAGCTGTCGTGCACGTAGTTGAATGTTCATATTCAAGTGTTGACACATGTGTAGGTGTAGGGGTCAAGTCACCTTCACAATAAATCAATCCTGCAGCTTATCCTGGCACATGTGTTTGGTGAACCTTCGGCAGTTAAAGAAAACAAGGACATTTTTCTGAAATATTCAGAGTACGGAGTTGAAGCAAGAATTATCGGATTGATGACACAGATATGCAAACAATAGTAATCGTAATATGTAAAGAACTAATTTAAATCTACGACTCCTCCCAAATGTATGCTGCACTTATTAACTTGCCACCTTTGTGGCTCCAAATAGTAACTAAAGATTGACAATTAACATAAACCCAACAATCCTGTTTACACTGACTCTACCTGTGGATGAGATGGCAGAATACAGGGTTTTGAGATTAAAGTAAAATGCAATAACATAAATAACAAGCCTTTGTAGCTTACCTCTTGGTGAATGGTGCTTCCATATGATGCTGGCCTCAGGTCGACCCAATGCCAGACACATGAGATTAACGTTGCTGCCCTCGTTCACTGTGATGTCCTTTGATATGTTGGTGATCTTGGCGGGTACTGAGGGCAGAAAGAGAACAATGATTGATGCTTTATATCTTAATTAATGACACGTGGGCAAGGGACTCACCATTCCACATGCTCAGAACAGTGATGAGGTTAAAAACGACCCCCGGGTTGGGGACTCAATTAGTATGAAATTAGCTGACAAATCTGACAATTCTCTGGCTCACTGTGGTTTTATACATGATTGATTTGCTTCTTCCTCTCGCATCTTTGCCAAACTGCTCATTAGACAAGCATCCGACTGATTTGTAGTAAGACATGATTTCATCTGTCTGACCGGAGCACTTTGATCTGTGTGATAGTGTGTGTGTGTGTTTGTATACTAACTTCCTCTCATATCATATGGGGGGGGAATGATTAGGTGCGCACACTGTAACATAACTAACTCGCATCAACTTGAACTTCATTAATAACAACTGACATCTTTCAGAGCAGGATGCTCATTGAAGAAAGATTAGGAAGTCCTTTTTTATGTACTTCAATTTTTTATTTTACTGTACTTGCTTCATTAATGCTTAATGCTAAAATTGTAATGATGTTTAGAGTACTTTATGTCTGCATGAGTAAGAATCCATGTCAATTGAACACATATGATTTATTTAAACAACTTTAAAATCTTTTAAAAATAAATAGCAAAACACTATTTTGCTATCTGGTCTGCATTCAATTGTCCTTTGAATTTAGTGGTTCAATTAGTCTGTTCTGCTAAAACCTGGTCAATGGTTTTATTCTGATCACTTTCCAAATACAAAACTACAATCTGCTGTAGACATGGAACCAGTATTTAACAAGTAACCTACTAATATGATTCAGTTAAACTAACATCGCCTCTACAATTCTATTGTTGGGAAAATTAGATCAATTATGCAGTCTCTCTTTAAGTAATTACTAGAGATGTATGCTCCATTTCTCCTCAGACATTTACACATTAAAGATGCACCCATTCACAAAACTGGATGATGTCAATACAACTGATGGCGAAATGAATAGTAGTATGTGAAGGATAATTACACACAACATTTATTTAAAATAATTATGAGGACCAATGCTGAAATGACTTTATTTCCTTATTCCAGTAATCAAAATTTCCTCATTGAACACAGGAACATGGTTTTAGAAATAACGTCTATAAACTCATGTAATGAAGCTCAGTGTTGTGTTATGTTGTGGATCATGTCTCTCTCTCTCTCTCTCTCTCTCTCGGAGTGCATGTTGGGAGTGAGTCTGGTGAGTGAGCTGGAGAAAGTTTGTTTCAAACTATATATTTCTACCTGTTTACTTTGCTCTTTTTTCCCTCTGCAATTGTAGTAGAGGTGTTTTTTGTTTGTGTGTGAGTGACAGGGTCAGGAGCAGTAGTTTAGTTGTTAGTTGTGTGTTTGTGTTTGTGCAGCATGGCTGCTGCAGGTGGAGGCTCCGGCCTCCACAAGCTAACACGCCGACACGGCATCAAACTGTGTCCGGCTGTGGACTGCTCGGTGGAGGAGGTCAGTCTGGCTGTGGGTGAGGTTGTGGGGTATGACAGTGTGAAGTCTGCCTCACGAATGAACAGTGCTGTGGTGGTGTTTGTAGAGAGCGTAGAAAAAGCTAACCAGCTACTGGAGAGGGGAGTGGTGATTCAGGGCTCCTTCACACCTGTGTTGTCCCTGGCAAATCCGGTCAGGAAGGTCCTAATTTCTAATGTCCCCCCATTCCTGAAGAATGAGTTATTGGAGAAGGAACTGGCCAGACATGGACAATTAATGTCCCCCATAAAAATGATCCCCATTCACAGTAGATCTCCACGTCTAAAACATGTCATGTCTTTTAGGAGACACGTGTTTATGGTTCTCAAGAAAAGTGAGGAGGAGTTGAACCTGGTGTTTACTTTTAAAGTTGAGGATTATAACTACACGGTGCATGTAACTTCAGGGAACATGAAGTGTTTTGGCTGTGGGAGGGAGGGACACCTGATCCGCTTGTGCCCAGACAGAGCCGGTGGGGGCCAGTCGGCTGCCTCTGCATCGGGGCCTCCGGCTGCCTCGGCCGGGGGTGGTTCCTCTGCTCCTGCATCGGGACCTCCGCCTGCCTTGGCCGGTAGTGGTTCCCCTGCTCCTGCATCGGGGCCTCCGCCTGCCTTGGCCGGGGGTGGCTCCTCTGCTCCTGCATCGGGGCCTCCGCCTGCCTTGGCCGGTGGTGGTTCCCCTGCTCCTGCATCGGGGCCTCCGCCTGCCTTGGCCGGGGGTGGTTCCTCTGCTCCTGCGTCGGGGCCTCCGCCTGCCCTGGCGGGTGGTGGCTCGGATGCTCCTGCACCGGGGCCTCCGCCTGCCTTGGTCGGGGGTGGTTCCTCTGCTCCTGCGTCGGGGCCTCTGCCTGCCTTGGCCGGGGGTGGTTCCTCTGCTCCTGCATCGGGGCCCCCGCCTGTCTCGGGTGATGCTGGGGCCACTGTCCCGATGGAGCCACGGGGGGACACACCAGGTTCACGGGGGGAGGACAGTGAGGACGTCCATCAAGAGAACGAGGTGAGATATACTCACACATCCACTAGAGGAGCAGAGGCAGAGCTCCCTGATGAGGAGGATTTTTTGATGGAGGAAGATTTCCTAAAACTGTCAGCCAAAAGAAAAAACCCTGAAAACAAGACAAATAGTAACCAGGCAAAAAAAGTATCTAAGATAAACCCACCGTGTTCTTCCTCTCAGTCAGAGGACATTTCAACAGAAACACCGGAGAACATGAAGGAGGATGTAGAGAGGCTTTACACCTTCACCAGTATCAGGAAGTTTTTACAAAATACTAAGGGCACAAGAATGGTTAGAGTAGAGGACTTCTACCCAGATTTAGGACTTTTCCTCAAGTCATTGAAGTATCACATGGGGAATTCTGAAGGTCCAGACCAACCGACCTTCACTGATCAGGAAACTTATCGTCTTAAAAAACTAATGTCAAAGGTCCGAGCCCAAATAGCAATTTGATGTTGAAAAACCTGTCTGTTTCCTCTGTCTGTGTGGTCCTCTATGTTTGTTTTAACCTCTCTTATCCTCAACATGTGTGACATAAAGCTGGGATCTTTAAATATGAATGGTGCCAGAGGAGATGTGAAGAGAGCTGCTCTGTTCAGCCTGTGTAGAATCAGGAAGTTAAATGTTGTTTTTCTCCAGGAAACACACAGCACACCTGAGAGTGAAGCTTCGTGGAGGAAGGAGTGGGATGGGCAGGTGTTCTTCAGCCATAAGAGCAGTAACAGTGCTGGAGTGGCCATTTTATTTTCCAGGGACTTTCTACCTGTTTCCTCTGCAACAGAGGATATTGTAGAGGGTCGCCTGTTAAAAATACAGGCTGTCTTTGAAAATGTAAAACTAACCTTCATAAATGTTTATGCTCCGACTGTAGGCACAGAAAGAGTAACTCTGCTAAACACTCTGAACTCTGCTGTTAACTCGTGTAGTGGTGAAGGTCACATGTTCCTGGGTGGTGACTTTAACTGCACGGCTGATGCAGCTCTGGACAGAAACCATGCAGAACCTCATGGAGCCTCCAGGAGGTGTCTTGTCAAACTGATTGAACAGAATGATCTGTGTGACACCTGGAGGTTTCTTCATCACACTCAGCGTCAGTACACTTGGGTTCATACTAGAGACAATACTCTATCTATGGCTCGGCTGGACAGATTTTATTGTTTCAAACATCAGGCCAATGCTCTTCAGAGTTGCTCCATACACCCAGTTGGCTTTTCAGACCATTCACTCGTTCAGGTTTCAGTTTCCATTAAAAATATTAAGTGCAGCAGTAGTTACTGGCATTTCAATGTAGCCCTGCTGTCAGATAATGTTTTCAAAAATGCTTTCGTTTTGTTTTGGAACAATTTTTCAAAAACTAAATCTGACTACACCTCATTACAGCAGTGGTGGGATATAGGAAAGGGTCAAATTAAGAATCTGTGCCTACAGTACACTCGCAATGTCACGAGAGACATGACCAGGTCTATGAAAGCTCTGGAGACAGAAATAGTGGATCTGCGAGATTTAGCAGAATCCACAGGAGACGGAGAACATTTTAAAGTTCTCAAAAACAAAAAGTCAGCTCTGTCAGACCTGTTGGGTTTTTCTGCTCAAGGTGCTCTGGTTCGCTCCCGGTTCCAGCATGTTGCCAAGATGGATGCTCCCTCTCACTTCTTCTTTGGCCTCGAACGTAAGAACGGGCAAAAAAGACTCATGACCTCCCTGCGGTCCAACACGGGGCAGCTGTTGCAGGAGTCTGCAGAGATTCGCAGATATGCTGTTGGTTTCTATGAGGACCTCTTCGCGATGGAGTTCCAAGAGAGACCAGAGGTGGCACAGCCGTTCTTTGAGGGTCTACCCAAGGTGCCTGCAGAGGTCAGTGCAGAGCTACACACACAGCTCTCTGCAGTAGAACTACATGCTGCTCTGCAGAGGTTAAAGAACGGCAAGGCTCCGGGTATCGACGGACTGCCTGCTGACTTCTACAAGGCTTTCTGGCCTGTGATTGGAGGAGATCTGCTGTTGGTCCTCAGAGACAGTTTCAACAAAGGACAACTACCTTTGAGCTGCAGGAGAGCGGTCCTCAACCTTCTCCCCAAAAAAGGAGATCTTAAAGAAATAAAGAACTGGCGACCAGTGGCTCTGCTCTGCACGGACTATAAACTTTTATCCAAAGTGTTGGCAACGAGGCTGAGAAAAGTGATGGAGCAGGTCATTCACGTAGACCAGACCTACTGTGTGCCCAGCAGGCTGATATCTGACAATATTACTCTGATTCGGGATGTTTTGAACCTCTCTGGTTCATCGGGCTGTGAACTTGGTCTTATTTCTATAGATCAAGAAAAGGCTTTTGATCGGGTTGAACACGGATACTTGTGGCAGGTGCTGCAGGTGTTTGGGTTCAGCCCTGGTCTCATAGCCATGATCCGGACTTTGTACAGTGACATTGAGAGTGTTTTAAAGATTAATGGTGGATTAAGCTCTCCTTTTAAAGTCCAGAGGGGAATCAGACAGGGCTGCTCCCTCTCTGGCATGCTGTACTCTCTAGCCATAGAGCCGCTCCTGCACAGACTGAGGGTACAGCTGTCAGGTGCAAATCTCCCAGGGTGTCCACAAACTGTGAAAGTATCTGCTTATGCTGATGATGTCATGGTCTTTGTTCAAAAACAAGAGGACATCGATAAATTGGTTGAAAATGTCGATAATTTCAGTAAAATATCATCTGCTAAAGTTAACTGGGGAAAAAGTGAAGCTTTAGCAATGGGAACTGAGCTGAGGAGAGAACTTGTATTACCGGGGGGGTTGACCTGGAAAAAAGAGGGTCTTAGATATCTAGGTATTTATCTTGGGGATGCAACCTTCATAAGCAAAAATTGGGATAATGTTTTAGAGAAGGTAGAGGGACGCCTTAAAAAATGGAAGTGGCTTCGTCCACACATGTCGTTTAAAGGCCGCACCCTCATTATAAACAACCTGGTGTCCTCCATGCTGTGGCACCGACTGGCATGTGTGGACCCCCCAGCACGTCTGCTGGCCAGGATACAGGCCGTGATGGTGGACTTCTTCTGGGACCGTCTGCACTGGGTCCCACAGAGTGTCCTCTTTCTACCTACGGAGGAGGGGGGACATGGCCTTGTCCACTTGGCGAGTAGGGGGGCCGCTTTCAGACTCCAGTTTGTCCAGAGACTCCTTACTGGTCCTTTGGACCTGGTCTGGAGACCAGTAGCCCGTGCCATACTCGAGCGGTGTGGTGAGCTAGGCCTGGCTGAGTCGTGGTTTCTAATGGATGTGAATGCATGTAAGTTGAACAACCTTCCACTTTTTTACAAAGGACTGCTCCGAGTGTGGGGAATGTTCCAGAAGGGCAGACTGAAAGACTCTGACTCTCTGCTTTGGCTCCTCAAAGAGCCAGTGGTTCACGGGAATCGGCTCCGGTGTGCTGCAGAACCAGGCCTGAATCAAAAACTGTGCGAGGCCCGGGTCCTCACACTGGACCATGTGGTGGAGGTGTGTGGCCCTCACCTGGACAACGCTGCAGGTCTGGCCTCACGTTTGGGGATCAGGTCAGTCAGGGTGGTCAGCTTCCTGCTGAGAGGCTGGAAACAGCAGCTGACTCACCCTGAACTTCAGTTGATCACTGATTACCGGGATGGACTCATTCAGCCGGACACCAGTGATCCTCTTCCTGAGTTAACAATTGTTCCTATGATAAAATGTGAAGGTTTGTTGTTGAAATTAAAAACTGCCTCTGGTAATACACTCAGCACCATGACAGGGAAAACAATGTATTATTTACTAGTGAAGTTTCTGAACCAGGACAGACTAGAAGCCCGGAGTGACTCTCCATGGAGGACTCATCTGGATCTGACGGAGGCTCAGAGGCCGGAGTGGAGAGCCCTGTACAAACCACCGCTGACTAAGAGGGGGGGGGACTTACAGTGGAGGGTTCTACACGGAGCTGTTCCTGTAAATGCTTTTGTTTCGGTGATTAACTCTGAAGTTGCTGCTACGTGTCCCTTCTGTCCACAGAGGGAGACAGTTCTTCATTGTTTTCTGAAGTGTGGTCGACTCTCATCACTGTTTCTGTTTCTGACTCACCTGTGTGCTTTATTTGAAGAAGTTTTCACAGATCAAATGTTCATCCTGGGTTACAAGTACAACAGTAAAAACAAAATAAAAAGTCAACTCTTCAACTTTTTTTTTTGGGTCAAGCAAAGATGGCGATCTATCTCTCCAGGAGGAAAAAACTTGAAGACTCACTGGATGTAGATGTTATTTGCATCTTTAAACAAATGTTAAAGGCGAGGCTGAAAACTGATTTTTCTTTCTTTATTTTGTCAAATAATGTAGAAGATTTTGAGAAGATGTGGTGCCTCAAGCAGGTTTTATGTTCTGTGACAATAGATAAGCTGGTGTTTGGTCATATTTTGGATTGAATATTGTTTTTATGTTGATGTAACTTGTGTTTTTGAAAACTGAGTAAATAAAAGTGGCTTGAAAAATCAAAATCAATCTCTCTCTCTCTCTCTCTCTCTCTCTCTCTCTCTCTCTCTCTCTCTCTCTCTCTCTCTCTCTCTCTCTCTCTCTCTCTCTCTCTCTCTCTCTCTCTCTCTCTCTCTCTCTCTCTCTCTCTCTCTCTCTCTCTCTCTCTCTCTCTCTGGGTGTTGTAGGTGATTCAGTGAGGTTTAGGCTTGATCTCAATCAATCAATCAGTGTGCTACTGTCAAACTTTAAATCTATTTTCCTCTCCTTCGCTGCCAGTTGTCATTTTTGGGATTGGCTGTGAACCTCTTCCATTACATTCACCTCCAGTCTTCATATCCACATCCCCTCCTCATTATATTACCATCTTCAGATTCTCTTCATCCCCTCATCCACCACAGCCAGTGTCCAGACTCGAGGGGAGTTTCCTCTACATAACCTTACCCACTCCAATCATTATAACTCCATTTATATCACATTCAGGTCCCCTTTTGGTGTGCATGGCAATAGAGAAAGTTAAACTTTCAATTGAAGTGTCTCCTGATTGAAATATATGGTCATTTTTATTCATATACTATCAAATCCAGGTCATTATATCTTCTCATAAAACATCAAAACTTAGTTAGAAGCTTGAACTAAATAATCAGAAATATTCATTTTCTTATAAAATTTTAAGGAGGCTAGAAAAAATTCACTTTGGGCAATAAATTGATGTCATGCCAGAGAGAACATTTTTAGGAAGAAAACCCTATCCCATGTAAGGGAAAATTCAACTGACCAGGTGTCTCATTGCTGTGGCCTTGGTTTGCTAAAGCAGCCGGACACAACAGATAGACACAGAGGAGGATTTCATATCTTTTTCATATTACGTTTTATGAAGCACCTCTTTGTATTAGTTGTGGCATGTCTTATTTATTTTTTTCATATTGTCTTGTGAAACGTCTCTAGGTATAAGTCCTGGCTTTTTAGAACTTGCAGCCAGTTGTTCCATTCTGATCACCCGTGCTTGTTGTGTAACTCTGCAGAGCTTACTATTATAAAGGCCAAATGGCAACTCCAGTCTGAGAATTTCATTATTTCAAATCTCAGGATGATTTCCATCACAACCAGGTGAAATGCAGTGGTTCACTGTCCTTGTAGCTGTGCCTGCACTCTTCTCTGACCAGAGCCAGTCTATGTGATGGGTGAGGGCAGATCTGCATGACCAATAACCACACTCTGCAGTGATGTCACCTCATCTTTGCAGCAAGGTGGGAGGTAACGAAACTGGAGGTCAGTAAAATAAAGATTTTTGGGGGAGTTAAAATCAATAGAAAGTTTCCAACAAGTTGATACAAGGTTTCTTTTAAAGTGGTAAAATTGTGTTGACTAATTTAACAGATGATCAATAATTTTGCAAATTGCACATGATTCACACAGTTTTATAGAGCCTATCCTGCAACACTTCACTTTATCTCTGCTGAGTGGAAACTACACAAGATTCAACGGGGCATTCACACAGCACAAAGCTGACTTTTTTTCGGCATGTGACCATTCAAAAGTTGAATAAAAAGTCAAATCAGATTTAATGTTTAACATTTTCTCTTTTCTCTTCTTTTGACAGTGTGTATTGAAGTGGCTTTTCAGCTCATTGCTGAGAACCTGAAGACCGAAAAGATCTTGGTCTTTAACAATCAGATATTGGCAGCATAGTAATCTTGTTTTGAACAAATTTGTTGGCCACAATGGTGGAACCTTGAACAAGATAACCATTTGTTCTCTGAAATGATTCCGATATTCTTTTGAAGCTCCTACAAGGAAACTTTCATGTTCTGTGATTTTGGCACCACTGTGGACTAAAGATGTTTCCTGTTGTAAAAACCTTGCACCAGACAGCATATGCTTTTGTTTTGAAAGGAGTGGAAAAAAAGGGGGCACCAAGATCAAAATACTCAACATATAAATGAATGTGAGTATGAACCCACTTGACATTAAAAACAATATTCTGATGATATTAGCAATGATTTAGAATAACCTTTGAGTATTACATACATTTATAGAGGTATGAACAATCCATATTTCCCCACTTCTGTCATTGTGGGCAAATGGAACATCCCACCTGAGACAATACCAAGTCACTCAATGTAAAGTAGCTGTAAATTGGCTGGAATATCAAAGCACACAGCAACACAAAGCTGTTTGCAGGATGCACAGCGATAAGGTTATGTATCGTTATTCTCATTCTGATCTCATTCATCTTGTTTGTAAAGCTGATAATCAGATACTGAACTCCGCAGTACCTCAGTATTTTCTCCGCAGAAGGTGCACGCGTGAACGCAAATGGCAAAGTGAGATGCCCCGCACACTGCAGTCTCTGTCTCTTCACAACTATTTTCAAACTGCTTTAAAGACTGACATCGGAGTAATGTTGTGTATTATGTGCCAAACACTTTCTGATATTCCATGCAGCAGGTATGCAGCTGTTAAACGGGCCAGGGGACTTCCTGCCAAACCTGCATGGTAGCTGAATGAAGTGGAGTGGCTGTTACACAATCGTCTTTTGTTTACACAAATTAGACAAATGCCACAGAACTAATGTGGTAATGATTCATTGAGGGTAAAATGCAACATGTGGTGCCTTTAAGAGGCTCTAAATGTGGAGGGATGAAGCGCGGCAGTTTCAGGACACAGCAGGCACCACTTTCTCAGCCACACTGACCTCGGGCAGAGATGAATGAACAAGCATCTGTGTGCAGAGCAGGTGATGGCTCCTCCAGCTTGATAATACCAGTGGCCAGGTGATTAAAAACACAGCTCCCCTGCCGCAGTGGCTGTTGCTGGTGGATGTGATTTGGGGCCTGGGGACACGTCAGTCTTCATGTCGGCACAGCCAAGGTGTTACAGCCAGTAATTAATTAGAAAATGGATTCAAGAGGTTGCCCAAAGAGGAAACGGATGATCTCCCTGGGTGTTTATTTAACATCAGGCCTGATGTGATTCTTTAGTAATAATATGTATATATATATATATATATATATATATATATATATATAACTGTATAACTGTCACTGTGTTGGTAAATGTGCTTCATTCACAGACAGAAGACCAGATACAGGGCAGAAGTGACAGGATGGTGTAGAATACCTTGTACAGTATCGTCCATTGTTGTCTGTCAGAATATGAATAAGACATTGATGGCTATTCTGTGGTCGGACAATGGAAAATTGAAAAGTGTGTTGGAACTATCCTTCATAAGAATGAGAAGGGATTTCAAGAAACTGGGTTTGAAGGGTCAGACAAATTCTATAAAAGTTTCTAACCAAGTTTGAAAAGTTAGTATTGGGAGTGCACACATGTAATCACAAGAAAATAAAGAAAATATAGAGTTTTTATCATATGAACTCAATGTGTATTGTATAATAATATATATCATTTGATGGTTCGCACTGATATTGATACAATAAGATGTATGCAGAAATAGCCTATATTTACTAAATATTATATTTTTATAGTGGTGAAACTAGATAAAGATTAGGAGAAGAGAACCTGGCTGTATTATGCACTGCACATTAAAAGTACAGCGTTCCTTGTTGTTTATATCAACTGTCTTGTTTGATACAGGTTAATCATAAGTGTGTGATGGTCCGTCCTGTTGTTGAGAGTTTCAGAAGCACTCACAAGCACAGATTGTTGATCATATTTGTTCAGTGGCAACAGGACAAGCAAGACCGGCAGTTCTAGAAAAGTAAAAGAAAACATTGACATCAATGAGGATGATACGGAAATGAAAAAACTTGTCTGTCCCTACATCTGATCCCAGGACAGTGGGCTGCACCTACATTATCTGATGTTGCCTGTTTTATTCATTTTGTTATCTAATGCTCTCTTGTGTGCACAGTTGGCTATTGTCACAGGAAGCTTGATTCCAGCCGTTTCTTAGCTTCTCAGATTTGTATATACATGAATATTTGTATGTGCATACATGATGGTGGCTTTTTAACAAATATTGGGGGTGTCAAATGTTGGAGCTATTATTATTAATTTATTCATTATTTTGAATTGCACATTTACTTTGTGAATCAAACGAGGTATTTCTGACAGTTGACTGAGTAAAGCTACAGACTTTGACTCAGGTTCCCATGTTATGAGATCAGTTATATTACGATACAGCCAGAGTTAATCAGACAGCTTTCTTTAGGAAAAGCTCAGTGTTTAATTTAATTTAATGCAATTTAGGTTTTTATAAATGTATTAGTTCAGTTAATCTCATCTCGGAATTCTGTATCAAATATTCTGTTTAATAAATACTGTTTGTTTGTACCTCATTCTGCTGTGCAGGTCTACTCATTCTGAGGCCAACAGATGGAGGGAACTGTCTTGTAGGGGGGTGGAGGGTAGTTGGGGACTGGGGTGTCAGGTGTGACTGTGTTGCAATGGCAAATGGTTTACATGGCTCACAGGTCAGGTGGGAGTATGCCCCTTAGTAGAATTTTGCTCAGGGTAACAGGGAGGTCAGGACCGGCTCCGGTCTTACTAATCACCTTGGTCAGCATGTGTCCTCGTTTCCTCTCTGCTAACCAAGGTACAGTGTTCTCTGACTAAGATCTGCAGTGTGTCTGCGCAGTTTAAGACAGTGTATTAGCAGGACGATACAACAATCTGCATCGTCCACTGGGAGCCTGTCAATAATGAATGTTTATTGTTGATAAAATTAGTTTGAAGATCACCAAAGAAGTGTTTTTCTTCCTCATCAGGAATGCAGAGAGGTGGATATGTCAAGTCAGAAGTCAGATAGACGCACAAGGGAAACAGGCAGCACAGTCATGAGGCAGAACAGGCCCTGAAGTTCATAAAGATTTGCAGCCAGCTACAATTGCAAAGTATGATTTAGTCCACTCTATTTTCTCATTGGTGTTGTAAACTGCTTAATGGAGCAGTATGTTGTATGACTGTGTTTGCCTACCTGCAAAAGACACTGCAAGGTATGTGATGTATTATCCCTGAGTGGTTAAATGTTCATTATTTGTAGCTACACAGGCTGTAAAATATATAAGAACATGCCTGTCTACAACAAAGGAGTATAAAGGGCTGTTTGGTTTGTAGCTGGACCTGGTGTGGTTGCTGCCAGGTAATCTAGTATAGTAAGAATAATAATCCGAAGTTGCTTCATTACTCTGTATATGAGATGGAAACTTTCCAGCAGCAAATGTTTTGGGAATTTGTAGAGACAAAAGCAAAGGCTAAGAGTCTTCTGCCTCACTAGAGGCTTTCTGAGACTTCAATGTGCAATTGTAATATTCTGAGAGCCACCTGCTTTTCCCATCAATGACATGGTAGTTTACTGAGCAATATAACTTATTCCCATACACATCTATTGGTTTCATATTCATACTTTATATCCATCAATGCACTCAATCAGCCCCAAGTATGATTTTGAAAGATTCTAAACACCACTCAGGACAACAGCAAAGACTTCGAATCACAGCTGCATTGTAATCACAATGAACAGGTCACACCAAAAATATAAGCAAACCCAAAAATTGATTTGTGATGAATATTAATGAACATAAAAAATCTGTGCTCCAGATCGTTGTAGGTTGAATCTGAACCTTTGACATCTCACATCAAAGTCTCTGCTCCTGTGCAAACATTCACCAAATCCATAATGGATGCTAACTCTTCTTTCATAACAAATTACCATGCAACTGAAACATCAAAGGAATCACTGTCATGTGAGTTTTCCAATCTGCCATCTCATCTTGGGACAATAGACATTCACCACAGATATCTTGGTTACGTTCAGTGTTCTTGTCAGTGGTTATTGTTAATTCAGAGGCATGCCCTACTCCAGGAGACAGAAGAAGAAAGAGCTCCAAACCTTCCAGCCTGGGAAGTGTGATAAAACACTTAGGGGGCTGCTCATGCTTTGGTGTGGTAGAAATAAACTAGGTTAGATTTTCCCACTGGCTGGTAGAAGGCACAAGCGGCAACACATGCCTTCAAACTGCCAAGCTTTCTCAGTTCAAAGGCAGCTTTTCATTTGGGACCCATTGCATCGTGTGTTCCAGGATCCAGTCCAAAGTAATGACAGCGGCACTGAAGTGAAACCAAATGGCTGGGTATGATGCACTGCATAAATATACTACCTTGTGATCAGCATGAGAGCAGAGCCACATACATGCTGGCTGAGATAACTGTGCCTTTAATTCCTTGTAAATCAAGACTTCCAGCCATGTGTTCATTTAATTGATGAGCTGACAATGATGGGTAGTGGTGCTGGTCGACCTTTTTCAATATCTCCTGTCTTATGCACCTTAAACCTGTTACTTTACACAGGGAATATTCACCCTCCAACAGCCAGTAGCAGGAGGCATTATGTTTTTGGGTTGTCCATCTGTTTGTATGTCGATCCGAATGTTTGTATGTGAATGTGATATCTCGCCTCGAGGGAATTTGGTACAAACATTCACGTGGACTTAAACATGAACTGACTAGATGTCCTTAAGGTCAAATATCAAGGTCATGTTGACCTCATGTTCCTGTGAAGGTTATAAGGTCTGCCCATAAGGGATTTCATTACATCACCACAAGTGAATTGACCTGATTAGAATTTGGTGGTCAAAGGGCAAGGTCACTGTGACCTCTCAAAACAAATGTGATGTATCCTGGGAAAATGTCTTCAACTTTTGATCAGTTGATAATTGGACTCAAAGATGAATTTATTAGATTAGATCACTGGTCAAAGGTAGAGGTCAGACTGATATTTTATGACTCTGGAAAACAAATGTATATAGAAAGAAACGGTACTAGTTGGACAAGGCATACAGATGCAATGCGGTAATTCTATTGTGGAACTATTCAAACTTTCTCTCATAAAATGTTAGTAGATTACTGTAGTATATTCTATCTTTTTCCATTTTCCTAAACATGGATCATTTATTTAACCCATCTCCAACATCCTTGTGTCTAAATGCATAAGACAGTGTGTCTGTAGCCAACCTTTAAGTGTGTTAGTTGAATTAACATACTGAAAGCAGCCTCAAAAAGAGTGAATTTCCCTTTTAAGTGTACGATTTAGTGGCAAAATTATGACCATCAAAATTTGAATTGAATCATAGCAAAGCAAATGCTAAATAATAATTTTAAATGTAACAGTTGGAACTTAATTGTGTAGCTCTTACCTTAGTGAGGCTGTTCAATCTACCTCCTACAGTGAAATAATGCATTCACTGTTATAGTGACTCTTAAAGCTCAATTAATATTATAACCAATGCAATGATGATACTAGTTTGTAGGGATAAGCGAGTACACCATTATCCTAATCTGTATAGGAGCGAGAGGAGTGGTTGCTCCGTGTGCATCTAGCTGGCCTGGGTGCACTCTGACTCGGCCAGTGGGTGCTGAGAATATATGATCATAGATAACAACGTTATACGCTAGTATCCCTGTGGACAGAGTGGCTCTGACAACAACATGATTGTGTTGTGTGGCGCTGCTGGCTTTTATAGGCTCTGTGGAGGGGAAGAGCTCTGTGTGTGGCTGGCCTATCAAGTAATGATGTGGACGCAGCTATCCAACAAATATAGTAGCAAGTTTGAATCTTCTGTCAAAGATCTTCTGCACTGTGGAAATCCCACAGAACTCACTGCCGTCCCCGACAGACTTCTTTCACTGCGTAACATTTCAAAAGTCAGACACCTCCTGTCTCAAAAAAGGTACAAAATTTGTCCACATCTTTGTGACGTCCATATTTGTTTCATGAAATTCCGTATTAGGGGCTTTAGCAGTAACTCCTTAAACACTCAGCAGTTTGTCCAAAAAGCTGCAGCACATGTCCTGACAATACTCGGATAATAAATCAAATTTCTCCTATATTAGCTTCAATACACATAGAATAAAAAAATAACCCCTCACCTACAAGGTCCTTTAAGGCATAGCTCAGCCAAAAATGATGTTTCACTCATTATCTACTCATCACTGTGCGGATGGAGGGGTGTTTGAGTTTCAGGCGTAAACAGTGTTGCAGCCAAATCCAAAACAATTGAAGACATTAGTGAACTATCTTCAGACTTAAAAAAACAACAGAAACAAACCAGAAAAATATCTCCATGCTGTTTGTGTGGTGTCATACAAGTGTCTGGAAGCCCCGTCATTCATATTTGACTTGAATAGGCGTCTTTTACACCAAGTTTTAAGCCAAAATGTCCACTAATATCTTTCGACGAAGTTCATTCAGGTGTGGTCAGAAATGCTAAAGTCCCGGAGCTTAGCCACTTCTGGTGGACTTCTAGGCTTAAAAACAAGTTGTAAATGACCTTCCGGTCCAATATGAACCTGGGGTTTGCTCACACTTGGATGACACCACACAAGCAGTATGGAGGCAGGTTATGTTTTTCTCTGTTATTGTAATGCGTCTGAAGATAGGTCACTAATGTCTTCAATTGTTTTGGATTCGGCTGCTACCCTGTTTACCCCAGAAACTCCAAAAGTGTTTTGTGGACTCAAACACTTCACCCACCCCTCCATCGGAATCATCTCCCTGTTTCAGTTCAGGCAGAGACACTCTCTTTAAAACCTTCCTTCTAGATAAAACTTATAGGTAGGGCTGGTTCAGGTCTTTCTTGGACCAGCTCTTGGTTATGCTGCTATAGGTCTAGAACAGGGGTAGGCAACCTTTACTATCGAAAGATTGCCCCCTCTTTCCCCAAATTAAATCTGTCTGGAGCCGCAAAACATTTTTGATAACACAGGATATATATATATATATATATATATATATATATATATATATATATATATAGTTATACAATATAGATTCAAACTATAGTTTGTTGCATTTATTCAATTATAGAACGACTAGGGATGTCCCGATCCGATATTGATATCGGAAATCAGTCAGATATCAGCCAAAAAAGTGAATATCGGATTTTATCGGACTGAATCTACAAACTCCGATATAAGCGCTCCGATATAAGCTGTCCATTTATCGCTCCAGGACTTCTATAATAGGTGACTCTGGTTTGATCACACTCCAACACAGTAGGTGGTAATGCCCCTTAATTAACGTTGGTGCCGGCCGCGGAATAAGAGCGTCTCTGATCCAGCATGCACAGCCCACGTGATCACAACAACGACAACGTGTGTGCCTGCAGCAAGGTGTAGTGATGTCGGCTGTGTGGAAGTATTTTACCGTAAACTCGGACAAAGACGTTGCAGCTAAATGCAACATTTGTCAGGCGCAAGTGTCCCGTGGAGGGACAGAACTGGGAAGGTTCAATACAAGCAACCTCATCGCACATTTGAAAAAACACCACAAAAAAGAACATGAGGATTTTCGCGAGAGCAGCAAGGCGAAGCAACAAGCCTCTGGCTTGCTTCAGCAACCCACGCTGGCCAAAAGCTTTGCAAGACGTGACAAACTACCACGGGACAGCAAAAAGGCAATGGCCATAACAGAAAAGATAGCCCAGTTTATTGTGCTTGATGACCAGCCCCTGTCGGTGGTGAGTAATGTCGGGTTTAAACGCTTAATGGAGCACCTCGAACCTCGCTACATTATTCCTAGCCGCCACTACATTGTAGACAAAACTATACCCCGGATGCACGAAGAGGTTAAAAAGTGTATTGCCGCACACGTGGAGAAGGCAAATGCTATAAGCTTCACCACCGACATCTGGAGCTCAGACCATCGTCCGCTGTCTCTGGTGAGCCTGACTGCGCACTGGGTGGACACTGACTTCACACTGCAGAGAGCAGTGTTACATGCACGTGAATTCAGGGGATCGCACACAGCTGATGCAATCATGCACGCCATGGAGGAGATGCTGCATAACTGGAAGATTGAGAAAAATAAGGTCCATGTCGTTTTAAGAGACAATGCTGCTAACATGAAAAAGGCAATGAATCAGCTAGGTGTGTCAAGCTTAGGATGTTTTGCTCACACTCTTCAGCTTGTAGTACATGAAGGGGTCTTGTCACAGCGAGCTGTAAGTGATGCACTAGCCAACGGGAGAAAAATAGTGGGCCACTTAAAACATTCCCCCAAGGCTTATTCAAGCCTTGAAGACCTGCAAATAGAGCTGAATGTCACACCAAAACGTCTCCAGCAGGATGTCCAGATACGATGGAGCAGTACGAAGTACATGATTGACAGCCTCATTCATCAAAAACGGCCACTGCATGCCTACTCATCTGAAGAAAACCACACCCTGCCAGCCATTCTAACAGCAAACCAGTGGGGGCTGTTAGAGAAGACCTCAAAGGTTCTGACCCGCTTTGAAGAGCTAACAACTCTAGTCAGTGCCGCCTCTGCTACCACAGCCGATGTCATCCCCTCTGTCCATGCACTGGTACGGTTTCTCAGTAAGGAGAGTGAAGATGATCATGGGATCCTAACTATGAAAGCCACCCTTCTGGATGCAGTCCACAGACGTTTCAGGCATGTGGAATCCGAGCCCCTCTACACCGTGGCAACACTGCTGGATCCATTTATTAAGCCTAATCTGATGTATATGAGAAAAACTGTACTGTTTACAGTGAGTTGGTTGTAGCCTATGTGACTGTGTTGTGACTGCATAAAATAAGATTACAGGTTACAGATTGGAATCACTGTTTACATTATCATGACTGTGTTTCTTTCTGTGAGCACAAATGTGTGGGGACTGGGTTTGAAAAGCTCTAAAATATACATGTTACATTATTTGATATATTTTATATTTATGCCAGGTACTTCACAAACCCGGAAAACCTGGGACATGCAAAAGCAGCGTTAAAGGCAGCGGTATGTAAAGTAGAAGAAGAGCTGAAGACCACACCTCCACCTGATGTGACTGAGCCAGTGAACAAGATTCCATGGATGGCGGGTGCAAGCAGCAGCCTTGGCAGCATCTTTGACGAAATACTGGAGGAGAGCAGCACAGCAGCAGGTCCGTCTGACCAGATCACCACAGGGGCAATCTGTGAAATGGAGAGCTACTTCTGTGAGGCTCCGATTGAACGGAAGAGCAACCCTTTACACTACTGGAGCCTCAACCAAGCTCGACTCCCCACCATGGCAGCAACAGCAGCTAAATTCCTCTGTGCTCCCTGCACGAGTGTGGAGAGTGAAAGGCTCTTCAGCACAGCGTCAATTATCATTGAGGAGCACAGGAGCAGGCTGACAGCACAGCATGCTGAAATGCTTATCTTCTTAAAAAAAAATCTCCACATTATGCTCGGACTGCAGAAAGTGGAGAAGGAGGAGGAGGAGTAGTAAGGGTACTCAGCACTGACTGATTATTATTTGTTTTATGTTCTTGTTATTAGAGTGATATGTTTATTGTGTTTACACTCTATTCTTCAGTGAAGACTAAGAGTAATTACTACATTGTTTTGGGCACAGTCAGTCAGTGAAACTGGAGCTGTGTGAACTCTTAACTTAGAGCAGTTGGACAGTGGACAATATTGTGTTGTTTTTGTTGTTTTTGTCCCTGCCCACAGTTGTTTCCAACATATGCTGACAGTAGAAAAATAAGTGAACTTGAATTGTTTGCACTTTAAAATTTAATTTATTCTATTCAATTGTATAATGATGTTGGTAACCAGTGGTTATTTTGCACTTTAAATATAACATTTTGTTTTTATTGGATTTGTTGAGGTAATACTCTTATGTTGAAGGTTAAAATTTATGTAACCAATTGGTTAATAATAAATGGTCAGTTTTTCCTATACCTACTGTTACTGACTATTGTTTTCTGTTATATCACTACAACATCAGTAACAGTAACATCACTTTATCAAGCCTTTTCTAACATTCCACACAACACAATAAGGAATAAATATATGTATGATTTGTGCCTATATCGTATCGTATTGATATCGGTATCGGCCAATACTCAAGGCTACAATATCGGTATCGTATCGGAAGTGAAAAAGTTGTATCGGGACATCCCGAAGAACGACAATAAAAAAACTGTTGGAATTTAACGGCTATTTTTACCTGTTACAAAAAAGGAAAACACCAAACTCTTATGAAGAGGAGGGCAAAATACATGTGTAGGCATACTTTGAAATAAATGAAACATAGAACTATGCTTTTTTTGCTCATCTCCAGCTTGGTATTTTTCAGCAGATGCTGTTTGCTTGCTCTGGAAATGTCTTTAAACATTACATTTTTGTTTGTTTGCTAATTTCTCAGCACACATCAAGCATACAGGTAAGCCAACATCGTTGGCAGTAAAAGCAAATTAATCTGAATTAAACTCTCTATTTTCCTCCCAGACTTTTATTTTTGGGGATTTGTCCCTGGTTTGCTTACCGAGGCCGGTGAAACTCTAGATTAGCGACCTGCAGGGAAGATCGCCGGGCCGTAATAGGATGTGACGCATATTTTAGACAAAGTATATTTAAAAAAACTTGAGAGCAGGTCAGACTGGAGGCGGACACAGAAACTGAAGCTCGGTACAAACCACCTGCAGCTTCTGCTCTGATCAAGAAGCTGCGGTGCTGATCTCTGAGCAGCTGTGACCAGATAAACTCTGTGTTTTCACTGTTTACACTGTTAAGAAGCAGCCGGTCAGTCAGTGAGCAACGGATCTCACTACTCTGAGCGAGTGAACAGGGCGGGGGATAGAGGGCGGAGCCCCGGGGCCTGTCTGTGTGTCCGCCATCCGGGAGCGCGCACACACATACACACACACACACACATTCACCCGCTCGCAGTATTTCATGGCGGCCTGATACGATGATTTAAAAAAGGGGACACATGAAACATGGAGCTTCTCTTTCATTCATACATTAATGTCTCATCAACAGTGTTGCCAAAGTAACTTAGTTACTTTACAAGTTACTTTATTAGTTACATTCAGCAGCTGCCGACAACACCCCCTCCGCCTCAACATAAAAATGACAACCCGTTTTGCCAACACTCACTTTATTAGCAACCGCCGGAGGCCCCCCCCCCGCGCGAACGGAGGGTTCCTCCAACGGGCGCTGAAGCTGAGGTGATCCGCGAGAAGGGCCCGACACGCGTCCAGAGTCGCTGCCGGCGACCGCCGTATCCGGTCCTCTCCTTTCGCAGCTCCGATGGACACTGCCCGCGGCCCACTAGAAGGAAAGCCCCCGCACCGCGGACGAGCACCTCCCCCCCCCCCAAAAAAAACGTTGAGGGGTGCCTCCGGCGGCGTGGTGAGGAGGGCAACGGGGCGACTGCTCCCCCAGCCGCAGGACGTGCCCAGCGGTTTAACCACAAATACCGAAATAGTAACGCAAGGTGACTTGGACAAGTAACTTTAATCTGAATACTGGTTTGAAAATAGTAACGTGTTAGATTACTCGTTACTGAAAAAACTGGTCAGTAACGCGTTACCGGCATCACTGCTCATCAATATATTTTACTGACTTAACTTCCTCCCCAGAGTCCTGGTGCATTGTGGATCCTGATTGTTGATCCTGATCAAGGATAGTGATGACTGATCTTTGTGGCTGATCATGGACTATGATTACATCAAGATTGCTTAGATAATCAATATGTCTACTCAAATATATTCTACGATTTCTGACAATAACTCCTCCATTTCACTTGTTGCTGCTCCCTTCATCTCTGTCAGACATTTTCTTATGTATAAATACTTTTAACATTGACACACTTTTCCATTATGTTAAAAATGGTTTCTGGCCTTGGCAGGTAAGCGCTGCGCAGCCAGCCTGGTTGCTGTGGCCACGCTTTGCCCTGTCTGGCTCAGCTGGTGGAGCCTGTGTATGCCGCCCGGACTCTGTGGTGCTGTGTTCAGACCATGCACTGAGGCTCGGGCAGGAGAGCAGGCCTGGCTTGGCTGCTGTTAATGAGTGTGTGAGAACACACTCATTCTAAAAATGCTTCAAAGAGTCCATTTACATCAAAGACATGAGCACTCTGCAATCAATTAGAACTTGGCGCGCAGGTTGCTTAATAACCCACACTGCCTGTTGCTCCCTCTACTCTGGCCGGGACTTTCCCACATTGGCTCGGCTAGTTGAACCTTTGCACACTGCAGGGGTCCCTGTCTGTACTCAGTGGTGCTGTGGCTTTACAAGTTTTGTGAGATCTTGATAAAGTACATGTGTTTGTTCATTCATCAAATTTGTTTATCTCCATGCCCCACGGCATGGATATTCCTGTGTTTTTCTGTCTTAATGATATAGTCCATCTAAACTAATCCTGAATTGTAATCGTTGACAGGTGCATCATTTGAGTATTACTCAAATTCAAAACATGTCCAGTCAGCATATAGATGAAATAACAAACAGTGTAACATGAATGTCAGCTCTAGAAATGGAAAGAAGCAGAACGACCTCTCTGGGTATAACAGGTTCTCCTCGTTTCTCGGTCTCTCCCACTACACATCCTCTGTATTCTATCTTTTCATGCTTGCGGTCATGTTTTCACACAACAGACCGTAAGGTTTGTGCGAAATTAAAAATGTAATGCATCCAGAATTGCACCAGGAGACGATCTGGCTGAACATTTGTATTATGTGCAGGTAGAGGCAAGGTGCAGCAACAACAATTCAAACCAACACTATTGTTTTCACTCTTTGTCCTGTACTTTCACCACAACCTTGAAATTTGAATCTGCAGATTGTATGGGTTTGTATGGATGGCTGAGTTGACAGTTGACTACAACACTTACTAAGAGGTAGATAAAACCACAAAGTGCAATGTGTTTTTTATAGGAACCATTCTTTTTTTGCCAGAGTCAGTAGAAAAATGAATTCTGAATCTGACCTTCAATGCACAATGTCTGTTGACAGCATGTAACCACTTCATGGAAATCTGAACAGCAGGTATAACAATTACACTGCATACAACACGACACCCAGAGAAATCAAGGACATTTTACAGCACTGCAATGTACCGTAAAAAAATATACTGTTCTCCCGTTATGTTGTAATTTTCCAAGTCAATGATACTTAAAACAGAGGCTGTTGAGAAAATTCAGCAGCCCTTAAAAAATAGTTTTGCCTTCCTAATTAACAAAGATTTTCAGATAATGGAGAAATCCACTTCTTTCCCATCTTTAAAGAAGCGTAAGTTTCCCCAAATAGAAAAACAGTCCATACTTCAGCACTTGTCAGGCAGAAGGATATGGAAAATTGAAGCAATTATAAAGACAAAGGAAAGCAGCCATATCCTTGGCTATTTGATATTATCAAATTGTTAGGTGATGCCCTTCTTTTGTTCACTTCCTGTTGTACTGAGCCTAGGAGAAAAAAAGACACTGGAGAGATCCACTTATAATCTCCCATGAGGAGAATTTTACTGACTGGTCAGCGAATAAGGAAGATCAGGATCAGACACTCATCCAACACAACAAGACTGAAAAGGACATCAGTGTATTCCCCATATGAATACAAAGTATCAGGTTAAATCCACTACAAGGAATGAGTTAGGCTTTACTGATGAGTGCTCTCCTCGTATTACATTTCATAAAGGTCATGTAAATGATCTTTCATGTAATACATGCCCACAATATACAAATACACATCTTTCAGGCTGTAATAGAAGTCTTACTCCTGGCATGCTCAGCCTTACTGAGGGACTGATAATGGAAAAAATCAATGGGATGTATTACATGATATTACTTGGACATTGTGAGCTCTTATTGAGAGAGGCTTACAGTCCAATAGGTACAACCACAGATTTACAGCAAGTGTAATAAGTAAAATTGATCAACATCCCAAGAAGCCAAAAATAAGCACTGCAAATTCTGCAGATCCGTCATGTCAGATTCTGCCTTCAGGTGCGATTCAGCTCAATGGCCACAAGAAACGTGCATCAATTGATAATGGTGTCAGTGTAATATACTTTCCATTTGCAGACCACAATTATTATATTTCCAAGCACAGTCTGTTGATTTCAAATATCTCAGTTGGATTTTACCCGCTTATGTAACAAACAAACATGGAGGTAAATGGACTGGATTAATCCAGCGCTCTTCTCATCTTATTATTGACACAGTGCAAGTCACATTCACATACAGTGTATCATCCACACACTGCATCATACAATATGGGGTACAGAGACTTGCCCAAGGACGTACGTACTGGAGGAAACAGGTATTAAATCACCCGCCTTCCGGACTAACAACTCTTCCATCTGGGCCACTGCCACCCATGGCACTTTATAGCTTCTTATTTTTTCCAAATGTTTTGAAAATGTTTCGGTTTTCAACAGTATTTATAGTTTATTTGGCTGCACGCAGAGTGGTGAAATAGTTAGCACCAATAGCAAGGGAGTTCGGGGTTCAAACTTCATGTTTTGTATAAAGTTTGTATGGTCTCCCTTTGCCTAACTTGGTTTACTCCAATGCTATTGTTTGCTCCTACCACGCAAAGACCTGCAGGTTGAGTTGACTCTGAATTGCCTGTAGGTGTGAAAATAAGAATGGATGGTACTGATGCAAATGTAAATAACAAATGTTTGGTTTTGATGGGTTTAAATGTAGATAGTATTTCACAATACTGTGAATTTAGAAGAAGAAATTATAAAGCACCCCTTAAGAATCTTCAGTTTGAAGACTGTTTGCATGACTGGCACAAAAGTGTTCTAGGGTTGTGGAACCTTGTATGGTAGACACTCAGGACCCGAGTTTAACAAGGGTGTAACTTGTAGGATTAAGTTACCAGTGGTAAGGTTGCAGATTGCAACCAACTGAAAACACCTTGTGACACCACCCCTTTACAAGAATGTACTTCTGGTGGTCTTCTGGTGGTAACAGGTGTGGAAGGCTCTCTGTAGAGCCAGAATTTGGTTCATCGAGTTTGGGCTACTGTAGTGCAGCGTGGCAAATAATAGGGTTCATTCTAAGGAAACAAATAACATAGTAATGAGAACATTGTTGCATATAACTCCATCTAAATCATCCACTCTGGTCCTTAGTTAAAATATGGAAAATATTGGACGGAATATCTGGCTGCATTCCCGTGTCCATGCATGCAACAAGATCTGCTGAATGAATAATGCACTTGCATTGCTTATGAAGCTCAATACTGAGAAAATCCTCATTGGTGCCGCTCGGTGCTGCAATAACTATCAATCTGTCACCTTTACTCTGAACCAAAGATACCACAACAATTATCTTAAAGGGTTTTCATTCTAACAAAACCTTTTAACAAATGTGGACAGTTAATATTTATTTAAGCGAACATATACATCAAAGATCTTTGATAAGTTGCCATTCCAGACGTTGGTAATGCATTATCAATTTTAAAAGTAACTGATGCTGGTCTTTCATCCAGTCATTGCGCACTACTGTGCAGGAGAAATAGGTATTCCCAGCCTCATTGAGAATAATTGGAGCATATCAGTGGGGAGAGTGGGTGACAACCATGCAAACTTAAGCATATTAGCATCCGAATGTACCTTCAGTCCCTTTTGCTCAGTCAGGTGATTTATTAACTGTAATGCCGGGAAAGGAGTTAGATCAATTTTGTAATGCATTACAAAGACCTCAGACAGAGAAAGCAGCAGGTGAGTGTCAGGATGAGAGGAGAGATCATAACAGAGTAATAAATCTATGAGGACTGACAGCGTCCTCTATAATTACTTAACGTAAAAAAGAGAACTGAAATGAGGGAGGAATTTGATTATCTGAGTGCTGTGTTAATATAAATAATTATTGTTATATACAGGAAGAGCAAGTTAAAACGCTGGAAGTTGTGAAAAAATAAGCAGGTAGGTGGTGGGGAGATGGGTGTTTTACAACACAGCAAACACAGAAGAGTAAGGCCATTTTGACAAGCACTGAAATGGAGGTGCATATTTCTAAAATGTATTGAGTAACTATTTATCCAAAAAGTTCCTATATTCAACACAATATGATTATTTTTTCTGGAAATTAATCCATTAATTTCAGCCTCTTTATAAGTCTGTTGACTTTACTTAATTTATCTTGCTCAATAAATTCACAGTATTGGTTAATAGGCCACTTTGTTGGGTCTGATGGCTTTTAAAAAATATGTCTTTAGTGTGAGCATAATTATTAGAAATGGCAACCTCTTTTTCCTGCATCCAGCGTGCATATTGGATAACTCAGAATACAAGGCTAAAAAAACATGCTATACAAGTGATGTTGTTTCTTAGATGGAAACTGACGATATTGCTAAATGTCAATCTAGCTGAGACGGCAGCTTCTCTTTTGATCTGGTGTCGGCACAGATACGACCATGGGATGGATTTTCCAACACAGCATTAAAGATCAAAGTAGATATCCTAGTTTTTAATTGAGGAATCCCTGTGTCTTGTTTTAAGTTTCAAGTTTTCAAGTTTCAAGAGTAAAGCTCTGCGTCTATACATACAGCTCTCCTTGCAGGGACACTGAGCTGATCTGGGCAACCGATGGTTTTGTTTCAAGTAATATAGCTACAGTACCTACACACTGATGTGCAACAAACTTAATTAGCATATTATTGTGTAACTAATGAGACATACAGACTTTAACTTTTATCAATACCACTGTCTACACAGCTGCGTTTAACTTGCAAACGCCTTGAGATTGTGTCTATGACCAAAATGTGGGTGAATTCATTCTGCATTTCAACCTAACCCTTTCCTCAAAAACATATTGTTTGGAAGAGTTGACGATACAGAATGTCTTATGTCAGAGATCCTGAGAAACTGACCTGAAAAGCAATAACAGATTTTTATATTCAGTGATTTAGTTATGTTTTGCTAACTCCTAACTTACATAAGAAACTTAACTTAAATAAGAAAAAACACATATGAATAATCCGCTTACCTGTCTCACAGAAATCATTTTAAATGTGTGAATGCAATGTCACCTATATCACATTTTCAATCAAACCGATAAGTATTGTTAATTAAGGCATTAAAGGCATAACATTTGTTTTCTAACATAAAAGTAAATCAAGCATCACAATACCTGCTTCTATGTCCTGCAGCATTATAAAATCAACTCTCTTTTATGGATGTACAGACACTTGCAAGACTTGGTTAGGGTTGAAGCTCCTCCTAAAACAAATCCATTGTCATGAAACACAAAACATACAGTGTTTTTATATTATTTGATCTAAACAATGCACTTTTCCTGACCTTAAAAAGAGTGCTTTTGTTTTCTAAAACCATGTAGAACCCAATATAGAATCACAGCTGTGCTCTTTTGAACCACCCATCCATCTCTGACCACCCCCTTACAACCAGGGCTGGACTGTGACAAATTATAAAATCCAAAATATAAACAACAAATACTTAAGCCATGCAATGAGTATGATGAAATCAAGATTAAAAAATTAGCAAACATGATGATACCTTCAAAAATCTATTGTGTACACTCGACTATGATGAATTTACTGTTGTGATTCTCATCATCTCCTGCTCCTTGCTCTCCTCTCTCTCCCTGTCAAACTCCTCCTCCGGGGAAGCTGGCCCAGCCTGGCTCAACAATAAGGAGCGACACATTCAGCTGCAGCTTTAACATAATGATACAATCAGGTACAGGACATTTGGATTGACTCACAAACCCTTATCAAAAGAGCAAGAGTTCAAATGCTGCAGCTGACTTTCTGTAAATGTCTATGAATGGTAGTAAACAAATTTACGTTTGTATCAGAGCCACATTAGCATACAGTTTAGCTCGCCAGGGAAAACTTAAAGACAGCTAGCTTCCTAGTTAATTCCTACTTACTTTCTTAGCCAGTGTGCACAATGTTAACATAAATGTTTTTCTAGCATAGCCTAATGCTAATGATCATCTCTCTTACTGCATTGCCCTTTCTAAACATGGAATGGACTTGACCTGTGGTCATGCTACAATTTACTATTCCTTTGTTATTGTTTAGGCAGTGGACATAGTGTGCAGAGCTTTTTATAAATAATCCATGGTGCAGATCAACATTGCAAATCTTAGTGTTCATCCTTCCTGGTTTATCACCAAAGAAGATTGTAATGTCAATGTTTTTTCGCAAAATAAAATGGAATTTGCTCAAATAACTATTAATAAGTGTGGCATAGTTTGAATGATTTAATTAAATAGTGGTATTGTCTTTAAATTACATGTTGGCTATTTTAGAAGTCTGTTAAGAAAGTGTCCCACTTTTCAGACCCAAGACCTCAAAATAAAAGCTATGCAATTCATAAAGCCTTGCAGCAACAAAATAAAGGTTGTGCTTCTCCTTTGAAGACAAATTGCAAAAAAATTGTAGCTGTGATGAAGATCTGCATCTGTGCCTTGAGAGTCAGATGGGTGTAAGTCCGATAAAAATAATGATATCATTATAATGATCTGACAGTGATTTCGACCTGCTGTTTGACCCTGTTTCCGTGTGAGTTTATCCGATGACATAGAGAAAGACACGTTACCGCTGGTCTGCATTCTGACTGTTAAGGCAAGCTGCCTGCTACAGAGTGCTGACATCTTAATATGCAAAACTGCTCTTCCTTTGGCCACTAACAATACACTTGACAGGTGTGAAGTTGATAAGTTGAACAGTTCGCAGGATATGTGATCCACATACAGAATGAATACATACACATAGACAGAAAGATGTTTGTGGAATTAGTGGGTTGATTATATATTGTTGAGAGAGGTAGTGAGCCTATTGTTGGATGGTGTTTGCAAGTACCACTCTCCCTCCACCCTCTCCCTTATCTTTATCCTGCTCCTCATCCTCATTGCACCAGGCTATGAATTGGCCAAAGGTAATAGAAGGTCCTGCAGCAAACATACCAGACCATGTTTTACATACGTGGCAGAATATGCCTAAAGGGCCTGATGTGCTCTGTACCTCCTCTTAACCACACAAAACCTTGTGATTTGCAGATGTCCTAGATGATGATCAAGCTGAACCGAAAGGCTCATTAAAAGATGTGACTGGCTCAGCACAGTGTCAAATAGGAAAAAGCTGATCCGCCTGTTTTGTGTTTTTCACTTCACCTGTTAGATGTCACAATGAATAATTAAAAAACAGGTAACTGTGCATCTCCACTTGGCAATTTATTTTTAAGGATAGATGTGGGTTGAGCACCTGTAATGCACTAGCTTCCTGTCCAGAGGGGTGTTTGGCTTACTGCTTCACACCTTTAAAACAGGAGATAATCTCCTTAGCACAGGGCACCATACGCTCAAACAGGGCTTACTTTTAAAACAATCAGATCACTGTTTCATTGTTCTATAGCTCAGTATGCATTCATTTCCCAAAATTAGGCCTCAGGCTAGCACAAACTGCAGAATGGGATTTACAAATGTCTCTTTAAACTCTATTACACTCCACGCTGTTGAATATAAAGTATCAAGGAATATATATGAATGAAGGCCAAGGAAGCAGGTTTAACATCTCCGCATCTGCTCATCATGTGAACATGGCCATTGTACAAAACAAGGAAATAAAAACAGAGCAGCTTTGTAGGTGAGAAATTGAAAGTGAAATCCCCAGTATCTTGGGGAAAGAACAAGCACTTTTAAATGTGTTACACAAGCAAAGTTTATAGGGCCTACTCTCCAATTTCAGTTATCCTAATGTTGTGGAATATTTCAAATGCCTCATTACATGCATTTTGCGAGAAAGGGAGATGTCTCTCTCTACTCTATAATGAGCCCTGAAGCTTATTAGACCAGTGTGCATTGAATTGGAGGGACCAATGCTCTCTCTTTTCTCCTCTTTATGGCAGAGACAAGCCTCAGCCCTAATCACAAAAACACAGAGTCACAACATTACGCTTGATAAAACTAAAGAGGATAATCCTGTAGTCCATTTAGGATATTCTATGATTGAATTGAATTACTCTTGCTTTCTTACATATCACGGTGCACTGGCATTGAGGAAAAGCAATATGTATTTTCATCTAAAACGGATGCATTCAATTGGACATAGATAGAAACTTTTAAAAGTGGTAGCATTGCGTAGCTTCCCATGGTCCAGACCTTTGTTGGCAACGTGCTTAGGAGATTAACAAAGTGTCTTTTCGCGGCTTCTTTCATCTAAACTTGCAGTGCATGCCATATACAGAGTTAGTTTTACCACAAATATAGGTGTGGTGTCCTTTGTAGAAGATTGCTGTCAAACATCCAGATGAATAAAACAAAACTATTTGTATATTTTAGGGAAACATCTCTTCTTTGATGAAACATTATAACAAGTACCTCGAGCAAGCAGCCTTGTTTCCCTAAGCACTATATCCAGCTATATAAACAGTCCATTCTCTGAATGCTCAGGGCATCAGGAAACTAATTAAACAGTACATTAAACTGTACAACTAATGCACTGTACGTGTTGCGAATATTGAATTTCGAGGCCTCTTGTCTTTACACTCAAATTGTACATTATCAAGGCCAAAGTGCTGACATTGAAACTGGAGTGTTGCAATTTGAATGCATGAACCCAAACACGCTGTCACATCCTTGGCAGTGAAAGCTGTTCACCAAGTGTCTATGCTGAAATTGTTTTACCACTCCATCATTTCCATCCTCATTGAATGCATTTAATGTGTGTGTGTGTGAGTGAATGAGAGCGCATCAGGTACAGTTTTTCTGGGTACAAGGACTTCTCGTACCTCATGACCTACAATTCCCACTCTGGTCACTCTGGTAAAACCCAGCTCTAATGTCGGGAACGTGTCTTGATCTAGCTTCAAGACAAACATTCTTTCAACATTATCAACGAGAAATAACAAAAGTAAGCTAGTTGGAGATCGAATTGAACAATTGTCAATGGTCTTTTACCCATGCAGGGAATTGATCAGGTGTATTGTAGACACACTTAACAGGCTGGTTGTCAATGTAGTGATTTAGATTGGTTTATAATTGGTCTTACTTACGGAAACGCCTTCATCCTACAGGTATAATCATGGATCAAATGTTAATTGTATAGCCCATACTCACATATCATATGTATATCCATAGGGCTTGGAAAGGTGCGGCATTCCTCTGTCCATATAACTATTTAACAGTATGATTCATAGGTAGGTATTTAAAGAGCCACCCAGACCAAGAACGATACCAACAACTACAACAATGAGACCATGTGAGCTGATGAAATAAAACACTGGCACATAACCTGTGTTGGAAAATGATTATGTGTATCACATTTGTCCGTCATCTTGTGGGCATTTTATTAAATACTGTTTGTTTTATCATGCAGAGGAGGGTATTTTTTTAACTGATCAGTCTCTGCAATGTCTTCTGACATGTTGAGCATGGTTTATTGAATGAGATGTCCTGTAAACTCAAAAGTATTTTGTTTAGTCAGCCCAGGAACTCTTCACTGTGTGGGCCTTAAAATCCAAGCATAAAACTTAACTTCACACTTTTACTTTTTTAATTGTTTCAAGGGTTGTAGCTCTTAAATTATCCTGACATCAGGGTCTCTGACTCAGTGAATCTGTGATATACTATATACTATAGTAGCAGTGAATCTGCATAATATATACAGAACAGTCCATGGTGTCCTACCAACAAAATAGTGTAGCATTTCTGACCACCACTGCTTCTCTTTAAAACCCGGTGTCCCTTGATCGTGTGTGCAATCCTTCTCTCTCACTTCGGTCAGTCTATTGTTTCCTCCCTGTCTCCCCCTGACTTGTCTGCTTCATTTCATATTTTGTATCTGGATCCAAGATCCCCAACTTTTTACATTGATGTTCTTAATAGTAATGGATATGCTTTGTTTTTTACTTCTTTGAAAGTCTTTTTACTGGCAACCCACTAGTAAATATTCCAACTCTCTCTGTTCAGAGATGACCACACAGGGATGTGTCCTTGATATCCCTCAGACTGGTGAGCTGTCACTACTTTGTAACAGTCCACCCTGTAAGGGCATTTCTCCTGAAAGTCGTGGTTGACTCTGCTAAGCCTGATGACTCAGTGTTCCCTCGAGCAAGAGTCCAAATCCAACAAAGTATTTGAGCCGCCCTTTAAGCAAAGTGAGTCTTCCCTTTAAGCTGCTGAGGCCCAGCCCCTCACGTGTCTCTGTCCCTGTTGCTCTGAGTGCTGTATGCCACCAGTCTTCTCTTGCTTCAGTTGGAAATTATTGAGCAAGCATTGTGTTAAACATGACTCCAAGGAACATTCTGAGCATTGGCATAGAGTTTGACATGGACACCATCTATTTATGGTGCATCACTGTTAAAAGTGTTTCTACACTTGTCTCTGTCCTAAAACGAGAAATGTGGTTTAATTTTTTACTGTTTTTTTTGTCACCCTGCATTAAGCCACCAATAGGGTCAGTACAGCTGGCTACCAGGGAGCAATAGGCAACTTGTCTTTTTCTTACTTTGTCTCAAGTCAATCAAACTCCATTCAAACAACTTCGTATATACTTTACTTCACATACTGTTGAAGAGTGGGCAGACGTGTTTTAACAGACTTAGCTTTCTCCTTTCAAACCAGTGTGGAGGAGCAGCTTAGTATAAACTCTGACTGTGTGTCATCTCATGGTCTGTCATTTTGTTGATTTCAGTCTCTTCGTGTTTTCTTTTTCCTGTTTTCTTTTGTAGTCTCTGTTCCTTTTGTGTTGTCTCTGTCTTCACTTCCTGTCGGTGATTGTCTTCCCCAGTCCTCATGTGAAACACCTGTGTTTAATTGCCCTTGTCTTCCCTCTGTGTATTTAAGCCTCTGTCCTTCCCTTTGTCCTCTGTCGGATCGTTTGTTCTTCTACCCGCTGTCATCCATGGTGCTGTCTTGTCTTGTGTTCCTGATCTCCTGAGCCTCTTCACCTTTGAATCCCTGTGTAAGCTTCGTTGTGTTTTTGTTTTTCCCCTTTAGTGTTCACATTTGTCTTGTTAAAAGAACTTTTTTAATTAAACTACATTTTGTTTTAAAACTCTGCATCTGGGTCCATCTACTTGCCGATAACCGTAACATGTTAGAAGATAAGAGCAGAGGAAAAGAGACAGGAGAAAATCATGTCATAAAACTCTTAAGAGTTAATTAAACAGTGAGCACATTATGTATTTATATATGCAATGCTTACATTTAGCAAAGTGTCGGATTAGTTATTTCATTTTACCGTTTGTCCAAGCATGACGATTAAGTCTGACATCCGTGTGCGTGAAGGACTGTTTCATTTCATCACTTTTGAAGAACTGAAGTCTTTCTGGTGATGTAAAGTAGTATCTTATGTAGTCAAGTAATGCATATGCTTCTTGAAATAAAGACAGTGATGCGGTGGCTTTTTAACTCTTTGTACATCAGATAACTGTAAAGCACATTTCATTTGTATACTGCCAAATCGTATACATCATCTCAAGGCGCTTTATATAAACAGTCAAGACCTTCCAGTACTGCTCTTCATTCTCCATTCTTTTCTCAATAGTAATTATGTGTTGTTGAGAGAAATTAAGCAGAGGGACATTTCTGATGTCAAAGCGAAGTGTCCAACATGTTTTCTGTAAACTACCTCCGACTATATCATCTTGTTGAATTTTAACTCAAACCTGATTATATTTCTCTCAGTGTCCTTTCTTATTACTGAAAAAAGGTCAGCTCTGTGTATTTATCTTTGAAAATAGTCATCTTGATCCTGATTAATGTAATTTAACAATGGTATTTATACGTAGATATAGGTCAGCAGTCAACACCAGCTAGCTGTCACTGATGCTCATTCTAAAAATAACTAAGAATACAAGTAGCCAAAACTATTCAGTAATAATTCATAATGCACCACTTTCTGAGTATGGAAATTAAGCACTTGATAACCCTTTGGATTGCATGTGATGCTTGTGATGTGAAGCTCTGTGGGGAAGTAACTGGTTCAGTAATGCACCTACATTTTGGCTTTATTTGAGATGGATCGGGTTGAATAAAAATACATTTTATCTACTTTAGAATCTGCGGAAGCACACAGGGATGAGTGGAATTCAGGTGGCAGGTTGTAGCAGTACAAAGTGCTAGGAAATGACAAGATGTGATCTGGTTTAATACAGGACAAATTCACAGTGACTTCACATACATTGAACTAGACATCCCATCTTTCACTCACTTTTAGTGCTTGTTGTCTAAATGCTGCTTTTATGATGTGACACGTTTTATACACCCACTATTCAAATCGATGCCATATACAATTTTAACTTTTTTATATGGTTTACACAGTACACTTATTTTTACTATAGAAGCCATGGCACCTTTATAGGTTGAAAGTCCTAATAAACTCAAAGAAATAAACTTCACACTAGTCTCATTCAGTGATCACAGTATGTTGAGAAATTGGGAACATAATGAATTCATATAGTGTAAACTTCCAAAAATGCATTGAAAAAACTGTTACTCATAATAGCCACGACAGTAGCCTGGGTTTAGATTTGCATCATGTGTCAATTTGGTATTAGAAAGTGAATTTGTCAACAGATACTGCAAATGTTAGGGGACCTGGATTTTGGTTATGGCTACACAGGACTACACTGTCCTTGCAGCTGAAATAAAATAATGAATTGGATATATATATATATATATATATCCCTGCACCCAGAAACTATGAACATGTATAACATATAATACTTGTAAATCTATATATCAGTTTATTTGTAGATGGCATGAGAACTTGTACTTTTGCCATGCTTACGTGCAGCTCAAAATTAGTATGTAAATCCGGGAGCTGGTTTTGACGTGACCAGAGGATTAGCTTTTAATATGCGGCTGGAGTGACATTGACATGGCTCAGGTAGCCTGGTTTCCTAAATAAATCTATGGGCTGCATTGTATCAGGAAAATAATTAAACTAAAAGTTGATGCATTGCTCGTCCATAATGAAAGCAAACTTGACAGTCGGTGGACCCACTCTAGCTGCTTAAACAAGCTTAAAAGGAGTGTGTAGTTGTAGTAGAGATCAACTAATTATTGGCCAAAATTAATGCCACCACAGACTGAAGTTTGTCTGAACTAATACTACAATCAACTCACTGATTGACATTTCTCTGAATTACGCTCTTCAGAAGTTTAGCAATTCAAGTTTGAATAAAATTATTTTCTGTGTTGTGTGGCCAATTCATATCGCAACTCACTCACCTTTATAAACTATTAATTTCTTATTACACATGTTGCTGTATGAAAACATCAGTTTTCATAAAATTAGTTATCAACCAAAACTCCTCCTGTAGACACATTGAATGGAAGCTGTTTAAACATCCACCAAAATGTAAGAGTTGCAGACTACTACTGTACATGGATATAAAAGAACTTGAAATGTGTGTTTGAAATCAAATGGGCAGTGACTCATTCTCATTCTAGTATTGCATTTTGCATGACTATACACTACTCACATTAGGCAATTAACTTTGTTTACTATGAATAATGTCTTGATATCTTGATATTCAGTGAGTTACATTTTATACATTAAATACAATCTTAAAATGTTCTTTTCTACATGGTCTATGAAAACTAGAACGTCCAAATAACTTCTTTTACTCAGATGATGTTCCTCACTCTGAGGATACTTGCTTATCACTAGTTCATTAGAGGTTTGGAACACAGCTTCCCTAATGTAAGTTACCTCCTCTTCTCACTGGGAAAACCAGACCCATTTGTTACAAAGAATGGAGATCTACTCAGATATCAGTTCTATTCTCGGTCAGAGGTACAGGAACAAAGCCAGTACAAGTGGAACTATCTCATAAATGAATTAAGCATTAAAATAATCTTCCAACGTATGTAATATAGTACTGTTGATGAAATGAATCAGAAGGGAACCACTGGGCTTACAGTATTTCCTGAAACGCTAGGAGTGTCATTGTCATTACTGTAGACACCACCAGGCTTTTATGTAAAAAGAAATCTGTCTGAGTGAGAGGGATGCTGCAAATAACACCTTGGGAATAAACATGTCTCTTTCCAGGTACAAAGTCCTTAAGGACTAATTGCATCCGTCCAGACTGATTGATATTGACTGAGGGAGCAAGATCAAGATCGGCTCCATCGACAGTGTTTTCCCAAAGCAGCTAATGTAGTTGGGGAAAGGTCGGATATACAGTCTGCTAAAAATAAAGGTCTTAGAGCCATGGGATATTTGTTTATCAAGTCCTTAAATTCCTTATTGTCACCTCTGTCAATTACATATTGTCCATTTGTAATTATTTTCATTAGTATCAATAATAGTTCCTTCTGGCTAGATCCAAAACACTGTTTTCTAGAAAAAATACATCTAACATGTTGAGTTAAGAACATGTACTCATCTGATGCATACATATGAAGGAAATAAGAGCTCCATCATAGGAATCAAGGAAAACATTAGCTGGGGTAGGAAACTGTAGTATGTTTTCACTGTTACCCCTTCCCCCTTTGAAGGTGAGGTAATCTATGATATTAGCCCATGTAGCATTAAATTGAAATTAAAGCTTCTTGACCCTCCAATGGCATAAGATTACCAGCCCAGGTATGAAGTTTCCATGGTAACAACTAAGGCCTGACATACATTTAAAAAAACAACTGTATCTTGCTGTGCCAATAGTGTATGAGCAAGAAATCCGATGCTGATGTCCTCAAGAAAAAATTCTAGATTAACGAGATTGAGTTTAAACAGTCCATACATATAGAAAGCCTACCTTGGGCATGAATTTACTGCTGCATCCTAAATCAAATGTTTGTAAATTAAATACCATGGTAGGAATATGAGCAATACCCTTAAAATATGTGTTTAAGTCGTAATATTTAATATAGTGTCATTTGCAAATGACACAAATAGTGTCATTTGCAGAGTGACACAATTTTCCTTAATCTACAGCAGACTGATTAAAGAAATGAATGAGGATTTAAGCAGATGGGACGTGTAACCCCTGTGGATTTTTGGCAGGATACAGTAAGTTACAATGAACATTCTACCCAGTCTCCTTTTCTTATTTCAATACCTACCTATCCTTGAACCACAATCCACAATTAAATTGCTGAAAAAATGGTCAAAATTGATTTAGAAAAACAGGAGACTGTGACGCCTAACTATCACTGGCTGCCTGGCTTTAAGCAATGCTGGGGTCGATGGTCAGGGATATGGAGATCTGGTGGGTATCTGTTGAACATAATTCTATACCAGGGATATAAATATGTACTCTCCCATTCCTTAGTCAACAGTCTAGCAGGAAAAAAATTTAGGTAAATTATGTATGGATCAAACACACAACAAATGTATGGGCTACAGTCCAAAAGCAATAAAACTGGGATTGTAGCACTGTCAAGAACCATGCCCATACGAGAAAAGAGTTTCTCCCATATATGGCTGACATTGCTTGATATTACATGCACCTAATTTAACAGACCCGCTGTGGAGCTGTGTTTGATCTGCAGTGAAGGTACTCGTGAAGAGTTGAGACCAGATGATGTTGGTTGGATTGAGGTTGTGGAGCTGCTAAATGATCTGCTAAGTATTTTCTCTGGATGTGCCATACTCTTTTGATTTGATTTAGACACTTGATCTGAACTAACCCAAGGAACCCAAGCATAGCTAGGAGCAGGTCCCTATTTGGCTATGAGAACAACATGATTCCATGATTCCAACATAATGCCATCAGCCCTACAATGAAGCAAGGGCACAAAACAAAAAATACACACATGCACACAACAAATGCAAATCGCGTCAAATAGTTTTCATCTTCTCTTTCCTCTTTTATTAAATCAGTCATTTAACGTGTTAACATGACACAAAATTATAGAAGACACCACATTGAATGGGATCCTTTATATTGAACATATGTGAAACAATAAGATGGAAAATTTACATGTAATTGAAATACTAAACATCAGAATTTATTGCATATGTCTTCTTTTTTGTCACTGGCTTCATGCAGGCAAATCAAAGTTGGGATAAATCCACAACCAAAGGCAAAATTCCAGCTCCCCCTCCAGTGGCCTGCTCGGTCTCTCATCATGAAAAGCATTATAGCCCAATGGATGAGCAGATTGCGTGGGGATAACGCTGTGTGTACTTGATGTGCTGAGAGCTCGAACCAGCATGCAGTAAAGAGGGGGAGGTAATTCAGCTGTTTACAGGCCAGCTGGGGCTCAAAAAAGTCAGGGGACAAAAATGAAATGACAACATAAATTGAGTTTGTCCAGTTGGCTAAAGATATTGATTCGTGCTGTTGATATAGCGAGGGATTTCAGCAGGTTGTTTCTTGTAATGGTGGTAACAACAGCAAGGTTTATTCCTGCAACTGGTGTCAGAAATAGAAAAGTGTAAACTACTTCCACCTTGGGTGACATATCTGTTTAGGCCTTTCAAATTGAATTAATTTACCAGAATTTACAAATTACTGTAGATTGGAGCTAGTTATCTAATGAGAACTATAAAATGTACATATTATACTATAAAACATCTTATTCAATACAAGTATTGAATGCACAAAAGTGAAACGATGTCTTGTCCCAGCACAGGCAGTTATGCTTAAGACAAACCTGTGTCTGTAGTACAGAGATAATCTATTAGAGAGATACAGCAGATGCTGATCATAGGGAAAGAAGTGAAGTTATTGAATTGGTAGTTACAATGTTACAAAATACAATGGTAAAGCACTCCAAGATATGCTTCTTGTATTGTGGCTTAACTGCAGTAAGTCATGTCCATGTGAGCATTCACCATGGGAGCAGATGACCTGTATTCTTCAGGGTATCAGCTGACAAGGTCACTGTTCTGATTGATGTTAGCCTCCAGAGTCCTTCTCTGTGTACAGGTTCAGCACCAATCTCCATTTCTGAAGTGCTGGAGAGGAGAACACCCACAGGGACGAAGGGAACCACTAACATCCCCACGGACTGACCTGATCTGTCTTTGCCTTTCATTGTATTCATTCACCTATCAGTCTAGAAGGGGACATAGATCTGTGGGCCTTCTTACAAAATGTGCTCACAACAGAAAAACTCTCACATAGTTCGACATGTGGCAGCAACTGTATGTTGTATATCGTCATGTATGCAGTGACATGCATAATCATGTCAATGCAGCAGTACACCACAGTTGGGCCTAAAACTAGTGCCATCATGGATAATGCAATTTCACTGCATTGCTGTCCCTCTTAATCAAACAGCAGGATTGAATGCATTAATATCCCAAAGTCTGCAACATTAATGTCATAGCAACTATCATTATGGATTATGCTCACAGACAAGAGCAATACGGAAATGCTACATAAAAGGCAGCATGAAAAAAGTACTATCCCGGGCCTCTCTCTTTTCACCCATATTCCACTCTCCACTATGTAATGGCATAAAAAAGTGTGTAACAAGCTTTCATGGGAATATCTGTCTTCCCTTGTATTATTATAAATGTCACTTTACATCTTTTCAAAATGAAGCATCTTTACTTTCTGCCAATCGACACTCAATCCCAAACTTAATCTTAATACAATTTTAATTCAACACATTGGAGAACTAACCAATGCTGTATGGTATGTAGTATGCATACATTTCAATATATTTAGCGCCCGAGCACCGAAATTGGTGGGAGGCCCTATTGAAATTCAAATGATTATTAGGGCACGAGCACTGAATGGTGAGAGGCCCTATTGAACTGTAAGGATTTTTACTATAAATATTAGGGCCCGATCACTGAATGGTGAGAGGCCCTATTGAAATTGTAAGGATTTTTACTATAAATATTAGGGCCCGATCACCGAATGATGAGAGGCTCATTGAAATTGTAAGGATTTGTATTATTATTATTACCCTTTGGGAGGCTTTTTCAGGGTCTAGACATGCTCAGAAAGCTATGAAACTTTGCAGGAAATTCAACGTCTACGAATATTTTAGTATTCTGGAGAAATTGGAATTGTGTGTGGCAAAATGGCTCAACAGCACCCCCTGGAACCAGCCCCTAGGTTTCCCCTTCACCGATCTTTACCAAAATCGGGAAATGGGGTATCGTGACCAGTCATGAAAAAAAGTCTCAAGGAGCATTATGAAAAATGCAGCAGGAAGTCCGCCATTTTGCAGTTAGTGGCCATTTTGGCCATATTCCACATTTTCACTTTGACATACTTGTCCCAGGGCTTTCATCAGATCAAATTAAGATGAGTGTCATCACAACAAGAGGAGATAAAAACTGGCTTAAAAAAGTGATTTTTCCATCACACCGTGTGACCATGGCGTGGCATCAAAGTTTGATTAAACGCCATCAAAACACGAGCCTCTGTATCTCGGACATACATTGTCCAATCGAGTCCAAACTAGAACAAAATGTCTTGTTTTTGGAACGCCTTACACTTGGATGTATTCCTCCTCATCCACTTTGCCAAACCATGTCAAACTTTGTCAAATGGGTCTCAAGACATTGATAATGTAGGCATAAGATTATTGTGACTTTTCATCATGCAGATTATTAATGGCGTGGCATCACTTGACCAGGGCTTTCATCAGATCAACTCAAATTTAGTTGAGTGTCATCACAACAAGATGGAGATGAAAACGGATTTAGAGATCGATTTTTCTCGTCACACTGTGTGACCGTGGCGTCAAAGTTTGATTAAACGCCAACAAAACACGAGGCTCTGTATCTCGGACATACATAGTTTAATCGAGTCCAAACTAGACATGTAAGACAAGAGTCCCGGCCTGATGACATCTACACAGAAATTATGACTTGAAATCACAGCGCCCCATGGTGGCAACAAGAAGTGACATGTTTGATACTTTGATGAACTGCTCCTGGCTGATTTACGATATACAGCTCAAATGAGCTCAGTCAAGTCATCGGATCATGGTCAGAATTGGGACTTTCCTCAAACCGATGTAAACACTGAGGTGCGGCAGGAAGTACTTTGTTAATCCCTTCTGCATTATCCAACCGGCTCCAAACTACTGACCTATGATCACAATCGTGATCTTATCAGCTCCATATATAAATATTAGGTCAGGGACATAGGGCCACCTACTGATCAGTGTGAAAATTAAGTTGTGGTAACATTGTCAAATTGACACAAAATTGCTCATGCTATATCAGAGCGCCTACTTGAACAGATCTATATGTCTGTTGCAATTAGCAACAGACATATAGATCTATATAAATCTATATGCAATTAGCAGGCAAGGATCGACACCGCGTGACGGACACGAAGCGTTCATCCTTGCCCCAGAGCGCAAAACTTATGCAACGCCGAGACATGCGCTTGGTCATCAATCGCTCTCTCCATCGACCACAACAGACGGGTGCTCGGGCCCGCCAGTGCTACAACGTAGCCCTAGTTATCCATTGTATTTTGTTCAGATTTCAAATTACTTCATTTCCAAGCGTTGTAATAAATATATTGTAAATGTATTTTACAGTAGCAGTAAAACAATGATTGACATTGTGTAACATGTATGTAAAGTTTTGTCTTAAAAAATTATTATCATTATTTTCTAGTTACAGTTATGAACAAGTACAAAGCTGTAAAGGGTGAAAAGAGTGCAGTTACTCAGACATACTGTCTGTCAATCGAGTGGGTGTAGTTACTGTGACTACAGAACACAGGATAATGGTGGATGTTGGTCAGCTGAAGCCTAATGGAAGCAGGATGATGAAGGAGACAATGACCTTAAACATCAGAGAGCCTAGACCTTAACCTAGTAGAGATGCTATGGAATGAGCTCAGGAAGTCAGCCACTCCAGACATCTGAAGAATATTTCAAGACTGAAGTAGCTTTGTAGGAGGTATGGTTGTTACCATTGGATGTCTCGATCATTCATGGGGTTGTTATTGGTTATTGTGTTCAGATGACTCATCACATTTTATGACCAATACCTTCACAAAACCCGAACAAGTTTATGCTTCCACAAAGCATGAACATTGTATCAGTGCAGCTGTACTATTATAAGATATGCAATAATGTAAATGTCACCGTCTAATCAATATACTGTATATTGACTCATTGTGGCATCAACTTCAAAGGTCATATCCATGAAACATTCATCATTCACATTACTGGTACTATACATTACAGTGGAGATAGACCCCCCCCCCCCCCCCCCCCCAACACCCCTATGTCCTGACTGAGTAACCACTTTGTGAGTGTCAGAGACTCCTGAGAGAGAGTGTGAAAACCCTGCGAAATTGTTTTCTGGCAGCTGTGATATTTAGTTAGCTATTCAGATATAAGCTATCCATCTTTTATGGTCTTTATGTTAAAAGATGCGAATATAACAATGGTAAGTAATGTTGTGAGCTTGTGAAATAATATCCAAGAACATATCACAGCCTGCAGTTTCAAATCAACTAAAGTTTTGTAGCTGTATAAATGTTTTGTACGTTTATAGTTTAAACTCAAATAAGAAAACCGTTGGCCCAACTTGGTGAAACACAAATTAATAATGTTATTTCAACAAACATTTTTACAAATAATAGTACAACAATAGATGTAGAATACTTAGATTTATACCAACTGAAGTAATTTTTTTTTATAAGTTGGTAAACGTTCTTTTTTATTGTGTGTATAACAGTTCGTAGCTGTAAAAATATTGTGTGATTGTGTAAATTAAAACATAATGCCGGAATATTTCTAACAGTGAGGTGAAGTTAAGTTACGAGCTACAGGTTAGGTTACGATGGCTACTGACCCTCAGACAAATTCCAACTAGGTTGTTCAGTTGGGGCAAAGGAGGACATTTCCTTGGTTGCACATTAAGCTGGTTTGTCTCTGTATTTGATTGAGTCGTGTCGCTTCCTCCTCTCATCTCATCTCCTCTGCGGAGTTTATACTCACCCACACACTGACACAAGGACAGTGAAGAGGAGATGCCAGGGAAAAGTTTGTTAACATGAACAAGGCGGTTGTCATGGTCTCCACCTCCTCTCCAACCTTTTCGTGTGTGCGTGCGTGCGTGTGGCTTGCCTTTCTCATGAGCTCTGGCAGCTGGCATGACGGACGCTCATCCACCTAATCATCCTTCAGTACTGTAACCCTGGCTTTCCTCCCAGTCTTCGCCAGATCATTCCCTCCACTACTGTGGTATCTTCATCTGACTATCCTGAAATTGTACCGTGCTTTTTGTCCTTACCTTACGTCCTTTCTCCTGTCTACTGAGCCACTGGACCCCTCACTTCCACTCCTCCGCTGTTCTCTCTGCCCACTGTTTGATCCTTGCTACTATTCTCAGTTTGCCAATGAACCGTTGAACTGCCTTTTTGAGTCCATCCTGCATTCTGGGTTCAGTACTCCAGTGAACTTAACAGCGGTTTGTCGAACAGTGGTGACAAAAAGTGTGAAGACAGGGTTTCCACAACAGACCGCCAATACAAAATGAGTAGTATTAAACTATAAACTCATCACAAGTTATTAGAAACTGAACAGTACTGCCATTTACTTTGTATTGGTTTGTTTTGCTCCTGACTTTGTGAGACTGGTATTTTGACAAGTTGAAAAACAGTCAAAGATATTGTGCACACTCTGCTGCACTCCAGACAAGACGTGCACAGCCAGAAGTGAGCGATCCGGTTTCATGTTGCGGCACTACTGATTAATTACTGATTAAATGTGAAAATATTTTCATATTTGTAACTCAAATTCAAATGTCAGACTGAATATTCTATAGAATTAAGGTCAATACCCAAAGAAAAAATATCGGCCGACAAAATGTATTATTGCGGAAGGCATATCATAATATTTTTAATAAAGAGCTTTCTTTGTTCAGTTTACAGCTTTAGTTCTCTTAGAATGTCTTTCATAACCAGGCATAATTGGTATTGTCTAATGAAATCCTGACATTACCAATTTATTTCTGGGACCTGTCAAGAAAAGGTTTAATAGAGGCATTATTGCCAAACCAAAAACTGCAATGAAACATTCTGGGTGCACCTAAATTATGTGCTGGTACACCTAAATGAAAAGCGAAGTGCAACCAATGTTAAAGGTTAGTCTGGAGCCCTGTAACCATAGATTTGATATAACCACTGATTATCACAATAATTCTTAAGCAAGGAAAACCTTTTTTACTTACAAATTATATCTGTGTGGAGAAAACGTTTTCACACATTTCTACAGCTGCATACACACAAACTGTGGTATACATTTGCAGGCTGTACATTATTTGCAATAATCACATTAAAGATTTTTGAAGCAATTGTCTTTTCCTAAATGCAGATATTGTGGCCCCTTAGGATTGTCTTGAAGTATGGAGATAGTTGGGTTATCCAATGGAGATAAAAAAGACATTAAATTGATGGCAACAGTCTTCTATTCTTTGACAACTGGTCAAACATGATCGTATATTTCTCGGCATCAATCCCAGTTGAATTAGATATCATTATGAATTCTACAGTGAGAAAAAACATTATGTTAATTACGATTTTATGAAAGTGAATTTTTTGTGAAGTTCCTGTCAATTATTTTCCATGAGATCTCCTTGTTGCTTTGTATTTTATAAGTAAAGGAATAATTATTCTCAAAGAGGTTTTTTCTTTTCTCAACTTATTTCAAAATGTCAAGTTTAACTCACAGGTTTTTCAGCAGCCTTCTCTTAATATAGAGTTTCTCTTTGTGTTCTTTTTAGATAACTATTTAATCTAATTTTTAATTGTCTGTTTAGGACAGCTATAAGATGTTGACCTGTGGTGATGCTTATTGTTTGTGGAAACTCCCCATGAAAGAAAATGACCTCATCATAAAAGTCTCAAGGTTGACAATTGATCGAGTAGAACTTTGCAAAGAAACTGGGCCAGGACATTTCTCAGTGTACTGTGCCCTAAATCAATATCTATCAGCAATCTGAAATTAAATTCAGATTGAATCCCGGTTTCATCTCCGGGTCTAACACTCGCTGAATTCCATCTAATCACAGCATCCTAAAACAGAAGAGCCCAGATTTCTTATTTGATTTGACTCAAAGCTTTTACTTGTCAGATTCACACAAAAAGAGCTTGGGATTTCAAATTTTTCCCAGTACACCACAGTTCCAGCTCTCATCTCTCACAGCTGAATACAGTCCCTGGGAAGGTAGCAGCATCTTACCTTGAACGATGAGATGCACTTTTGTGGATTTTGGTTTCTTGTTTGTGAGGATGGAGCAGACGTAGGGCCCTTCGTCGTGGATGTCAACATTTTGGATCTTGATGCTGTACTCTGTGATGGCTGTGTTTTCCATCAGGATGACCCGGGGGTCCAGGGACCACTTCTCAGTTCCTGCGAACAGAATGGTGGTTCGATTGAGCCATGCCACTCGGGATACTTTACTGTCCACGTTGCATCTGGTTAAAGAGAAGAAAGGGGGAAAAAGGTTAAGGTTTTAAGCATGTACTCAGGAGGCTAAATACTTTTGTGTTTTGAGACCAATGTGACCTTGACCTTTTAACACAGATATCGAATCAGTTAATCAGTGAGTGTGTGCCAAATTATTTTCCATTGAGGTGTTCCCGAGTTATAAAAATCAGATTGACCTGGACCTTAGTCCAACAAATTCTAATCAGTCCAAGCAAATTGTAATAAAAAAACCTTAGGGCAGCCTCATTAAAATGAGTGTGAGGTCACCATGACATTGACCCTTTGACCTATGGCTACCACAATCGAATCTGATATTCAAGTGTCCTTGAATCTGTGCCAAATGTTAAAAGATTCCTTCAAAGTGTTCTGGAGATATTGTAATCACAAAACAAAAAGGAATGTGACCTTGACCACTAAAATATATCTGCTCATTCTTGGGTCCAAGTGAATCTTTGTATATCACTTTCGCGAGAACGGAAAGATGGAGGGACAGTAGTAAAGACTAACGATCTGTGGCAGTGGCTCATTACAGAACAAGAATGTTTTCTTAAGATCATCTCTTGTGCTTCAGTCCTGCTTAAGTTTATATTGAAAAAAAATCTATATATTATAAAATCTAGTGATCAATAAATATATCTTGTAATAAGGTCACTTAAAGTTAATGCAGATTTGAAAAACATTAATCAGGATTAAATAAATAGAACTAATATATCACAACTAAATTTATTACAATACATTTTTACATCATAAAAGTATTGAATTTAACAGCCACCCAGTATCCTAGAAATCACATTAATGCACAATTAAACTGTTTTGAATGGCAAGTTGGAGTAAATTGAAGACAATTTCAAAACCGTATGTTAGAGTGTACAATTTTTTTTTCAAAGAGATATTTAAATCACAAGTGAAGCAACAGATGAACATGATGCTGATGTGACATGAACTTGGTTTGAGCATTACTTCGGGTTCGTGCCTTGAGAGAAGGACATGTCTCTGTATTATATCTGAGGCACGTTCTCTATCACTGACTCATCCTTTCAATTACATCAGTCAACATGTTATTACTATTAACATAATAAGATGAGTAACTATATTAATTGCTCTAGCCCATAACAGCATGAGAATGGGACATGTGATGCCAGTAATCCTGCAAACCCAGATGATGGGCACACCGACATTGTTTTCCAGAGAAACATTTACCCTGACATGCTTCTATGCTGCAAGGGAAAAGACACTAAATACAAACTATAGACATTTTACATTCTCTTTAAACATATAAACAGCACCTATAATACTACATCAATATTGCTCTCTGATAAATCACTTTTTCTTTGCTAATTAAGTTAGATGCTACCTGCATGTAACTGTCCAAATTAAATGTTCTAAGAAATCCCTGTTTTCAAATTGCCTTAAGGAAGTGAGACCATTTTGTTCTGGATGTAAAACTGTTAAGTTTACAAGCCAAAAATAGTAGAACAATTCCATTAAATTGTCTTATAGATCTTTTTTTAAGAGTTGTTCTTGTTGAACAGCAGTGGGTTGCAGCGAGCACACACATTCATTTGTACCACTATGGAATTACATTAATTAGCTGCACTTGATACAGTCTGCAGCTGGTGATGTTAAAAAAAAAAGCCGCAGGCGGTGCTGGCTCGACATGAGACGCCTGCTCTCCACATTGCCAATAATAAGGGCAAAGGGAGATTTAAAAACAAACAAAAGCAGGTTAAGAGATTTGTCAACATCAGAGTTTAATAAACCTGGACAGTAAAACTGGGACCTGGATCCAAACTGGACCCAGCCTACTTGCCAACCCTACTGGTTATTAGTGAATTTAGCTTTGATGATGATGGGACTGATGTGTGTTTTTGAAACAGACTGAACACAAAGACCAGTGGTGGAGAAGTGGACCAGGATGGTTTAATACATTTAAATTATATATTGTTTATTGTTGTGACTTGTTTGGATCGACATTGGGATGCATTATTAATTTGTTATATAATACATAGAATGGAATACATCAACACCATATTAAATACAAAAGGTACTGCGCTTATAACTATGCAAATTGAAATAAATATATTGCTCGATTTTGGATATACTTCAAATAACATACTTCTGTATGTCAATCAAACCTGGAGCTGTTCACTACTGCTGATCACATGTGTTCGACCAGGTTAAAACAATAACTTTGGCAATAGCTATAATGGTAAAACAAAACAATATTGTGGCACATGACCATGCCTCCGGGGTCTCCCATACACAGCCAGAAACACAACTGTTGCTTTACAGCATGACTTTATTCATACCATACACACGTGAGAAAATATAAATTAACTGAACTCAAAAGTTTGAGCTTTGCTGTACAGTCCTTTCCAGTGTCTCTACTTCCGCGTGTGTCTGTGTCTCAGTCCTCTGCATGCGTGTCCTAGTCCCAGCTTACAGCTCTCACGTGCACTGATTGATCCTCTGGTCCAGGTGGAGCTGCTCTCCTAGCCGCCTCCACAAATACAATCTAATGAATGAGAAAACCGATCATCTGGGTTGTATATACCATTTAAAACCAGGATTTGAAAGAACTTTTATCGTTAGTATCAGTAAAAGAATGAAAAATCGCTTTTTGCGCCAGAACCGTTTTTGTTCCTCTTCTTCAAATAAATGAAAGTCATAAATGTGGCAGTTTGTATTATCTGTAAAACAATTTTTATTTATTTTTTAACACAAAATACCCTGAAGTTTGAGAAATCCTGCAGATGTGGAAAGATGAATTCTGAGCACAAAGCCTCAGCGTCTGTCTGATTAGTCAGCAGGTCTCAGCACAAGTTATCACACACAGTCCATATAGCGCATCAATCGGGGAGTTCCACACAGCGGGCAGTGTTTTTTCACCCCGGAGTGACACACAACATTCACAACAAATAATAAATAATAAATTTAGGTCCACCATCAACAGGTTGACACATCTCACCAAAAAACATGTGTGTGAGGACTGTGACTGTGCCAGATACAGGGAAATGAATAGTGTGAGGGGGATTTGGAGGAAGGAGCTGTTTATGTGGGGAAACTCACTATCGGGGGATCCGTCTGATAGTAAAGGAAGTCAAGATGGATATGCTGGTATATGGTTTGAGGCAAGTGGAATCAAACGAGAGGCAATCAATTTGGAAAATAAATCCACTCCATTCATTCATCATGTGGTACCACTCTGACTGTCTCACAACAAATAGGAGAAGTTGGAGAAGTTCCCTTGCTTAAGAATAAGGCTTCAAAAAAGACTTTCAACTAGAAGAGGGATATTTACAAAGCCGAGAAGGAAAGTGAACTTCTAGTTGGAGCCTGCAGAAAGCAAGTTTGCACAAACATGATTTCTTTAGAGGCTCTAATAGTCTTAAAAGCAGACATTAAAATGTCTGTTTTTTATTTACTCTTGAGAAGGATTAATATCTAACATGAAACTAACTGCAAAACTAATCCAAGCTAAGACTATTAAATCGATGTTCCACATACAGCAGGAATAACTGGAGGGATCTCTGCAGAGCTACCAGATTTGTGTTGTCAACACTGTGTGGTCTATTTTGAGGAGATTGATATACATAGAAAACAGAGTTATGACTTTCTAATCTGATAACTTTCAGACTTTGCTGGACATTGTTGGTTTAGGTATTATACAAGAATGAATAAATGTCTAATTTTAATTAGAATAAATGGAGATATATCTTAATTGTTTAATTCATTTTGTATTCAGATTTCATGTATATTAAGTAGTTAGATAATTTCTGATTTCAACTTGCTATGTTTGAATTACGTGATTATTTATCAATTCAGCAGTTATCTCTCAACCCACTAATTCTACAAACATCTCTCTGTGTAATGTATATATAAACCACACACCTGACAAGTAATGAAGCAAATTCAGTTTCATTCTATGAATATTTACTATAAAATATTCATTGCAGATAAACCAGGCAGGATGAATGCAATCTTGAGCCCACAATGTCCCACAAACAAAAAATCTAAAAAAGTGACAGAATATTGTGCAACTGTTTGAGGAAGACTCACTAATGACAAGGCATAATTCTGAAGGAGCTTCAGAGCGTCAACAGCAGCCAAGCAACTGGTCCTTTCCACAGAGACATGTTTAGAATGGCCACTGCACTAGTCAATTAAACAGTGAGAGGTTAGGGGGCCCCATATTCCCCAAATGAATGCACAGGGACTGTTCTTTCACACAAGTTATCAGGTAAAGCGAGAGATGCTCCTGCAGCCATGTCTGTCAACAAACAGATACAATTATGATGTTAATATCAAGGCCAGCACGACATACTTGAAATCCCCTGCACACACTTAAGCAGCAATAAGCACTCAGCAAAGTGTTTTCTTAGTATAGCGATAAATTAGGTAATAAAATGTAAATAGCATAGGTTATTTTCCTCTCAGGCTATTTCCCTGGAAGGTGCCACTGTGTTGCTGGACAACTCAGCCGAACACATGCCAAGTGCCTGCATAGGAGAAAGGGCTGCAAGGTGAAAGTGCAAGAAGAGGAAGATGTTTTTAGTCATTTTAGTAGTTTTCCTCTGTGTGCAGGATGAGGGCAAGTTTTGTTGAGAGTGATGAGTTTAGTCCTGATTCATATTCATAGAGGTACACAGAGTCACACTAGGAGCTGCTCAGTTCAGTCCTCCTCTGCAGGCCACTAAGTCCCTCCCGATGAGCTACCAGAGGTTAAATGCTCAAGGGCACCTTGTCAGTAGCTACTCTGGAAAGAAGAGCACAGTTAATCTTTTATTTTTTTTCCTGTGGTACTCTCAGCTGCTCCAGGGATTCAAACCATTGACCTTCCAGTGTATGCCTTTGACCTTTAGAGGGGAAACTAGGCCACTCACCTGGAGGGATATCTCTTTATCCAGATAGCTTTTGGAGGATTATGTTTGTCTACCCCAACAATAGTTTGTTTTAGGTTCTAACAACCAAGAAAAAGTCAACCACAACAATTATTCCAACAAAATCCAACGAAACATGGTTAATTCCAATGCTCTTTACTGTGCACCACAAACTCTGACTGAATGTCATTGTAATGGGTGGACAGCGAACATTTCTCCTGCTGACATCTTTGGACCTATGATACACAGACTTCTGACTGGATATACTGTTTGCTATATGTACTTTCAGGAGACTGTCCTTGAAAAAAGGGACACACATTGTCCTAAACTACATAATGCTCTTGGGTCTAGTTGTCTCTTCAGTTGCCTGTTTTCAGATTTTTGTGGATAAAAGGCACAGCAGAGACATCCAGATACTTTCTTCTCAGCTACAATGGCACCATTGTTCAACTGGGACCAGGGAAAAATCAATCATAAAAACAGAGCATAAACCGATTTCTCTACTGGAAAGAGGCTCACCACACCAGAATGTAATGCTGACATGATATCTTGCTGGAAACCCGGTCTGTTCCTGATACTAATGTTGTCGCTTTTGGTTTTTGCAAAACTTGAATAATATTCATTCATCCAAAGAATGAACTGAAGAAGTGACAAAAAAGATAGCTGTCTGTTTAATCACACAATGCATACGTATTTGTAAGGAATTCCTTTCATTGTAATCATAATCCAATGGTTACTTAGACCTGTTGCTAAAAATCTGTGTTAATCATTTACTTATTTTGTACATAGTCGTGACAGGGGTTTTACTCATCAGAGTCACTTTGCTGACATGATGGGAAGATCTCACCCCTTAAGAGCAGACAGCTTTCAAATTGGCTGAGAGATCCAGCACTTGGAGAGAGGCCAACAATGGGTGGCCCTGTCACAAACTGTCCTGCCGCAACACTCAGCTGACAGTCAGTGCACTTTTCTAAATTGCACTTACACAACGAAATGGTTTGTGCTTGGTGCCTGTTGTGATGATGGTTGCTTTTCAAAGCAATTCCTGCATGCTCTCTTGAGTGCTCAACCGCATCATGGTGGGAAGATATAAAGTCATTGCTGATCCAAGGATCATCGCAGCACTACACCCCAATTCTTAAGATGATCTACGGTTGATATAATCTATCTATTTTAATTTGCTTGATTCTTAACCTCCCTTTGTAGTTTTCATTATTCAAGGCATTCAGCAATCCCCACACTGGATTCAAATAGTATGTGAGATTCACAGGAAAAAAATACAGCATTTAATCAGTTACTGTTGGTGATTGTATCTCACTGATAAATGATATTTCACTCCACTTTATCTGTATAACACCGCTAACATCACAAAACCAACATCTCCTATCTGTAACTGCACAATGAATGGTTCCTGCATGCAGAATTCTGGGATATGCAGTATCGAACTACTTCTGCTGTTAGCAGTGGTCTACAACAGATTCAAATGACTTGTGATAAGGAGTGAGCTCACACTAACGGCCTATTTTTTCAATTACTTATTTATTATACATGACATTTAACATTTAGAAAAGCATGTCTGTATAGGTCTCAAATGGTAAACATAACATAATATAAAATATTTAATGGCTAAAGGGAAAAACAAACAAAAAGACAAACAATTCAAAATAATTGGTTCTAAGATGCATTTTAGAGGTAAATTAAAAATAGTCGGATAATATAAAAAAAAATTGAATTGAAATGTCTCAACAACTATTTCAATGTCATAAAATCTGGTGAGCAGTTCTGCAGTTGGTTAGAGAATGTTCTGAATTTTATATAAGGAGCAAAACTTCATTAGCAGCAGGTTGAGCTACAATATTCATTTCCTAAATAAAGCGACCATGTATAAGGCTCTACTGTGCCAAAGACCTGATTGTCTCTCTAGAAGGGCTTGGTGCTAAAACAGTATCAATAATTATCAAAATGATATTTACCTCAAATATATACTGGTGCAATGATCATGCCTTGTGCAAGCTCTACGTTTAACTGATCTACCTCAGATTTGTCAAATGTAATCTAAAATTAGCTTTTGGAAACTGTTGGAATTCTCTCCTTATAAAGAAGAGTTTAAAACCACAATGTTCACTCAGGAGCAACAGTTAGGCTTTATTTTTAAAAACTAGAATTAATTGTGCTAATTATTGATACTGATTCATATGACTTTTTTCTCTTGATATAAGTGTATCTACATGGCCAAGCCTTATCTATGTCCTCTCTCTCTTTTGCTTCTTTATTTGTTGGATATGTGTTACATGTTGATACTGGAGGAAGCCCGTCAAGGTGCACAAACACTTTTACTCAAACGTGTTTACTCTACACCAAACACAATCGTCAGCATTTCCAGGTAGGTTTACAATTTCAAAGTGAAGGACCTTGTTGTCAGGTTCAAAGTAGCAGCCGCTGGTGAATGAAAGGGCCAAATGGTGGCTTACATCTACACCATTGTTGTCAACTGTAACATGGACCAGGTGAACAGGAAGTTGTAAATTATTTTTTAGAAACTAGGACAAAAATGATAAAACATAATAGAATGCACTCAACTCATGCAATAATGGCTTGAAAATATTTTTTCATTTTTCTCAGCAAAACTTTGGGAACATGTTTTTCACAAGAAAAAAAGTATCAAACGTGAGCCCTTGATAAACAGTAAAATCCCCAGAATAACAATCACAGCAAACAGATAGGCTACTGTGCTTTTATGTTTTAGACCTAGAATCTTCCTCGTATGTGTTTGTGTATGTGTGTGTAAATATTTCATGTGCCATCAGACACACAAAGCAAAATGCTGCTTTTTCAGTCAGATTCGATAAAAAGACAAAATGTCTCCAGTATGCCCAGTGCTGCTGTGAGGAGTGTGTACTAACAGACAATGACTCACATCTGTGAGTCAGCTTCATCCTTATGCGTCTACAGGTAAAGTCTAACACAGACACCCAATAAATAAAAATACTTAGTGTGACTGCATGTTTTGACACCCTTCAGTGTGGTCACCAGTATGTAAAATATATTGTCATGTGAAGTGCTATGTGCTAAGGATTCAATGAAAATGTCCCACTGCACTGTGAAAAATTATTCTTAACAGCCAGCAACTGCTTGACATAAACTTAATCTTCTCTGGAATGATCGTCACAACACACTGCCCGAAATTTCAGCACCGTTGTAATTTTCAATTTACTACAAATCCACGCCAAGTCTCAAATTTGCATATCTTTAGCATTCTCTGGAAATCTGTTTGGAAAATGTGCTTGAAAGGAGAAGGTTATGACACGGGAGCCCTCGCCCTGCCTCGTCCCCCAGAGAGAACGGGTGACAAAGCATTCATATTAAAGACGGATTATTGTTTTCTCACCACACAATGCCAAGCCTTCAATCCAATGGACCACACTGGATGAATAGCATTACTCATACTGTCATTTCCGTCTGACACTGCAGGGTCAGAGGAGACAGCCATGTGGGGATCCAGTTCTATCACAGTGCTCCATCAAAGTCGAGACGTGAATCAGAAATTGTGGAGAAATACACCCCCACCGGAGAAGTGTGACAGACATTTTAAGTACACAGCTCAGCCACTGACCTGCTGGTTTTACTCCCAGCTAATCATTTCTTTAGCTTGGCTGTGACGGCTAAACACGTTTTTTAAAGTATTTTGAAACAGAAGATGGTTAATTTACATATAAATTGATTGTAAACATAGTGTAACATTTTGATATACAACAAGGGGGTGTCAAAGTTTGAATATAGTTTACTTTTCATCAGAACCACACCACATACAAAGCATTTTCTGGATACCTCAAATTTAATTCTACTCAATAGTTTAAAGTTTTCTCTAAATCTGTGTATAAAATAAATCAATCCATAAATACATTGCATTGCTTCATGCTACATTGGCATGTTACACTATCCTCACTGTATTACATTGACATTCAGGTATAGTGGTTTACATTGACTGCCTGGAGTGGACATTGTGTCTTAAAATCGATGGTGTCTTAAAATTGATGTCGTGCTGACCACAGTGACCACAGCAGCGTCTTTGCTTGCTTATAATCGGTCAGCTGCTAGGAGCAGAACCCTGGTGACAGTGACCTTACAGATTTCATCAATAAGAAACATTTTGCAGATCAGTTCAATATACATGTTATATCTCTATTTTAATTTCAATCCACTGCACTAATGCATATATAGCTGAACCAAGGAAATGTTTCATAGAGTGGGTCTGAAAAGAAGAACTCAGTGAAAGTCTTGATGGAGCCTAATTAACTGAAACCGGATTTCTCAACAGCAACTGATGGCTAATTAGATCAGAAAGTTTGGTCTTAGAACTATCCATTCAGTGTGTGCAATACTTAGGCCAGAGGCAATAAGCACTCGACTGTAAAGGTAACTGGCAAGTTAATACAAAACAATTCACCTACTTTTCATTTTGACAAGTTTGATATAAAGTGCAGACTTTGAAAAATACCAAAATGATTAAAACCAACATAAACAGAACCACTGCAATTAACAATGTTGTAGATGAGCAAACTACACTGCAGACTCAAAACACAAATTGATGAAATCCTCTGTTTGCTCAGCTTCCCCTGTAAATCTCCAGTGTGAAATGTAGAGTTCCTATCATACATGCTACACAGTGATGCAGAAATAATTATACTATGCAGATGTACTGAAAAAATTATCATTCTGGCTCATTGTGCAGCTGTAAAAAGGACACAAGTAACTATTTCCATGTTACACTGAGCGAATACATTACCATGGTAATTTAGGTGAGACTTATTTTAACCACCCTCATGGAACATAATTTCCTAAAAATGTAACAGGCTAATGTGAGTATAATTTCAATGGCTAAGGCTAAGCCTACATGCAGGTATATAATATGCAAATGTTGTGCGAAGTTTAACTTTTACTGCAATAAATCCCACAAAAAGTTGTTGTGATTGACTTCAATGTGCCTTAGGGTTTGGCAGCCCCTGGGTAACTATCCATCTTGGACCACCTTAAGTAGCCCAAATTTTGCCTCCATCATGATTGGACAAAAATATGTAACACATGCAGTTTGAATAGTATTTTTAACAAACCCAGAACAAAGAAGTGGTACTTTGCTCACTAGAATTACATAAGTTACTTAAGTGACAATTTTACTGCAGCAGTTTGAGATGAAATCAAGTATCTTTCTGACCACTCAAAGGTTGAAGTACATTTTGAAAACAACACTGACATATCTTCACATTATAACTTCACATGTCGGCAAACAGTTACTAATTTCCAGATCTTCCAGAACAACATTTTCATTACTTTTGAGCAGCAGTGTTTGTGTCCATCTTATGAAGTCCAGGATTCCCTCCCTTATAACTCTCTTTTTGGTCTCAACCAACCCGTGATGCAGTTATATGGCATGTGTACACTGGCATTTTACAACTTTTTATCTTCACATTGTTATTTGATACAATGTCATTATCAAATATCAAGATTTCATTGTAATCAACTTACCTGCTGCATCGCAAAATGCTTAATCACAACCTTAACAGTTTAAACTAAACATAATTATTATTTTGTGATACTTGCCCTCTCTTTGTTTACAAGCTCGATTAATATTTTTTTATGTTGTATATTATGAAAAAGTATTAGTAAACCTGCCCTTCTTACAAATTACATTTGCCCTCACATTTTCCCATTTTTGGAAGACTTAGTCTGATTAACAATTCACAAGAACCACCAGGGTGGCTACATATGCTGGAAACACACATTTTCTATGAACACAAGGTATTCAAAAGTACAATTAATGATTACCATAAATTATTCATCATTATTCACTTATTATTCATCTATTCAAGGTCATGGGTACTGGCTGGAACATATATCAAATGGATCCTACTGCCATGTCACAATTAATCATTAAGAAACAGATAACTGGTGGGCGGCCTTGAGGCTCATGTCAAGGATTCTTAGTCATTACAATGGTGGGTGTATGCACAGACAGTCAGACAGCTGCGAGTGTGTATAGTGTCGGTCTGATAATGACCATGACTACACCATTAGTGTTGTTTCTTCTGAAAAACAGCTCAGAGATAAATAAGTGATGTCGGTTAGAAACAAACAGGTATAACACTTACTGGAAGTAGGAAAACACCTGAGATGCTCTTGCACCATTAATAATCACAAACTCTGCAGTCTCAAATATCAACAAGCAACAATTACTGAGGAATAATGTCCAGTTAAATATAGGTGAATGACTCCATGTCATACCCCACTGTAAAATCATACTATGCTGAGCGGCGGAACATGAACAACAACTAAACATTTCCTTCAGTGGTCAGAATGCCTACTGCTTCAATGGAATTTACTTTTATATAATGTAAACTTATATAGTGCTTTTCTAGTCTGGGACACCACTAGAGGCGCTTCACACTACAAGCAATATTCACGTGCAACATCAGGCCCCATGCACATAAAATGTGTCATATTATGCAATTGTATTTAAGTACCATAATATCTAAGTGCCATATAAGTGCAACAATAAAAACATATTTTTTTTATTTTTATTTATAGTTTTTTTTTTTTTTTCCAAATTTTAGTCAGAATAGTGTTTTTAGCCTGCGAAAGGAGATGTCTATACTTTCTCCTGTCCTGATGTTAATGGGGAGCTAATTCCACCATTAAGGAGCCAGGACAGCAAACAGTCGAACCCAATCCGTTCAAAGCATAGAACACAGTACTGCTGTTTTGAAATGGATGCGGGAAGCCACTGGTAGTGAAAGGAGCGGAGGAGCGGAGTAGTGTGAGTGAACAAAGTAGATTGAATCCCAGTTGAGCTGCTGTATTCTGGATGAGCTACAGAAGTCGGATGGCACTAGCAGGCAGACCAGCCAGGACGGAGTTACAATAGTCTAGGCGTGAGATGACCAGAGCCTGAGCTGCCTTCTGACTGAAGGGGACATATTCTCATGATGTTGTGCAGCATGTATCTACAGGAGCAGGTTGCTGCAGTAATGTTGGCCATAAGGGAGAATTTGTTGTGTGTCATCCCCAGATTCCTTGCAGTCTGGGTGTTGCCGGTGGGAAGGAAGGAAGAAAGGAAGGGAAAGTAGTTCAGTCTTGTCAAGGTTGATTTACAGGTGGTGTGCAGACATCCACTGAGATATGTCAGTTAGACAGGCAGAGATTCAGGCTCAGACTTGCTCATAGACAGCGAGGAGGGCAGTCTTAGTTGAAAGACTAAGACTAAGAGGGAGATATACTGGGATGCTTTGGAAGACATCTGAAGACTTGGTGGTGACAATTGCTTGTGTTACTCTGTTAGCATTTGTATATTGTTTACCCTTCAGGTCCCAATGATGCATCAAGTCTACATTAAAATAAGACATCAGCTCCTCTCTGAGTTCTCCTTTCACCAGCTTCCAGGAAACTTCCGTCACAGCTATGACGTTTTTCCAAAAGATTGAATGTCAGTATCTGATGTTAATATTGAATTTATGGTCTAATGGTGCTCACCTCACCACACATGATACATATTGAAACTACAACAACAAATTTAGCAACTCAAATGAATGTCACCTTCGAGTCACAGCTACAAAGATCTCTAGTTTTGATGGGTACTGCCAAACAACTAAAGTTTTGGTGAAAGGGATCTCTCTGCAGAAATTAAATATGAAATAATCCTAGTAATTTTCCACTAATGTGTGATCATTGAATTGTGCAAATTGTTGTTTTTTTCACAGGAGAAATTGTAGTTGTTTTGAAATACTTTATATTTAGAGCCGGAGTGGGTCCTCTCTACAGAGGCCACCATAGTTTTTACAGAAGTCCAAACTGGACAAACTAGACACCTTTGATATATGACAACTGAAGGCTACCACAGGTTCTGGATGTCCCTAACTCCTACACACTGAGCTTTTAAACAAGGTAGTGCCTCACTAACCCCACACAGGACCAGTCCAACACTCCACAGATCATATAGCTTCCTCATTCAAACACTGACCAAGTTCCACCATCACTGTTAAAAGTATGATTGCCCTCAAATTTATCCCCCTCCTACAAAGGAGAGGATCCAAAATAATTGGCAGACAAATAGGTGGTGATGTTTCTGATATATGTTACAGCAATAACAGTAAACAGGCTGATCAACAATTGAAAGAAATGCACACTGAGGGAAAAATCACCAGAGCAGTTAGTTCTATGATAAAGCCTGACAACTCCAAGGTTAGGCTCACTAGTAAGGAGGCAACGACATCAGTAGAAATTCCTACAGACCTGTTTCTGGGGCATAAACCACTGTAGCAGTTTTTATATATTTCTTTGTAGAATGATGGGGCTCAAACAAAATGTCACATTTGCATCCAGACAGATATTGGCAATAAATATAATATACAAACACCACATAATGTATTCATTCAAATATTTTGAGCTATAAGCAAATAACATTAGACCTATTAATTGTTTTAGCAGCTGCAAAGCCTCATCATCTGAGCGTACTTGTCAGCCCAACAAATAGAACAGATGGTTAAGAAAGGAAGGAAGGCTAAATCGCAACAATTAACTAAGGTAGTTAGTGATATGTGTTAATTAAAATGTAATCTCAGTGGTTATGGTATGACTCCTCTTCAAGATTCTGGTGCCCATGTTAATATTATTGACCTCTCATAAAACCTAATATACTTCTCCCAGCAGGAAGTGTGTCATCTCTTCTTAGAGATAGAGAAAGGGATCTCAGTGCAGTTAATAAACACCCAATACAATTTACTGGGCAACTTTTATCTAGGCTTTGCCATCGAACTACCTTACTGGTTAAAAGTGTTTTGTGAGACCAATACTGGACTTCAACGTGAATCAAGGGCTTAGCCTAGGACAGGAGGATGGAACTGAAGTTTCAGCTATTAGTGCTGAACTGCTTTGAGAGGCAATGGAGATTGAAAATGGCAAGCTGATGATTCAAGTGGTTTATAGTCCCTGAAGTCGATTCATATCCATGCACTGGTGAGCGTAGTAGGCATGGTGGTTATAATTTTGTCCTGGCCAGGTTGCACACATTAATTGTAAGGTTCATGCTGGTTTCATCCATCCTTTGGCACTCTTTTCGAGGTCAAACATCCAGACTGTAGCAGGATCGTCATCCATCATCACAGTGGACAATCCCATCTAACACAACATTCCTTACTTGGTATCATCCAGCCAAATAGTTAGATGCTTCTTGAAGAGTGAAATACATGACATGGTGATGACATTGTCCCTGTAAAGTCTCTGAATAAGTAGCAGCAGTGGAGGATGGCATTCTAGTACATCACTCAAGTGGTATTTGAAGGTTATTATTAGCAAAGAAATTTGTGTAAAAATTAAAGGCCTTTTTGTTTGTTTGTGTTTGACAGAAGGATTGGAGCTCAAGGCTTTGTATTGATAACAGGCTCCTGAATCAAAAGACATTCTCAGACGGACACCTCTAGCGACATACTCAAGAACTTATTGATGTGCTTGACAAATCTAGTCAGCTCTTCATTTTGGCACATGGAAATGACAAATGAACGCATTCATTACTCTCTGTTCTTGTATGATTGGTATGAGGTGCTGAGATGCCACCCATCTAGCCACTAGCATTGCTTGAGTGGAAAAAACGTAATTTACCCACGACACCCCACATTGAATGGTGCAAACAGCGGAGAAGTTCTTGAAGATGGATGACATTAAATCAATAATCAAAGTGGAGAAGTACAATGAGTTGTATGATCCTTGGCACATGTTGTATAAAGACAAATGTTGGGACACTGTTGCAGCGAATGTTGGAGCAACAAATAAGTATATGCTTTTATACTACTGGGTCAACAGGTGATATTATTAGCGCTGCACGGCAGATCAGCATCGCTTCAGCATCCGATGTGAACAGCCAAGCGCCGAAGCGCTAGGGATTAGCGCGGCGCTTCGGCATTTCTTCCGCGTCCGGTCTGAACCCGGCGTAATGCTAATTTATGACGCGTACTATGTTTGACATGCTCACCAACATTTTGGAGTAGAAGGGGGCCATGCAGCTGTTCCTTATCAAGAAACTCAGCATGGTTTTTCAGATTCAAATATATGTGTTTATATATATATATTTGGATTTTATCAACCAGGTGTGAAAAGACCACAGGTCACTGCTCTCACTATAATTAACCTTATAATTATCTCATTATCTTATAATAAACTGGTCTAGAATTTGTAGCATTTTGTTTCAATGTTTATTCTGACGTGTGCGTACACAAATGTGCATCGATAATGTTCAATGGTCATTGTGTGTGTAATTCTTAGTATTGAAGTGAAAATATATCAGCGACCAGAGCACATGTGAATAATAAATAAAAAAGTTTACTCAGGTCTGAGGAACTGAGACCTGAGTCACACCAGGTCTCAAGACTTTGTGTCTCACACTCATTTTTGTCTACCTGTTTAAGATGCCGTGGCTGCTTTAACAGACTCTATTCAAATGTTTAATATCTCTTGCCATTGCATCTGACTTAATATTGCACTGCTGTGTAAAAGACTTATAGGTCCAGTGTGTACGATTTAGGTGAAAGAGATCTATTGACAAAAATTATATATAAAAATAATCCTAGTGATGTTTCCATGAGTGTGTTTCATCTAAATTATACAAATAGATGTTACAATTTATATTTAAATACTTTATATTTATATCAGGGAGGGGGGGTCCTCTCTATGGAGGCCGCAATGTTTCTTGTAGTAGCCCAGACTGAACACCCTTTGACTTTTTATGACAACTGAAGGTTACCACAGGTTCTCTTCCATGTTTGAAAGAGGAGGATGAGCTGTAACTTGTAACATCCCCACTTTATGTCACTAAATTCTACACACTGAACCTTTCGGAGTGAAGTTAGAGTTAAATGATAAACATTGTGGCCTTTCCAATTTAGGTAAAACCCACTTATGTTGTGTATCTTTTAACTTTATAATATTATATAAGGATTTTCAGTAGCCCTGACATTAGGGTTCTCACAATGCAATTTATTAGTATAATTCTGCATAATAGTTGTATAATATGCATGTGTTGTTATGCTCAGTGTTGCTGCTTGACTACAGCAAGTGTCAGAACTGTAATCAGCTGCTATGACATTTGCTATGTCGCTTAGATGTAAATTGATCATGAATAGAGTGTATGCAGTTCCCTAGAGGTAAATAGGCAACAAAGCACTGGCGTAGCTTGTAACTGGCGCCTGACATGCAAACGGTTCCACCTCAAGTGACATGAATTGTCACTCGCTACAGAAGAATAATTCTCTTTGTAATTGAAAGCGTCCAGTGTTGCAGTTCTGCTGTTTTCACATGTTAACTGGGCTGTGTCAATGTTGTTCGCTGCTTTTTAAGCTAAGCCCATTTGGTGCACCAGATTTGTCTCATTCCAAAATTAAAAAAAATTCTTGGAGCAGCTATGTTGGCTTCTAACATTTAAAGTCTGTTTAATTTGTGGCAGCACCTCAATGAGTAGTAAGTCATAGCAGTGTTTTTTGTGGTAAAATGGTCTGTATTTATATAGCACAGTTATAGTCTTTACAAGAAAAAGTGCTTAACACTAGGACTAACACACACACATTCATACAGAACTTCTATATATAGCGCCTCTCTATCACACATTCCACGTTCACAGCACAGCCGTCAGGGGCAATTTGGGTTCAGTGTCTTGCCAAGGGACACTTGGACATTAAGACTTAAGAAGCTGAGGATAACACCACTGAACATCTTATTAGTGGAGACCTGCTCTTCCTCCTGAGCCACATCTACCCTACAAATACCTTTGCTTTTTTCCCCAGAAATGATTGACACGAGAAAACAGAAATTTAAAGCATATGTTTGTACATTGTCAGCTTTGGGGGAATGACATAATACATCTTGGATCATCGTCTCAAAGAGTCCACACATGAAGGGTAAATCACGATAAGTGCACCCTCCATAACATTCATACACCTGGAAATAATGTCCACTTTATATTCAGTTATATGTTTTTATACTGTCATTGCTGCTGTCCTTGTTCCTCAACACTCTACCCAAACACACATTTGCTAAAAATAAATCTATTTCACAAGTCACATCTCACCCTATCCAAACATATCACTCACTAATACTGTTAAAATCACAACGTCATTCACTTCCAACATCATCATTCTATCTGCGTTAAAATGCTAAACAGGAGTGACCGAGGCATCAACGTGCGCTCACTCCAATCATCGTAGTCACTAGAAAGTCTTTTGAACTGATTTAGTCGTCCTCATATTGATTACATCATGTCAGTTTCAGACATGTTCTCTGAGTGACTGTAACCTTTACAAATGCTGGGGGCCAGCAGTCGTTTATTATACTGGTGGGAGAAATAAAATGACACAATTTGGAATAAAATCAGCTAACAGAATGGTCATTTGTCCTGTATCAAGCTGGGGTATCAGATTTTAATTAAATAAGGGTTATTCAAGATTGATATGCTGTATTCATCTTAACTCAAACTGACATTCCAACTGAAAAGGTATTAGTATAAACAAATGATAAAATTGGAACTAATGAAGGTCGTACACAAACCATCAGTCAAATGTATTCTCATAAAACTAAATAAAATAAGCAGTGTCTGACACGTTCAGCTCTGTACTCCTGTGGGTAATATTCACAAACCCATAGGGGAGGAGAGTTGTTACCTACAGCAACCTGATATTCTCTGTTGTCGATCCAATAATTGGCTAGAAAAACCCCTTGGCTGGAGGTCTCAGCTAGTTTCAAATGAGAAAATCTAAATTTTCTTTCAAACAAAAATCTTTCCTTCAACATCCCACAGCAACCTTGCTGAGTACAGACCGTGAAGTGTGGTCACATGCTGCTACCCGTTCTGAGGTGCTACGGATAAAGGTCACCTCTGCATGCTAAACACAAACCTGGAGGAAAACTTGTTTTGCATGACCCAATAATTCTGCAACACAGAAGGGAAGCGCTAACTATGTCCACAGACCCACACCATTCCCAAGAGGTCAGAGCCAATAATCACTCACCTGGTGCAGAGCCAGTGAATTCAGCATAGGGGCCAAAGTGCTAACTAATACTTAAACTCCCAACAGCTGAGGGAGGGTCCCTGTCTGTTTGGAGGTCGCTAAACGAAACGAAATGTCACATAATGCTTATTTATAGGAATGCAAGATATCTTTAGCTGCTGGAGGAGTTTGTACAAGAGTGTCCACAGTCAGGTAAGACAGCTTTGCTGCATATATTTGTTTATAGATATTAGAGTATTTATAAAAAATGGCGATCTTCACCAGTCACATCACTGCTGATGGGACCTACCTCTTTACATCTTCATGAATAACATATTAACAGAAAAACAAAGAAAGAAAATAAATACCAGTCCTCAAGGGACAGCTGCATAGGAGTTGTCCAAAGCATATATAATTGTCATTTTATCATACTGCCACTCTAATAGCATCCTATATTTATTATCACTACAAATCTAATACAATTTTCATAATAATCATTTTCCACACACTGACGTATTCAACACCATTCACTGCCTCTCGTATCAACATCCAACTGCCCACAGACACACACTCATTGCAGATATAACATTACAAACAGTGTTGAGCCAATTCACACATTTAACTTTAACTTTAACTTGTTCAAAGTTTATTTCATACTGATGATAATTCTCAAATTTGTAAAGATTTTGAATTAAGTTAACAGTTCCAAAAATGAACTAGTTCATGTTAATTTTTTTTGTTATCTTGGCACACAAGTCTGGATGGCTGCAAACCAGTCACTGATTTGATGAACGACAGCTTTTCGAACTTACTCAAAGGCTGCAGATCTCCCACAATGTAGTCCAGTACAAGCTTGTCCACTTGTTGTTGTGACAACAGGTTCTTCACCAAATGCTCTGAGCCTCAATTGGGTGGATGTACTTTGCAGTTGTTGCCTTGTAGTCTTACCCTTCGTTAATTTTTTTCTTGTGTTCAACATTAAGTTGCAGGTACTCCCCTTGACTGCTGTGATGCTTCAACTCAATGTGTCGTATTAAATTTGATGACGTTCCGACTTGTTTTTTCAGACCCAGCAGTGTTCACTTGTTTGTTCATAAAACTGCTTTATATTCTCAAACAAACTGGCTGCAGCACTAGATGCACAGATGCATCTGTACCATAATTTGGTGCGTTGTAAAACAGTGGCATATAACGTGGGTGGTGTTTATTCTCGCAAGAGTAAACTGATTTGTTCTGTTCAGCGTATCACTTATTACAACTGCTTTGTGTTGTTGTCTATATGTCTGTCAGTTGTGTCTATCTTCGTTGTCATGTCGTGCTAATCATATTATTGGGGTCATGAATATCAGTTCTTCCCTTGTCAAGCATTTAATGTCCCAGGACACAATGCCTGTGTTATGTGTGTGTACTGGCTTCTTTATCAGAAGTGTGCATGGTTTATAATTCTGCGTAGGATCAATGCTGAGCCTACACAAGTAATCTATGTCGTTGTGAGCAATTACACTGGTGTTGCGCTGCTGTGTCTGTGTAACTCTGTATTCCTAAATACAAAACACTGACACTATGTGTTTGACAGAAACAGTGGTGACTGACACTGAGTGGATCATGTTAGCATTTGAAGATAATAAATGATGAACAAGTTACTTTATTGAAGTTACCTCAACAGAGGGAAGAGAGAAGTTGATGTGTGCGATCATTAAATGGTTGAGGAAGAAGGAGGGTGATATTTCTTTGAGTATGCAGCCACGTAGAAACATGAACAAGACATATGCTACCAAGCTGACAATCTAATTTCTTATTCTTATTTCATATGTTTTGTATAAACGCACCAAACACAATGCAAATTATTCACCCGGTGAGATTACAAACAATGTCCATGCAGCGACTGCAACTTTCACGTCTCTGGTCATGGATGATGCAAATGGTTCAAATAATCTATCGCATGAGTTGAGATTGAAACTCACAGGACAGACCCTGGCATTGACACAAGCTACTGGGTGATCAAACCAGCCACTGGTGAGCCTCAGGCTTATCTGGTCTCTCTAAACTGTTATAACTGTTGGTGGCATGAATTGCAAGAGTAACGAGCTGCAAATATATCTGTTAGCGTGGTTCAAAATTAGAAGTTCTACAAAAACAGCACAGTGTTTCTAGACAGTGTTGCGGGCCCTCAACAGGTGACCACATTCTCACAGCACCTGATATCCGGGTCTGGTTTAATACAGGGGAAAATATCAGTGACTTCAGAAACAACCTTTTTATGTACATTTACTAAAACCACTATCTTTCACTGACCTTAACTGGAATGCTTTGATTTCCTGAACCACAGACATGACTGTGGATAACAACATAAAATTACCTCTAAACATGACGCAGCCAGTGTAGTGATTGTGTTTCCTCCAAAAATGATCTGCATCTTTATATTAGAATATTCCTCTGGAAGAAGGACAGTGTCATATTTTAAATGTCTTCTTATCTTGTCTTGTAGCTTTGTAAGTTTCTTTTGAAAAGTGCTACATAAATAAATAAAAAAGATCATATAATTTCCATCCCTTTATGTATTTTTCATGTTTTTTATAAAATTACTTTGGGGTGGCTGTGTGGCACATAACACTGTTGAATAGTACAATGTAGCATAGATTCTCTGAAGCGACCATGATACATTTCTTAGGTGCATATGATGCACCTGCAAGTCTCATAACACACACAGATTGAATTTCACCCCCCAAAAAAGAAAAATGCCTCGAGGCTGATAGACTTACAAAAAAATGATGGTGTGTTCAAGGGCTGATGACAGTATAGTCAAGGCAGAGTAGCAATGCCTTTATAAAACCACCTCATGGAATACATTTTCTCCTCTGGACATCGCATATAAGAAAACAATGGAACGCCTTACACCACAACCAACAACAAAGTCAGCGCAAGGCTTTGTTTTCCATTACTGGCTAGCACAGGAAAATAAAAAAAGTAGTGCACTGCTGCAATATTAATCAGCCACTTTCCTTTAAGTGTGCTCCACTCATGCATTGCAGGCCAGCTGGCCTTTCAAGGTGAGAGTAATCTTGAATGTCACTTGTTGGAAAACACACATTTTCCAACCACTAGCACATATTATAGTGTTTGCATCAAGTCAAATCTGGGTATAATATTTTGATAAACTATAATATTATAACATATAGCATTCTAAAAACTGCCCTGAACGTTTGAGTTTTTTTCTCTTTTACAATATTGGAAAAAAAGACCAAGAGTAAATCATAATAACCCTTTTTTTAATCAACCTGAAATAACTAAAATACTTATAAAATGTAGATATAGATCTCTGAAGACAATCAGTCATCCAGGTCATGGTATCTTCGGAAGTTGTACAAGTGAACATAGGCAACTTGATATGCTTGTGTTTTTTTGAAGATGTTACACCTCTCATCAAAGAGGCCTTAGATGTCTATGTTCAGTCGTGCAAATCCTGAAAAATGTAGATTAACATCTACGTCCTCGCAGAAGGAGAAAGGAAAATCAACTCCTGAGTCTTTAGATATCCATTTTTCAGGACGTTACTCTGTCCAACAAGAATTTGTGATTTTCTTTGTGGATGTGAGCCTTTCAAACTCAGCCACACAATCTGTCTCTGAGTTTCACTAGATGAGAGCAATCAAAGCCACTGTGGCAAACACATCCTAATTTAAGCGATAGGAGATGACTCATTTCTGCTCTTAGTTCGCTTTATAGCTTTTGGATGTTCATCCAAAGTATCATAAATGTTTTGTGGTGGAATAAAGCAAAGTTATGAAAAAAATGGTGTCCCTCTAAGTAAACGTTCATTCTTTTTAACACCTGGTTAATGTTGTACTGGTTGGTTAAATAAATACAAAAAACTGCTTCGGCCTATGAGTGTAATCAGTAGGTTCATGGAGCTTTTATTTCTATCAGCCTGTGAAACTCTTCATTTTAGAGGTGAAAACATTCAAAATGTAAAGACTGAGTTTGTGTATAACTTTGATATAATATAATTCAAAAGCACGTCGCTTAAGTTCCTGTCACAAAGTCAACATATTTCCTGAAAACTCAGTCAACATTGTTACAGCATGCTATGCTAACTAATGACTTGTATAAAGACTAACAATATGATAGCTCCTAAAAAGTGAAGCCAAAACATCTGGCTCAGCCCCAGGTGGCTGGCTGCAGTAGCGGTCATCAACCCAGCCTCCTTCAAGCATCGAAATACACATCTTATACGCTTTTTCCAAAAAGGTTGTAGTTGGTGCAGGTGACTGTGGCTCAGGAGGTAGATCAGGGCTTCCACATAACAGAGGGTCTGCGGTTGGATTCATGTCTCCCCCATTCCACGTGCCAAAGTGTCCTTGGGCAACATACTGGACCCAAAATTGCCCCTGACGACTGTGTCAGCAGTGAATGATTAATGCATTATAAAAAAAAAAGTGCACTGGAAACCATTCACCATTTAATCTTAATTAACACCTGTATTTGAGGTGCTAACATGATGTGCTGTACCATCACTGCTACTTTACTACGGTCATAACATGCATGCAGGCATTTTGTGTACAATGTCTCATGCCCAGAAATAAAACAAATTAAAAAATTAAAATGTATCACAAGTGCAGCACAGTTACACACTGCTCTTATATGTATGGTAAATGGTCTGTATTTATATAGTATTTTCTAGTCTTGATGACCACTCAAAGTGCTTTAAAGTATATTGCCGCCATTCACCCACTCATACACACATTCAATCACATCTTTGAGCAGCACGTCGGGGGACACTGTCAGGACACTGGCATGCAGATGCGGAAGACTGGTATCGAAACGCCGACCGCTCAACCCACTTAGCCACAGCCTCCCAGTAACAGCTTGTATCAGTTCCATGTCCACATCTTAGAATTTGCATACGCCTTAGATGGATTACTAAAGCTAGATTATAACCTGAATAAGGCCAGTATCTTTAAACTTATGTTCATATGGTGATAATCAGATGATTATCATTATCAGATTATATGAACCTCATGATTTACATGATGTCCAGTGCCCATGCTCAGCATATAATTTAACATATCCCTTTCTGTGAGGCAGTAAATATGGGCCAAAAATAGTCCTGCGACATCTGCAGGAATTATGTTGGGAAAAAAAGGCAGACAGATGACAGGTGTGATAGTTATAAAGCAATAAAGCATACCAGTCCATGTGGGGAAGGGAAGTCAACATTATTTTTTAATCTCCCTAAACATAACCAAACCTTATTCATAGTGTTGTCACTATATAGAGCAAATCTTTCCACAGTGATTTTTATGTCATTTCATGGTACTTCTCGTAATTTGGCTGTGGATCGAGTTTGACTATCATGCAGGAGATCAGCATTAACGGTTTTAGATGTCAAACATTAATATAGGGTGTCCTTGCCATGAGGGCTACAGCAGTTGCACTAGTGGTTTAGTCGAGGAGCTTAAAAAAATACACTGGACTTCCCTGTGTTAATGGTCTGACCCTGTAACTGAAGATAAGTTTGTGGAACATGTTATCCAACCAAATGAAAATGATTGTTGCTGTTGCAAACAGCCGAACTCTGTCTTCTCACAACTGCACAACTGTCAAATCCGGCTGAAGCGGGTGAAATTGGCTCAGGAGATAGAGCAGGTCATCTACTAACCAGAAGTTCAATGGTTTGATTCCTGTCTCCCCATTCCACGAGGGGAAGTATCCTTAGGCAAGATGCTGAACCTCAATTGTCCCTGGTTGTATTATAGAGAAAGTGCTGCACACGGATGCACTGTATAAATGTGAATGTGAAAGGGTGACTGGCAAAACTGTGATATAAAGTGGTTTGGGTGGTTAGTCATAATTTATAAATACCTACTATTAAATTGTCGCTTTACAGAAAATAAGATGTCTAAGAAGAAATTACTCCTCTGCAACGTTAGAAAAGTGTAAAATAACAAATAACAAAAAGGCCTCTCTTGGTTTCACAGGGTAAAGTTGCATTGTTCAGGCAAGTTTGCCTGAACAGATGTCCCGTCTTTTCAAACTTCTCATATTTAATTAGCCTCTCTAAAGTTTATAATGTATAAAAGGTGGCTTTAACTTACTTTCTGCTGTTGTTTTTACACAATGTTTTGCATTATAGTGCATAGTAAGGAGGTCCATGTTGAATTTGGCCTCAACCTGTTTTCCAGAATTATGATAGCATTGTGTATGGCAGGTTTTTACTGAGGTGCTGTAGATCTTGTTACACCCACAGGTTAAACCCTCGACAGCATTCTTTATACTTGAAGCCATAAAATAACCATGTTGCAAACATATTGAATTTCAAATGTTAAATCAAAGGAATTCATAATGATCCTTATGCGCAGTTTATCAGAACAAAACCAAGTTTACACGCTAGGTCTCTCAGAGTTCATTTTCATGAGTTACAGTGTTTTTCTCAAATGCAGTTTTATCTCCGGACTGTTAAGTGTCTCAGATGTATTCCAACTTATTTCAAAAACATTCACAAACATGACATTTAGTACCTGCGCCTCTGATGCAAACTCTGTGACCAAATGTATTCTAGACAGGAATATGTCATCAAGTGCAACCGTGAGTTGTATTTTCAAACCTCTTTTGGCTGTACAGGCCTGAGTTTGTGATAAAGTTACACCAATGTAAAGCCAAGTGTAGCATGACTGACCAAAGTTACACCATTGGTCCTCTGGGTAAGTTTCCCCATTGGCTGATACACTTTCAAAACACATTTTCAGGAACAGGCTGTGTTACATTGCGTGAGTTTACATGCAGTTTGCCAACTTAGTGCATGTGTTGAGTTTTCAGTGTCCTCTTTGTGTATTTCTTTCCAATCAATACAACGCTATGGACAAAACTTAGCTCCTTCATGCAGAAGACAGTTGCCAGTTTTGCCCAGCGGGTGCGAGGCACACTTCTCTCTGCATCCGCTCTGTTCAATTAGTGGCAGAGAGGTGTAACTTGGATGCAGGATGTGCATTGTGTTATGGGCACAGCTGATTTCACACATGCACTGCAGCCCTCCACTTTTATGAACATTAGAATTAGAGAAGCTATTTATGTGAATACAAATGTCTAAATAAGTTGAAAAAGACTTTACTCTGGCAGCTCCCTCGTGCAAAGTACATATGATGTCTGGTCCAACATGCAAGGAGACGAAGGACTGACACTAGGGAGAGTGCTTTGGATACACAAACAATACTTGTGTTGCAACGACTCACCAATGTCATTCTACTGAGAATGAATTGTCAATCAATATTTCATCAAGTTACACAAGCTCTCACAATCAGCTGATACTTTCAGCTGCCTCAAGGTTAAGAGTTGTCACTTTTGTCATTTTTTAAACGTCTTTTGCTCAGTGATGATTGTCATTGTTTTCTTAGATGATTGTCATATGTTTTGTAGATGACTTGAGAGGATAATTGGGAGACTGATCAATTATTCAAGTAATAAATAGTTATAGCCTGGTTGCTGCTACCATTGTTCCATGTCTTCAATGACCCTGTGTCGGCCAATGATAAAGATCTTTGTGCTAAATCACACTCCTGCATATTGATTTATGGTCATGACTAATTATACAAAGCATAATGCAACTATATTTTATCTTCAAGGGGTTAAACATAACAGTTAAGTGCTTTCATCAGGAAATATACTTTCAAATTGCATGATATGTGAATTGCAATGGGCATCGTTTGATTACATACATATATTTACAAATATGATAACTTTAAGGATCATCACTAATAGTTAATGCTGTATGTACTTGTTCACCGCTATAGAAAACACTGGCACAGAGCAGCATGGAATGAGTTGAGTGGTGTCAGATCTGCCATTGGAACCTCATGTCCATCGTGTGGTCCGAGCAAGAAGCCTCACTCGATCATGAGATCAATTTAATGTGATTATTTAGAATTTTTTTTTACCTCTCATTCTTCCAATCAAAGCCAATCCTCAGGTCAGGTTTCATAAAAATAGCACAGGACTCTTATGTTATCTCATGGATTTCTAATGATCTAAGTTGTTCTGCAGCCACTCCATCATGTTTGCCAGAGGAGGATATATCTTTTACAAAGTAGACTACCTTTCTCCTGGGTGATATACCATGCAAATCACTCAAAGGGACTTTATGACTAAGGACTTGATCCTCATTTACAACTCATTTTTTACAATACAGGCCATTTAACATACAGGGTATTTTGGACCTTTGAATTGATCATACAGTTTTATAAATCAAATGAACGTAACCAAAGGCTTAGCAGGAAATGGGGTACAACTCATTGATATGTATTTCCAATCATAATTTATCTCAATAGATAATTTCAATCCAACTTTGGGAATTCCCTGACCAAAGCATTTTGAGTCAGACCCATAGGGAGCTCCAGAAGTACCAGAAAATGAATTAACCTCCTAACTTAGTTGATAAAATTCCTGTTTTCGTGCACATTGATTTGTATCAGTGTGCACCAAAACAGAAATTCTAAAGCAGGCGCACATTCATTCTAATCACCTTGTTGGTGGTGCTATATTGATTGATGGCAGACGTGTTTTTTGATCAAAGAAATTCTGAAAGGGTGGGGCATAGCAGGAAATTGACCGTTACTCAAGCTGTCTCAAAGGGAAGTTTTATTAGAGGAAAACTAAATAAACTGGTGCTGTTGCAGCTAAAAAAGGGGCAAAAACCCAACTTGGTACCATAATAGCTCATTCCAGTGCAAGGTGCATTTTTCTCTTATTCTTTTTGGAGGGAAATATTAATAAAGAGCACTGAGGTATTTATTATTTCATCAATGAACTCCATTATCAAACTTGCAATCCACTCATTGCCGCTTGTTGTTTAAATGTTGAACACAATGAACTCACCTATATTGCAGCTAACAGCTATATTTTTCAGTATACGCTGTGTTTGCAGTCAGCAGTCTAGAAAAAACATGTAAAAACATACTATTTATATCACACTGTTCTGGCCACAATAGATTCTGCTGAACCTTGCAATGGCAGCATAAAAGTGGATGACGGACATGTTGGTTGGGTGTTGAGATAAACTACCACATCTTCCCTTCACTCATTTTGTCAGTGATGAGAACAAAAAAGTACCTTTCACTTTGAACGTGCGTGTGTCAAAACATGATCATAAATGCTACCTTTGTGAAATGGGATGATTTGCAAAATCATACAAGATCTAGCATTTTGATTGGGAACCCTGCAACCTATATGATTTGTCTGTAGAGCTCACAAATAGCTGCCAGTCAAAACAACATGCAGGTTGGTAGGAATATTTAACAGCTTGTCACTTCTACAGCAAACAAAGCTATGTGCACTGTGTCGGTGTGTGGATGAGGAAATGTTGTTAAGAAGAAGAAAGCTGTGCCCTTTGCAGCACCTCGGCTCACCCTTTTGAAATGCAGATGGAAATGGCATATTGGAAAAATTGCGGTCCGCTGGGAGTCCATGTTTTTGTCCAAGGGACTTTTTCTCAACACATTTACAAAATAAAATAAACCATTCAAATAAAAACATTCAAAAAAGCAGACAAAAAATCCCCTATTATTCATGTCCTTATCCAGTTTCTGGCATTTGTATGTGTCACATACACAGTTGTAACATGTTTTAAATCACAATGTCGCTGACCACACAGACTCTTTTTATATTTCCTGTTTGATATTTTGGAGTTACTGGTCACATTTACACAAGACACGATAGCGTGTTGTGGAGATCCTGTAATGATTCATACTGTTCTCATCCTGAGAGAGCTGTCCAAAAACAGACATAGCACATGTGCTTTTGATCAGCTCCCACAGAGAAGACAAAAGGCTTTGTTCTCATTTTGCCTCATCGAACGTGTCTGTACAATGCTTCTTCTCCTATGTTGCATTTTTTTCAAATATTATTTTAGGTCATTATCCAGTTTGCTGGTTTGCTGATGAAAAGCTTCGGTAATGGTCATCTATAATAGAATGTTGAATTTCCTTTCTTTATACATTCCATTTGAGAGAGAGAGAGAGAGAGAGAGAGAGAGAGAGAGAGAGAGAGAGAGATTTGATTTTTCACAAACACTTGTTTACAGCATTTATTCAATAAAAAGAAAAAAAGTGCTGCTGTTAAAAAAACTCAGTCTGTTAAAAAGTGTGGAAAGGACAGCTCATTGTTGGTGACGGTGCAGAGGATGTCATTAAAACACCAAATTCTTTTAAAAGACACGAGATCAGATATCATCGTGTCGAAACCGAACTCGAGTCTGAGTCTGGCCCGGAGGTTTACCACCCACACACCCCCGCTTCCTGCCCGTTCTTGTTCTCTACCCTGTTTTTTCTACTAATGTAAATGGCCATCTTAGCCTCACCTGAGAGGTGGTTCAGGAGCTGCCACTTATCTTTATCTGTTTTTTTGTAGGCAGCTCCCATGATAAAAACCTTCTCAGTAAAAGTGACGTTAAAATCACTAAAAACCGCAGTTAAAAGAGCGAAGAAACTTGTCAGTCTCTTGCACTCACTAAAAACGTGATAAATAGTTAAGAATATAAATAAAAGCGTTGGAAGCGACGGCGCCGTGTAAAATTCTCCACTGGAGGTCGCCTGTTCTTTTCTTGAGGGGAGGTTTGTATAAAATCCTCCACTGCGGGCAGGGTCCATTCTCCCCCCACCTCCTTGACTACACAGTGGGGGGTCTGTTGCTCAGTCCGGTCTGGTGGATGCTTTTCACACAGTTCCTGTAAAGTGTCTCTTTGTCCATTTTGTATAACGTTAGTTTGTGTGTGTTTATTTCAGTTAGTAGGGGGCCGGTCTTTTCTCCCAGTCCTGGGCTCAGGATAATTTTTGGGTAGGGGTCTGCAGCCTCTGGTGTGGTTTCCCCCCTCTGGTAGGCCCTCAGGAGGCCCTTTTCCTGGATGGAGAGCCCTCTGGGTCCAGAGCTCCAGGATTCTCTGGGCCATCCGGGTAGACTGCAGCCCAGCTGCTGTAGGGTCACTGTTCCAGACCGGGTCAGCGCCGCCATAAGGCCGGGTGTTGATGTGCCGCTGACGTCCAGTCTGGCTCCATTCACAAGTGGTTCTCTCAACAACCAGTACAGAGAGTCTGCTTTTTGACACCTTTTTTTGTTAAAAAGGGCCCATGATTTTCAAAAACACCTTGATAAAAAGGAGGCAACCCACTTAGTTTTAATAATTTAGAATCTGTTAAAAACAGAGCATCATCCAACCCCAGGTTATTGGCACGCCTAAGGATGCAGCTGGCCACATCTCTCCACACCAGATCTGCTGGACCTGTGAGGTACTTTTTAATGAATTGAAGTCTAAAAGTTGCAGTCCGGCTGGCCAGGTGGACAAGGCCCTGTCCCCCCTCCTCCCTGGCTAAAAACAGCACCCCCTGTGGCACCCAGTGTAGACCCCCCCAGAAAAAATCCACCATTTTCTTTTGTAAATTGGAAAGCAAGCCAGGGGGGGGTTCCACACACATTAGGTGGTGCCACAGTTGGGATGCCACAAGATTATTTAAAACCAGTACCCTTCCTCTAAAAGACATTTTTGGGAGCAGCCATTTCCATTTTAACAGTTTGTTTTCTATTTTTTCTGTGACGTTCTCCCAGTTCTTCTTATGTATATCGTTGTTTCCTAAAAACACCCCGAGGTACTTTATGCCCTCCCTCTTCCATTTCAGGTTTTGGGGGAGAACTGGGAGACCGCCGGGCCACTCCCCGACCGCGAGGGCTTCGCTTTTTTTCCATGGCCGATGCCATGCCATGCTAAAATCATGTAAGATTTTGGCTAAAAAATCTACATCCGTCTGGTCTTTAATAAAAACAATAAGATCGTCGGCATAAGCCGATAAAATCATGTTGCCACTTAAACCAGGATAAAACACACCTTGAATGCTAGAACGTATTCTGCGGAGGAGAGGTTCCAGGGAGAGTGCGTAGAGCATCCCCGACAGAGCACAGCCCTGCCTGACCCCTCTACCCACCCTGAAAGGAGCACTCAGACTGCCGTTGATCTTTAACCGATCTCAACGTCACAGTACAGCACCTTGATCTTAGCTATGAAGCCAGCACTGAACCCAAACTTCCCCATTACTTGCCACAGGAAGCTGTGTTCAACACGGTCAAAAGCTTTTTCTTGGTCTAGGGAAATCAAGCCTATATCTACATCAAATGAACTGGAGACATCCAAAAGGTCTCGAATGAGGTGGACATTGTCCACCATGGACCTGCCGGGCACGCAGTAGGTCTGGTCCCTGTGAATGACCTGCTCCATAGCCGTCCCCAGCCTGGAAGCCAGTGTTTTGGACAGAAGTTTATAATCCACACAGAGCAATGACACAGGGCCCGCCGTCCCTGCATGCCCTGCAGGGCGGTCAGCAGCTCCTGCATCCGGAGGGGGGCAGCGAGCTGTGAGTTGCACTCTTCCGAGATCTGAGGTAGTTCTGTACAGAACTCCTCCCTGCCTGTGTTTTTTTCCTCAGAAGAGTACAGCGCTTCATAAAAACTCACAGCCCACTCTCTTATCTGGCGTGGCTCCATCAGCTCTTCCCCTGTGTCTGAGAGCAGGGTGTGGATTACTCTGCTCTGCCCGTTCTTTTTCTCCAGACTGAAGAAGAAGCTAGTTGGAGCATCCATTTCAGCAATGTTCAGGAACCGAGACCTGACTAACGCGCCCTGTACTTTAGGTTCTAACAGGTCGGCTAAAGCCATTTTTTTTTCTTTGAGGCTTTCAATATAACCTCAATTTCCGGTGGACTCACTTAAATGTTCTAGTTCCACTATGTCGGTCTCTAGATCTTTCATAGATCGGGTGGCGTCTCTTGTGACATTGAGGGTGTGTTGTTGACACAATAAGCGTATTTGTGTCTTACCATGGTCCCACCACTGCCTAAGATTAATAAAATCGCCCTTCCTCTGTCTAAAAACACCCCAGAAATACGTAAGAACATCTGTGAAACACTTATCGAATGTTAAAACAGAATTAAATGCCAATAGGCGCTCTTGGGTAAAACATTCCTGATAAACACATGACATAAAAGCAGGGAATGATCACTAAAACCAGCCGGCATGATGGCGCAGCTTTTAAAAATGTTAAAATGATGTTTAAAACAATAAATCCTATCTAACCTGGCTGAGGAGATCCTACTCTCTCTGATGTGGGACCAGGTGTACTGTCTGCAGTCTGGGTGCATCCTCCTCCACACGTCCACTATGCCATGAGAGCGGACCAGCTGCTTTAAGGCGTGCTGAGAGGCTGGATGAGGCTCTGCGTGGTTGCGGTCTAAAATCGCATCTTCAGTGCAGTTAAAATCCCCACCCAAGAATACAAAATCCTCCATGGCACAACTTTAAGAATCTCACTTATTTTCAGTAAAAACGGCTTCCTCTCTGCACCGGTTGCTGGAGCATAAACGTTAATAAAAACAGCAGTAAAATGGTCGAACTGAGCTTTGGCTAAAAGAAGCCTCCCCTGGATCACATGTTTGACCTCCAGCGAGTTCGGTTTAAAAGCCGTGGAGAAGAGGAAGCCCACTCCTGCGCTCAGGGAAGTGTTGTGACTTAAAATGGCCTCCCCTCCCCACTCCCTCCTCCAGTCAGACTCATTATTAAAATCACTGCGTTTCTTGTAAAAACATGACATCAATTTTTTTCATTTTCATGGTTTCATAAATACAGGTTCTTTTCTTTTGATCTCTTGCACCGTTCACGTTTAAAACCCCAACTTTAAAAACATCCATGTTGTTTAAAATGTTAGAAACAAAAACAGAAAACAATAAATTAATTAAAACAACCATTGCTGTCCTTTCCATCACTGCTCAGTTGTTTCTTAGCTCTGAGCACCAGTTTTTTTACTCTAAAAACTTCCTGGTCTGTGAGGCCAGACTCCTCTCTCTGGCTCATGTGGAATCTGGCCGAGGAAATAAAAAGACAGAGATCTGGGAAGTGCTCCTCAAGTTTCAGTTGCTGATTTTTTGTGTTATGTAAAAACGATTTAAATTTATCTACACTATGGGTTTTCTTTTTTTGACTGCTGTTAAAAGGCGGAAAGTCGCTGCTATCAGACACACACTCACTTTCACTCACATCACTCTCCATTTGTACTTTACTGTTTTTTGCTTCATTTAAAACTGTCCTAGCTGACCTCCTACGTTTTACTGTTTTCTTTTCTTTTATTGCTTCTTCCTGCATCTCCTCCTCCTCCACCTGCTCACTCCACACCATCCTGCCCTCAGCTGCTTCTCCTCCTCTCCTTCACTGTCCCCTCCCTCCTGCTCAATGCTTTTTTCTTCACCCGTGACCTCCTCCACCTGTTTACTAACCACACCACCCTCTTCCTCCCCTTTATCTCCCACCTCCTTCTCCTCTACCTCACACACAACATCCTCCACCACAACATCCCCCCCAACACCCGGTGTATTAACAAAACTCACCCCTCGTGATGGCTCGGTCACAGCCTCGGTTCTCCGCGGAGATGTAGGAGGAGATAACCGTGGCGCAGCGACCGGGCGGCCAGATGTGACGGCCAGCTCCCCGGAGGGACCGGCCAGCCCCGCGGCAGCCGGTTCCCCGGGGGGATCGGCCGGTACGGCGGGCACAGCCCGCCGGGCAGCGGGTCCCTGCCGCTCCGGTACCGGAGGAGCCGCGGGGGCTCCCGCCCCAGCGCTCGTAGCCGCATCAGGACCGGACGGAGCCGGTGTTCCAGTTCAACTGGCGGGCATGGCTTCTGGCGACATTCCAGATGTTGAGGCTGTTTTTCAGAGCCGGTGGCAGATTCGTCATTTTCACAAAGCGCCTGTGTGTGAAGTGCGGTGATCTACTGAAGGTAGATCACCTACTACTGAAGGTAGATCACCTTCAGTAGGTAGATCACCGCAAAAACCCTTCAGACAAACCTCGTCACACATGTGTCATGTTGACAACACACTCGACACACTTCGGACAGATCATCTGTTGATTTCACACAGATAAACAACACTTGCATTACAGAAACTACGAAAAACCAACACACCCGCTCTGTGATGAGCCGTTGGCTTGTTTTCATTCTCCGATGGCAGAACCTTATCATCGACAACAATGAGAACATCTTTTAAAATCCCGTCCGCTGACTTTAACCAGCAGCGACAGGAGGACACGTGAAGCTCCACACATCCATTAGAAGCACGTTCACCAACTTAACTCATGAAAATATCGCTCGCACTTCCGCCTTGTTGACGTGAGGGATGTTTACATGTACCTGTTGTTTGGTGTGTGCGCATTGTAATGATCACCAGCATCAAACAAAAGCACTTCGAGTGGAGCTGGTGATGCGTGTGTGTTCTTCAATGCTCCCTGTGTCTCCTATGAAGAGGAGCGTCAGATTATGTAAAGCCTGGTATTACGTTTAAAGCGTTTATTCTGTGTTCGGACTATCACCAGATGACATGGGCGTTACCTTAAAGCACATCTGGTGATATACAGCTGACAAAGCAAAGAACGAGACATTTATCTAACGCGCGATGCAAATTTCAGCGACTCGTGGCGTAGTGAGATCGTCATCAGGCTAGAAGCTTAGTGTTTCAGCTTGTTGTTTCGAATCCCGTTCAAGGTTTTTGTACCATTTTTTTTTTTTTTTACCATTTAAATGTATATTGCGGTCTTAATGTGATGCTGACACGGACACATGAACTCGTGAAGGGTTTTTGTAGGATTTTTATTTCAGCAAGACCTTCAGTAGATCACCGCACTTCACACACAGGCGCTTTGTGAAAATGACGAATCTGCCACCGGCTCTGAAAAACAGCCTCAACATCTGGAATGTCACCAGAAGCCATGCCCGCCAGTTAAACTGGAACACCGGGTCACTCCGCTTCGGACAGGCTCTCACCGTGTGTCCCTCCTCCCCGCACCCGAAACACTTCATCACCGATGAAGTGGCGAAAATCACGTAGTCGTAATCATCTACTTTAACATGGAAGCAGAGGTTGAGCTCCTCGTTCCGGTTGTTCAGTATCATATACAGCTGTCTGCGGTGGGACACTACGTGCTTCAGTAATGGAGACTTACATCCAGACAACAACTTCCGTATCGGGGACGCTACCTTCCCGTGCCTGGACAGCTCTCTACTGAGAAACTCATCGGTGATGAACGGAGGGACATTGGACAGGACCACATTGGTAGCGGGTTGGGACAAAGGCAGTCCCTGTACAAAAACGCTGTTCACGGGGATACCTGTCTCGACCACGGAGTTCACCTTCTCCACGCGGTCCAAAAACACGACCACGGCGCTGTTCATCCGGGCCGCTGACACCACACAGCTGTGACCGACCTTCTCCCCCACAGCGAGACCGATGCTCTCCACACTGCAGGGGAAACTCACACAGATCTTAACCCTGTGTTTAAAATTCCCACTGGCCATGGCGGCCATCGCTACACCAGCAAGACGCTGGTGAGGGGAAAGACACCCAGAGATAGACCCAAACCAACAGAAAATAAACTACTGTGAATCTAATGTGATATGTGAATGAAAAAATATAACATTAACAAACAAACAAAGAGAAAATAAGACCGAAAATCGCACTCGCTCCGCCACTCGCTCATGCACCAAACTCCCAGCATGCACCGAGAGAGAGAGAGAGAGAAATATGTGTCAATAACATTGCTGATATGAAAGTGAATCAAGAGATCTTTCCTTGTCTGTTAATGCTTACAACACATTTTTGGTTTTAATTTTTTACATATTCCATGTTGTCAAAGGCTCCATGTGGACTAAACAGTCATGGCAGAAACACAATGTAGGCTGTCAAGTTATATTCTGCCAATAAGTTGAAAGAGCATTGAGTAAAGGGCAGTGGTTTTACAGGGTGCTCTGGCTCCCTCGGCCAATGTCTCCAAACTGAATATAAATGAAGTTTATAATGAAACTAACTGAAGAATTCTATTATTGATGACTATTATCAAGGGACAACTCACTGGAGAGACAGGGCTGTCAGTGTGGACATCACACACACGTGGGTGTGAGCCGCAGCCGTTCAGTGATGTAGCCGTTATGCTAAGGTAAAGCAGGCAGTGTGACCCTGACCCCATCACTCACTGGCCTGTGACCCAACCAGTCACTCCATTCAATTTTCGTGACTGGCTCCTGCAGAAATTTCTGTACAACCTCACATATGTTTATTGCAATATCAATCTGTAACTATTTGTGGAAAAATTAGTTGTTTTCAGTTGTGAGGTGGATTTACGGGTATGTATTGTCAATAGGATGGAGCTGGCATGCAAAACCAAATTTAAACCCTGACAACACTTTACGTGATACTATCCCTTGAACATCGTGTCTTATGATGTGAATCAGAATCATGTTTATATGCAGCAGCTGACTCCCTCTAAGTCATTAAAGTAAATGCTGTTGCAATTTGATAATGACATTGGGATGATTATAGCTAGTATTTAATTTGACTTGATGATAAACAGAATAACAGTTTAACTCTTGTTGACTAGTGTTCGCTACATATTACTCATGAACCCTTTCAGTTTAGCTTGAATCATTGTAACGGTGTGAGTCTCAACAAGAAAAGCACATATAGCTCAATATGTTTGTACACTGGAATTACAGCTGTACCAACTCTGTAGTGAGGCAACTGATGCTATTGTCTGTCAAGTCTCCTTGAGGCTCCAGTCGGTGCAGTTATTCTTGCAATCCCAGTGTTCCAGTAGAACAAAATCAAACAGAAAACAAATAAAGTACCTGTGTGCGTGCATGTGTGTGTAACTTTTTTATTCTGTCCATAACTGCCATGCATTTGTTTTGTCCTTAAAAATTGGTGAGTATGTTAACTCTCACTGGAGGAGCAGCCCTGTCTCTTACAAATCACATTTCTACACAACTAAACTGTAAAAGTAGATTCAATTTTTAAGTAAATGTCAATATGACCAGATTGTTATCCATGAATTTAATTAGTGTATTGTTCATTAATGTGGGGAAAACGAATTGATCCTGAACTATCATTAAAACGTCCAAATGTTATAATTTAATGTGTTTTCTGTCCAAATATCTGATCATGCAGCCCAATTTGTAGGTGTTTTATTCTTATGTTCTGGTTCACAGCTCCTAGTTGAGGTTTGCTCCATTGTTTAACACAGAAAAAGTTAATGATGACTTCTCACAGGTTAATTACAATTATACCAATCCATCCGCCACCATATTTCCCTGATCTCAACCAAAGTGATATTGTTGCCTAAACCACAATCAGGACTATGGATGTGAATCCTGGTCCCTGTGGTGTCTGGTTTTTGCTTGCATCCACCGCAACCACCTAAACATATTAACTGCTGGAGTTTAGAAATACTGTAGGGTTAGGTGAAGATGCTTATTGAGCAAGCTGCCGCACATACACACAGACACACACGCACACACCACAGTAAAGTAATCCTATCATCTATACAGCCTTACACTGGGTTACGTCCGATCCAAAGAATGTGCATCAATAAATATGTTCCCCTAGTGTTTTGTAGCTTTTGCTGTACTGTTTGCAGCCAAGTCATTATATCGCTCAACCACAACACAACATTATTGCACTGAAACTATTAAAAACCCATAAGAGAGCCATACGGCGGCACTGAGTCCCACACCTTGATTACAATGAACACAGTCGGTGCAGCTTATTCTGAAACAACATCGATGCTGCATATCTAGGAAGCAGCTCAATGTCAGGTCGACGTTAGTGAGCATGCTCAGAGGTGATGGTTGCACCAGTTTGATGTATGAACATGTTACCCGGTGGTGACATATTGGCTCTTTTATGAGTAGTTTTTTAGATGACAGCAGTAAAAGATAGATTAGGCCTTGGCTACACAGACAAGTAAGATAAATTCCTCGCTGTGTGGGATCTTGTCATTTAAGAAAAAAAGAGACAAAAATAACTTACTCACACACTGTAAATGAGTTACCAGAGCTAAAAATAAGACTTGCAATGAAGACCCATTTCAGCAACATCCCCTCTTTCATCCTGAATATTTAAAACAGTAAGACCACAATTACTTCCTGCAAAGTTAATTCAGCCCCAGTAATTAGGCTTCTCGACCTAATACCGATTACAGGTATGTAACCACTGAATGTTTCTCTCTATTTCTCTTTACATGAAAACAGTCACGGCTCCAGATGTAGGTGGTCCTGTGATGTTATTATTGTTAAATAAAGTAAAGAACATGATTCTTGCAGAGCAGGTAAAACAGGCATTTGCTCTGAATCCATTTGTATATGTCTGCTTTTTATTACCCTACATCTGCTGCACACAGGAAAATAATGGAAATATTGCAATATCTGCTTCTCTTCAGGTTTGTAGTTATTTAAGGTAACACACATGTCTGCCGCTGTAAGAGCAGATACACTGTAATCTTGCGCTCATTGCATTGTCCACTCTAAATTGTAAAATAAAATGCTCGACAAACTGTGCCTTGCTGCAGCTGTGCTGTATGCAAGCACCATCTAAATACAAACATCTGCTTCATCCTCACTCTCTGGGAGTAAAAAGAGAAACGATAATTATGCTTGTTCTTGCATAGAGATGATATCACTTCAAAACAGAACTATTTGCGTCATATCTAGTCAGAAAATTATCATGTAAAATAAACAAAAGAGATATGTGAATGAAAGAAAATTAAGCTAAATTTTAAATAAAATTAAGTATTGTAAAGAAGTAAAATAAAAGTATTGGAGTATGGTCTGAAAATAATTAAGTAAAAAATCAACACGTTGATCTAATTATGCTGTTTTTGTATCATTTGAGTTTCAGCAGTTGTTTTGGAGGCGTATTCATAAGATGAAGCAGAACTCTGTGTTGTTTGGAGTTATATCAATTTGTTGTTTGGTCTGGAAATTTTCACATCATTTCACACATATCTTTGGTTGCGCAGCGGAGCACTGGGACTTTCTCACTAACATGCGTGACGGAGTTGGAATAACTACCAGAGTCTGAAATAGAAGCTGCTCTGCTTTCACAATTGTCAATTTGGTTGGCTCGGAGATAGCCAGATTTATCTGTGATACAGCTGTCCATCATCCCATACAATCAGTTTTCCTTATCTTTCATCAATCTGAATTACTACGGTCAGCGTCTGATAACTTGCAGCAAATCCCAGCCCAGGGCGTCGGGGGCCCATGGCTGCAGCTTGTGCCGCAGTTTTCATTTCCACAATCACTGGGAGAAAGTGACGGCAGGAGTGATATGTTCCGGAGGTAGATCCATCGACTGCAGGATAGCCATGATCCATCATGAGAAAGTTGGTGTGTTCCTCTTGTTGTATCTTCTGCTGAATACCAGATTTGGCATGCAGGTAAATCTCTCTCGAACCCAGGAGGTATTAATCAGACGAGGGCCGATACAACAAGATGTCTCACCTAAACAGCAGCAACTGCACCTTCAGTGGTGATAATGACAAACTCTCTACCACCATATGTCGCGAGTGTGAGTAATCAATTGGAAATTAACACGCAGGAGAGTACTGCAAACACGTCTGCGAGGGGATTATTTGCAGACTGCCTTTGCACTGGTTAGACATTGGCAGCTTCCGCTCAGTTGGATGGTTCCTTTTCTGATTCATCTGCTTTCTTTGGCTCCTTCAAGTCTAACGTTTCACCAGATGCTTGTGTCATAAAGAAACGGCGGCTGCTGCCAATCAGGATCTTAACACTTCACTAATTACTCCTCACTTCCTGTCTGAAGCAACAAACAACAGAGAATAGCTAGGTTTGCCCCTAATCTGTCCTGTCAGGTGTAAAACAGGAATAAGGAGACACTGAACAGCTTTCAGAATGATTTTACCTAAGATAAAAGATTTGATATGATAAAGCATGAATGATTTGAAGTAAGAATCAAGTTATTTGCTCTATTTTAGACAAATTAAATGAAAATAAAATATGAAATATAAAATCACCATTTAACTGGTGATTTTTACATATGAATGACTAGTTAAAAGATGCACATTCTTTATAAAAACAAGCTTCAGTTTTTTCCACTGTACATATGCAGCTACATTTGTGTATTGATTCAACAAGGGGAGGCAGGAAGTAACGATACTTCAGACATGCATATGCAGACAAATGCACAGTGGGAGACATGAAGCAGACAGCTAATAAACCATTAAAATAATAACTATGGCTGTCAAAGTTAAAGCAACAACTCCTGAATACCAGGGTATCCGCCTCGGCCTTCAGGCTCCAGGCCGACACGCCGCGATACCTCATCACATGACCTCCAAACACACAAAACACACACGCCAACACATGACACATGGAGCCTCTCTTTCCTTCTTTCCATCTTCAGGGTGAGGTCATTTTGCCTTACTGTTGATGTCTCACCTTGTTAGGCCCTATTATGTTAATTTGATTTGTGGCTTGAACAAAATCAATAGAATGATTGATGTGGAAGCAAATAAAGTATATTAAAATACATTTACTTGTATACTTAATTGGTGGTGCAGATTTATTGCTAAGAGTTTTGTAGTCGCACTCTTTGCTGCCAAAACATATACGCCTAATTGTTTTCGAACAGACAGATGAGTGATGTTTCCAATTCAATATCTGCAGCTGCACAGAGCTGTATGTGTACACTGTTAAGGTTAGCAGAGGCACCTTTTAAATGACCTCGTGCAAACTAACTCCAACTGCCATTTACAGTTCAAAACCATGTCAAAACATACTGCATTGGTTTGTTGGACGATGCATTTTCAGGATATGTCTTTCCTCTAAAAGCACTGGACCTCCTGCAGTGTTGATCTTATTCCAGCTGAGATTCCTGCATGTGACAATTCACCAGTAAGCCCTGATTGAAGAGCATTTCAGGCTAGCTAACCTGGTAGGACTTGTCATTTGTTAATTAGTCAGAAACAGGATGTACCGGTTCACAGCAAACAAGTGCATGCTCAATAATCAAGCCTGAACCTCAAGCGTAACGACAAACCATATGCTCCATTCCCTTCAAAGTGCTTTTCAAGCAACGGGCAATGAGTGGTATGCAGAGAAAGGCAGTTTCTACCCAAAGTCATGACAGAAACGTAAAACGCTCTGTTTTATGCTGTAAAACATATACACACAAGATGGCTGCATGCCCCCGCATTGAGCAAGCTCGCTGTCAAAGCATACTTCTCATTTTCCTTACCATCAGTCCTGCTCCTGTACACACATGCAAGAACACATACACACACACACTTGCTATCAACAGTAGCTATCAAATTCTTCTCGATCAAGGACAGCTCTGTGTAAAGCAGGCCTTCTAGCTGTGAACTGGCAATGAGCATATACACAGCAAACAAGAGTACACACACAGCAATCAATAAGGCCTCCACTTCTTTAACCTACACTGCTTGCAATTTGCTATACGAGCTGCTGCACAATGATTCCATGGTTCACCCAACACGGATCTTTGCCCTTTCCTAAGAGGGATTGTATAAAACAAATGACTATTAGAGAGTGCAGGACTAAACAAATGCAAATCACACAAGTGTTGTGCTTCTCTGAGATCTCCTCACGAGCTTACAAGGTGAGGCTGCGCTCCATGAAGCTAGAGCACAATTCAAGATGCTGTTATATACAATGCACACAAATAATATATGACACATTTTACAATTAGACAAATAATGCCCAAGAAAATGATTGTTGTATAAAGCATTGCAAGTGTACACTGCCTTTAAAAAAAGCTGTGTGACTGTTAAATGACAGATGCAGGTTTAGGTTGAAAATCTGGTCCATTACACTTTTGTTTTTATTCAAAAAGAGGAGGAATTTTTACACAATGGTAGACAGCCCAGATCAAAAGTAGTTTGTGACGTTTGTCGGAAGAAGTTGTTGAGATGGGTCTGTGACATAAGATCATCAGTTTAGCCTACTGTGAAACCACCAGGTAGAAATACCAGCGGTGAGTTCTTTATAAGTGAGATACACAACCAAATAAATGTACACACACCTATAGTTTTTTCTAGTACTAAATAAATTAGTGTGAAAAACAATCAAATCAGCTCTATTTCAGCATTTAAATGCTTTGCATATATGGATTCAGGTGATGTTAAGCTTTAAGATAATTTATAATTGTAAAGACAGAGTCCAGATCAGACATAAACTCACCTAGAGTAGCACCAGAAGCCCAAGAGCGGAACTGGTGACACAATTTACTTTAACAGGCTAATGTGATTCAATCTTGTATTTTGGGTAGAGGAGCTTGATAATGTTCTTTGGAGTAAAATCATTTCCTCTCATGCAGGCGAAAAGGTTTTTACAGTTGCAGGCTTTTCAAAGTCAGCTCAGTATGCCAGGGCTCCAAAGGGCAAAGCAGTGAGTAAACCAAATGACATTAAGGGAGGATGTGAAACACTCAGTGCACTGATGACTGAAAGCTGACCTTTTTAACGCGATGCAATGCAATCTCAGAGTCACTGCATGCATAGTTCAGGGCTTTCATCAAGGACATGGAGAATCCAGCCAGTGGGAAAAAGGCCAGTTAGGGGGGATCCATGGACATTCTCTTGGCCATCAAAGCCCAAATTTGGTGGCCTCAAGCCTGTTCTAATACAACTATTTAATCAGTTATTTTAACTATTGCCTATTTTTTTGAACACACAAAGCAATCGTCAATGCAATGCAATGTGATGAAAATAAAAAAAGATATTTGAAGGAGAAACATGTTTTTTTATTCCATATTTTAATGTCAATTAAGATAATTAATTAATGTGTTCATGCATTGAACCTATAAATGTGGTGCATATGAAAAACGTTTGACATTTTACAGCTTAGAGCCCACATGTCAAGTTGTTGCCACCAGTGTTTTCAAATCTTTCCTCTTGTGGTTTTATAACTAAGATTTTTGCTGTTGGTTTTGACAACATGCAACTCCAGGGTCATCAACAGAGGCTAAAATGTTCTGTGCTGCTGTCTGGGGATGTTGTGAAAAGATATGTACATTGGATGAATGAATTCCTAATGTGTTTTTTTCCAAGCACCTGCCTATGTGTCAACTGTATTTGTGAGGCCTCCAGTGCCACAGAAAAAAGGAAGCATTTTCTCTGTCTGGTTATCGGAGGAAACCTGGCAGAAACCTGGCAGATCAGCAGTGAAAGTAAACACAATGGCTTTCTAGTAGAATTTTCTCCAAAGCAGAACGACCTTGTAACTGTCAGCAATATTGAGCCAAAAACATAATCAACTTTTGAATACACCCTGGCACACAATGGTTTCCTCCCCTTAGACTGGACATAAACATGCACACACAGAATCCCTTTTAACCACAGGCATAAACACATCTCACACACGCATACATTCAGCAATCACTCTTTTGCACACACACACACACACACACACACATACGCTGCTTTCATACATGCACTGAACTCCGGAGATCCACCCCAATTTCTCCAGAGGAGGTTAATACGCAGATGTCCGAATGAGAGCCTGCAGACTTTCTGGCCTCCTAGTATAGAATCTGAAGTTAGTCCCCCGAATCCGATATGAGAACACAGCAGGGCTTCTGTAAACAAAACCATGTGATCTATGCAGAGGAAGTAATACGGTGCTCCCTGCCTCTGCCTGCTGCACCTCCCCTGGCTTGACTCCAAAAGAAAATGTGTTGAGTACCTCCTGCTGCGTTATGCATGTGAGAAAGACCGGACCAAATGCCCTGGAGATTATCCGCAAGACATGTGGTCGGCTGTGGCAGAGCGGTCGTCCTCCAACCAGAGAGACGGCAGCTCAAATCCCAGCCCATGCCAAAGTGTCCTTGGGAAAGATTGAATTCTGAACTGTCTGAAGCCATCCCAGTACATCTCGCTCCCAATAAATGAGTTGTGGAAAGTCTGATCCGAACCTTAACCATAACCAACTGATTCCAGTCCATATAAGGACACTAAGGGTGACAGTAACGTGTTTATAACAGAAGGTAACAAAAACAAGAACACACACACACACACACACACACAGATCCCCCTGAATTCGGGAGGATTTCCGGCAGCCTGAGTCTGCAAACCCAGCATCATGGTTTTCCTTTAATTACAAGCCAGGCCATAATAGGGGATGAAGCGACTATTTCCTCTTCCCCACGGGCTATCTGGGAGGCTACAAATTGAAGATGATTTCTACACATGGCCTAGATTCTGCCTGCAGTCAAATTCCCCTCTGCCCTGTCTAACAGCTTATCATTGTGCAATAACAATGTCAGAGAATAGTGCAGCTGACGCTCACCCCACCCTCCCCGAAAATTCTTCTTATCTATCATCATGTTGTGCTCTCTCGCTCTCACAGCAAAGGCAAACACCTACATTCGAGTATGATTGAAATTCCTTTCTTTGTATTAGCCAGAAAATTGTATGTGCAGCCTATAAAGCTTCACTGACATACAGCAGCTTGATAAAAGAATATGCTTAACCAGTCTTTATTTATTTTTTTTAATACTCTTTTTATTGGTTTTATGAGTACAAACATTTAGAAAAAAAAAACAAGACAGACAACAAAACAAGAAAAGAAAAACAACAACAAAAATCCCACCCCAAACTAACAATGAGCACTGCAATATATATCTTTGCACATACATATATATATATATATATATATATATACATATATACATACATACACATACACACACAGATACACACACACATATATATACATACATACATACATGTATACATAACACATATATATACATTTATATAAATACACACATACATACATACATGTATACACAATCAGCAGGATGACAGGAGACAGGCAAGTAAATGTTGCACTGAGTATAAAAATGAATGAAATGAAACAAAATAAAATAAAAAATAAAAGGCAGTTAAAAGGCAGTTAGGCCTCCCCTTCCAGAAAAAGATTTTGAGTTATGGTTTCTGTAAGAAGGAATGCACCGGTTCCCAGATCCTCCAAAACTTGGCTGATTTGTGATTAAGGTCATGAGTCAACTTCTCAATAGGAAAAAGAGCAGAAATCTGTGATGTCGACTGTAGGGACCTGGGGAGTTGACCACCTCAGCAAAATACATTTTTTAGCCAGAAATAAAAGAATTATCAACAAAGATTTGGTGTCCGCATCAAAGAGATTGTCTAGGGTATGACTGAGGAGACACAAAGAAGAAGTCAGCAAAAATATTTTACCCGTGACCTCCTGAATTACAGAGTGTACCCCCTTCCAGAAATTCTGGATCCGGTCACATGACGAAAACAATTGAATAAGTGTACCTTTATGTATTTTACATTTATAACAAAGGTTAGAGGTGTCAGGGAACATTCTCTGGAGACGAACAGGTGTATAATAAATTCTAAAAAATAATTTAAAGTCCTGTTCATGTATGGAGATTGATGTACATTTAGGGAAAACCCCACTACAGATCTTGTCCCAGTCTATAGAATTAAACGTCACCTCTAGGTCGCGCTCCCATAACGGCTTCAAAAAGTCATAACCTGAAGATTCAAAATAGAGTAGTGAAACATAAATCTTTGATAACAGTTTTTTGGGAGACTTAGACAAAATTATTGTGTTTTCAAACTCTGACAGTCCCATGCGAATCTTGCCTGTCCTCAGCAGGGACCCTATAAAGTGACGAATTTGGAGATACTTATGAAAGTCTTTGTGAGGAATATTAAAATCAGCCCTGATTTGCTCAAATGGTTTAACAGAGTCTAAGTCCAACAGGTCCATAAAGTTAGATAAACCCTTAGATGCCCACTCCATCAGACCAATACTTCTAATCTGTGCTGGTAAATCTGGATTCAGAGCCAGGGGAGATCGGAAAGAGAAGACAGGAGGAATATTCTGGTATTTCCTTGCGTCTCGCCAAACTAGAAGGGTGTTATAAACAATTATGTTATTCTTGAGCTGATTTAAATGATCTATATTATTGATGAAGGGAAGGGAAGTAAGTTTTCTGGGATAACAAGATTGAGATTCAAGACCCAACCATAAGGAATCTTTCCTATTCAAAAACCAATCTGACATCATTTTAAGTTGTGCTGACCAATAGTATAGTTGTAGAGAGGGCAGAGATAAGCCTCCGAGATCCTTTGGCTTAGTAAGTGTAGAGAACTTAACTCTTGGGTGTTTATTGTTCCAAATATAGCGAGATATATGAGAATTCAGAGATTTAAAAAGTGCAGAGGTCAGACAACACGGGAGATTTTGAAATAAATTGTTCAATCGAGGAAGAATATTCATTTTTATAGTGTTAATTCTCCCGAGGAAAGAAGTTGGTATGGAGGCCCATTTTGTCAGATCATTCTTAACCCTTTGAATTAGAGGTGAGTAATTAGTTTCAAACAGATTATTTAAATCAGGGGTGACAAAGATACCTAAATATTTAAAACCCCTCCCAGATACTTGGAAAGGAGATTGTATAAACATATCCTGGGGGATATTAAAGGGTGTAACAACCGTCTTCCCCAAGTTGATCTTATAACCCGACAAGGCACTGATTGTGGCTATTGACTTCAAAACTGCCGAAATTGATTTCTCAGGTTCATACATATATAAAAGGACATCATCTGCAAATAAGGAAATAATATGGTTTTCCTCACCCACCCCAATCCCAAATATATCAGGGTTTGTTCTAATGACCTCGGCCAGCGGTTCAATAAACAGTATAAACAGTAAAGGTGACAGGGGGCACCCTTGTCTGCATCCCCTGCGCACCGGGAAGCCATCAGACAACAAGCCATTTGTATTAACTGTGGCTATTGGGTCTGAATAGAAGGTTTTAATCATCTTAATGAAATTAGAGCCCAGGCTGAATTTTGCTAACACTGAAAACAGAAAAGACCATTCTACCCGGTCGAAAGCCTTTTCTGCATCAAGGGAGACTATAAGTGCTGGATCTTTATGTGTGTTAAGATACTGAACAACATTAAGAGCGCGTCGTACATTGTCTGTGCCATATCTTGATTTTACAAACCCCGCTTGATCTGGGTTTATTATTTTCGGAAGGATGTTTTCCAATCTCCGAGCCAATACCTTTGCAATAAATTTGTAGTCCACATTGAGGAGACTAATAGGCCTAAATGATGAACAATCTAAAGGGTTTTTATCTTTTTTTAGAAGTAAACTCATGGAAGCATATCTCCAGGAGAGGGGGGATGCCATCTCTCAAGATACCATTAACGGCAGGCATAAAAATTATGTGGATCTCTGGCCAGAATTTCTTAAAAAATTCCAGTGGAAACCCGTCAGGGCCTGGACACTTCCCATTTGGCATAGATTGAATTGCAGCCCAGACCTCCTCTGGAGTGAATGCAGCGTCTAAGCTGGAGCGATCCTCCTCCGCAATAGTAGGTAAAGGGACATTGTTCAAATATGAAGCAATATCAGCCTCGTCAGCCTTATCTGTGCTATACAGCGATTTATAAAAATCCCGGAAAGTACTATTGACAATCTTTGGATCATATGTGACATCCCCACTCTGTGTTCTTATCATATTAATTGAGCGATCATTATTTAGATTTTTCAGTTGGTGGGCAAGCAAGCGACTGGACTTATTGCCAAATTCATAATATTTCTGTTTAGAGTAAAGTAACAATTTCTGAACATGACGAGTATGATCCAAGTTAAGTTCAGTCTTAACAGCGACTAGCGCCTTTAAGTTTGCTAGAGTAGGTGACTGTTTATGTATCTGCTCTAGCCTAGTCAATTATTTTTCAAGATTCTTTCTGTTTTCCTCTAAAGCTTTTTTCTGATGAGAGCTGTAAGGTATAAGGTAACCACGTAAAGTGGCTTTAGCTGCATCCCAGATCGTAGCAGAGGACACTGGAGAATTTTTATTGTCGAGCCAAAATTGTGATAAGTTGTTCCGGACAAAGTCGCAAAAAGAGTCACTATTTAAAAAAGACGTGTTGAATCTCCAAGTGGGGGTTCTAGGAATGTTAAATAATGGGTTAATGCATAGATGTACCGGAGCGTGGTCTGATAAGACAATAGAGTCTATACAGCAAGTCTGGACAGAGTGTAAAAAGTCCTTAGGAATAAAAAAATAGTCTAGTCTAGAATATGAGTTGTGGGGATGTGAGTAAAACGTATAGTCTCTCATTTTAGGATTTAAATGTCGCCATATATCTGTCAATCCAGTATCTGTGCATACATTTTTAAGGACAGAAGACGATCTTGGGTTAGACATGCTGGAAGAGGAGGATTTATCCAGAGAAATGTTCATTATACAATTCAAGTCGCCGGCTAGGAAACCCAAGCCCTTGCAGTGATGGTTAAACATCAAAATCATTTGCGACATAAACTGGGGTGAATCAATATTTGGTGCATAAATATTGAGAATAGTTATATGTTGTTCAAGAATCGAACCCTTAATCAAAATAAATCTCCCCTCTGAATCCCGTTCTTCATGTTCCAAGATGAAGGGAAGGTTCTTATTTATAAGAATGGCTGTACCTTTTTTATTCTGTGAATGGGAGGAAAAGTAAACTTTGCCAACGCAGTCCCTCTTAAGTTTCAAATGTTCTGTATCAGATAGCCTGGTTTCCTGAAATAATGCTATATCAGATTTTTGTTTTTTCAAATATGTTAAAATCTTCTTCCTTTTAATTACATGGCCCAGTCCCTGGACATTCCAAGTAGTAAGTTTAAGTGATTTAGACATGGGAGCCACAAAGCCAGAAAGTGATTAAATAGCAGGTGCTGAGTGTGGGGGAATTAATCAAAATGCAGGCGTTTGTATGAGAAAATAAACCTAGACTCCAATCACCCAACAAAAGGAAAATGAAACATAAAAAGTGTGAACAGCAGCGTTTACCCTCCCCTATCCTGTCCCCGAACGGCAGGAAAAAACAACCCCAAAAAAAGTCACTGGGCATACTAAACCTAGTCCAAATCCTAGTTTAGCAGGTAGATCACAGTAACAACTAAGACGCCCAGAACAGTGTCCACACTCCAGGCTGAATAATATACAGCACTGAGAGACACCCCAGAATAATGAGTTTCCAAGTTTTGCTTAGACCACAACATTATTGCAAAGAGTTCTTTGAATGCAGACTACACACAGAGCTGATACGATAAGGATATATGAATTAACAAAACTAAATGAAAAGTGAAAGTGCTGTTTTTATGACAAAAAGAAAACAAAAAAAAGAAACAAACAACAAAACAAAAAAGCAGCACTTGAGTAGAGTATGAAATCACACTGAATATAATACAAAATGAGAATAAAATAAAAACACCTTATTCTCAAGGGAAAAAAACTACGAGTCGATCAATCAGCTCTGTTGATATTAAACTATTCTCTCAAAGTCCATGTGGTGGTCACATATACACAATGTTCAGTGGGGGCTCCATGTGCATGTAAAGACTGTCCTTTTCCATCGTAACTGGTAACAACAAAGAAATTACCTCATTTAAGGGTATCCAGAAATGTGGCCGCAGACTCAGGGGTGTCGAAAACGCGAATTTGCCCTTCATGAAGACATCGGAGGCGGGCTGGATAGGCAAATCCACGGTATTTGTTGTGACGAGCCAGCGCTTTCCCCACGGTGTCAAACTCTCGCCGCCTTCGCAGGACCTCCGCTGACAGGTCGGGGTAGAACCGCAGCAGGGAGCCGCCATGGTGGATGTCGCGTTTCTTTAGCGCTGCTTTGATCACAGCCTCTCTTTGGGAATAGCGCAGAAACCGGACCAGGACGCTTCTCGAGGGCTTGTCCGGGGCCGGAGCAGGAGCCAGGGCCCGATGGGCGCGTTCAATCTCCAGCGGGGGGTAATCAGCAGGCAGGCCGATTCAAAGTCGGTAATATTGTCTGGAGAAAGTCCTCAAGCGGCATGTTGCCCTCCGTCTTCTCTGGAAGGTTGATAATTTTCAAATTTTTGCGACGGCCACGGTTTTCTAGGTCGTAAATTTTCAGCAGCAGTTGCTTCACTGTTTTTTCCACGGCGGTTGTGCAGGTGTCATGGGCACTGTGGCTGTCCTCCGTGGCGGAGTTCCTCTCCTCAACCTCTTCCAAGCGCTTTTCCAGGTCTGTCACTCGGTTAGACAGAGCCGACAAGGAGCTCTCCACCGAAGAGACAGATACCTTTATTTCGTTCAGTGCAGAGTTAATTGTGTCTAGGCGAGCGCTGACTGATTCATCCATGTTGTTCACCCAAGAGGCCACAGACTTTATTTCGGCTAAGATCTGCTCCATAGTTGCTTGATCGGTTAGCGATAGCTCTGAGACGTTAGCATCACCTTGGTTGGCCTCACTCGAAACAGGTGGGACCGTTTGTCGAGTGGTTCTCTTCTTAGCGGTGGCACCCGACGGTGAAAAAATAGAAAAATCTTTATCGCGTTGTGGTTTAGGCATCTCTGAGGTACAATTCGACCGACGTTGTTAAGTTTATATGGAAGAAGTTATTTATTTATCTGTAGCCTGGAGCGGAGAAAAGTCTCAGGCGTCCATCTTGATCCGGATCACGTGACCAACGCCCAGTTTTTAACCAGTCTTTAAATGGAATAATAAGAAATCTGCAGCAGCCATTTGCTTCACAGCAATGTCTAATCATTTCGGCTGTGGGATTTCGGGAGCGGTTCCTCCTCTGGGCTCGGTTAGAGTTTGGATTAGGGGCTGCTGCTGAGTTCACCCAAGGTGAGGCTCAGTCGGTTCAGCATCGGGCTGGAGACTTTTAAGTTGCTTTAATTTTTACACTCATTTCCCTTTCCTGAGGGAAAGAACAGAGGGAAAAAATGTGTCTTTTCAGCAATGTACAGATTATTGTGATTTTTTTACAGTGCTCGTATGCCACGCTCGTAAAAAGTCTTACAGTTGTTGCAGCATATTGTCATGAATCATCTAAGACTCCCTCCTCCATGAAAGGTCCTTACGGCACTTAAAGAAAAATCATTAGCTGTTGACCTCATACTTAAACTCTGACGTAGACAGAAGGAAGAATAAAACAGCTTTTAGCTACACAGACTAGTAAGCTGTCAACACATCGAAGGCGAAATAGTTTCAAAAGAAAAGAAACAGAGGAGAAGAGAGAAACTGCAGCAAAAAAAGATTCAAGAGGCAGTGAAGCTGAAGGTAAAAGGCCATCATTCTGCTCGCCTGTGTATCCTGCCGGTCCGCCTCTGCCACCTCGCTGGGAACTTATCCTCCGGTCAATCAAAGACCAATTCAACCTTGGAGTATAAATTAATACCAGGACTGGCACTTCAGCTTTCACAGTCACACAGGTAACACAGAGATGCGTCTTTTCGGCGCTCGTCGGTGGGCCTGAAAACATCGTTTACGCTGTCATTGCGTGGACATCGTGCCTGCTGTTCTATTTAAGCTGTCAAGCATCACAACCCCAAAACAGACCCAGCTGGCTCCCCACGAGCCTTCCACAGAAAGATTGATGATGGGGAGCCTGGCAGAGTGAGGCCAATACAGGCGAGCCTTTGTGTCGCTCTGTATGTACAAATGATTTTCTCTCATTCCACCAGAGGATCAGCAACAGCAGATTAAATGACAGAAAGAATTTCCATCAGACCATACACATTTGCGAAAGTGAATTTGCGTAACCATTCAGTGTAACATGGAATTAATTATGCATGCTTGCTACTGTAGACTAGAACATAATTGATATATGCATACATTTAAATCGCATTTTATCACAATGTCACATAGTAAATGCGTCATGTTTTTTTGTAAATTAGATTTGGTATGTAAGAATGTTTTTTAAAGAGGCAGTGGGTAAAATGTATGTACAACTAGCTTCAATTTACCATAAACACTGACACCACGGCTTGACCAAGGTACTTGCCAGATCCTAGCTTTAACAGAGCCAAGACAAACAGAGCCAAGAAATCAACTACTCCCCCCACTACCCAACAATATCCAGAATTCCCCACCCACATTCAGCTATTTACTACACCAATGAGCAAAATCGACCCGAAAAGATTCAGGACGTGTTCTGTCGCGACTTTGTGCTGCCCACCTTTCGCGGCCTGAAAGCCTCCCCCTTGCATCTAGCTGGACATCTTTACCTTCGGAATATTTGCCATTAACTGACAATGATCTCAATCTTCACGGTGAAAGCTTTCCTTGCAGGACTTATTAAAAGCTGTCCCACAACACACTCACTCAACACATGTTGACCGAGGGGATTAAGTAAGACGTCTTGTATCGATCTAAATTGATAAATCGCAGAGTAATTTGCTCCTTTTATTTTGCTATGCTGGCTCTTAAGATAGAAAAGGCGGTTGATGTGATTTTCTAATGTGCTGGTACATTATCCACATGAGTCTGTGCATGTGGATAATAATGAAAGCAGCAACTGATCTCATAACAGTGGAAGCTGTGTCAATGGCAGCTTGACTCTTAAAGATTTCTGTAGTTTCTTACCAACTCAAAAATTCTCCCCTTTCTGCAATTGTTGAGATTTCTTCCTCATGGCTATGGTAATCTCGTTTGACGTACTGGCTTAAGTGCCCTCCTTGGGGTACTGTTCCTTTTTGCCCATATTCATTATCTTGACAAAATAACTGTATAGTACGGAGAGAGGGCTCTATACGTTTCGGTACATGTATCTAAATTTGAGGGGAAATGAGCCTTAATGTGTCTGTAGGACATTTCATATGCATCTCATTGCCAATTTTTACATGTTAGGACATTAACTTTGCACACAGTGTTATGGAATTAAACTCTATTTAGCTGAAATAATAAATTCTACATGCAAAAGTTTCCATGTGACAGCCAATCTGATCTGACTTACATGGGCATGCTTCCATCAAACGTAGGCTCAGCGAGATGCATCTCATGGACATCTCTATATTCAATCAGGCCTCTTAGCTCTTAAGATTGAGAGTCTTGTTCAGCTGAAATCCGTCAGCTGCTACTAACACTGGAATATTTACAGAAAAGTTGATTAATAGTCCTCATGATATGCCAGGAGATTATAATTAAAGACATGACATGAACAGGTTGGGTCCATCTGGAATCTACTCTCCCAGTATGCAACACACTATCAGCACAGCCTCGACAAGAAAAAAAAACAATCAAACATTATTTTATTTTCCAAAACAAGATAAAACCCATTCAAATTCCTCTCTTTTTTTTTACTAGTAGACGGGAAAAATACCCCTGGGAGAAAAAACTGCAATTTCCAATCCTGCTTTTTAACTCAATATATTTAGCTTTCAGCTCATACTTTTTTATAAACCTGACTTGTTTGCATCTACTTTGATTACCCACCCGTTGACTGGATGCAGCTCATTATAGCGTTGTCCCTACATACTTATCTGTGGCAACAGGGAAGTTATATTAGGTAAACTGATATTTTTAAGTTCTGTAGCAATTTGTCATCATCCTGAAGTCAAGTGAGATCAGTGTCAAAGAGCTGAGAAATAGTGTGTTACAATGAGACATATCAATGTAAATATCAAATTCATAACTGAGCTATGCCATAAAAACCTTTGAGGCGGGTGTGTGATGATCTGGGACCTGTCAACTAATCAAACTATGCTGCATTCATTATTCAAGCTCTGTAGTTTCTATCTGTGTTCTGAAGGGTGTTTACTTTGTAGTGTTGTTTTGGTATGTTTTCACTTAATTTGAAGATAAAATATTATTTCAAAATACATTTTGTCATTTAGAAATATCTGAAATTAAAATATTTCAGTCAGGAGCATTAATCAATAGCAGCAATTAAAAAACAGATATAGTCAAAACTTATTCTTTACAGTTTCAGCTGATTAAATCAATTATTCAAACTATATGAAATCTAACTTATGACAGCTTTAATGTTGTACTCTTTACTCCGGTGTATAGTAGGTCTTTAATAAATGACATATTTGCTTTGTTTGGAAGGAAGTCTACCTGTAGAGTTGTATCTTTCATTGTCTAAAGATGAAGTGAATAATGGTGCATTTTGAATGGGAAGTTATTTCTTGAAAATGTGTGTAACACTTGCAAATAAAAAATATGTTAAAATACATTAAGTTAGCAATCTAACCCAAAGAAGTTACTTTATGTCTCTATTTCCCTCTGTATTTGTAGTGTTTAGTGCGTGTTTCCTACTGCTATGTTCTGTAAAATAACACTGAAAGGTCCTGGTGCACATGATGTTCAGATACATCTCGGCAACAGATGGGAGCATGAAGTGTTATAGTGGATGTTTCACAGATATTACTCAGAAATGGCCCACATGCTAAGTAATATGGAGGTGGTCAGCACATGAAGTGGGGAGAGACAGTGCAGAAGTGTGACACACTCGCTCTGATGGATATATTCTCCATTCGATTTAACATATAAAGGTCAGCACATTACTGTGGGTGGACGGTTGATTAACACATACATTAGCTTCAGGAAGTATTCAGAGCCCCTCCTTTTTTTGTTCATTTAGTGTTTGTTGAAGTTTTCATTTGAAACGTTAGATATTTATTATTACAAATCTATTAAAAAATAGAAAAATTACCAACGTTAATTTTACAAAGTGTTAAGTCCTTTAATGCCTTTAGTCTTCATGGATAACTCTCTACAATCTTTGATCGACTGCATTTGGACACTTTATCCCATCTTTCCCAGCATATCCTCTCAAGCTCCTCTAATGCCAACTTGTGTTTGCATTGTCTTTTTTTTAGCAAAAAATGTATGACAACCTAAACATAAATGTTGAAAAGCAATGACTTTCCCTGGAAAGAGCACAACCAGTTTGTTCCTGTCACACTTATCAGATGAGTCTACATACACCTATAGACCTTTGCCGAATTGTCCTTGGGCAAGATGCTGAACCCTGAATGGCCCCCCATAGAATAACAAAGTGCTGCAAATAGATGCAGTGTATGAATGTGTGTGTGAATGTAAAACTGTACTGTAATGCGCTTTGAGTGGTTATAAAGACTAGAAAAGCACTATATAAATACAAATCATTTACCATTTACTCTGTTTACAGTCCAGCTAGTTTTTTAAAATCACAATAGATGTAAGTGTTTCAGGTCCAGATGACATTTTAGCTCATCTCTATTAACATATGAATGCAGATGAATACTAAATCTGATGCATTTCGGTCATTGAGTTCCACCCCTTTCGTTTCCTTCACAGTCTGTTTACCTGCAGGCAGCCAAAGACTGCTCACGCCTGATTGGTCAAACTAAAAACCGAAATTCATGTTTTATTTAAACGACCTAGCTTAAGCCTCACATGTTTTGCCTTCTGTGGGCTTAACCCTGACTTGAATAAAAAAACAAACTGTTTTTGGAAACTGGACATTGTTTCATAGTTGTGTTTTTGGGTCCTCGGTTCACGTACTCGGCTTTTACACATGCAGTATCATGAAATCCGGGGGCAAAGACATACTTCTAGCTTCGATCATCAATTTACTTTTACGTCTTCACATGCTACAGTGGCATCACTGTGTATATCTAGTCACTGTCATTTTGTTGCCAGCACATCCACAGCCAAATTGGCCATCCACTCTTTGGCTTCTTTAATGAGCGGCTCTCGAACAGAAATCCCGATGCTTACCAGGGAGAAGTTGTTAATCCATAGGATACTGCAGGAAGGCACAGTAGCACTCAGAGGTCTTTACTCTCTGACCAGTGGTATATTTCTACTCAAATACACATTTGTCCTCCCCGGACACACGTCCCTACAATTATCTTGAAAATGAATGATAGGAGTGTGATTCACTGCTAAACTTGTCTCAGTCTGAACCTGAATACATAAATACTCACTGGAGCAGTGAATTCATTTTTTTGTTAGAGGCAATGGTGTGTACCCTGTTTGCAGTATCAAATAAATCATGTCCTAAGATAACCTATTGTTATTTTTTGTTTAAGATAAATATTTAAGTGTCCCCACATACAGTAGCTGTTCCGTCACATTTGGACGGTATTTTATAGATTTATTATAAAACCCTGCAGCTCTTAACTACACAATATGATACTGATTAACTGTGCAGCTTCTTTCACCAAATATATATTTTAAATTTGTTTGATGAAAAACATGATATAGATTATGTAGTTTTGTAATGGTTTCCCTAATGTTGACTGTAAAAGGGCTGTTCAGGAAGAAAGCACACAAATCTCAGTGGGTGATCTCTTCCATTACTTGTATCTAAGTAAAAACACGATTACATAACAGTTATTCTGTATGTAGGGATTACAATGGTGGTGGTCTCTGTCAGTTTTTCAAATTGAAATACCTAAACTACTACTGGATAGATTTATTATTATTAGTATTATTTTTATTTTTATTTTTATTTTACACAGTTGTAATATCATTAGTTCATCCTCTGGCTGTGGCAGCATCATTACGTTAAAGAGTCAAATAAATCAGTTCCCTGTTTATTTTTTACAACTACATGATTTTAAAACGCTCCATCTATTCCTGCAGTCCTGAAACAACTCCTCCCATCCTGAGGGTTGTAACGTTCCTTTTGTGTTGAGGCTGTTGCATGATACTGGCATCTGTGTCTGTTATGTTCTCCACCCCATTCACACCAGTGATGACAGGCTAATTAAGAGAAATCCCTCCCTGTATAAATGCAATGGAGTTCAACGTTTTAAAATATTGTACAAAGTAAATGTAACAACTGCTAAACATCAGCATGTCAGCATTTTCAATGTCAGCATGTTAGCATGCTGACAGTAGCAGTTAGCTCAAAGCACTGCTTTGTCAAAGTATAGCCCCTCAGAGCTTTGAGTTCTATTCAGCCCTGGTATTAACATGGGGGATCCAACTCAATCACAGCACTTCAAGAAACCGTTAGATCATCGGTATTCGTCGTAAAAAGAGTTGTGCTGGGGATTTCATTGTAATAACATTGTTGAGATCTTAAATAAACCAATGCTATTGCTTGCAGTCACTAAAGGGACAAACCTTTAACATTTTGTCTGCAATAGTCAGTTATACTGTTGCCATGAAACCAGTTTGCAATAATCCTGTAGATGTTTACAAATTGCTGTACTTACATTGAACACATCAACTAGGTTTGCCATGCTAGTCTGTGCTCAGGCTCATAGCAATTACATCACTTTCTCAGGCCACACAGTCTCTTTAATTTTTGATAAACATAAAACTTGTTTGGATCACTTTTATATTTCACCAGAGATATCCACATCATCAAATATCAATATTTGGGCTCAATCACAGCACTTCAAGAAACCGTTACATCATCAATATTCATCGTAAATAGAGTTGTGCTCCAGATTGTCATTGTAATAACATTGTTGAGATCTTAAATACACCAATGCTATTGTTTATTGATGAGGATGATGAGGATTTGCTGTTTAAAACATGGGAGGTTTTGAGGGTCAGACAGGTAAGTTGGTTTGAGAGAGGGAGAGGGGGAGTGGTGCAGAGCACTTCACACTCTACAGTAGACACAACTTAAAGTATTTAATGTTATGTTATTATGATAAATTGACTGTCACAGCAATTAAACACTGCACACAACTTTAAGTGCAGCAGAAGATTGAAGCGGTTCAGCATGAAATCTACAGCTACAAATCTCACTCAGTATGCTTGTTGTTAAATGTCCTGTGTAATCAGTAACGACGGTGTTGTCGTTAGTTTATTACCCAGTAGGAAAATGTCCACACCAGGGCATAATATTAACATTGTTGTTCATAAAGAATGAATTTGCTTTCTGCCAAAATCACACGATTTTGCAGCATAATCTCAATTTGTAGTAACCACAGCATTATTAGACTGTTTCATGGTCTCTCACATCTCTTGGTTAAAGGTTTGGGATCAATGCCTGTATTTTCTCTGGATGTTTCCTCAAGTCAGTAATTATGTGCCCTCTTATCTAATAACCAACCATCACAAACAGGTTAGAAGCCAGACTATTGAGTAACATTTTGTCTGCAATAGTCAGTTATACTGTTGCCATGAAACCAGTTTGCAATAATCCTGTAGATGTTTACAAATTGCTGTACTTACAGAGCTGGGTTTTATATATTATCCTTTAGAGATCAATCATATATTGCACAATCTTAACAGTAAAAAATGTTAACAACAAAAAAAGACATACTAAAATACATACATTTTGATATTAGATAGACAGAAAATGTGATTGGATTATGTTAAAACATAAAGAGGTGCACAAAATTGACTTTAACAGCATGAGCTCACACCACAATAGGCCAAACCAGCATAAGCACCCTTACATGTGGTATATTGGACCATTGAATTCCAATTGATTAAAGAGCTATGAACCATCTGCCACCTTTTGAAGGCTGTACAAAGATTGATGATGTTTATCATGTTCCTATAAAACTCGAGAGGTGGCTTCAGAGCCAGCTCATAACTGGCCTGTAAATCGATATCTGTACGACAGACAAGGCAAGGCTGATGGAGGCATGATTTCAGTCCAACGTGTGTGTGTGTGCGTGTGCTTTTGCTACGGTCTGAAATTGAAGCATCTGCTACCGAACACAACCATTCCAAGTGAGGAAATGGGTTTCAAACAAACCAATAACTTAGCTGAAAATGAAGTAGCCCAACTGCAGGGACACACAAAATAGATAAATAAACAAACACACATGTGGACACCACATCCGACAATTTATTGCTGGTGGCAAAATCTATAAAAATGTATAAATATAAATATAATAATAAACATATCTCTTCTTCTTCTACTTCTTCTTCTTCACTGACACCTTCTCCTGTGGTCATGAGCTTTGGGTAGCGACCAGAAGAATGAGAGCAAGGATGCAAGAGGACAAAATGAGTTTTCTCCGTGGGCGGCCGGGCTCAGTCTTAAAGATTGGATCGGGTGAGGAGCTAGGATGTCAACAGAGCTGGAGTAAAGCTGCTGCTCTGTTCAAAATGAGCCAGCTCAGATTGTACGGGAAACCAATCAGGACGCTTCTTGGGCACCTTAATTTTAAGGCGGAGAGGCGGTGGACTAGTGGCATAAATTTGGACTATGGGCAGAAAAGGTCTCTGGTTCGTCTCTGGTTCGACTCCACGGAGAAACAACAAAAAGTCAACCTGGATTGATCTGTCCAAAAATTAAAGAGGAGACTCCCTACCCTGTCTAGTGTCCCTGAGCAAGGCACCTTACTCCCCCAACATCTGCTCCCCGGGCGCCGTACATGGTCGCTCACTGATCTGTGTGTCCTGCACCAGATGGGTCAAAAGCAGAGGTTACATTTCCCTATCTGCATGAGTGTGCCTGTGCATGTCTGTGCATCTGTTGGGATAAATAAATGTATCTTATTCTTAATCTTAATGATTTTGTGAGCACATCCAACTGGGAGGGTTAACCCCGGTTAAATTCTGAACTCGCTGGTGGGATTATATTTATCTCATTTGGCCTGGGAACACCTCTGAATACAGCAGGAGGAGCTGAAAACAAAGAGGGAATGGATGGATGGATGGAAGGACGGATGGACTGCTCTGGCACAAACTAATATGCCATAAACTTTGACTGACTGTGGGTTAAATTAATCATCAATATATTTAGACCAGAGGTCTTCAACAGGGGGTCCGCGGAGGTACTGCAGGGGGGTCGCAAAATCTTTGATTGATTAGACAATTTTTTTTTTTTCGAACCAATTTTTTCCCCACATCTTAAATGTCTTTGAATACACATTTACATTCATCCAACATATTGTGAGGCTGATATGACCCTCTGCCTGACAACCTCCATCCGTCCAAGATTAGATAAATTGTGTGCTACCCATCAGGGTCCGATATCTCACTAATGTGGCCGTATGTGTGCCATCCACAGATGGCTTGAGGATTCACTGTCTCTTCTACATGCATGTTTAAAATAAAACATGAATCTGTGAATTACTTTAATAGCTCAGTGTTGTATGCAAGATGTATGTTTATAAATGGCAGTGGCATGGCCGCCCTGTACCTTGCACATGTTTAAATTAACAACATGAATAAATGAACCCTTGTAATATTTGATAAGCTTAGTATTGTACATTGTACTGTACAACATCAGGAGAATACGCCCCCTTCTCACTCAGAAGGCGGTGCAGGTTCTGGTCCAGGCTTTGATCATCTCACGTCTAGATTACTGTAACTCGCTCCTGGCAGGTCTACCTGCTACTGCCATCCGACCTTTGCAGCTCATCCAGAATGCAGCAGCTCGACTGGTTTTTAACCAACCTAAATTCACTCACACTACTCCTCTCCTCCGCTCCCTTCACTGGTTACCAGTGGCTGCTCGCATCCGGTTCAAAACACTAGTACTTGCGTACCATGCTGTGAACGGATCCGGTCCAGTCTACATCCAGGACATGGTCAAACGTTACACCCCTACCCGTTCACTCCGCTTTGCTTCGGCCAATCAGCTCGTTGCTCCCTCACTGCGAGCTAAACAATCATCAAAAACACGACTGTTTTCCGTCCTGGCTCCTAAATGGTGGAATGAGCTCCCCATTGACATCCGGACATCAGAAAGTCTACACATCTTCCGCCGAAAACTAAAAACATACCTCTTCCGACTTTACCTTGAATGAAAAAAAAAAACAAAAAAATAAAAAAAAAAAAAAAAAAAAAAAACACTAACAACTTTTTGAAACTAACACTTTACTAGCACTTAAATGGCACTTACTTATAGCACTTTGTAGTTTTGCTTTATTTGAAGAAATTGTATTTTCTTGATTCTTGTCGTCCTTGGTATGTACCCTCGGGTTTGAATGCACTTATTGTAAGTCGCTTTGGATAAAAGCGTCAGCTAAATGAAATGTAATGTAATGTAATGTAATATTGATGCACAATAACAGGGTTGCTATGTTTATAGGCCCAGTTTAATATAACACACTATTTTATAGGGGAGAGCGGGGTAATGTGGGACATCAGGTAATGTGAGAAACGCCCTGTATCTAGGCAACGGAACACATTTGTGGTCATTTGACCAATATGTTTTCAAGCCCCTCCCATTCCCCCCTTGCCACGAAGGCGGAGATGGTGCTGGTGCTGTGGAAAGTATGTTTTTTCACCCCAAAAATGTTTTTGCATGTAAAAGTACATTTTCTTGCTGTGAACTTAATCAACTGTTCATTATATATTAAATTATATATGTTTTATTTTTAATGTCATAAACATTGTAGAAAAGCCATCATGCCAAAAAACTATACACCAGGAAGAGAACCTGGGGCCACCCCCCCTCGCAGAGATGGAGAGTGCAGCCGCTGAGGTCATGCAAGGAAAGAAGTCCTTAAGAAAAGCTGGAAGGGATAGAAATATTGACAAGACAACCCTCAAAAGATTCATTAAGAAAAAGAGAAAGGGAAAGTAAAATCAGTAGCCTGGGGTGCAGTAGCTGAGGTAAAGAGAATATTCACAGATGAGATGGAGGAGGAGCCAAACACTTGAAACAACTAGCTGACCAGTTACATGGCCTTGCTCCAGTTAAGTGCCGCCAACTGGCATTTGAATACGCAGAGAAAAACAATATCCCTGTCCCTGCCAATTGGATAGAGAAACAATGTGCAGGTAAACTAGGGTGTGCAAGAGATCACATGAATCATAATAATCATAAATGTGCATAATTGACCAATCCCCATGATTCTGTTACTAGTCCAATATTAGTGGTATTCAATCTAGCTGTCGGGATTTTAACTATTACAACATGTGTTGTTATGGTAGTTTTAAAGTGGAAAAAGTAAGTGGACCACTTTACCCCGTAGCTGGGGTTGAGTGGGACACAAGACCACTTTTTTTAAAACAATCATATTGTCACTGCCCTTTGTCCTGAAGACATGCTGATCATTTCCATTGCTAGAAAGGGGGGAGCAAATGTAAAAAATGTCCCATATTACGCCGCTCTCCCCTATACTGTATATATATATATATATATAGTAGGGGGTCCCTGCTCCATCTCTTGCCCAGTTTGGGGGTCCTTGGCCTGAAAAACGTTGAAGACCCCTGATTTAGACTAATTCTAATTACTCACTGAACTGTTCTTACCTCAGCATCACACCATTCATCCCCATTAAATCTACACATTTCAAATAGCCCTTTAATTTCCCTCACAGTGAATCATTGATATTTCCTTCTAAACCTTATGTTGGTTAGATCGGAAACACATTTAAAGTCTCACTATACACATACTATAAATCTTGTTCTTATCCATTGCTATTATCTGTCTTATGTATCAAATCTTTATGTATCTCCTTCTCTCTTATCCTTGCCTTTAGGAACTTCTACTGATAATCGTAATTAATAAAAATTTCCCAGCAGCATCTTTGATTAAAATGTAAAAGGTAATGGACATACCCAGGCAGTTCTGTACTGGCAGGCTGTACCTGTAGTTGTTGTTAGTGTTATCTTCACACATCTAAATTAATAATTAGATGGAAATTGTTTTGCACACTAAAGCAAATCATTCATTAAAAAATGAATACAAGCTCAATATCAAATTGGAGATTGTTATGACCTATGTCGACCTTTTCCAAGTTATTAAAGCTTATGAACAGTGGAGAAATCCTGTTAATAAGCAATGAGTGGGAGTCGAAGGATCTTTTGTGTGGTACTTTGGTTTGGTAAAAGGACAAAATCTAGTCTCAGACGGCTCCACCTTGAGTTGAACCAATCTGAGGCTTTCAGTATATGAAACTGATCCCAACTTTGATGGATAAACCCTGTCCTTTTGATAAAGAGATTATGTTTATGTACTAAGTATATCAGATTCACTGCCTCTCAAACACTAAGTCATCTCTTGTAGCCTCCACTCTAAACCCCACTCGGAAAGAATATCTCTGTTTGCCAATCAATCAAAGCACATAGTCTGACTTGGATATCCATCACTCTCGAAGAACTGCTTAGGCCTTGTGATTTAAAAACTGTGACCTGTCTGCAATCTTCGGAGAGAATCTGCAGGTAATGACAGTGGAATTAAGAGAATGTCAGAGTGAATTTTAAGTAATGTTACTTCCACTATGCTGCTTTTATTCATTCTGTCTGGCAATTTAAGGCTGGCAAAACTGGCTGTATTTTTTTTCATTTCTGATGTTCAAAGATTACATTTTACCATTAAAGGCCCCTTGAGGCAATTTGTTTTCTATAATAATCTGAGCAGTAAATAACAGAAAAGAATGACAAAAAACAAAAACATAACTTGCTCTTCTTCAAGTCTCCAGATTAAACATCACTGTCCGGCCAACTTTTTGAAGGCGCATGTGGTTCGTTACTCTGGAGTGATGATGACCGCATTGCTCCAAAGTGACACGGCTCTGTTCACTGTGTCCCAAAAAGTTTGAAAGTGCACCGGAAGACATACCACTATCAGGTTTTACGAAGGTGACACTGCCCTTGTTCCGGAGCTAATTTTATCAGATGTACAACCATGGTCAGGAAGCATTCTATTTTATTTGCCGAGCAAATGTGCCACCCGTGAGGCAGACAAATTACTGCAATACACTTTGTGGAGAACAACATCATTGACCCCGTACTCCCTCACAGCTATAGATTTTCCCTCCAATGTGAGCTCCATATCCACGAGGGCACACAGGCCGAGCCAATGATTTATTTAAGCACTTGTGTTCCTGTTTAGGTATTAATCTGTTGGGGCACCTTGCCAGAGTATTTCTTGTCAAAAATTTACCATATGTGTGCCTTCTTCCAAAATTTATACATTATATAATATTTAGAACATCCAGCACTACTCCATCTCTCCGGTGTTGTTACTGTGTATATAGACAAAAAAAAATCTGAACAAACCCTGCTCCCTGCCTGTTTGTGTGCTCCTCCACTATGTCTTTGGAATGGATTTCTGGGAGACAGGAAGACCATCAGGTGAGGAAATAAAACTCAGAAGCCACACGGTGTAATATGAAGGCAGCACAGAGGGGCTACCTCCAGCAATGCTTCAGGCTGACACACACAAGCAGAAGATGGCCACTTAAAAGTTCAACTCTGTGGCAATTACAAAAGAAAGATGTTGGGCTGCTTGGTTATGAAGTTGCTCATTGCGGGTTCTCAAGTTCAATAAAACTGAAAACTGTTACAGATACAGTTTGTTTTAGACTGTTTTCGTTGAGGCTATGTTAACTGCAATAATTGATAGATACAGTGTATCTGATGGATCTGTTCAGAGTAAATGTGGATTATACAACATCACTGGGTTTAGAAATGATCGCCGTTTGATGTTATCATTGGCATATGCGCCTCAACCAAGGAACAAGTGATGAAAGGACCAAAAGTTGTAGATTGCTACATTATGTAAAAACTATTATTATTATCACATAGTCTCTGCAATCAGGTGATATATTTTACCAGCATGTATCAACGACATAAAATGTGTGGTATACATTTTTTGAATTCTCCTGTGTTGGTTCTGTCCTATCAATTGCCAGCCAGGGAACTTTTCCGCTGAATAAATAACCATTTATTCAAACTTTGTTTTAGTTTAGTCTTAAATTCAAACTCTGGATTAATTTACTTTTAAAAACACATCTACACAGCTAATTTTTTCCCGCTGCTCTGCACTGTGCTTATATTATGATGACTGCTTGCTCATTTTCTCAAATGAGAGGTGCAGGTTTACTTCAGTGACGTCTCGTCCTCAGCTAAAAGAGCTTCTTTTTTTTAACTTGAGGAGCATAAATTGAGGCTATGTGTCATTAGAATGAATATCATAAGCCCAGTCTGTTGCCTCATCATCACAATTTCAGGTATTTTTTACTTAGTCCAACAGTTGAGGTGGTGTAAAATGCAATGTGAAATGCAATCAACTTTTAAACTTAAATTTTAAATATTATTGTCTGGTGGAGAACCTCTTAACCTGCTGCCAATTATGTATTTTCCCATTTTAACACATACCTAGTTGCCCATGGTCATGAGCTCAGGTTACTTGTGACGGGAGGAAATACAATTGTTCAAGAAATGAAAAAAGGTCCTGAAATGCACTGATTCATAAAGAATGGCGCGTGATGGAGAACAAAGACCACGGTAACCTTACTTTCTCCCTGCATCACTTTATAAGGAGAGGAGGATCCAATCCCAGCTGACATTGCAGGAGAGGCTTGGTACACTCTGCATAGGTCACCAGTCCATCACAGCCCAAACAACCATTCACATTCACACCCACAGGCAATTAAGAGTCACCAATTAACCTGACCTGCATGTCTTTGCACTGTGGGAGGCAGCTGTAGTGTCCAGAGGAAACCAACACAGGGAGGATATGCAAACTATTACAGCTCTATTCATATATATATATATATATATATATATATGCAAAATGTTGGCGCCCAGTATTTTAGAAAATTTGGACGGAGCAGATTAACAGCCCTCAGTAGCTGGGAAATGCTTTTCATTCAACGTAGCTCAAAAACTGTGATTTTCTATGAGCATGACCTGCAAAGCAGCAACAGTTTACAATTATAAAGGGACACTGCCAGGATTCTATGTAACCCATGTGGTGAACCTGTAGACCTGTCACCTGTGTCTTCCACCTGTCCCTTTTTTGACAGCATCTATTCTGGTTTCTGACATAGATCTGTCAGTAGGAAGTGAGCTAAGCCCAGTAGCACAAATATCAGAAAAACTCTAAACACTACTCTGTTTATACAAAAATGTATTTAATCTCGCTAAAGAAGAAACAATGATATGTGCCACACTGCTTCTTTTATTGGAAAATCGTCTGTATTTAAATAGAGCTTTTGTAGTCTAGATTACCACTCAAAGCACTTTACACATAAGTTTAACCATTCATACACATTCATACAGTGCGTCTATGGGCAGCCGTCTCTCTAAGAGAACGACATATCTGTAAGGGGGTTCAGTATCTTGCCCAAGGGCACTTCAGCATGCATAATGGAAAAGATTTGGGTTGAGCCACCAATCTTCTGCTTAGAGGATGACTCAAGCCCCTGAGACACTTTCTTTTTATAGCTACTGCATGTAATGTTTCTCAAATTCATATCTTCATGTACTGAAGCTGTACTGGACCATAACCCACAGGATAATGCATGACAGTGTGTACTTGTCAGCTCCAAGCCCTGTAATTAAACCTTTACGTCCATGATAGCTTTGACCCCCACAGAGGCCAGTTCTGCCATCTCCACTTGATGGCTTCAAATTTATTGCAGTGTCAAGAGGTTCACTGTCAACAGTCTGCTTTTCACAGTTCTCATTATTCTCAATGCCAAGTAAGGGACACCGGACAGTCGGTGAAGGTTAAATAGCCGCAGCATCAATATTCATCCCCTGAAGGCCTGATGTTGGGATTGGACTCATCCTGTACGAGTTGTGCTGCAAAAGTTTTGTAAAATCGAGGACAGTGTCACCATTTAGCTGCTGCTACAGAAATATCACGCAGTTTCATTTTGAATGTTCGACACAACACTGTCGGGGATCAATGAGCTGTGTGTCATAATTATCCCTCCCAGGTGAGTGTACTATTAGAGGCACATACATTGTTTTTTCTACTTAAAGGAAAACAATTATTGTGATACAATAATAACATTGAAGTAACGCAATTTTTTTTTTAAGGCCCATTAAGCACTGGACAGACTGGCCTGGTTATTAGATGAAAAGCCAGATTCAAAGCAGGGCTTGCTTAGTTTCTTTCAAACACTCACAGATGAAGATGTTTGTTTGATTCATCCTTGTCTCTTTAAACATGAAGAGAAGGGCACTCACCTCAGGTGACGTGACAGATGGAAACTGCTAATTACTGCACTTTCATCTGATTCTTCACTGCAAGATTTCAAAACTGATATAAGCTGCATGCAGAATTTGCCAAGCTAGCAAATACTGTGCATATGCTCATACTATGGTTCAGTTTAAACAAAGTGGATGACTGCTATCAGTACAATGGAGATGATGAGATTTGAGCGTCACACAGAAAACTTCACTGTTGATTTGCTGCACAGGTGGTGATATTTCCAGAGTAAAGGTGATTTACTTTTGATATATTGGACCTCTGAGACACTAACACTTTATCTCCTGTTTTGAAATTATAAATATTTCAATTAACCAAGAAAAATATGGCATTAAAAAAAGCCAGGGTGCCAAAGACTCCCTGTGTGTAGACTTGAAGTGACTGCATCACGTTGGCAGAGCATGATCTTGATTGGCAAGTTACCAACACTGGCAGCATGGTGGCTTAGTTGTTACCACGGAGACCTAGGAGCAAGTACGAATTTGGTTTTGTATCTGACAACCAAGCATGAGTGTGTTTTGCAAGCAAACCAGAGGTTGTTTGATTGTTGTTGGTGTATTCACATGGTCATTGGAAGATATGAAATATGCCTCAAAGCGTCACTGATCATCCGTGTTGCGATTAAATTGGAATGTGAGTACACGTGCTGTTCATTGTGATGATCAAAACTAGAGTAACTACCACAAGGATTTTTACTTTCACACTGTGCTTCGACGAATTGATAGCTCAACATGCGCTATCAGTAGGGATGGGCATTCGATGAAATTGTTTTAATTGATCGTTGGGAGAATTAACAATCGATTTTCGATTAATTATTTATATTTTTTATTAAAATTCATTATTTATAGGCTATACGAAAATGCAGTGAATATAGAAAAAACACAGCGTGTTTCCTAGATAAGATCTTTAAAACAAGATGAACAACTCTTGTAGCAGTTGAACGGGATCCGTTCAATGGTAACACATGAAAATATGCGCTGCTGTACTGTTAAGCCTCGATGAGAAAGCAGCTAGCCGCTGAGAGCTAGCTCGATTTGACGGTTCTCTACCTCTCAGTCAAAATATCAAACCTTACAGTATGAAACAGTAATAACCCTACTTACTTCCTCTAACTCTACTTGGTTTAGCAAGGTATGCAAACACATTTACAGCTACATGCAAGGAGTTGCAAATTGATGCCCAAGGCCTAGCTTTCTGAAGAAAACTTGTTTATGTAAATTCAGAAGTAATCACCTGTGACTTGGATTAGACTTGGTCTACATTACATTAAGGAAAACAGAGCCTGGATATACAATCCACTCGCTGTTTAACAAGTCTGCGGGCAAATCCAGACGTGTACACATGCAAAATATGTCTTGCAAGATAAAATAAGAAAACAGGAAACCCTGAAATCAGACTGAAGGTTTACCTTGGACTAATTATGCTCTGGGTCAGCTGTATCATGTTGGAAACAGTAGATCACTTCAACCCTTGATTGTCTGGGCCAGAATGTAATATGTTATTTTCCCCACTTCCTCACCTGTCAATTACAATTTGCAAACCAATACTAAAATAAATCCTGCAAATTGTGCTCAGATTTTGTCGCTGAGAATCATCTGTCACCTGCCACGGCTATTCAGATTTTCTTCTCCCAATTTATCATGCGAATGTAAAACTAATTTGGAATAAAGTGAGACATTGGCATGAGTCTATGCATTTAATGGGTCAAAACGAGTCCTAATAGAGGCATCTCTCCTCCTTACACACACACAAACACACACACACACACACACACACACACACACACACACACACACACACACACACACACACACACACACACACACACACACACACACACACACACACACACACACACACACACACACACACACACAGGTATTCTTACCTTCTTGTTTTCTCTGCAGGGCTTTTGGTCAGTGATCCTGACAGTGGCCCTGAATCACCTTCTTTAGTATGTAGTTTGAACATGTCTGCTCTCCTCACTTCATTGATTTGAAGGTTAGGCTCCTGTGCTTTTCAAGTGCGTTAGCTTGAGCCATTCACTACTTGGTGGGGCCAACAAAGCCCTGAGTCTGAATGCGTATATTCTTGACAGAATCAGCAGGCTGCCCTCCCTGTGCCTTTTTTTAGATCTTCCATCTCTGTTGAGTTTGACAAACGACCTCCAACTTTTTCTTAGGCAGCATTTGGCATTTCGTTTGTATGTTAGTCTAGAGGAAGTGAAGAGTTTTTGTCACTCTCAGTATCAGAGATGTCTGCTCAACCAAGAAGTAGCCTGAAAGAACCAGTAAAGAGTCAACTCTGGGTTTGTTTGGAGGCTTTGTTACAGAACCCTGCTGTGAAGGTGAAAAGGATAACAGAAGGGAGGTTACAAGACTATAGAATCAGGGTATTGTTTACCTGACTGAAACAAGCAATTAAAGAGTGTGTCCATCAACAGAGAAAGATCCCCTCCTGTGCAACCTCGGACAGCCCCCACAGGGAGGCTGATATTCACTCTGAGTTCTGAGACGACTCATGTTATGAGCCAAGGTGAATCTGACTGCAAAACCTTGAACTGAAACTACTGATTAAAAATTATGCACAAATAAAAGATCATAAAAGAAAACACTCTATATAAAATGTGGAAAAAGGCTTGACAGACACAAATAGAAAGTACTGAACAGTGTGAGGTATTTCATTGAAAAAGATCAGGAATGTGTTGCTTTGGATTCCTAATTTCATTTGAAACCACAAAGTGAGTATATTATATTTTCAAGGCAAGCAGAACAAAGACGACACTGTCAGCCTGTGCTGTTCATTGGAGGTATAAATAAATATATATATATATATACACAGACAAGTATCTAAATGTGAAGGTCAACAGTTAAAATACATAGCTGCTGTCAGTTGTGTCTAAAAATATATTGTGGAGATTCATGAAGACAGTATCTAACGACCACCACCTGCAACATGAAACCTAACAGAGTAAGAAGTTATAATCTTATAATGGACTTCATAGATATATAAAACTCCCCCCCCCCCCCTTTCTGGGATTCTGGACACTGAGTATCTTTTTATGTACTGCTTGATCAATGTAACCTTTCAGTTTTTTATCACATCGGGGTAAAAAGTGTGCTTTTTATAGCTTGTCTTTAACCCTCAACTTCATATTTTCTAGCACTTTTTACCGCGTGATCATTATAGTCTATATGTTCCGTATGGCTCATTGCACTCTGAGCCGAACATTAGACTTTGGTCTGACAGTAAGAGAGTGAACGTTAAAGGTTATATAGTAGCCTACGAGAAATTAATTAGATCCTGTCAGGCTATTATTTAAAGCAGGTAATCGTCCTCCCACACGCTGGGAAAGTGCGAAAGACGAATCCCTTTGAAAAGCTCCAGAACATGTCGGTAGGCAAATCGTGACAGAAAAAAGGATAATAACTGTGTCAGCATCCTGGTCAAAAGTGGCTGAATTTGAGGGTTGGCACCTTCTCAGTGGTATCAGCTTTCCAATAATCAGCTTTCATTTTTCAAAGCAAATAGGTACTTGGATTACATCATCAGTTGTATATATTTGTTAGAGGTAACCCGTAAATATATCCATTGGTACCTTTATCTGACCTTGACACAAAAAAAAGATCAGTATATAGTCTATATATTACTTAAGGCATTTCACCCTAACACCATCCCAGTCTGTAATAAATAATAATAAATCAATAAATAACAGAATATCTTGTAAAGGCACTCCCCGTCGGTTGAACCATTGATTAACAAAAGTGACTAAAATATAAAGGCTGTGCAAATCAGGGATGATGTTAAATGTTATTGAAAATGAACTTGCAGCAGCTTGAGTATAATAAAAAAATAATGTATATATATAACAAAAAAATAACTACACAAGAGGAAAACCTGAAGTATTTTCCCACACAAAATTGCTGCAGTCAGTTTGAATATGCAGGAATTTTACATACTGTATTTGTAACAAGTTGAACACACTTTACATTCAGGTCCAGATGAAATTATTCTAGACTGTTGCATGAAATTGTTTTCAGTAACGTGACACAATGTGCCACATTTGCAGCCTTACTATATCTTAAACAATAACAGACCAATAGGTTAATGCTGAGAGGCCCTTTGAAAAGACATTTGGTTTTTTTATTCATTTTTAAACTGTAACAGCAGTTAGTTCAGTCACCGGAGCTTTGTACTGCTTGCTAGAATCATCAGTTTGTTTTTCAGAGTGTCAAATAACTTCCCTGTGTTAGAGTCAAAGGAAGCTGTCTGTCCGAATAAAGATGATGCTGAGTACCAAGGAGAAATGTCATAGCTTTTATTATTAAGGGACAAATAAAGTGCTTATCAGATGGACCATTTCTGATAAAAATTAAAAGCCCTCTGTTAAATTGGCTTTATTGATTTTCCATGGCTAGGTAGTGTATGTTAGAAATGTTTTACAGTAGCATTTTGTTTGCTTCTCCACTTATTATCTATCAGTCCAGGGGATTTATCTTCGTGAAAAGGTGTCAGTATACTCAACAGGATGGAAATAGTGCCCACCTTTCTAGACAGCAGCAAAGGGTCAGCATGGTTGATTTAACAGCTGAATATTAAAAAGACTATTTACCTCAGAACCAACCAAGCTAAATTCTTGTAGAGGTGCGCTGCTTATGTAGCATATTGATTAGGCTAAGGTCATATTTACTTGTGCTCTATGAAAATGGGAAAATATTTAAACTTTTCAGAGAGACTGCTTCAATTATATTTTCTTCGCTCTGAATTCCATACAATCTTTTCTCACATAGGTGTTTTTGAAACGATAGAAAATTCTTTTACAAGATCAAATGTAACACAACAGCTCATATAAAAGATTTAGAGCACTCTCTTTCCCTCTAACAATCACCAACAACGTACCCTTGAACGAGGAAGTGAACTCCAGACTGCTCCATCAGAGCTGCTCAGCAGCCAATAGCAGAAGACTGCAACTGCACAAGACAAATGTGTTTAATTGTGCCTCTATGAAGCAGGGTGTTAAATAGAGGTCGTATGCTTTCAAAGCAGTTCAAGAATTATTTTGGTTTTCCTTCATTAAGGCAAAAAAAATAATTTTTATATTAAGCAAACTGTTTTTGAAATGTGCTTTAAAATGAAAAAACACACTAAATTATGAAGAATTTCAACACAGAACTAAATCCCATTTACTAAGATTATTTGATATTTCATAATTGCACAAATTTGCGAACATGAACAAGATTCCAAATGTGATTAACTGTGGAGAAAGGAGGGGATCAATATGAAGCAAATCAATTTATTGCAGCGGGAGGTTTCAGACACTTATTTGTCTAAGGTGCTATGACATTCTTCACAGATGACTCCTCGTCAGGTTTATCCATATTAATGAGAACCATCAACTGGCAGACTGAAACAAATTCCCTCCCTCCTTCTTTGTGCTCAGACATTGAAATGTGTTTGAGATAATAAATCAAGGGCAATTATGGATTTTAACGTGCTTGAACCAGCCCCATCAAAACTACATACATTAAAGATGTGGATATCAATCAGAAAAGCCGGGAGCGTGGTGCAAAGACACACAGCGACAATGTAGTTCCAGAAATGGATCCTCTCATTTTGACTGGTGCCTCTACTTGATTGGACCTTAAAGTCAAAATGTCTTTTACAAGTTGCAAGCTAACAAGAAATGTATAGTTTCCATTTTGGCTGTCAATATCATGTTAGAAAGATGGAAGGGACAATTTCATTGTTTCCATTCACAGGGCAGATGGGGCACCAAAAATGTAATCACTGCAACACACTGTCGGTACATGACAGACATGCTCACGAGAAGCCTCTCATTGTGATGGGCTTGTTAACTAAGGCCAGCAGCCAAGTCCGATTAATGGACATATTTACCACATTCTGCTCCTAAGTGACTACTGTTGCTGCCTGATTTATGTAGAAATTTCCCTGTCAGGATTAGTAAGGTCTCATTGCCGTGTCGCCCTTATAGAGCACTTTGTACATGATAAAAGAACAAGACTATTACGTCAGCCCCATCCTCGATTCTAAGTATAGCTCAGCTGCACTATCCTTGAGGCAGCATTGGCCTGAGATCAGAATCAATGGGAGGCACTTTTCCCTGCCATATTCCTCCATTAGTTGGAATCTGTTTCTTTCGAGGACCAACGTCTGGGATCCAGTACCTGAGGAGAGGCAGGAGAAGTAGGAATAATTTGTCTGCTCGTGGGAGCCTGGTACTTTGTGTTGACAGATGGTCGGAGACATCTCATTTCGGGAATGAGGGAAATCTCAAGCGACACAGACGAAGAGCATTCAAGATTTCTAGAGATCCGCGAATGCTCACCAACAGTGCATCACCTCATATGGCAGCACTTAAATGTGAAAGCCTGCAGTCAGGAAACTCCCTCGCTGCCAAGGTTCGGCAACAAGTAACGGTGTCCTGAACTGCGATACTCTGGTGAGGACAGTAATTTTCTCTATTTTGGTTTCATCTTTTGCCACAAATATGATGTGCCGTAATTTCTCTGACCTGAGAGTTTCGAGCCATCCTGCAGACAGACTCAATATGCTGCAGACAGACTTAGCAGGCAAAGACAGTGTGCTTCCACAATATATACAACCTTCTTACAAGTACCTCAATAACCTCTGGGAGGATGTCCTACTTTTTCAGCACCTGATTCTTAAAACAGAAAGAACTGTGGCAGCAAATGGACAAATAGCAGCCGTTACCAAAGGAAACAAGAGCGCATAAGCCCCTAAAGCCCCCCCCCCATAATCACCATGATACATTAAACATAACCATTTATTCTAGGGAGGTCAGTAATTAAGCCAAGTTCGTCATTAATTAACAGATCTCTGCATACTTATCTTCACATAACACATTGGAAATTGACTTCCAGTCTTAAATCCTGAAGGATTTAAGAAAATGACTTTTCACTCATTCTTTTGCAAATAAATTCAGCTCAGTGCTCTGCAGTCTGACCAGCTCCGCAACCAGATGTTTCTGTGGAGAATACAGTAGTTATTGATAACCAAGCAGGGAGGTTCTACCATACAGAGACAAACGTCTGCCATGTTGTAATTTAACTGAAGCGGTTAACACTTGAGCTACAAGTGCATCAATTGTTATTCATTCAGGGTTCGGGAGGTCAGATTCATCGTTGCTTTTATGCCAAGAACTGCAATATAGACATCAAGTTGTCAGTGTTTAACAAAAGCAGGCTGGGATTGAGGAAAGATATGTTTGTAGGCTTTTCTATTGTATGAAACAAGCCTATAAGTCATCTGTGTACGAGCTTATTATGATTTACAGCTAAGTTCCAGTGTTGAAAGACCTCTACTAGCCACAGTTATCATGATGGCACCAGTTAACCATTGTTGCTTTGTTCAGCACAGCAAAAACTCGTCCTTGTTGAGGACATGCCTTTGAAAAAAAATGCAACTGTGCCACTGTCACACTACTCCGCTCCTCTGCTCCCTTCACTGGTGGCTACCCATATCCGTTTAAGCCGCAGGCTTAAGACAGATCTCTCCCGACTTCACTTTGGATATTTTTTTAATTACAAAATTGTTGTTGCACTTATATATTGCACATTGTAGTTTGGCTTTTTTTCGAAGCAAATTTGTACTTACTTGATTTTGTTTTTTTTGGGGGGTTGTACCCTCATGCATAGACGGATTATCATGACCATGGGCCCTGGACACAAACTCGCCACGGGCCCCTGTCTACACACGCAAACAGTGCGCGCGGAACGGCGGCTTCCCATTACGCACATAACATCGGCCAACACACAACCACACAAAAATAATTAATTTTAGGTCTGTTTTATTTGGCAAGTGCCACGTACAGCACAATAAACATATTATGGGAGAGACAGCAAGCGCACAGCCAGTCCTCGCAGTATTATAGAGTAAAACACACCTTAATTAAAATATTGGCAACCATATGACACAAATCGTTAAAGTAATAAAGGCAACATGAATCAACATCAGTAAAGAGCCACAGCTAGGACCACACAAAACCACAGTGAGACTCACCTAAAACGTAGGCTTTTTCCGGGCTTTCTTTGATGAGAAGTCCTTTATCAGATCATCCAAGTTCATGTCTCGAACGAGTTCGGACTCTATAGCCATGAGTGATAAACTGTTAAGGCGTCTCTGGGTCATTTTTGTCCTTAGTTCATTTTTTATTCTGGCCATTTGAGAGAATGACCGTTCTCCCTCACAGTTTGTCACAGGAAGCGTCAGATACAGTCTTATGGCAATGTACACATTAGGAAATGTTGACTATTATCCACAATCAAGTATTGTTTTCAGACATTTCGGTGGAGGCACATTCTGTCCGTCTGATCTGATGAAAGCTCTGAAGTGAATCAGTTCATTTCCAAGATTGCTGTCCAGGTCAGCGGGATAGGCAGAGGAAAGTGAGTTCGCTTTGTTTATTAACTCACAGTCAGGTGTGTTTTCCAGCATGAAAAGAACACCAAACAGATCACACAGGTGCTTGTATGCATCAATTCTGTGACTGAGACAGCTGACTTACTTATCGATAGCCACATTGAATGTTTCTATTTGGAATTTGCTTTTCCCTTCAAATACCGCATCTTTTTCTGCGCTGTCATCCTCAAACCGTTTGCGCTTTCTGGTGCACTGGAGGTCATATTTGTACGTCTGGCACACGCCTGGCACAGCTAAGGCTTCCCTTTCAAAGTCTGTGAAAAGACCTCTCTGTGCTAATACAAAATCATGCAGAGATTTAAGAAGGCGCACAGCTGTCATGAGGTCTATGTCGGCTTTTTGGAGCTGTAAACTTGTCAGTTGGAAACGAGCCAGAATTGTATTTCAGAAATTAGCCATGAACGCAGTATCCAGTTTATTTAATTTTACAGCAAGTGTCCTGGCCTCACTTCGGGTGTCTCTTTTCTCAGTTTCATCTTCAGCTATGCTCTCCAATGCCTCCCTTATTTTAACATAGTTTTGCCAAAGAGCTTTAGTCGAGTCAGCTCGGCAGCTCCACCGAGTGTTTGACAGTGATTTTAATGTTAAGTCTATGTGAATATCAGAGTACCGAAAAACTCGCTCCCACCTGTGAGTGTATCCTGCGCAAAATGTGTACAAGGATTGTGATAAATCAAAATACTGTCCCACTTCTAGACTGCTTCCCTCTATGCTGTTCACACCCACTAAATTTAGAGAATGCGCAGCACAAGGCACATAGTGGATTAATGGTTTTTTTTGCTTCAAATGTGCCTGCAGTCCATTGTACCGGCCCGACATGTTGCTGGCATTATCGAATGATTGGCCTCTACAGTTAGATAAATCCAGCCCAAGATTCTCCACCATGGCAGTCACACAATCTGCTAGACTTTGGCCTGTATGGCTCTGAATTGGCTAAAATGCCAGGAAACGCTCCACTATGTTACCTTGCTTGCTAACAAATCTGAAGATAAATGTTAACTGATCAACATGAGAGAGGTCGGGAGTGGAATCTACAATGACAGAGAAATACTTTGCATCACGGAGCTCTTCTGCAATTACTTGCCTGGTTTTTTCTCCCATCATGTCAATAAACTCTTCACATATTGTTGACGACAAATATGAGACGCTCCCTCTGCCCTTCTGGCCATATGTTTTTATATGCTCTGCCAGAAATGGGTCAAATTGGGATATTAACTCTAATATTCCCAAATAGTTGCCGTTATTTGGCGATCCAATGAGCTCGTCATTCCCTCTGAATGCCAGTCCTCTTTCTCCTAAAAACTTGATCACTGCCACCACACGTCGGAGAACATCCTTCCAATATTCCCTCGCATCCGAAGTTTGCTTTATCAGCGCTGAGTCGATTGCGCCAGATCCACTCATCCTCTGCATCAGTGTCAGCATGTTGGACATATGGACTGGGCTCCTCTCATGTTCTGAAATGCGATGTGGATGTTTCCAGTCGCAAAAACCGTCCACAAATGCATTTTTTGTTGCCCCAAAAATTTTGCAGGCAAAGCAAAAGACATGTCCAGTTGATGGTGAATACACCAACCATTCACGTGGTGCTAGTTGACCATTTGGCAGGCGACTGCACATCATGTCATTAGTTAATGAACGAACCCGACCACCTAGTCCACAGTCTCTCGTCGATGCAGGATATTTCCTTCGTCTGTTGTGAAATGAAGAGGGCCCTCTTTCAATAAGAACACTCTTTACTTTGCCACTGAATATATTTCCCCACAGCGCAGGATCAGTAACAGTTTCACAGCTCGGTCTGACCTGTCTCGGCCGCCACCGCCAGGCTGCTGCCCGCCATAGTAATGCTAGTGCTAGCATTGTCCGCTGCAGTTGTGGTACTGACACCGCTGCTGTCAGTACCATCACCTGGTACTGCCTCACTTTTCTGGTGAAAAATGAGGAGATGGACGGAATTTGCTGCAACAAAGAGACATCTTTGGCTTCTTTTTCTTTCTTTTACTTTCTTTTAGCTGCTCCACTCAGCGCTTGATTCTCCATTTTGAAAACGCATTGTACGTTTGACCTCCAGCGTGCGTACGTCATTGTGTCATCACACATTTAATCTTATAATTTCTCAAAAATTCAAATTATTTTATTATCATACTACATTTTCAAAACCATATCCATTCCAATATATTTTTTTTTATTCTTTTATTTTATTTTTTTTACTAAAAAAAAAAAAAAAAAAAAAAAAACTCTGAAGGCCAAGGGCCCCCATTGGCTCTGGGGCCCTGGGCACACGCCCACTTTGCCCATGCGGTAATCTGTCTATGCCCTCATGGTTGAATGCACTTATTGCAAGTTACTTTGGATAATGGTGTCAGCTAAATGAAATGTAATATTATATTACTATTCCCTTATTAGAGATCACTTAGAACCAATGCACTACTTGTTTGTTAATTCAATGTAAAACCTCTTCAAGGGAAGGTCAAAAGCACGGTGTGCATTTACTATGTATGTTTCCTGTATTTGTTTTCTCTCTCAAAAACCCATGGAGCTACTTAAAGTTGCATATATACAATTCATGGTTACTTAGTTACCTTGAGATGCCTGAAACCTATAGTAACTAACCCTTAAACTAGAAAATCTATACATAACTTTATTACATGCTTTTTATTAATTTACATAACATAGTAACATATGTCATACTTTTCAATGTAGTATAATGTTTGCTGGCTTATTGTGTATAAGAATGTCTTTTGATCTGAGTGCAACATAACTCAAAAGAGGGGATAATTAGTAAACCCTGGAATCCCACAGGAATTATTGACATCCATCAAAAGAAGTAATTTGTTAATTTATGCTGAACCTTTTGCAGAAAAGTCAAAGAAATTGAGGACAAATGGTCGGTTTGGATGAGTAACACTGCCTGGCACTAGGACCTAGAGGTGACTGAACTTGAGCTTAATTGTGACTGTATAATGCATTATAAAATAAACACTTATTGTGGGACACAACCCACTCCTATTTCATTCTACATATATTATTAATTATAATGACTATTATTATTATTATTACTATTATTATTATTATTATTATTATTATTGGTGCAGTGCTCATTCTAAAAATGCCTGTTTAGGCTGTTTGCTTGGCCTGTGGCAATGCTGTAGAGCCTACTTGGGAATAACCCCTTGTCATGAGTGAGCACTCCTCTAACAGACCTACAAAATGCTTTCCACACACAATAAATTATTCAGTTGTGTTCATCCCGTCTGGTTTATCTTCATTGAAGATTTTATAGCCAATTTGTTGACTTTTGATATGTGCGGTTATATAAATGTTGATCAAGTTGTTATTTTTCATACATTACATGTCTGCTTATAGCTTATAGCTATTTTGGCTATTTAATTTTTATCAAAATGATCTTGCAGTGATTCAGACCCACTGTTTGACCCAGTTGCCAACCACTGCTGTGATGGTGTTTTTTTTTACTGCTTCACATGTACATATTGCACCAAATTTGATACTGCACTTTCCAGGGCCTCTAAGAATACACATGTGAATCTGATAACGTTTTTCCACATACATACCAACGGAAAGACAGAGAGATGTTTGTGGAATTATAAGGTAGATTCGGTTAGTATTAAAATCAAATCTTTCAATGAGAACAACAGACATCCACTTCACCAGAATATCACAAACTATTCCCAATATTAACTGTACACTACTTGGGCTTGACTTTAACAGACTTGGTCCTTTGTGGTCAGTACTGAAGTCACAACTACAGTGTGACTGACTTAACACTCTTTAGGGAAATTTAAGGGCTACTTTTTCAACCACTGCTGAATGTAAGTGTAGAGTTAGATGAGTATGAGGGATGGGGATTTTCTAAAAAAGGGGAAGGAGAAGAGTAGGCAGGGGAGTGAGAGTAGTGGAGCATAAATTGCTTGGCAAAATGTGGCATGAATGGAAGGCGTTGCTGATGAGTATTGATTATATCAGAAAAGTGCAGCCAAACATGCACAGATAGGGGACAGTAAAGACAGGCTGTAATGGATGTGGCAGGCTCTCAGAAGTGGATGATCTGGTAGGGCTGCAACACGGTGCAGGTTTCTGGATATAAAAAATTAATGACTATCTCAGTGATTTACGACAACACAAAGATGAGGAAAAAAAGCCTGCGGAAGATGGATGTCTGGGGATTGCAAGAAAACTGATGCAACCCTGCTGAACCACTGGAGAACGGTGAATGAGCACCACAGCCTCATTCTCAGATCATCATAGGGTATGGGTAGGGTAGAGGCAGAATCTGGGCTTGTTTGGTCATGATTGGGTGACTTTCTGAAATGTGCTGGCTCCTATGATACATCACTGTACGAGCGTGAAGGAAGACAGTAGCTCAACAAGTCCATTCACATTATCCTCCCTTTGGGCTTCCCTTTGTGGATTGCCCTTGTCTGCCCATGAGCCAGATATCATTTTAAAGCTGTAACTAACTACCCATCATCCCAGTTGGGGGGCATTGCAGAGTTTTGGGTCAAAGCCAGAGGCACAATTAAACAGAGAGACATGAGCTGGTTAGCTGCAACTTGCAGTGATTATCAAGTGATTCATAAAAGGCAAAGATGCAAATAAATACAAAATACAATGTTTCACTTATGTATGTTAGGCTGTAGAGATTAAGGCAGTGTAGTTTGCAACATAAAGAGAAAAAATTCACCAAACTTCAAGTAGTTCTTCACAATTGAAATTATGTTTCTCTCCACTGTTGCAAGGAAGTCATGCCCGTTTGAAGCCTACCACTCCAAACTACGAATCTCTCGAGGCTAGATGCACAGACCTGTGGAACCCCGTCAGTTAAAAGCAGTAGCTTGCTTTGCCTTGAATTATTTAATGTGGTTGATTTCTTTTAAAACCTTCATCTGAGAAAAAAACTTGGCTCTGGCGTTGTGGGCAGGCTATGATTTAAAAAAAATATATATATGGGTATTTTCATGTTTCTTTTGGCTCAAATATTTCTTGCTTTAGGCTGATGCTATGTATTTGATACACCAAATAAAGAGCAGTATATGGTAAAAAAAAACAACCAATTATCCTTGGCTTCTTGTTTTGAATCAGTGAAAGTCTAGCAGATGTAATGACATCTGCACTTTCCATGACATCAACGAGAGCTGAAACCAATAGATCTACTTATTGAAGGCAAGTGCTCCTCATCATAATAAGACATGAATCTGAAGCTGCTTTCAGACATGCACTGAACTCCACAGTTCCTCCATGCATGTGTGAACACAAATGTCTAAGTGAGACGCCCCTTTGACTCTGCAGGCTTTCTGTCACTCACCCTCACAAGTCCGCAGAAATTAAGGAGAAATCGATGTGTGCACACAGCAGGGGATCCCCTGCTGGATCACCCCGAGAGAGTTAGGGACGTTAATGACACTTCAAATTCGACAGACGCAAAAAAAAAAAAAGAAAACAAAGAAAACAAATATCTCCTTGTGAAAAAGCAGTGACACCCACGTAGAAGACACCAATGTCGAGAGAGTTTGTGGTGACAAGAGTCGATGACAGTGTAGGTGTGCTGTAAACATGATCACGTGATCGCGGCAGTGGAGTTACGTCAGTGAAAAAAACTCCTGTTGTGTTGTTCATGTGTGAAAGGCAAACTTTGGGTAAACTGCAGCCAATTCTCTGGATTTTACCTGTGGGTCATGTCTGGAAACCTTTTGGTACCTTAATATTAATATTTTTTCCACATGCATATCAGAGATAATCAAGGGGGTGGAAAAGTCAAACTACAAGAATTAAAGCAGAAATTTACATTTTATTTCAGTCATGTGGACAGAAGCCCATTTTATGAGAAGCCCTGAGGTAGTTATGATGGACAACCGTGAAAGTCACTGCATTTTCATGTGGAAACAGACAAATCACTAGACTATCACTGACTTTTACACATTTTACAACAATGAGCACTTTTCTACAACCTAGTTATTGTCTTTCTTAGGTTGGACTCTATTCAATAAATCAGTTTCACGATTCAATATCCAGACAATAATTATCACCAGGCTTGTAAATGGACTATTACTGCTGGTGGTTATTGTACAAAGAACCTGCATATAATTATTTTCCAAAACTGCATTGATTTGGGTTGGCTGTGCTGGCACTGTATGATTGATGTATGATAGAGAAAGGGCTGCACATAGATGCACTGCAATTTCTGTGTGAATGGGTTAATGTCTTTAACTGCAGTAATAATACTATACTTTGAAGATTAACAGTCACATGTAGAGTTATAAAGCAGAGTTGGCAAATCTGCCAAATATTTGTACAACTAATTAACAAATGTTATAATAAGAGATGGAAGTCATCCTTCAAAGATTCCCGGAAGCGCAAGTTTTTCTAACGAGCACCCTCATATCAGGAATGATGCAAGGAATTTCAAAAATACATACTGAATTTTGTAAATTCTGAGTAGTCCAGTAACATTTAGAATCACTGTAACCTGTTCCATCATTACTCAGCTCTGAGACTGACAGAAGGAGAAGCTGCTGACCCTGAATTTGACGCATCAGCCTCTGTCTAACTCAAATGCTTAAATGTTAAAATCAGTCGACACAGAGCCGGTTGATAACATGATGACAACCAATTCAATCACTTGCATACCCTCCTGACTGGAAAGAGTTGTAATTGTACAGCAGACATTTAAACTCACTCCCTTCTTCAGGAAAGGGGAGAGAATTCTGTTGGGACTGCACTTTTTCCCTATCAGGCAAGCCGTCACTTACCATTCAGCTTTCCATGCTTTGGATCACAAGGCTAAGACATCGCCGCAGCTGGTAATCTGTCGACCTTGGAGACCAGGGCTACAGGGTGCAAAATAATATGCAGCCTGTCAGTTACATAACAGCCAGGTCAGTGTCACCAGGGGAAAGGAACAGCCCTCAGTTGATGCTGACCTCTCCAAAAACACATCACTGAGTACTACTCCTTATTAAAATACATTTGTTTATCCCTCACACATGCACAGACACACTCATGCAATTAGCTGGGTGTCTAAGCAAACGTTTCACTAATTTCAAAAAAATCTGATTAGGTAAAAATAATTTACCCCCGTTTCAATCCACTACTGTTATGAAAAGAGTTACTATGAGTTGGTTCATCAAGATAAGCAGTAGGAGGTGCTAATTCAGTTCACATGTCACAATGCTACAGCAGGAGAAGAGAGTGCAATGAGAGGATGTAATTAAAGGAGCACCACTTAAACCCCAAATGTCGGCTGATTGAACGACGAACGTATTAATGTGATGAAGAGCTTGGTGACAGAGAGAACACATTATTTGCTTCTAACATTCATTCAAGGAACGTTGAGTCCCCTCATTGGTCCACACATGCCTGATGCTTTTGTCTGCCATCACTCTTTCTCTATACTGGAGCTGTTAGCCGCATTTGCTTTTTATTAGTACACCAACTTTTTCACCTCTCTTAAGCATAAAAAATTGTTTAGCAAGATTGTTTTATTTTTTATTTCCACTTCCAGTTTTTCATGCTCTCAAAAACAGCTGAATAGATATGCACTTATTGAGAGTGGAGAGCTAGCGATAATGTAAGACAGCTTTACCTTCATTTATTCTGAGTAGAAGTTCTTTGCTCTCCTTAAGGACAATGACTATAGGGAAGACAGTATAAAGAGAGTTTTGTCTAGGTCTGGTGTCACTGTCCTGGATGCTAGCAGTGGCTTGCTCAGTAAGGAGGGATACGACACACTGCAGGCTGACTGTGGCTGCCAAGCACAGCAGGGCTATTCCCTGCAATCCATTCATGACTTAACTGTCAAACTTTCAGAGCTGCAAGGTTAGCAGCAGTTAGCACTAAGATTCTGTGTTCTCATTGGATGTAAAGTAGAGCATAGGTCCAAAGAAAATGATGCTAATAGCCAAGTTCATCACTTGCACGTGAAAATGTGTTGGAAGTGTCTTGGACTGCAGTGTTTAACAAACAGGGAACTCTTCACTGGGAGAAAATCAGTGCAAAAATCTGATTCAAATACAATAAATCATTGGAAAGTTAGAAAAAATTTCGCTACTCTCAAAGATAATCCCCATCTGATGGCATATTTTTTATGAACACATCTCTGCACTTAGAATATTTGCACAACCTTGTAAAACCACTGCCCAGTTACTGATTTGTATATGTGTATATGTGATCAAAGATTACTTGCATTTATTTATTAAAAAAACAAATTCATTAAAATGAATCAAGAAATCAGACTGTTTTGCAATGTAATTAAATTCTCATAAAAGCTGCTTGTTTGTCTCATTTCAAGTGATTCCATGTGACAGTCGATTCGATCAGAATTATAATTTACATTGTTGGAAAACAGTATGACTAATGCTTTTGTACATTAATGGATGGTGAGTGAGGGATTCAATCTCCATGTGCTTAAGCTACTAAGCCTTTAAAAAGCCTGAACGCCTGCAGTGTTTCTGTGGCTGCTCACAAACATCAGAGGTTGTTAATTACACAGTTTTAAACAAGGTTAGTGTACCTCTATTTGATTCATTTCATTTGTATAACCGGCTAAAGCTGGCTCTATCATTCCTCCACTGCCAGCGCTGCCAACAGGAATGCAGCTTTCTATTGATTGTTAACAGGAACCAACATTATTTTGCTTCAGACCTGCTAATGATAATAACAGTATGATAGTATAATATCTCACTCAAGTAACGCAGCAGCACCACTTTACTTAATGCTTAGTGCCACAAGTCATTTAATGAAATTGGCTGCATTGTACCACCATCACCCCAACCTCCCACCTTTCAGCTAATTACAATCACTAAGTTATTGCAACTGCCACATTGATGCAATTACTGGCAACATTTCGGCCGATCAAAATCAATCACTGTATTCACAAATAGTCGGAATATGAATCATATCACTAGTTCAAGTTGTCTTTATTGAGCTATCTGCTCTTCCCAAATGTGTCATCATAGCAACAACAGATTCAGGTAAAAAATATGTACAGTACATAAATCAGATTTTTTTACTGCATAACAAGATAAGTTGAATATTGGTCTGACAGATCTGATAAACTTCCTTTGCAGCAATGTATTTCCGTGATTCATGGTCCATGTTCACAGGTGAATAATATATTCATATAATAATATATCCGGAAAATGTTAGGTATTAATTTGTTGCTCCTCTAACATGTGTAAAAAAGGAAATGTACGTATTTTTCATTTCTGAAAAAAATAACTAATACGGCAACAAAAGCTATGGTGAATAATCCTGCTTGAGCCTCTGTTGCCTGCCAGTGGTTTTCTTTATGTGAGAAGGATAGTTTGTGTATAATAACACAGCCCTGAACAAGTAAAATAACACCCCAGGAACTTGCAGCATAGGAAATCACTCAGATGCAACAATTGTTTATCAAAAACATATTGCCAGCATCATATTCCTATTGTACTTCCCTTAACCATGGAGCTTTTAACCCACCACAAGCCAGTGTGAATTGGCTCAGAGCACATTTTTCCATACTGATCAGAGATAGAAAAGCTTATTGGGCCAGATTTGAGTGAAACATGTGAATGAATGTTCGAATCACTCTTGTTAGGGTAATTACTGTTGACTTGATATGTGCAGCAATGTGACATGCTGGCTTCCAAATAGCAATACTACATATTAAAGTGATGTAATGTGGCATAATACTGGTTCCAAACACAAACATTACAATTTGTTGTGGAATTGCAGGAGTACACTGAAAATAATGTGTTGTATCAGTGTGCTTCAATTTCACCCATAAAATGTTAAAATATAAAACATTTTAGGGACTGCCAATGTGTAGTCTTCATATTACTTTGATCCGATCAGAGATCAGCACCCGATTCATTCTCCTCTCCAAGGCTTCCTGCCCCCCCCCCCCCCCTTTCCCACCTACCTGAGTACCAGCCTCACCAACCTGCTGCCCTGACAAGCCTCTCTTTCTCTCTGTCACTTGGGTGAAGGGGGAGCTAGTGAAGCTGCTCACAGGTGAGGCAGCGGGTCCTCACAGCGTCAGCCTCGGGGTGCAGCTAGCTGTCAAATGTGTGGACATTGCTATCATACACCTGCTACACAGGCCTTTATTCCCACCCGCAGAAGCAAAGAAACAGGATGAGAATGATGTCCTTTGATTTCTCTGGTGCTTTCAATGCCATCCAGCCCCTCCTGCTTTGGGAGAAGCTCAAAGCAATGCAGGTGGATAGCACGGTTTCCTGGATTATGGACAGACTGGCTCACTGATGGGCAGCAGTTCATCTTCCTCCACGACAGTGTAATGAATTTACTGTGAAGCAGGAAAAGAGCGCCTTGAGTGACTTCATTGTCAGCTTTAGAGTTTACTCTCAATACCTCTCCCTTTAAGATTCAATCCTGGGTCATGGCAACTTTAGAGAAATTTTGGCAGAAATTATTTGATGACTCCTCTATTGTGGGTGCATAGGTTAGGGCAAGGAAGAAGGCTGCAGAGGAACCCCTGCCAGCAGCCACAGGGGCAACCATTGGCAGGTCTACATCAGCGTGACAGAGGAGCAAGAATTGGATTTCAGCCTGTCACCGTCCAGATTGAGCAGAGTAAAATGGTTTCAGTGGATCCATCTGATTATTTAACAAGTTCTACTAATCAGTGGAAACCAGCACTCATTTGTAATGGCTGAAGCAGAATTAACAAACTGGTGAGGGTAGAGCAGCTGCACCGAGCAGAGGAGAGAAGATTGGAGCTGAACGGATCTCGATCTTGGCCCACACATCCCACTTCCTTTGCGGTGGCTTGGTGCAGCTCCAGCAGCTAGATCATCCTCCGCCTCATCTACACCTGAGGTGCAACAGCAAACTGTTTAGCTGCTCATCTTTGTCAACAGTCATCAGACTGAGATTGGAGGTATTTGGACAAGAATCATTGCACAGGCGGCACACAGCCAGCTGAACTCTACTGCCCTGCTCTGACAGCTTAAGGTACTGAATACACAGCAGGCACATTCACATTTGAGCTACTGATTAACATGTCTAATCACGTTGGTATATCATACTGAAGCAAGACTGTCATTCACATCTGTAATATTATGCTGATTCGTGTAACTTGTTTAATGTGTGCTGAAAATCATGGCTTCACATCTTTATTTGCACTTGTTCTCTCTTCATTTCTTGTTTTTTGTCTGTAATGCTTATCTTCTGTGTTGGATATTTTTATTTATATTTTACCTCACTGATTCTCAGCACTTGTTTTTCCACAGTGACCTCATTCCAATCATCACTAGTTTCTCTTGACTACAATATAATACAACTTAATGAATAGCTGTAATGGATTGAAGGCTTCGAACATTCTCCACATGTGTTACATTAAACTGAGATTAATATTAATGTACGTGACAACAAAGTCCACAGTAAATGTTTGAACACTGAGACTGGACTATTGTAATTCATTATTATCAGGCTCCAGCAGGAAGTCGTTAAAGACTCTACAGCTTGTCCAAAATGCTGCAGCACGTGTCCTGACGAGAACAAAGAGAAGAGAGCACATTTCTCCAATATTAGCATCACTACACTGGCTTCCAGTTAAATCTAGAATAGAATTTAAAATTCTCCTCCTCACCTTCAAGGCCCTTAATAATATAGCGCCTTTATACCTTAAAGAGCTGTTAATACCTTATAAACCCACTAGAGCACTCCGCTCCCAGAATTCAAGCCTACTTGTCGTCCCTAAATTCTCTAAAAGTAGAGTAGGAGCCAGAGCTTTTAGCCATCAAGCCCCTCGGCTGTGGAATAATCTACCACTTTCAGTTCGGGAGGCAGTCACCATCTGTTCGTTTAAAAGTAGGCTCAAAACCTTTCTTTTTGATAAAGCTTATAGTTAGAGCTAATTAGTGCGCCAGAACGTTACTTGTTCTATTTTATGACACATGACACACGGAGCTTCTCTTTCCAGCTTCTCCTTCCTCTTCTCCATCCCTATCCCCCTTCCCCGGAATCCCTTTGCTTTATCACCCGCAGATCCAGGGCCTCTGTGGCCGCACCATGGATTACGGTTTGTGGATCGCGCACCGGGGGTCGCGGTGTTGGATCCAGTGTGGCGGATTCTGAGTCATGTGGGCTGATCGTGGTGCTGGTGGCGGACCCTGTGTCGCGTTGGCATTGGGCACGGGCGGTGGACCAGGACCGCAGTGGTGGCTTGTGATGGGTCCTCCTGGTGGGCGGCGGTGGACGGTGACTGAGGACTGAAGTGGCGTCTGGTCTGGATGGTGGATCGTGGTCTAGATGGTTGCTGAGCATGGACTGTGCTTCATCAATGCTGCTAGAGACTTTGATTATTGCTGATGTTCTCCTGCACGTGGCATCTATTGCACTTCTGTCCGTCCTGGGAGAGGGATCCCTCACATGTGGCTCTCTCTGAGGTTTCTACATATTTTTACCCTGTTAAAAGGGTTTTTTGTAGTTTTTCCTTACTCTTGCTGAGGGTTAAGGACAGAGGATGTCACACCCTGTTAAAGCCCTATGAGATGAATTGTAATTTGTGAATATGGGCTATACAAATAAAATTTGATTGATTGATTGATTGATGTATTTGTGTGTGTGTGTGTGTGTATAGAGCGTGGCCCATCTCACATCATTTCACAGGGATTCTGGGTTCCTAGCACCACGCCTGGTCTGTTATGATTAAAAAAATAGATAAAATAAAGTATAAACAAAGTGGTTTATGGATGCAGCTACATAAAAAGTCTGAATTTAAAAAAAAGCATTACTGAAGAAATAGAAAGAAATTGTGAATACTAAGATTAAACTGGATATGATTGATCATAACAAGGTATAAGGATACCATGGAAACAATAGTGATTAATAGCCCAATAATTATAGCAAACAGTGATTTAAACGATACACACTGCCGGAGGTACACCGTACCCAGGCTTTCAAAACATTTCATCCAAGTGTGATGGAGAAAAGTGCAGCAGTGAAAATGAAAGTCATAATTGCATCTGTAGTACACACTCAGATCAATACGTACACAACCGCTCCTAATGCTGAATTTGAGAATCTCTGCTCTGTGCATCCTCAACAAGACATTAACCAACGGGATCAATAACATTCAAGGGCAATGAGCAGGGGAGGCTTTACACCGACTTCTGCATGTTAGCTCACAACTTGAAAATGCCACATGCAGAATTAATAATAATCCATCAAAACACACAGACACAGACGCCATTTTAAATGGTTTGTTATGACCTTTAGTAACTCTGGAGCGTTATAGTTCATTGGCTTGTGGGGTCGAGATTCAGTCAGTGCTCATGGTGCACAGGGGGATAATAACCGTGCTATAATCAAACACTCTTGGAGACTTACTTTAAGACGGCGCTGTCCCCCTGTCTGACGGTGATGTTGTCCTTTAATACAGAATCCCCGCTCCTGGCTGGAACTCCTGCAGGTACAAGGCATAACAATTTAAGTCCGAGGACCACAAGGCTTTTCCCGGGCACCGTGAAATGGCCACAAATTCCCATGTTGTTTTTTTTCTGTCAATGCGCAACTTCCAGGAAAACTTGAAGCGTCTGATATCCCCCCCCTTTTTGCGCCTTGAGCCGTGCAGCGCAAATCCCCCTCCACATGCAAAGATGCGGTGTGTGCGACTGGAACCGCGGTGTGGCTCCAAGTAAATAGGCTTGTTATGAAATGCGGTCCTTGTGGATGAATGCAGGGGAGGAGGGGGACGTGTCTTCCGCCCGTCAGCCGCTCGAGGAAACTGAGTTCGGAGGAGAGAGGAGAGAGGAGAGAAGCGCCGTGGCTGAGAGACAAATGCGCACCGTCCCCTGCGCTTCACACGCTCCTCGCAGCGAAATGGATGCTGTGGCACAAATGCTTCAGCGAGGTCTCCCTCTGTCTTTTTCTTTTCTTTCCTCCCGCGGTGTTCTCGTTCCTTTTTTTTGCCTTAAAGCAAGAGGTTGAATTTGCCTCAGTGTACAGTTGTCTACTTGAAGTAAGTCTCTCTCTCTCTCTCTCTCTCTCTCTCTCTCTCTCTCTCTCTCTCTCTCTCTCTCTCTCTCTCTCTCTCTCTCTCTCTCTCTCTCTCTCTCTCTCTCTCTCTCTCTCTCTCTCTCTCTCTCTCTCTCTCTCTCTCTCTCTCTCTCTCTCTCTCTCTCTCTCTCTCTCTCTCTCTCTCTCTCTCTCCTGAACAACCATAAGGACCATATGGCTGCAGCCACAGGGGTTTTAATGCCTCCAAACCTTGGGTCCATGCAGGGACCTGCAGTGGGTCCTTAAGAGGAGGGGGTTAACAGAAAACATTGCTATACTTTCTTCCTGCATTGCATGATTGGAATGTCCCTACCCGTATCTGTATGCATGGAGAAGATGCCGGCTACCTTGGATGAGAGTGGCACTTTGCTGCACGGCTAACAGCAGCAGGATAGAGCAGGATAATTTCTTTACCTTAACGTCAATTTGACAAGCTGTTAAATTTTTGGACAGGAGGGAACGGATGACAAAGCTCTGCCAGCTTTGGATGCCATTGCTGAGGAAAGATACAAGTAGATACATGGCATTGTTCTTGGCTGGTATCAAATGTTTGCAAAAGTGTGAAAGTATTGATGGCTCGTGTTCGCAGGCGACAGTCTGTTGTGTGTTCATCAATCTTTTCTCACACACAACTGACTCACTAAGTGCACTGAACCCCACAATGACATAAAATTGTTTCATCCTTTTGCAGGTGTGATGCTTTCTCTGGAATTTATTGTTTACTTGCTGGTAGCTGCAACAGTAGGGCTTGAGTTAACATTACAAATAATATATATATTTTGCACTTTCTGTGGGTATTTGCAATTTTCACCATTTGAAGCAGCTGAATACTTCATGACCCTGGTTAAATTCCACAAGAGATGATAATCTAGGCAAAAACCTGGGATAAACACTTTTGATATTAGCAATCAGAAGCCCATTCCATTTCCCAAAGTGTTCGTAGGTAGGTTGTTATTGTGGAAATATAATGATGTCCTGTGCTGGAAAAATCAGGCAAAGATAAGACTTAATTAAAATTATATCTGCCTAGGATGCAACACAAGTCCTGACTATGTGCACATTTTAATGGTTTTTAAATTAAAAAACCCTCCCTGACCTCAGCAAAATCTAAGATATGTGATCTTAATTAGAGTCAAGGGTACAGAGTAAGGGGGTGGGCTGAGGCTCTTATTCACAGATACCCCCTCAGTCAATTAAAGCGGCAACATTTGGTCACATTATGTCATTTAACACCTTTGCTGTCGATATTTCTCAAGCTTAAAGAGGCTTTGATAAAAACACCATCAAGAGAAATCAGGAAGAGTCCCAGGAATGTGCAACTGTTTTCAGCAATCAGCTCTACAAGCTGGTGTTCTGAGGATAAAATAAGATTGCAATCCATTTCAATCCATGTCATGTACATTATGTTTTTGACCCCCATTGTTCTACTTTACACCAGGTGAGCACATCCGATGACCTTGCCAAAGCTCCACCTCGAGCGAGGGTGCCAAGCATGCAGAAATGACAAATTGGAATGCCATTGTTTGTAGCACGCTCCACATGAATCATTCTTGATGTATCACACAAACACTGTGACAGAGGCAGAGGAAAAGGGGGGAAAACGTAAACTGCGCAGCCTAAATCACCTAGCTATGGTCTGAAATATGGGGTGGAGGTATTGATTTTAACATGCTCAAATGAACAAAGCCATTTCACTTTAAATTAACATATTTTGGATTTGTTTCATGCAACATACAGTCTAGCTCTTCCTGGTAGATTGTGTTTCTCGTTTATTTCACTTATACATGCAATGACATTCACATAATTTCCTGCTGCGACACATCAACACAAGACCCTGGGTTGTTTATTCAAACAATCCAGGCTAATCTTCATTCATATCAAGGATGGGCAGAGCTCACAGACAATGGACCTGTGTCTGACCAAAGCAAGCTAATACCCAAACATGGGTGGACTGAATAAACAGCGTTCACTCTGTGGACTCAGTCATCTGCAGAAGCTGAGATTCTACTGACACACTAACACTAACGCTAATGCAACTTTTATAATGATAGCAATATAATGAGAATAGCAGTGGTACAATTTTCAACACTAAGAATTTTTTTATAAAATAACAATTATAGTTGTCACAAAGCTCCACCTCCACCCTATTTCTCGCATCTCTTGCAATATCTGATAAAACATCCACACCAACACAAACAATATGTAGTGTTATTAACAAAATTCAAATAAACTTTTCTCAAATTTTTGTCAGTGCAGCTTGAATGGGTTAAAGTTAAAGTAGCTTTATTGTCAATTTCAATTTCTTAACAGGTTATGTGCAATCTATTTCACAGTATATATACTAACACTTTATATATGATTTTTATACTGTATAAGTTTGAATCCATTTATGTTTTTCTATATTTTAATATTCCCTTACTTACTCCTTGACCCAAAATACAAACAAGTCACTTTGGTAATTATTGTTTAAAAGTAGCCTTTCATGATCTTTTTTTCCGATTCTGTATCAAACTACTTCGATTAGATTTTGTTTTCTTTGATATAACAATATGATCGCTTTTCTGTTTATTCAAAAGCTATATGTGGCTTTTTAATGTTAGTTAATTATTTTAAACACAGGTCAGATTTGACACACAAACACTAAGGTCTGGAGTAAAGCGCAAAACAAATGTCTATGCTAGTTTTTGACGTCCACAGTTGGCTTTTTTTTTTCTTTCCAGCAACCACAATGGTTAAATAGCAAATTCGAGCACCACTGGGTGAGCTGGTCCTAAAAGGTGTGGTCAGGTGCATTGTTATCTTGAGGCAAGAAGATATCACTGCATATTGATGCATAAATCTGCAGTCAAGGGTGCATTATCAGGATAGTAATATGCACCTACACACGCAAGTGCACACCGATGATCTGCTCGTGTGCTCGATGATTAGCAGCTTTTTCATATTTCAGGACATGTGATAAGGTTGGCTTGCACTACTCAACTGATTCTGCACTCTCTTGTAGAGCAGCTGTAGGGGCAGACTGCTCGTGAAGTGTGTTTTGTGATTTCTAATGTTTTGTTGGCATCAACCCAACCAGTGGCTCCAAGACCGCAAAGCTGGTCAGACAAAGAAATGTGAAGGTGAAGAAGCAGAACCACTCAATCAGTCGTCAGGTCTCTTCCCCCCTCAATCGATTAATGGAGTTTAAATGGCTTTCAGCAACTGAATGATGATGAATTTCAAATTAACAACATTAATTAGCAGTAAGCGTGGTCTCATTCAGAACACTTCACAATAAAACTGCTCATGTAAAATAAATAAATAAACTTATAGTTAAGTCAAAATATGTGACACAATTTGCAAGCAATTAAATCCTTTTTAGATAGTAATTAACAACAATTTAACAATAGCTGACTTGATTGAGGTTTTTTTTGCCAGGAATTTATTGTAAACTCCATGGTCTGTTGTCTGATTGAGAACAACAGATACCTTAGGGAGCGTGATAGTACAATGAGATAAGACTACTGAGGAGCGAAATGATCTAGCAGTGTTAACAACACACAGTTATTACCTCCCCAATAACAAACCGAAGTAACTTTTATTCATTTATTTTGAATCCAATATTATGGGTCATTTACACAAAGTTTCATTAGCAGGAAGTCCCTCTGATAACTGTATCAATCTGCACAGTCCCAGTGTTATTCTCAGAGACAGAGTCTGTGTTTATCCAGGGCGAAGTGGAACGAGTACCCCTCAGCCCTAATGTCACTATCAACGTTAAATAGTTAATTTGTATGTATGTAAATATGGTAGTCTTTAACCCTGAGGTTATAAACAATTTAGATGGTGACAATAACAGTGTCCAATCTGATGTGAAAGGGGCGGAACCCATGGTTTTTTAGGCAGAAAGTGTCATCCCAGAGATGGATTTTGCTCACTTCAAGGTGAATGCATCAGGCAGAGCAATTTCCCTCCAAATATTAGTCAAATGGAACTAATACCTCGAGAGACAAAGAATCAACAACTCAGATCATATTTGACACTGACATATGGATGGTGGTTTGGGAAAGCTGGGAATTCTGGGGGATTTAAAGAGGGGTTACGCTCAATTTCATAAAGTTAATCATCCAATTTCCACATCAGCAGCCGTCAATCAGAGAGCGATACCGATGATGAGCTATTTTTCAGGGCCTTTCTCGTTTCCGTATAGGTGGAAATCTGCCAGTGCGGTATATAACCTCATGAGGATTAGTTTAGAAATAACGTCATAACTGTGTGACTGTTCAGGCCAGGAAGTGTTTTCTCCCTGAGTTTAGCTGATGTCCTTGGTAGCCACAAGAAACTTCACTATAGTAGAAATCTGTATTTTCAAAATGTTATTGATAGCCCTTATTTACAATTTTCAACTGCCTGAGATACATATTTTTTTTTTAAATACTAAGGCTGCTAATATTATTTTGTGTCTAGCATGTGTGTAGATACGAATTTTGCCAAGAAATAATGTGCAGTAGATTCCAAATACCATGTTATCAGTTTCTCCCGTTCTGTGTCAGTGTTTATTGACTTTAGTTTACAGGTCATATTGCCCCCTTTTTTCCTCCAACATATCTTATATAGGCAACATTTCAGAAAAATATCAATCTCGATAAATTCCTCTCTAATAAATAAAAATTGCTTGGGGTGTAATAATATGCTGGGTAAAATTAAGTTTATGGTGTTGGCAGATGTGTGTGTAGTTTTTTTAGTGTGAAGATCAACTCATGTTGGTTAAATTAATTGGTTGTAGTCAATTAGCTGTGTCAAAATCTGATTTAGCCAAAAAGAAACACAGTCAAATCAACTAAATTTATTTTCTCATTGCAGTAAACCATTTTCTATCTATCAACCAAACCCTAAAAAATGCTGATTTGAAAACAACCGTTACTGGGTAAATTACCTATTAACCAACCACACGATATAATTCATGGGATTGATGGGTTTGTCAGTCAACCGAGCAAGATATAAATATTCTATACAAACGTTGGTTCATGTTAACTCAACCACTGGGTTAAGTCTACTTCATTTATATGTTATTATAATTTAGATGTTTTGATATAATATAATAATATCCCTTTTAAATCGGTTTCATCATACTTCTACCTGCAACTACAGCTTTTAACTATGTTGATAATATAGTAGTTTAAAAAGGCATAGAGGGAGTGGCGTCTGATCTACTGAGCGGGCCACATGGCTTGTAGCCATGCAGTAGTGAGTCACATTTATCTTTCGAATAATTTTTAGTTATTTATTGATGTATTTGTGAAGCACTTTGTACCCTTGTTTAGATAAGTGCTATACATTTATTATTATTATACTTGTCACATTCACCCATTCTGGTGCCTTTATTTTTCTGTGTATTTTGGGTGGGTGGTCAACCAATGTCATAGCCATGACATCATGGTGCGTCATTGACATCATGGTGCATCATAGAGCAACATGACATGGATTGTACAATACCTTCGTTGCAGTGAGAAATCAACAGCCTAATTATAAAAATTAAGCATTTGATTTTTCCCAATGCTGAGTTAGTCTGAATATGTATCTTAAAACTTAGTATATCAGCCTGTCAGACTGATCTAATTAATTATGGTGAGGTTGTGTCAAAAGTAGCCTCTTAAACTTAAAGCGATGAGGTGAGTGTTGGAACCAGATGGGAAGACCAGAGCGGCCACAGGAGAGGAAACAAAAAAAGTACACCTATGTTGGCTCAGTTTAACAAACCTTTAGTTAAAAAAAAAGCATTATCAAGTGTGGCTTGGGTTTGACATTTTGTGTTTGAAACAATCCAAACCTGAGACAAAACTATCGCACCCGATTCGGCCCGGATGCATTTGATAAAAGCAACACTGGTTTAGTGCTACTCTGTCTTGTGTGCATTCGTTATGGAAGCCATGACAACAAATGTCCTTTTATTGTAAAGATGCACCACCAACTTGTTCAAAATCTATCCAAATAGTTTTTGAGCCTGAACAAAACCAAACTAAAACCTCTCAACTATTATTGTTGTCATGATGATGAATGTCTAGTACGCCTGATGTTTGTATTGCTGAGTGTGTTACCAAGACAGCAAAGGAACGTTGGTACTATTCTTCATGTGTTATAAACACTCTGGCCTTTCTTATTGTGTTGTCAAACCACTTGTGGGAGGATGTTTAAGTGTCGTTCAGCTGAAGTAATGAGCTGAACTACGATTTGCTGTTAAATGGTCATAGTGCTGTTGTAGTAAGGTTTCACCCTATGGGCCATACAGTGAATAAAACACTACCTATTTGTGAGTTATGGCTACATCTTTCTCAGTTCGCATTTCAGTTGGAGAATTCAAACTGTATTTGTATAGAATCATCCCTTTGAGCTTCACCTTGAACTGCAGATAGGGGGGGAACCTTAACAGCCCTCCAACAAGTTTGTTTTTCCAAGTTTGCTCCCCCATTTGAAGATATGTTACTATTCATGTGGCAATGAATAGTAACATAATACGTGTCCTGTGTATTAACCCATCGATCTGCATTTTACCATGTCAACTGAATTTCTCCCTTCTTCCTTTGATTCCGCCGTAACTATTACAGCGGCTGGAGGTCACCTAAAAATAAAACCTATGGGTCAAAATACACTGTTGCACAGACAACCTGTGGGCTCTTTTTACAAGACAGCTTCAGTAGTGCAGCAGTACATTGTGTTTCAGAGTTGGCGAACGATAAATTATCACTTACAACAGTTAAACACATTGATTTATTACACTGAGAAACTTTGTTTAAGAACGGAGATCATATTCCTGCTTTTTACCAATTTCCTTATTTAATTATCTTAACTCAATAATAAGATGATTGCCTCACTGCATATGTCACAACAACTCCAGCAAATGGCTCATTGGGGCATTTTGTTCTGCCAGAGCTGTTTTCTTTGGCAAACCATTTTCTGCGCTCACTATATAAAAGTCTGGAGGGCACAATTACTACTGGCAATCGAAAGGAAAATGTGGCATTGAAAAGAAAAATGAGGTATAATCTTACTCATTTTTCTTATCAGTAGAAGTCCAAGAACCTGAGAGGGTACAGTATTTCCCCAGATAAAGGCTTCAACAATATTACACTCACACAAACAGCAAAACACAAGTACATAAGAGTATATGCTGTCTCCTCTTGGCAATCCCTATAGGTTTGTTTTGAATTCAAGAAGGCCAAATAAATTCTCATTTCCATCAGCTGGATTTGGCCCACTGTAAACACGACTCGTTTTTTATTGTGATTATTTGTATGTATTACGTCATCATCCTCTTTCGTCCTCTCACAGTAGTAAAAAGGTACTAAGAGATAAGACAGTGCAGGTCCAGTGATTGAAAACATTTGCAATAGCTTGACTCGATTAATTCCACACACTAGATCTTAATTAACGCAGCATAACCATACAGATGATTTGTGTGCCGATGGGATTTAGTCAATGGGGATGATTGCTTGAAGAAGATATGCTCATTCAATATTCATTATATCCCTGTCCCATTTTCTCACAGGGCAGAATAGGTCCATCCAAAGATTAAGATATCTTCCTTATGTTTACAAATGAATAAAGAGTTCAATTTGAAGCCTTCTTGTTAAATTAATTCTATCAAAAGGCTAAGCTATTTTAGAACTATAATCAGTCGTGAAATGTATTCTCCCAGCTACATTAAACTAGCGTTAACCTTGCCTGAAAATCAAAAATGCAATAAACACATTCAGCTGTTTATTTAACACTGTGAAAATTGCTCTTGAAAGCTCTGATTCTTTCCTGGGTTTCACGTGTCTGATTTCAGGGCCAGTGTGTTTGCACCAAATGGCATTACAGAGCTAAGAATGCAATGGGGCGGCTTCCATTTTCAGCGCGTCTGTGGCAAAGATGAGTGAAAAGGCTGGGAGGAAGGATTTATTATCCTTATCAAAAGGCACAGAGAAGACAAATATAAACCATTCTTCTGCTCTTTGCCCCTTAGCACAAAGCCCGGGGGAGTGGCATGAAGACAGCTCAAATGTGGTATTTAAAATTGTGTTGAAGGGAAAGCCACTGTGTTGCACAAACCCACAATAATATGATCAGGAGTGCAGCATAATAGGCTCTTCTCCTAACATGCTATTGTTTCCTTCATATCTGCCCAGACAAACTCCACAGTGGGACACTGTGGCCCTGAATTTTGTTACCTCCTCTCTTCTGCTCTGCTCTGTTTGCACTGTCTTGGTTTTCATTATTATGCTTGCTTACAGGGTTGAATGGTTGTAAAGCAGGCGTTCTGAACCAGAACAAACATGGAAACGGAAGATCATCTGAGCCCATTGGGGATGACTCACTGATTTGCATCAGTACCCCAGAATAAGAGTTTTCAACGCTATTGCTCTGATTTAGAGAATATGCTGGATATAATTTGGGGTGAACTTGGGCTTCATTTGTTCTATGATCCTGGCATCTGTAAAATCTGATTTATTTATAAATGATTCAAATAAAGGCCCTAGGACTATTATTTTCTTTATAATTTTACATTCAGATTTACTCCTCCTCTCCTCATAACCACAGTGGCCAGTTCTTGTTACATATTTTGTCCAAGTCTCTTTGAATTGGATTTATTTCCAGGTGAGCAACACATTATCATGGAGGAGGTAGAGTTCCATCCAGTTGTGGCTAGTAAAATATCACTTGGGATTTCTTCAAGAGAGTCTGAAAGTTGGACAATATGCAAACAGTGAGCAAAATATATTGCAATTCATGTAGAAAGACGACTGCTGAGTTACGCCGGGTTCACACCGGACGTGGTTGCTCCAAAATGAACTGCAACAGCGTCCCAACATGTGTCCTCACGGTACTTTTCCACTTCAATTATTAATTTAATGTCATCCATGTTGACGAACTTCTCAGCTGTTGGCTCCGTTAAATGTCGGGTGTCTCTCTTTTTATCTTTATGACTGCTTGTGTGGCTGTAGTCGATGGGCAGAGGGGGACATTTAATAATGTGGTCGGTAAAAGTGGAAATATTAAAACTCCTGGACAACAGAAGGTGAATTCAAAGTATGGGATGCATATTTGATCATTTATATCATATAAAATATGTCGTCAATATCGTTTAAAATCATTTTTCAGTGTGTTTCCTGTCGCGATACGCTAGCGTCAACCGGAAAAATTAGACACGACGTCGAAACGATCGCTGCACGGCACGAGGCAGCCGCGGCGCAAAGCTATGCTTCTGCGAGGGTTGTGTTCAGCACAACGATTTAACATTGGAGTGGATGGGAGCCAGAGGATTGGCGCTGCGCTTATGCCTCGCTTCCGTGTCGCTTCCGCCTCCGGTGTGAACCCGGCGTTATGCTGTCTGCTGAAAGTGTAAAGCCTATCATTCACTATGTTTCAATCGTGAGCATTCACATGGCATGGTAGTCACTGTAGAATAATGTCATGAAATAGCTTTGTCAAATTTCCCTGAATAAGTAAATACATATATATCGTCAGTCTGAACCATATTGTAATAATACTTTGGTAGGATCTCCAGTTCTTGTCCCTCCTTTTCATCTTACTCCTTGTTCTCCCTTCCTCCTTTGTGTCCTGTCTGTTTCTCCCACTGTCTGTGAGTGTGTGTTGCTACAGGGCGTGGCTGACAGGTGTGCTCCATCCTGCCTCCTCCTCACCTAATCAGTCCGGTTGCCAATCTTCATTCCATCAAAACCGACTGCTGTCTTTTTGCCTGCTATCCTGATTCGTGTCTGTTTTTTTGTGTCTCGGGTTCATTCATTCTATCCTTCTTGATCTTATAAAATGGCAAATGTGGCCCAAATATACCAGATCAATATGGGCCCTTTTTGGTAAACATAGAGCGTTCTCTGCAGGGCGTAATCTGGATGTGAATACCAAGTGGCCCATGAGGTAAATGTTGAATATGGCCTTATAGTCCAGGCAAAGTAGGGTTTTACGACCGACTAATTGAAAATAATTTGTTTCAGCAATTATCATTTCTATGGGGGGTCCAGAACAACATACCAAAAGTCCTAAGAAATCCTAGTTGAGGAAATATGTTTAATTCTCATCCATCCGAGATATGTGCCAATAAGGCCAGCCAACATTACACCCCAATGGGGCAATATTTTTGCTTTACTCCTATGATAATGAAACTTTACACGATGAAAGTACCCATGTAATGTAAAAAAAATTGTGTTACAAGTTTCTATGAAAATTAATTTGAATATGCAAATGAGCTATACACTTATCAAATATGCCCAAAATACACTCAAATAGGCTTTTTTCTTTACTCCTACCACAATAAAACTTTACATAATAAAAGTATACATGAAAAGTAACTTTTTTGTATTACAAGCTTCCTTTGAAATTAGTTTGAATATGCACATGAGCTCCACACTTATTGAATATGTCCTAATTTGCATAGGCAGAAACACCAATCATATGTATGACAATTACATTGGCCCAATCTTCATCCAATCATCCCAATGCCAATGGGTGCTGGCAATTGCTTTTAGACTGGCCTTCAACCTGAAAACCGCCTGGCTTGGTAGTACCTGCCAGGGGTATAACCCACGACGGTATAGTCTTCGATTTTTGGCTCCAAAATAAGTGACTTTGCCAGAACTATTAATAACATAAAACTAATGCAGGCCACCTTTGTTAGTTGCTTATGAATGCTGCTACTTATTTCAAAGACGAAAAGATACAAAACTGTTTAAAACTGAGTTGTATGACTTTATATTCATCTTACTGTACAAGTAATAAGAAAACTAAAATATAAACTGATTTGTAAACCCTCAAAATATATAACAGCAAAAACATACAATGTATCATTAAACCTGTATTCAATCAAAAATTGTCTGGTTTATCTTTAAGAAAATTGTTTATATAAACCAGCTAAAGAGATTTACTGCACATACAACTTTCCAACAACAAGCCTGTACACGTCGGTAATGGTCAGAATTATTCAGGCCTGCTGGTATGCTAATTAACCAGACTAAGAATTTAAATGTTTAAAGGGGAGATATTATGAAAATTCCACTTTTGTAGTGCTTCTACACATTAGTTTGGGTATCTGGCATGTCTACCGTCCCAAAAACTCTGGAAAAAAATCCCTCCTGCGATTTGTTGTGGTTCCTCTATTTCAGAAACTATGTGCTAAAGTGCGTCCAATGGAATTTCCCCCGAAATAGATGTCATAGTCGAAAATGCCCAATTAGTACATTCCCCCATAGCTCTATGCACTCCCCCACTACCACTCGACCCACCCCTAGATGGACCCTCCCACTTTATAGAAGCTCGGTCCACCGGTGTCCGCCATTTCATTCTTGCAAGCCTTGGAAACACTTGGATAAGCTAACAGCAGCATGAATCGGTGGTCGGCTGCAAACATGTCTTCATGTGACTCCAGCTTCAGAAGACACAAGATTGAGATGGATTGAGTTCATATATGATGGCAACGTTCCTGCCACCACTTTGAATCGGACTGTTTTATCAACCTGGGCCAATATAACAACGGATTCTCGAAAAGGTTGTTATTGAAAGAGGGGTCGGTGCCATCTTTCCATCGCAATACTGAAGACGAGGGAAATGTAAGTATTTTTTTTAAATATTTCTGGTATTTGCTTCTTTTAGACATTTTGTGTGGAGGCTAGTGGCGTTAGCATGTTGTGCTGTGTGTGAGGGGGTGGGGGGCTAGTATGTAGTGGTGGGGGATAGGTAGAGACTTTACAGGAGTTTTCATGTTCGACTATTAATAACGTTATTGAACAATTAATGAGGACGGCTGGCGAGTCTTAGCGAGAAGACGGCGTCGGAGTCCATGGTGAACGGTGTTCGCACGGCAGGTTCATGAGTGTTGTGCTCTCCACGCGCTTTCCCCCCCTCCGCTCGCGTGTGCCTAGTAGCTGCTGTAGCTGGAAGTTAGCTAAGGGCGCCGGCCGTGAGTAGCTGCCACGGGGCGCCGGCCGTGAGCAGCTGCCACGGGGCGCCGGCCGTGAGCAGCTGCCACGGGGCGCCGGCCGTCAGCAGCTGCCACGGGGCGCAGGCCGTCAGCAGCTGCCACGGGGCACCGGCCGTCAGCAGATGCCGTGGGGCGCCGGCCGTGAGCAGCTGACACGGGGCGCCGGCCGTCAGCAGCTGCCATGGGGCGCCGGCCGTGAGCAGCTGCCACGGGGCGCCAACCTCACTACAAAAGTACAGGTTTGTTTACCCTCAGTTACTTCGTCATGTCATTGATTGTGTCTCCGTGTGAACGTTGTAACAGCATCTCATTTGTTGTGACTCCATGGATACTGAATGTCTGTTTTATCATAGGCACACAGAAAACTGTGCTGCACTGATGTCGGTGTTGGGACCTCAGCTGTAAGAGACCTCGCTTGGAGGAGGGACAGGACAACCCAAGTATGGACTTCGGAGAGCCACAGGATGCTACCTATGATCCTGATGACTCGATCACAGTCTTGACTGAGTCAGCAGATGTGACGTGAGTGACTCAATATTTAATCTAAACATTTCATAATCAGATAGATTACCATCCTACACTTTTTTAGCTGTTGCAGCCTTTTGGTGAAATCTTTGTCTTTCTAATAGAATGGAATCTTCCAACCCTGTTCATAAGACACCCACATATATTATCTATGAAAACTGCCTCCTGGAGCTGTGTCCTGTGTGTCGGCGGGGGACAGATGTAATATATAAGAAGGGCGAGTGCACAGCAAAGCCGGTGAAAGCAGATGCAACCTTCCGTGATTCTCACAGGCTTTATTTAAAATCCAAACATACAACAGTATGTGAAACATAAATAACATCAATTAACTGCTGTCTCTAAATGGTCTTCACGATTTAAAGACCATTTATTTATCATCTTCACGATAAATAGAATCAAATAATTATAAAAAGAAAGTAATAAATACAAAAAGTGCAAAATGTCCAACTTTTTCCCCCAATTTGTGTTACAGATAACGTGGATAACCTGTTGGACCTCATCTTTCACGAGGTTTTTCAGGACCCGGCCCCATATGTGAATGAGGTGCTGAAGATCTCAAAACGTGAGGATCTCTCTGCCAAGTATGAGAAACCTGACAAGCAGGAAGTTATAGCCAGCTATGTGTCGAGTTTCAATCAAGGGCAGGTCTGAACCCTGCATAACTTCCCTGAGCATCAGGGAACACTCTGCGTATCTGGAGCACCACGCAGGAGGGCAGGACCACCCTGATTCTCCGGCCCAGAGGGCCTCAACACCAGCTCACAAAGCTTCTGTACGCCAAATACCTGTAACCGCTGAGCAAAGTTTACATTTTATTTAGAGAATAAAAGGTGACACACAAATATAAAGTGTTTCTTTGTTTACAGTATGGCTACTGATGGCACAAATTGTATTTTTGTTATCAATGTTTTCATTATACTTGGTATGTTTAAAAAGCTCTGTGGCAATCTTTCTGACAATAAAAGTTTATAGAAGCAGTTGTGTGCTTTTAATGTTTGATATGTAACATGTCAACAATTGACACGTGTAAGATGAGCAGTTAGCAAAGTAATACACAGAGAAGAGTAATTTATGTATTTTACTGCAGAAATGACTGATATCTCATGCATAAAAAAAAAAAAAACTTACTGCTCTATTCCTCTTGGACATAAAGGCCCATAATCTGCCCTATAGATGTTGAATGCATTCTGTAGTGAGAACACATTCAAACACATGTCCTACACCTCCATGAGAGGGGGGAGGGGTGAGAAGGGGGAGGGATGAGAGGGGTGAAAGGGGGTGGGGTAAGATGGGGGCGGGGTGAGAGGGGGGCGGGGCCCTCAAAACAGCTTTATCTGAGGTCTGTTTTAGACAGAGTAAAAAGGTGCTGTTTTAAATGATCCTTGGGGTATTTTTACCAAAAAATGTTACAGACATTTCATTAAGACCCCAAGGAACCATATCAACTGTGGTGAAATGGGCATAATATGTCCCCTTTAAATGTTTTGGTAAATTAATCCAGACGTTGAGATGTGTCAGTGGGTGAGTGAAAATGTTTAATGGTTTTCTAATGACATATGCTCTGTGACGCAGATAAATAAACCTTTCAAAAAAAATATTCTTGGATCTCCAGGTAGGCCAAGGATGTATTCATCTGTAGTGTTTCATATATCTTGAGCATGGGAGCCATGGATGCAGCTCCATGAGGTGGCGTTGAGGGGGGTTGGTGTCATAATGGTCATTAGGATAGATCCTCTGAAGACTATCTCATATATGTTGAGATATTTTAGCCTGGACTAAAGTGGTGGTGAGACCAAAAGACATAATTACTAACACTGTGTGAAATAAATAAAGTAGGCTGCAAAGTTAATATATATACACTTTCTGAAAAAAATATATATAAGAGAATGTTAATACATTCAGTGATTTGATCTAAGATATGTTCTGCTGTTGAGTGTCAAATCAAGCCAGGTCCCTGTTACATGTGCTCCAGAATAAGGTGTGTGTCCACAAAAATAATCTGTAGAGCTGGATGGCTGGCCTCTTTGAGTAATGACCATATGTAAAACTTTGTTAGCGGAATGTAAGTAAAATATTGGGGGAGTTTGGATAAACAGATTGCAGAGGCAGTGTGAGCTGATCCAGGGCTCTTTGAGGGGCTCAGACAGCTCTCCAAATACAACTTGATGGATTGCCATGCACTTGGCTGTCAGTGCTGCTTGCTTTAACGGCCACTGTGTGCAGTGAGTTGAGGTTATAACACTGACTTCAATATTGTTATGATGCAGGCTAGTGATACTTCATATGATTTTGAAATGTCTGCAGTTTTGTGTTTGAAAATATTTTGGCCGTATCCGAAGACTTCTAACAAACAGATGTGTTAATTTAAAAGAACAGTGTGGATGTTCTTCAGCTGTGACTCTCTCACAACAATTGGAAGTCTATTAAACTCTCTACATTCCAGGAGGCTCACACACTTTACACCCACGTGTAAAAAGTCTGTTTTTCACCAAATATTTATTATTATCTCTTTTTGTGAACGACGTCCTTGCTTTGATTACTTTTACTTTTCAGCCAAATCAATTGAGGTTGTGAGATTACAACAAAATGGACATTGCAGGGAAGTTTTTGGTCTCTCACTTTTTTATGCTGGTACATTACTTATACCATTCAGTGACTCATTGCTTCCGTGTCTCATGCTTCATCAAGGCAACAGTTCTACCATAACTTTAAACAAGTACTGAGAGTGCCTGAAACCAATCATAGGTAATGTAAATCATTCTTTAGCAGGCAGATATTGTATGATTCAGCTCTGTCTTCTGCCTTTTTCAATTTGGATGCGGACAGCGTAGAAGCAAAGGAAAAGTTGGGGACAGTGAGGGGACAAAATGCAGCGAAGGACCAACATTGGACTCGAACTCAGGTCACTACAGTCAGGACTGTGCCTGAAGGTGGAATTATCTTTCTCTCAAAACACATCCAGACCAGCAGTATATAAAAGCACTTCTAGGGGACGGTTTCTATTTTACAGTTCCACAGATGAACAGGGTGGCGAGCCTGTGAAACTAGGGTGCTGATCATGTCAGGTCGTTTTCAGGAGCTGGAGTTGAAGGTGGCATTTGTCAGACATGCAAACTTAAGTGAATAAACTCCGGACACCACTGTATTTCTGTTTCTATCAGACTGCACACTATTCCATTATTTGTTTTTCCAATAGGCAGGAGAACAACAACAATACCTTAAGTTGTGAGGGCAAGGTGGTCTTTGGAGAGAACAGAAAGTGGTAGCAAGAAGTTTGTGAAATAAGTTATTCCTGTTTATTTGATATTATTTCAGGTTGTACCTACTGATTATGAAAATTATTCAGGCTGTTACTCATTATAAGTCACATATTAACTTGACTCAAAGAATGAAAAGGAGGCATTTGGTAACGGGCCGCAGAGAAAGAATAAACAACTAACATTATTTCCCTTTTATTTATTATCTGATTCTGAACAGCGTTTTATTCAGAAAAATGAATGGAGCCTCTCTGTTATGACTCATGCTTTATGCATGTCCAGACGCTTGTTTCGGTCACGTGACTTTTTCGCTAAACACAAACCCACACGGTATTTGTCGGACACTTTTGTCAACAAATCAGGTGAATCCAGCAGGTCTGTGCAAGAACAAGAGCAGTCTCTGGAGATCGCAAATGACGGCGTCCTTAAAAGAATGTTTGAGAAAACAACTCTGGTGGTGTTCTGGATTAAAGTCGCGGCCGAATATCCTGAGATCGCCACAACAGCATTAAAAACACTGTTGCCATTTCCGACATCATATCTGTGCGAAGTCGTGTATCATTATATTTTGTCGTATTTACCCGCCACACACTCTAGGCAGGTACTCTACCTCTAGTGACATCGCTGGAAAAAAAATGTATTAACAAACACATTTTTTATTTTAAATAACAAAAAAAAACTCTCCAAAGCGCACAGAGGTGCAGCGTGTGCGTAATGGAGCTTTGGTATGAGTCCGTCTCCGTCTTGCTGGTAACTTACCACGCAATAATTAATTTGAGGCCGCGTAATTACAATTCGTTAAATCAAAAAATAATCTTCTTATGTCACCAGAGGCCGTAAGCCTACCAGAGGGCCTCTGTATTGAGGGTTAAAGAACACTTTAACACCTTAAAGTACAGTCCGTGAAATTATTGTCTGATATCCAACCGGTCCGTAGCGCAAAAAAGGTTAGGGACCGCTGTCTTAGACATATCCTCTTTATAGGGCTGGCCCGCCAATAGGAAACCATGTCTTTATAATAATATTTTATCTGTTCAAACGGAGAGAACCTTGGTGCTTTTCGGAGATTTGCGACACACATCCAATTCACAGAGCACCTCATACAAACTTGTGAATCCGAGAAGCACTTATCAGGCCACTATTGATGAGGACAATGGCACCAAATATAAAGTGTTTTTCATGACCTCCACCGATGAGGTTATGTTTTCAACACATATTGTGAGTTAACAGGATTACGCAAAATCTGCTGGATGAATTACACCAAATTTGCTAGATAAAATCTGGGACATGGAAGAGGCAGTAATAATGGGCAGATTCTTTTCCAACTCGCCGCGTATCTCACAGAATTTATTAAATCTGTGGTGGAAGCGGGGCTGCACATGCACCAGATCAAAAGTTGTTCTTATATGCGTATGCATACAGATTTCCAAGTGAAAGGTACACAGACTAAAGAGATTGTGTTAGAGAGACAGATCTGCATGCATGCCACTGGCTGGTACACCTACAACTGCAGCTGAAACTTTGATGTTTGATGATGAGTCGTAATATGGATCATAGCACTGCAGTAGCTACACAAGCAGCATGGCGCAAAAAAATAATCAAGAGATTTCTTCGGTCATAAGAAGAAGTGTCACATTTTTGATGGTTCATTATGAAACTGTGGTGATGAATATGTGCTCCCAGAGCGCTGTTCTAGTTGAAAGACGGGTCTGAAAGAAAGGGAAGTAAATGGAATCTCTCACTTAAGACATACGATGTATTAAAACTCTTCAGATATAGTTTCAACTCTCTGTCAGATGGAGAGACACTGAGTCCTTGACAATATGTCTTTTGACATGAGTGCTAGAAGTCACCAGTCATTAATTAACGAGTAAGGTCACCAGGGATCTAACTTCAACGATATTTGAATTCCTTTGTCCATAAATATCCCAATACTCCTTCATTCAACGAGAGTCTCTCAAGTCAACCGATGATGAATATCAGGCCTAACCCTGAAACGACTGAACTGGCAATGATGACTAATGTCATAGCAGCAAGGGCCTGTGGAGTCACAATCCCTCACTGTCATTTGCCTCGCCCAGATGACCCTGCACTGAATTTCACTAGAGTGGTCAGTTATTACTCGAGGCAATTATGTCAACCAACATTTATAGATTTGAGGGAATTTTGTTCAGTGCTTGACAACTTGCAGTAAATTGCCAGCAGAGCCAAAGTAAGTCAGAGTTTCACCCTTAAAAAAAAACACTCTTTTTCTGCCTCATTCCTTAATATACACCCTTGACATATTCAGGCCACAGTTTCAGCCTGGGAAAAAGTGGCCCCAGGATAAGTGAGGAAAAGCCTGCTCAACATTTATGTAATATCTTGAATGAGAATCTTAAATTATATTTTTTATCTTTGTAATATTATTCATTAAAGTACAATTTTAATTGGGTGCTGCTGAATGTCATTTCGAACAGAATAAATGTTTAATCACAATTGGAATTACCTGTAATTAATTCTTCATGTTTCAGATGAGTAAGTTCAGAGAACAGGCTGTCAGGACTCGATGTCACATTAGCCCTCATTGACAATAATTGGATGCACTACACCCTGTAGGAATGTTTTCTCTGTTTGCCCCTCTGTGCTTTTGCACAAGCATCTAAAGGTGTAAGGTGTTTAATGTACATAGATATGCCATTGGTATAAACGGTCCAGTGGAACATTTCAATTTAATTAGAATCAGTAGAGCTACTTTGAAAACATTGTCTCCTATTACCAATTTATATGCATTGTAAATCTCTTACTCCTCCCATCCCATTACTCTTAACATGTGTTTGATGTTCAAACAGTATATATTGCTCTCAGGGCCGCCTGTCAACACAAACCACTGTTGGTTCTCACAACCTTCACTGGGACAGAAGAAAAGAAAAGCATCTCTTGACTGAAACGAGCCTTAAGACAGTAAAGCTGAACTCCCAACATTAATGTGGTCCGTGTATCACTGGTGGCTCCCTCGGCAAAAGCACCGGGGCTTGCTCAGATAAGCAGCTGTCATTTGGAATGTTGCTATCTACTGACAGTTTGTAGAGCTCAGCGAAAATAGGGAGTGATGCTGGCGTTCTAAGAGAGGACGGATTTTCTGACTCTTATCGACGGCTGGACAAACTGACAAGCTGTTAAAAAAAAGGCTAGGGGTCAGAGTCAATCATGCTCAGTCTTTTGTGACAGTTCACTCAAGCATGTTGTCATATGGTTTACCATAATAAGTGTTTATAGATCAGCACAAATAACCCTAATGCAGATTTATGTTTAGGTCAAGGCAGGATATGGGATTTTGAAGTAGCACTGTCCACATAAAGTGTTTGTGTGATAAGATCATTCTAAACTAACTTTAACAACTACAGTCCTTGCAGAAATACATTGCTTGTTCTTTGATAAGGTGCACTCTTGAGGAAAAAATTATATTTGAGTTAAACAAATTTCACATCAAGGATTTTTTTACTATTTGCTTTTGCTTACTATGCCCAGAGTTCACTCCTACAAAAGCCATAAAAGAGAGAGAGCTAAAGACTTCAGCAGCATGTCCTGGTTTTGGTTAACAAACTACTGCAGAAAGAGTGGACGAGCAGATAGAATGGGACGGTGTATGTTTTTTATGTATGATCTAGCACCCATACGGTATTTGAAATATAATTTTTAATGATAAGCTATGTTGCATTATGAATTTTCAAGACACCACAATGTGTAATTTGAATAACCCTACTATTTTTAAGCATGCCATTAGGCAGTCACTGAGCCTTTGGCTTCTTATACTCAGTTCACTTTAAAGAGTCTTGGTGTTCTCTTTGACAGGTCTTTTAATTTTGAAAAGCAAATTTCCTCAGTAATCAGAAGTAGCTTTTTTCAACTGCGACAAATAGCCAAGGTAAAGGCCTGCATCCCACAAAAAGACCTAGAGAGAATTATCCATGCATTCATAACCTCCAGTCTGGATTGTTGTAATTCCCTGTATGAAGGCTTAGACAAATCATCCATTAAACGCCTGCAGCTATTCCAAAATGCTGCGCTTCGCCTGGTGACTAGGAAAGAAAGGAGAGACCATATCACACCCATGTTGCGCCTCCTTCACTGGCTTCCTGTCTGTCACAGGATCGTTTTTAAAATCTTCCTTTTAAATGTAATCTCTTACGGACTGGCACCGTCTTACTTATCCGAACTGCTCTTTACGCACACTCCAGTTAGAGAACTGATATCAGCCACTCAACTGCTCCTTAACAAACCTCAGACAAGGCTAGTAACTAGAGATGGTTGCGCCTTCGCAATAGCCGCCCCAAACCTGTGGAACAACCTACCACTTAACATTAGATCTTCCACTTTAAATCACTACTAAAAACAAACCTGTTCTCACAGGCTTTCTCCTCGAGTTGAGTACATGTCATCGCAGCTGATTTTATTTATCTTATCGTATATCTTATTTTTGTATTTTACATAAATAATTGTATTTTATTTATTGTAGCACTTTTTTACTGTCCTTTGGTTTTACCATTACACCTGTAAAGCACTTTGGTCCCCAAGTTGATTTTAAATGTGCTATATTAATAAAATTGACATTGACATAATTTTAAATGCGACATCTCAGAAACCTCTTTAGGGAATTTCTTAAATTTGATTAAATTCCATCATTTACCATAAACTCTCACTTGCACCTAAACATGGTTGGAGTATGCTATGGTGCTCAAAGGTGGGAGCCAGAGGACATGTTCTTGTGAATTTCACTATATTAGCCACAAACATTGACTTGGAGTCAAAGATGATTTTTATCAGATTTTGTTAAAGGTCACAGGTCAATTTGATGTCACAAACCGTGCTTTTGGCTGCAACACAAGAACTAATGCACTCATTATGACAAATTTACAAATGTCTAATTGACTGAAACTGATGACCTTTTATATCCAACAGGTCATCATTACGCTGACATCATAATCTTTAGCCATTATTCTAATTCAATATGCTAATGTCAGATACCTAATCTGCATTTTAAAGTCGGTCAGCAAGCCCTTAATGCACACATTACATTGTTACGAGCACCCACTGTTCACAGTGCTCTAACCGTGATGCTGAGCTACTTGCTCACTGTCATATTATTAATAAAAACTGCTGGCTGCTTCTAAATGACCCCGAGTTCATCTAGTCATCACACTGCACATAAATACAGAGATGTAATTACACAGCTTAATTATTTTTCATTTAAACACCATACAATGTGATTCAAGACTCACACTGTGTGTCCCTGGGTTACAAATTATGTAGTAGCCAACAAATAAGATAAAATTATAAACATTCGATGTAGGACATCACTGGTTAATCACAGGTCTGCAATCAAGGCCAATTCATGCATTTTTGATTAACAGATAAAATCAACATATGCAAATCCAGATGTCTGCACTGGAAAAATCTGCAGTCATTTGTTCCACCACATGCAGAAACAGCAACCCGCCATTATCACAAACCTATTTCGGCACACTCTTTTAGCTCCTCTCCTCTGCAGTGGAGCTGACGAAGACTTCAGTGTTCTAATAGTTTTAACACTAAAGGAAGTCTGCACAAATCCCGTCCCGACAGCCCCTCTCTATGAAATATTAAAAGACTATTTAAGACTAGTGCAGAACTATTCCATTGTCAAACACAACTAGACACTGAAAATACCTGCAGCCCAGTAGAGAAATGGCAGACTCTGGGGTGCTGAGGAATCATAGACAATTAGAGATAATCAGCATAACTAGTTTTCTTATGTTTCATACCATGAAACACACCATACTGACAAATTACTGACTTATCCTTCACATGATCATTAGTATACATGTAAAGATACCAACTAAACTAAAATATTAGTAAGTTATTATAATTATGAAAAAAAAACACACATCACCTCACATTACAGGATGTCCTGCCTCTCACAACGTAACATCCAAAATGACCCTGAGTACAGTTGATGTAAAACAATATGAGCTAGAAGTAAATAGTGCATACAGTCACACTCACATTATGCCCTCATACACGTAAAATGTTGTTTGAAATACAGATAATTGAGATCAAAGCAAAGCAAATTGTAACTGCAATAGGCAATAATATTGGACCACATGAGGAACACTAGAGTTAAGCAAATAATAGAAAAATATGATCACATTAATCATACTGATATTAGTCTAATTGCATGGCACCGGAGAAGGAAATTAAACTCTACACCAATTTCTATGCCCCATTTGTCAGGAAATGAATGGCACTTAGAGGTTTAGCAAATGCTGATGAATTATTGCTGTAAAGGTGTAAAAGGGAAATGCTCTGTCATTGCAATGAAGTATGGGGCAGGTGCAGAGACAACATGGCAGTTACAGAAACAAAAGAAAAGAAATCAAGAAAAATAAATAAAAAAGGCAGACCAGTCCAGAGATGGAGTCTGGGTGGCTCTAGTGGAATGACCTTGGCTAATGCAGCCAAGGCTAAACTGGTTGCCAAAGATCCTGGCTGATCCAATCAGCATCTCGTCCAGATTTAAGGAGTTGTGTTTCTCAGTTTCACCCTGTTTCAGAGCCGTGCCGTTCACTTCTTAAGTACAGTGCAGACTAAGAGAATTTAGACTAATCTAGGGCAAATTCTTCATGAAAGCCATATTTGTGTCCTTGAGAGCGAAAATGAAAAGATTCAATATAGATCTGTTTATTCCTCCCATAAGTACAGCAGTGTCTTTGATCTTCCATGTGGTCACATGGTACAGGCAGAATCGAGAACAAAACAAAAAAAGATAAATTGGATCGTCATTTTCATAAAGTGCCTGGCTCCTCACAGAATATTGAAGTGATCCAGTCTTCTAAAGGAAGACAAATCCCGTATGGGTCCTGCTTTGATTTGGGGACTTTAATTCTAATAATTTATAAATCATAAATAATTATATTTGATTGAATATGGATATCATTGATTAATTAGTCAATTAAATGGAATATATGTCCTTTTTAGCTCTTAATATATTTATATATAAATACATATAGAAGTTCTGTATGAATGTATGCAATAATGTGGCATGTGGTGTGAGTGTATATATATATCTTCCTCTCTCTTTAAATGTATGAAAATAGAGAGAGAGAGATATAGATATATACAGATATCTATCTCGCCCTCTCTCCTTATATGTAAATATGAGAAGAGAGAGGGAGTTAGAGAAGTTTAGTTGTTGTACTTGGAATATAATCAGTACAATCATGCAGTCTTGTTCTTGATTCTTTTTCCAGTGCAAGGGAACAGAAGTGAAACAAAACAAAAATAGGTTTATAAAACAGCAGATGGTGCTGGTTCATGATAAAGATGGCAATAGTGGTAAAGTGATAATTTTAGGTGTCATTATTCATCAATAGATTTGCTACTATTTATTTCACTAGAAATCTTTACAAGGCTAAAATGAAGAATATTTCATTTGTAAAATAGCACCTGCAGTCTTATTTAGGCTATTACCCGGATAAACCATATCCCAGGAAACCACATTAGGGGTGTCAGTTCCTGAATGTCATTTGCCGCAAACCTGCATAAAAGACAAATCAATCCAATGTGCAGTCTAGCATAGTATCACTGCATCGGTTTATATGGGGATGGCTGTAACCAAGAGGTTATAAACGGGTTGAGAACAAAAGGTCAGAACTTTACCGATGACACTTGAGTTGGAAGCTACTTTCACTAATCATTTTTTCATTGCTCATGCTTTAGTCCATAACATGTCACAATTTTGTGATCAACACAGAACAGATAGGAGAGGGTTTGAATGCCCTCATTTTTATAAGAGCTAGATACCATCTCCTTTACAACATGCATACAGCTATTGCTTCATAATACCTGATTAGTGTACTTGATAACTAACATTGACACAAATAACTAGTATGACTTAATATTATCACTGATTCTAGATGAAGGGTAAAAGGCATTTTCTTGACTTTAACATGTCTTATAAAACCTTAATTCATCCCTCCAGTATTTGTATATCTGAAACGGGGCATGTATTTAACTGAATGCTAATTTAATTAATTAATTCAACTGTTCTCAATTAGAGTCCATTAGATCCAGATTGCTATTTGCTTCTCTTGTAATCATGTTACATCAACAGTTCTTTTTTGAGATTATAGAAATGGACACCAAAATAAATGTAGGGAAAATGTCTCTGCAGTTGAAATGTTTTATACTCTGTGGATAATGAGGAAATGTGATTGAACATTGTAGGCAACAGATCCACCTAAAAGGCATTTCTCAAAACTGGACAGAAACACATAGGGGTCAAAGAACATGATGGCTGAGAATCATTCCTGAGCTAACCTTATACCTTACAGATGTCGCTTCATAATGTATCTACTGTGAAAAGACAAAACCCTGACAGACTTTAAACATAAGGTTAATGTTGATCATAATGCTATCAAGGCAATTACCTCAGCACTTGGACAGAGGCCCAGCACATAGGCCTTTCATTTGGTTTATTTACTTCTGTAAGGGAACCGTCCTTTTGTACATATTTAAAGATTCAATTTAAATTATGATAAGTCCAGAGTTAAATGCAATATTAAAATTCATTGCAGCATTGTAAAAGCATTATGAGACATGTATTTTAAGGTCCTGGCAACTACCTTACTCACCTGGAGCTGCCTCCGGCTGTGAATAGCAATGCCAATGTTAACTCTTCTATTTCAATCACTTACTTGCTTCTCCTGAAATTATACTAATCTAGGATAGTAAGTCATTAGCGTCTGCCCCACAGATTGTTTAAGAATGGAAGACATATTGGCTCCCCAAAGCGCCTTGATCACCCCCTTGTAGCTGGCTGCAGTACAGTTCATAAACCCTGCCTCCCTCATATTGGTGGATGGGACATGGACCAAACAAAACATTACTGACCTTAGTAACTACAATGCAAATAGCAACATTCGTATGCAGGATATTTTGGCTACAATTCTGGAAAGTGGGAAGAGGTGGAGATCGCCTTCAATCCTTATATGTGGTGGATGTCATTGTTGTTTGCAGGGGTTGAATTATCGGTGACGTCTGCGGTCTGTTGCTTTGGTCTTTGGGTTAATATCACACTGGTGTTCCGGGTTTGGACAGTAGAGGGGACGGCTCATTCATTACACTTTGGACTTGAAGCCAACAAACATCGTGTCTGCTTCATTTCTGTCTTTTCCCCTTTTCTAGGTAAGGACAGGTATTGTAATGTGGGGGCTGCACACTTGTGCTGTGTGTTATGGGTCGTGGGAAGAGCGCAAGTGGTGGAATATTTGTTTACAGGGGGATTCGATAGGTAGTTTTAGTTTGAACATGAGGGAGCTGGCCCAATGCGTCATGCTTGCTGGGTGGACACACGCAGATGGCGCAGGGTCCAGATGGGCTGGCAGCGCCCATGCCGCTGTGTGTGTTGTTAGAGATGGGCAGTATTTATATTACTTTTATTTGAAATACATTTTTCAATTACTTTTGAGTAGTTTTTAATTTGTATTTGATAGGGCCGATAAAAATCTAACGTAATTTGCAACAAAACACACTAGATTGGAGTAATTTTGGATTTAAAATAATAAAAATACATTCTCTATGATTCGAAAAACAGTTAACGAGTTCACCCATTCTTCAAAATGCACTGGCTACCAGCAAGATTGTCAGGAGAAAGGAGGCAAATCCACCAGCCAGCTTATGCTTCACTCAGCTGAAGATCTCTGAAGAAACTCAAGTCCAGGAAAGACAGGAGATCACAAGCCGCAGCAAAGCTAAGTTAGAGACCCTTCGTTTTCTGGAGGACACCAGAAAAGACTTGCTTTCTCTTCAGCAGTTCCCACTTATCAAGCTCCTTTTTGTTCAATTTAACAAAACCCTATATCCACACGGGTATATATTAACCCTAACCCTAACCCTAACCCTAACTTCTTTTTTCATTATGTATGTCAAAATTATTATTTGACGTTATATGGTGTAATAACTTAGCTAATGGATAAGGATGACATTATCTTTGAAAATGTTAGTGCTTTAAATGCGAGGCTAGTGGGTTACTGGTGCTCAAGATTAACTCATGCTAGTGACTCATGTCTGTACATGTCTAGTAGCCCTCTTACAGAGCAAGTATGTGTTTTTCCGAATTGCCTTTACATGTTATACAGTATTACAACCACAGGAGTATCTGTTTAAACCCTGCCATATGAACACGAACTTTTAAGCTGTAATTTCTAATGGTGTGGTGGGGAGTAGTTCTCGAAGTACAGTCAATGCTTTTCATGTCAGGACGATTGACCAGGCTGCGCAGCGTCAGCTTCGACATCTGCACCTGCATATCTCTGTTTTCTTTGTTAGAAGACAGGATGGTTGACAGGCGAGAACAGCGATAAAGAGGGGGGTGTCTTGTGATCGCGTGCGGGCGTACCTCCGTGTGTGTGGAAGAGAGAAAGAGAGAGCAAGGGAGAGACTACCGCCTGAAGACATTTACCTTAAAGGGGACATATTATGCCCATTTCACCACAGTTGATATGGTTCCTTGGGGTCTTAATGAAATGTCTGTAACATTTTTTGGTAAAAATACCACAAGGATAATTTAAAACAGCACCTTTTTACTCAGTCTAAAACAGCCCTCCTCAGATCGATCTGTTTTGAGGGCCCCGCCCCCATCTTACCCCACCCCCTTTCACCCCTCCCCCCTCTCATGGAGGTGTAGGACATAACGTTTTTACCTCCATTAATTAGCCTGTTTGAATGTGTTCTCACTACAGAATGCATTCAACATCTATAGGGCAGATTATGGGCCTTTATGTCTAAAAGGAATAGAGCAGTAAGTTTTTTTTATTTTTATGCATGAGATATCAGTCATTTCTGCAATAAAATTATGACTGAGGAATAAAATACATAAATTACTCTTCCCTCTGTATTACTTTGCTAACTGCTCATCTTACACGTGTCAAAAGGAACACTTTATATTTGTGTGTCACCTTTTATTCTCTAAATACAATGTGAACTTTGCTCAGCCGTTACAGGTTTCTGGCGTACAGAAGCTTTGTGAGCTGGTGTTGAGGCCCTCTGGGCCGGAGAATCAGGGTGGTCCTGCCCTCCTGCTCGGTGCTCCAGATACGCAGAGTGTTCCCTGATGCTCAGGGAAGTTATACAGGGTTCAGACCTGCCCTTGATTGAAACTCGACACATAGCTGGCTATAACTTCCTGCTTGTCAGGTTTCTCATACTAGGCAGAGAGATCCTCAGGTTTTGAGATCTTCAGCACCTTATTCACATATGGGGCCGGGTCCTGAAAAACCTCGTGAAAGATGAGGTCCAACAGGTTATCCATGTGATCTGTAATACAAATTGGGGAAAAAGTTGGACATTTTGCAGTTTTTTGTATTTATTATTTTCTTTTTATAATTATACTATTCTATTTATCGGGAAGACGATAAATAAATGGTCTTTAAATTGTGAAGACCATTTAAAGACAGCAGTTAATTGATATGTTATTTATGTTTCACATACTGTTTGTACATTGTTTGGCTTTTAAATAGAGCCTGTAAGAATCATGGAAGATTGCATCTGCTTTCACCGGCTTTGCTGTGCACTCGCACTTGTTATATATTACATCTGTCCCCAGCCGACACACCTCAAACAGCTTCTATTAGAACGACAAAGATTTCACCAAAAGGCTGCAACAGCTAAAAAAGTGTAGGATGGTAATCTGTGATTATTGAAATGTTTAGATTAAATATTGAGTCACTCACGTCACATCTTGTCCTCTCCATCCTCCAAGCAAGGTCTCTTACAGCTGAGGTCCCAACACCGACATCAGTGCAGCACAGTTTTCTGTCTGCCTATGATAAAACAGACACAATATCCATGGAGTCACAACAAATGAGATGCTGTTACAACTTTAACACGGACAAAACCTGTACTTTTGTAGTGAGGTCGCAGTGTTTTCATAGAAAGCTGCGTATCCATGTGTGCGCATCTTTGGTGGGTCCGTCTGGCATGCTACGTGATGTAGCCTAGCATCGTGAACAGATGTGCTTGCCTGAACACCAAAAGCAGCAATGTTATTCATGTTTGTACTACTGTCATGCATACAAGGATACAAGGACACATTTCCCCAAACTAAGGCTAGTAATGAATAATCGTTCTATTCCCGCACATTATGACAACAACATACTCCGGTATCTTGAACGAGCAGCCATAGCAGCAGCTGCAGCTGGAAGTTAGGTTCGTGAGTGTTGTGCTCTCCACGCTCTCCCCCCCCCCCGGCTCGCGTGTCCTCCCGTTAGTACTGTGCTGCTGATTTTTTTTCCACGGCAGCACTGGGCTGGAAGTTCGCTTGTAGCAGCTGCTACAAGCATCCGTAGCTAACTTCAAGCTCCAGCAGCTACAACCGGAGCTCTTAGCAGCTGCTACAAACATCCGTAGCTAACTTCAAGCTCCAGCAGCTACAACCGGAGCTCTTAGCAGCTGCTACAAGCATCCGCAGCAAACTTCAAGCTCCAGTAGCTACAACCGGAGCTTGTAGCAGCTACTACAAACATCCATAGCTAACTTCAAACTACAGCAACTACAACCGGAGCTCTTAGCAGCTGCTACAAACATCCATAGCTAACTTCAAGCTCCAGCAGCTACAACCGGAGCTCTTTTTGAGTGATTTTTTTCCAGAGTTTTTGGGATGGTAGACATGCCAGATACCCAAACTAATGTGTAGAAGCACTACAAAAGTGGAATTTTCATAATATGTCCCCTTTAACTTTTAATATAACTACAGCCCTTTTTTGGGTATAACTACAGTATTTCCCTATAAAAACGTTCTCAATAAAATACCAGATCTTATGCTCCTGATAATATTTCACAATAAAACTCTCTTACAAATTAATGGATTCAGTCAACCAAAAGGTGGTAGGTGCTTTTATTTTGAAACGGTAGGTTACAGGAAGTGTTGCAAACATTTCACTTCGTGACATATTCTGGAGATAAACATTGAAACTGTGCTGAAAGATAATTTTATCTGTGTATATATGGCCTTCTCTATTTTGCAAAGCAGAGGTTAGCAGCTGAGTAAACATATATTGTGTTCATGATAGTCTTTAATTTTTTTTTTTTACAGTTTTTAACTTTTCTTATTTTTATTTTTTGTCAACAGATTAAGGAAGAGTTTTATCGGATAACAAAAAAAAACCTGATAGACAGCTTCAGAGCAGCCATTCAACAACCCAATCCGAGGCTCTTAAGATTCTATCGGGCAAGGACAGCTTTTCAGCCAGAATTGGACATCCTACTTAGAAGACTGTATAAAGAGGTGAATTTTTGAAAAAAAAATTGGTTTTGAGATTAAAAGGTCAATATCTCAAGAACATAAATTTATTCTAAGTGAAATATTAGTTTTATTCCTTTTAGTAATGGCTTATTATATCCAAAAATCCCCTCAAAAAATTTCAGTTAGATTTTCCTGTCTCTATCTGCAAAGCAGCTTACCCAGATGAGGAGCAAACAGAGTGACTTGTTGCAGGTGTCCTCACTGTGTTGGAAGAGGATGATGGCACTGTCGTGAAAGTCACTATTATTATCAAGGAAAACATCGTCCTTCCTTCTTTCTGACCTGCCAACCACTTTTTTTTCCCTCTTTGGGCTGATGTATTCTCTTAACCTTCAGTACCCAAAAGAAGTGAGCCACACTTTTGAAACCATTCAAAAGATCTTCAACCGGAGCTCTTAGCAGCTGCTACAAACATCCGTAGCGAACTTCAAGCTCCAGCAGCTACAACCGGAGCTCTTAGCAGCTACTACCGGGGTTCGTAGTAGCTGCTAAGGGGCTCGTAGTAGGTGCTACGTGAAAGTCACTATTATTATCAAGGAAAACATCGTCCTCACTTCTTTCTGACCTGCCAACCGCTTTTTTTTCCCTCTTTGGGCTGATGTATTCTCTTAACCTTCAGTACCCAAAAGAAGTGAGCTTCAAATTGAACTTGGAAAGGATCTCTCTGTAAGGGTGAGATCCTTTTAAAAACTACTGCTTCAGTAAATTAATTTCTACTTCTGCAATCTCACGCTGTAACAGTGAATATTGTATTGCTTGATTGTTGATAAACCACTGTAGCAGCAACAGACAAAAAGTGTTTAATGGAAAATTTTGTAAGTGTACGTTTTAGACCCTGGAGTACATACAAATCTTTTGTATAGCTGGTTAGCTGGTGATGTTGAATCTGAGACAGTTTTAAATCACAGAAGTTCTAGTGGTCCCTAAGAATGTTATCTTGATTTAACTTTCATTGGGATGTCACAAACCCTTATCTACCTATAACTTATTTTCTCTATTTCTTTATTTTCTCCCACCTGCTCATCAATTGGTCAATTGTACCATTTTATGTTGAGCATGTCATGTTAGGATAAAGATGTGTAACAATTAACATTTTCTGATAATTTCTAGACTGATAGTTCTGAATTTAACATGCTTTGATATGTTATTGTCTGACAATTTGTCAGTTCAACAGCTTCAGTGATGGTGTACATGCTGTGACATCACCACAGTTTGGGATGCGTGATAGCATATAAACAGGTTATGTGGTAAGTCAATTCTGCTTATCCAGAGCAGGTATTCTGGAACTTTTTGTGCTGCAAGAGTCTGAAAATGGACCATGTCATGCCTGTTGTTATTGACACTGTGAATTTTATCAGAGTCAGAGGACTTAAACATAGGCAGTTCAATGCTTTTTTATTGGAAAACAACATTCATCACGGCCTTCCCTATCACACAGATGTGTGAGGAATCTGTGTGATGAAGCCCACTGCACAATGAAGCCCACTTCTCCTGTCTAAAATCTCAGCCTGTCAATCATCAGAGTATGGACAAGTACGCAAACTTGCTTTCCAGACTCAGGCATGAGTTTGACAATATATTCACGGTTTTTACTGAACTGGAAAAGGACTTTGCGCTTTTTCGCTCTCCATTCACCATTGACGCTTCCGAGGTCCCAGAGGCGATCCAAATGGAACTGATAGAACTGCAGTGTTGTGCACCGTTGAAGGATAACCAAGCATCTGTTGCAATCGAATCATTCTATCAATCCTTGCCACCACAGTACCCAATGCTCACGGCCTTTGTAGGTAAAATACTTTGTATGTTTATGTACAACGTATATACACAACTTAAAAGGTGTCTGGCTTCGACAAGTAGCTGAAGTAGGCTGGTCTCCCCATTTATCATAATCCAGTGTGATATGGGTGGGAGGGATATAAGGGGTTGGGGTTTACTGATAGCCAGGCTAGTGCTATATAGGCATATGGGTGTATATATAGATATACTTCCTCTAACCAAAAGGTTGGCAGGTCAATCCCAGTCTTAAAGTTTCCTTGGGCAAGATACTGAACCCCAAATTGTCTGAAAGAAAAAGTGCTACCCCTAGATGCACTGTATAAATGTGAGAGTTAATGGGATTGGTACTCTAAAACGCTTAGAGTGCTCATTAAGACTAGAAAATCACAATATAAATACCGACCATAGATGTATATAATGTTTTTTTTTTCAGTAAATATGTCAGTTAAAGGCAAAAAGTGGTAAATAATCTATCATGGTACAAGAGCCCCATGCAAGTTGCACCTCCAAAGCTGTCACATACGATGGAGGGAGTGAAATCTATCATGACCCTTATTTTGGTCCATGCACAATTTCTTGGTGCTTTATTGACATTAAAGTCAAGATGCGTTTGCTGAGTTGTTGTGCTGCCTACCTTTAAACTAGAATTGTAAGCAAAAGACAAAGCCAGGACTAAAGAGGAAGACCCTACCAAATAACAGAAATCTGTGGGGTTGATGTAGAACTACTGATGATGAACTTGGAGAATATGGCACCACAAGGCGGCTTCTTTGAAGGATGGATCTCTATTACATTAGTTGGGGAAATTGGAAAGCACTTGACAGATCCCGTTGATCTCAACTGACTTTCATCAAAGGTTCTGGACTGCATCGGAAGATAGCAGGATTATTTCTGAGTGTTTGTAGGCTTTGGTGTTGAATTAGTTATGGCTTAAGAACACAGAGTGCCTACTTTCCATTTAAAATTAAACTTGTTCAGAATATAACGACTGATAGCTATAGGATTTCGCTAAGCTGTAGAAAGAATCAGATCATTAGGCGACCCTTGAATGTGAAATGCTGGGGACAGTGTCACATTCAAGCAGGGCTGTTTAAGAATCCTCTACAGATCTTGAACTAGATGAATGACGATTACTGACTGATGACTTGAATTGGTACTTTTACAGTATAATTACGAAGACATGATCCTGAAGTTGATCTCTTTTTACAGTTTACCGTGCAGTCTCCCACCATTAATTCCAGGAATATTTTTTTTCTCTAAGCATTGGTTACACATGGGCATACAAGGGCCTTTTAAAGGTGGAAAATGTGCTTGTTTTTCATCCTCATCAGTTCATTGAAATGCCCATGATCTATAATCATTACATGGGCTATTAATTAATTACACATTAACAAACACTGATCTTTTTTCCACGATATTTTGTTCTCATATCACTCATAACAATAATGTAGCTATTAACAGACATCAAGACATTTTGAGTGTTAGTTGTAAAAAATCCTCCATAATTAAGAATATCTTAATCAAAGTTAGGATCTCCATTTTAATAGTACAAAATACACATTAATTGAGTGACTATGTACATTCACTAATCCCCTGTATGTAATGGCCATGTGACATCTGAATGTTTCATGTTTTGCAGTATTTATATCAGCTGTAAAGTGATTTAGATTTGTTCAGAATTATTGATCACATATATATTTAAACTCTGTAAAGTATTTAGTAACGGTTAATAGACCACATGTTTCATAAGTGCAGTTATAGTTATAGGGTAAAGGAAGACATACACACAAACACACCAGAAACCCGTGATTGTGGTTTGGGTAGATATAAACTAAAAAGGTTGTTTGTGTGAAGCAATGTTTCCTGAATCTTTCACTCACCTAAAACATGTGCTGCTAAAAAATAAACATAACCCACACAATTTTTCAACAATGCTGGATACATTATAAGTCAAACCTGTGCTGCAAGATCAGATATTTTGAAGTTATCCTTGTCATACGTTGTCATTATATTAATATAAAATGTATGATGCCATTATGTTTCATATAAAATGTATTTGCTTTTGCAGTATATTTTAAATGTAGCTCTTAGGAGACTAGGATGCTCAGACCAGACAAACACAACTGCATTCCACAGAATTAAGTACATACATTATTTTAAAAACAAAAAAACCTTACACCACGGATATTGCTTTAATTATCAATTAAGTTCATGCAAAACAAAGTAAAAATAATGGCTATATCAATATCCCCCTTCTGTCTTTACAACAACTCCAGTTCTTCTCTTTCTCCTGCTCACAGCTCTTTCTCCTGCTCACAGCTCTTAATACTCTGCTTTCTCTGTGATATAAGCCTGTCACTGTGTGATCGGTGTTCATGTGATCCCACACTGACTCCATGACTTTAAGATCAGGGCTCTGTGGGGGCTTGACCATCTGCTGACGGACTGATTCTGGAAATGATAAGATTCCTGCCTGGTGGGACTGATGACTGATATAATTCTTAACATCTAAAAAGGACCTAAAATGTTTGCACAGCACTACAAACAACCATCGACATAATGAAAACAGACATCATAACTCTGCACCCCTACCCTTTCCACCCATCCCCTTTCCATCACACAGCAAATGTGCCCATGCAACAGTGCAGCTGGATTCAAAATATAAACAGTAACTGTGGGCAGTCAAACCTATTTGAATCACAGTTTGTGGGTGGAACCAAAGTCAAGAGAGGCCTCACACATTGAATCAGCAGGACAGCCTGTGAGGCCTCTAGAGTGTGACTAATAAGTCTTACACCTACATAGTCTGGGATGTCTTTCTGAGAGCAACTGTACCCATCAACACAATAAACACTGATACACAGCCATCACCCGTACGGGCTGTTATGGGGCACATTGACAACTCATACCACCTTAATAATGGTCATTATAAATGTCAAGCATCAGTGTTGGAGTCGACACTTACCCACGGTCAATGTGGCATCACTCAACTCAACTAATAGTCAGAGGAAGATGTTAAGGCCTGTGTGAAAGTTGGACAATTTAGGCTGATCTCATGTTGTTGTTTTTTCTCTCCCTTTGATGTCCCATTTCAATATTCCTTTTATCAGTTTTTGTGATTCTTGTTTGTTGTATCTTGTCAGCCCGAGGACATATTCACACAACATCCTGAGGCTAAAAGCAGCTGCTTCGGCCTGTTTTTAGCCTGCCTGAGCGAGTTCGGGGAACATCCTAAAAGAGTATGCCAGTCCTGATGATTTTGCTCCAAGGTTTTACAGGTTTGTACACAAAACTAAGACTTGCTCACAGTTCCTTAACACTGATAAGCTGGATAATACAATAAGTAAAAATGTATCTATTAACAATATATATGTATATATATATATATATATACATATATATTGTTATATATATATACACATATGTGTGTGTGTGTGTTTGTGTGTGTTTATGAGATCTACTGTTTTTGACATTACCACCGATGAATTAAGAAATGTACCACTGCTAAATTATCCTCCCCAAAAGCATTACTGGAGTCCAGTGGAAGAATGATGTCAACTGCTTTCAATAAAGAGGACTTTGGTTAGATTAAATCATATCATATGTTCAAAATGATTATTTTAATCTGGGAGACAAAAGCAGCTGAATGATAATAGTAAAAAGTTGGGATAAAAATAAGATTCTGCCCGTTGGCTTGCTCCATTGAGTTAGAGATTTCAAGTTATCAAATCTTTACAGGCAATTAGTTCTTCACAATGCTGTTCACCTGCCTCTCAGATAAGCACGTCCATTACCAATACAAACACCTGCGAACGATCGGTTGACTGCACTTATTTCAAGCAACTTGCAACAGGACAATATCCTCAGAATACACACATGCATATTGAATATTAAGCACTGTATGCATGTACAGTGTCAGGTGAGTCTGAATCATTGTGACATTGAAACTGTTAAAGCTGATACTGAGAGATCCCATCAACGCTATGGTGTCGCATTTAAAGTATTTGTATATAATATACACATTTATTAGCTATACATAATACCTTAAAGCAGCTTACTGTGCTTTACTAAAATTGTAAAGCTGGATCAAAACTCAAGGGATAGTAGGAGCACCAGAAGTACTGGTGTCAGCTTCATTACATGTGTATCATCTATATTCTAGTCCCTCCAGACATATATATTATATGAATGAGTGGATCCCCTGCTGTTCCTGCATCACACTTCTGTTCACAGATAATACTTACACTAGTGGGTATTTTTAACAAGCAAAATGTGTATGTACAGCATGCATAGCACAAAGTCTTTCACAATGTAAACAGATGAAAAGTGCAGAATATTCCCCACTATCACAAGTGGACCTGAGATGTTATCTATCATCTATTATATCTACCAGCCTTTTATTCTTTTTTGTCATTATAGCCTAATAAGTATTGTTCTCAGTGTCCCTCCTTTCAAAGGCAGCATTAAAAATAACAATGTCATTCAATGCACGCCATTCTATGCTAATACTATAGCTCTAGTAACTTGAATACATTTGTGGGGTTAATTAGTTCCTCCATCATTATCTTTTGAGTATTGAGGCCAAACATCAGGTCAGAGGATCATTATTATTTTTAATTGATACTGAAAAACAAACCTCTTTCATTCTCTACAGTACACCTACACTGTATCAAATGACGGCCGACAGATGTTTTTTAGTGAAAAAGCTCTGATAAACCCACTGTTTCCCACCTGCTCAGCAGTAAACAGCAGGCGGATACAGTTGGAAACAAGCTAATTGGGAACATAGTGGAGCATTTAGTAGCTACAGATCCAGATATGACTCTGCATGAGTTGGTAGAGACCAAAGAAAATGTACATCCAACAATGAGTGCAAAAAAGTATTTACCTATCTCATGTGGATAACCAAATACAAACATATCTGTTCAAGTAAGGCTAACACGATACATTTATTAAAGTAAAGTGTCTGTGAGATCGTTGGAGTCAGTATTTTTCAGAACGATATGGAGTTCTATTCACAAGCAAAAACATTCAAGAATAAGAAAGTAAAAGCAAAGGCAGATATGAAAGGCCAAACTGTTGATTAAAACCCATCTTCATTTTTGTCTTTGAATTCTTCTCTGCTTCCAGAGCATGTTGTGTTCTCTGATAATGTAAATGGATGAGCAATTGACTTGTAGCCTCACTGCATGAAAGAACTGCATCACACCAGGGTGAAAGGGTAAAAAAGCAGTCTGCTACTAACTCTGCACATGACCGTGGTCTATGGTCATGGCCAAGAATACTGACCCAGTCCGGGATTGAACCACCAACTTTCTGATGGGTGGATGCAAGTTGTGTAATGCTAATGCTGCATCCAACTGTCCCTCTATCTGTTGCTCTAGAGTTGCAGGAACAGACTGAGAGAAGGTGTTTGCTTTGATATAGAGTTGGTTTATTTACTGGTGTTGTCAGTAACTCCCAACCAAGTGGTCTGAGTCAAGGGATCTTGAGGGTTACAAGATTAATCGGAATGCTTTGAGATGATTAATAGAAGACACAAGCTGAAAAGGGTAGTTTGATGAACTCTATATACATATATTTTACTTTAATATTGGCATTAACAAATAGACACAATTTTTGGCATCAAGCAGTTCAGATTTCACTATATACAACAGGGGTCTTCAACGTTTTTCAGGCCAAGGACCCCCAAACAAATGGAGAGATGGAGCATGGGACCCCTACTATATACATTGTATAAAATTGTGTTTTATATTAAACCGGGCCTAGTTCCATGTATGTGCATAGCTACCGTGTTATTGTGCATTCAACATTAAGCTATTCAAATAAAACACAGGTTCATATACTCATGTTATTATTTTAAACCTGTGCAAGGTATATGAGCTGCAGTGTGTGCAATGCTGACTGAAAGATAACGTCTTCTGCCTCCATTTATCTGTTAGCTACAATATGTCGGATTTATGTCAACGATTATTCAAAAACATTTCAATTTGTAGGAAAAAAATTGGTTGACATTTTTTTTTTTTTATAATATATTAAAAAAATAGTTGAATCAACCAAAAATGTTGCGACCCCACTGCAGTATATCCACCATTGATCTAGGAGGTTTCTAATTGGTGTAACTGTAGCCTGGCAACCAGACCAATTATCAAGCTCATATGTATTCAGTCTCGCAGATGGGTCTGCCCCCCACACTTAGACACATAATGCTTTAGTATGTAGTCACACAAGCCGAAAAAACCTGGAAACTAAAGAAAAACTAGAAGGGAGCATGCAACAAGGAGACCATGTCCCATTCCGCCAACATTTGTGGAAATCCATTTACCGTAATTTCCGGACTGTAGAGCACACCTATATATAGGCAGCACCTGCTAATTTTTAAAAGAAAAAATAAATTGTACATAAATAAGCCGCCCTTGTCTATAAGCCGAAATTGTCCACTGTTGAAACACGAGATATTAACGCGGAAAGTTGTTACAGGAAAGATTTGTTTTAACTTTTAATTAAATAAATGCCAGTAACAGATGCTGCCGTCTCCAGCGTCTCACCATCGATTCATTGATGGTGAGCGTAGGTACAGCAGCTCTATTTCCTTCTTCGACAGCCAGACGGATCGCTTTTAACTTGAAAGCCGCATCATATGTGTGCACGAAGCGCAAAATGGGTGATCTGAAGAATTAAGTGTGAGTTAGTTTGCCGAAACAGTTTCATTGGTCCACTGTGACCTGCTCGGTAATTTAATTGGTCTGATAGGACTCGTACTTATACTGTCAGACCTGGACTTAAATGAGGACTCAGATGCAGAGGATTACAAGTAGCAGCACACTTTATTGAGTTCAGATCCTCTATGATGAGTGACAAATGATTTGGCTATAAAACACTCACTTAATACTTCTAGGACCTGGCAAGAATAACTCGGGGGAAAAACTCCCTAAAAGATTCAAAATACACACTAGGAAAAGATTAAGGTTTATTAACATAAATCGTTCCCGAAGGATGATAAACAAAAGGCTAGAGTAAGAAAACTAAAGCGCTCCCGAAGGAGGAAAACTAAAACTACTATGAAAAAGGGACAAAAGAAAAGGCTCACCTTAAACAGGAGGCACCTCAAACTAACCAGAACTCTCTAAACATAAATCGCTCCAAAAGGGAGGAAGAAGAACAGATTACAAAAGAACACAAAATGAAGCTAAACTAGAAAACTTTAACAAATGAAAAATCACTCTCAAGGAGGATACAGAAAACAACTTAAGTGGCGTAGCAAATCTCAAGGCAAAACACGACAATGACTGTGGACAAGGACTTAGGTGCACGGACAAGGACGAAACACTTTGGCACAAGACAAAGGGGAGACGCAGGGTTAGGGTGACACATGAGGAAGGGCAGGTGACCTGAAACAAGAGTAGAGTTAGGATTTCAAAATAAAACAGGAAGTTACGAGACAGAAACCCCAAGACAAACCTCACCGCGGTGTCACATATACAACATGTAGCGCCTTACCCACAATTCTCAGGTGCACTACGTTACACACACAACAACTAGCCAAAATGTAACCTTATAAGCTGTGGCAATAATCACATAACCTCCTTGATGAAAGTAAAACAAATTTGAAGACCAGGAAATATGTGAATATGAAGGAGACTGTAATGTTCTGGAACCAGTAGATGGATGATAAACCCCTCAACACCTTTACTTTTTTATCATTCTGATCTTAATTTATTACAATTACTTGTACTAATAAGGAATCTTAATACACTTTGGAGGAGCTGAGAACAAATCAGTATCTCTGATCACTGGATCAAAAGTGATCCGCAAACCATTTCTTTACATTAATCCTGAGATGGGCAGTTGTGGCTGAGGGGTAGAGTGGTCTACCTCCAACCGGAAGGTCGGCAGTTCAATCCCCAGTCTGACCCATCTGCATGCCGAAGTGTCCTGAGTGAACTTTTTGGTTTAATTTTTATTTTTGAGTTTACCTTAACTTACTATAGTAGCTTTCAGACATGCACCGAACTCCACAGATCCTTTGTATTTTCTCTGGAAGAGGTGCATGTTGAACGCTAATGTCTGATATTGAGCCTCCACAGTTTCAGGAGGCTTTCTTGATCAGGTCCCCGAGTAAAAAGTCCTTAGTAAATCAGGAGAATCCGATGAAAAAACAGAAAAGGAAAAGTAAAACAAATATGTCTTGGTGAAAACATGGTAGAAGTAGTAGACACTGACATAGATGTCAATAGAGTTTGTGGTGATAAGCATAGATATACATAAAGTCTAGATGTCTCGGCCAACGGAGACGAACGAGTCGAACGGTTTGGTTTGTTACAAACGTCAGAGATATAGTTATGACAATGCATACTTATGAATAATTATGTTATTTTCTAAAAAATAGAATAATGTTCTATATAGGTACAAGATTTCCCTTTACAAATAAACATGAAGAATTTTTATTTTTTTTTTAATCTAAAAAGTTTAAAAAGTACATGTACTACTACCAACACAATGTTATGGGTGGGCGAGCTGCCTGTGGCAAAGTGGCTGCCATGTGCGGACGTTCGACTCCGTTGACCGGAAACGCGGATGAGACATCTAGCCTTTATATAGAGTATATATATCTATGGTGGTAAGTGCCGAGGCGGTCTGTGTGTTTTAAAGAGAATCTCATGATCTCCTCAGCAGTTCATAAGTCACTTCCTGTCTCTGCCTGCTTCACGTCCACCTAAATAATGCGGAGGATTTGTTGCTGTTTTGAACGAGTCTGTGCAGAGAACCTTTTACTGTGTTGTGTGTGCGTTTGAAGGGCAGACTGTGGGTATACTCCGGATCCAATTCTCCAGACTTTACCCGCAGGGTTGCCTTGAGTAAATGTATACATCAAATTTAATTTTGATTGTAGTTTATCAGGGTTCTTCAACAAATAGTTTCAAGATTTTAAAATAATGCCACATCACAGACTAAAGGATTTTATTAAGATTATAGTGCTCCAGAGGGCAATGGTGTGGACTCGAGTCACATGACTTGGACTCGAGTCAGACTCGAGTCATGAATTTGATGACTTTAGACTCGACTTGACAAAATGTAAAGAGACTTGCAACTCGACTTGGACTTCAACATCAATGACTCGTGACTTCACTTGGACTTGAGCCGTTTGACTTGATAAGACTTGCTCCTTTCCCCAAAACACAAAGATTAAAAAGTATGTTATTAAGGAGCGCTCTGTATCTGTCATCGTGTTTGTGTGCGTCTGTGTGTGTGTGTGCAGCGCCGCCGCTCCAAAACGCCCACTACGCGCTGTGCGTCGGGCACCAAGTCCTGAGGGGGCACCAAAAAAAAGCAACTGAAAAATTATCATAGTTATAATAATTATGTAGCCGAGCGTTTGGTTGTATCATAAGTCCGGCTTCAGCCGACAAAGGACACGAGAGCAGGTCATGCGCTCGGGACAGCACACCCGTTTATTCTCCGTTCATTTTACAACTTCACTCATCACAGCACCCACTTCCTTTAAAACCCCCTTTCAAAATAAGAGTCACTACAAACAACCCACCTAAAACCGTAAATACAAATCAACCCTCAACAATAACGTCATTAAATAAATTAGCTTACAATTATAATGCCGATATTATTTCAGTAGAGAAATATTAGGTACCTTTTAGCCATGTATATCACAAAAAAGGCAGAACAAGAGATATATTAAATTGCTCAAAAAAAGTTAAAGAAGATTGACTATTCTTGTTTGTACTTATTGATGATTATTTAATGTAATCATAGAGGAGTTATGCTTAGGGCACCAAAATGGCTCGCAGCGGCAATTGGTGGAATCATACTACGTCCCCATCGTGCACAAATGACTGACAGACTTTTGGCCAATTTGGTCTTTTGCAAATGCAATTCAGCATAGGGCCCTGACATATAAAAATCACAACCCTGTTCATTGTTATGTTCAAGTATTTGTTATGTTTCTCACATGTACACACACACACAGACAATATGAGGTAAGATAAATGAGATGAGATAAACACAGGACAGGACAGAAATGTTCATGTTCATGTATTTGTTATGTTTCTCACATGTACACACACACACAGACAATATGAGGTGAGATAAATGAGATGAGATAAACACAGGACAGGACAGAAACTGCTGAGGAACTAGTTAAAATGCAAAATACAATGTTAGCACTTTTGTACAAATAATTACAGTTGCACTTGTTTTTTCAAACGTGTTCATTCTGTAGGAGTGGTTTAAAATGAAGAATATTCTTGCAAAATATGAGTTAAATGTTAAAAATGACTGGTTAATAGTGCAATAGGGAAGTGCAATGTTGGCACAATTTTTTTCTGTAATTTCAGTTGCACTTGTTTTAATAAATAAATAAATACAGATTTTAAAAGCATATATGATCTGTGTAAATATATTATTACTCAGTGATCAAAAGGACTCGAAAAGACTCGAAACTCAAACTGCAGGACTTGGACTTGACTTGAGACTTGCCTGTCTTGACTTGGGACTTGATTCGGGACTTGAGGGCAAAGACTTGAGACTTACTTGGGACTTGCAAAAAAATGACTTGGTTCCACCTCTGCCAGGGGGAGCGACTCACTTCCCCTATCACCTGACACAATCTCATGCAAACAAATCAAACACTTTGGAGACTGGTATAAAGCATTAACTTGTACTCCATCAGTAATAGTTCTTCACAGTGATATAAAACAAGCAGAAGAAATGTCTGAAGAATGAGAAAATGTTTGGGGATATTTCTAATCTTTTGCACAAACTAGGGGTGAGATTTGATTTGAATTGTCATTTTAATATGAGTGAACACAATCTGTTAACTCTATATTATTCCAACTTCTCAGTCCACCCCATTCAAATAGAAACTTACTTTACGACTGCCATTTCAAAATCCAGACATTCCACTTTGAAAGTACAGATGTAATTATCGCGATTAAAAAATTTGAAATATCAAATATATATGACAGTTATCTGAGAAGCCCTGTTAGTTCTGCTGGTGCATAAAATCAAAATAATGAAAACAAATTAGTTATTATGAAGTACGTGTTTACTCCTGATAATGCACTCTCAGTCATTAGATATACATTTTTGCAGCCCAGTCCAACCTTATCTTGTTGCATTTAACTCTATGAACCAAATGAGAGCTTACATTTGCAAACATTTGTTCCCTTCATCATCTAATTAATCCATTCTGTTTACTGAAGAGATCAGAAGCGTCACACACTTGCTGCGGGAGTTCAAACACAACTGTGGTCCATTGCACAATGATAAGATCTACACCATCAGCTCAGTTGAACCCGCAAGCTGGCAGGAAATCCCCTCTCATTCATCACAGTGTATACTAAGTAAAAGGCAGGTCAGGGTGTTGCCCAACACATCCAGTACTCAGTTAGACTTTTCCTTAGACTCTATATGGCGTCCACCCAGAGTACGTCTTTCTCACCCGACAGGATACGGATACTGATGAGTTTGGAATTAAACAGCAAGAACAGGTGGCCCTGTCTGTGTGGCACAGCCAGTAAGACCAAGACATACATAAGAAATAGGTTATGTTGAGTGATGATATAAAGCTTTTTATACTTTGTTGCACGTATGCTTGAGTCTATAAATCTCAATGGAATGCCAACAGAACCATATCGGCTGGCCTTATGCGTAGATGTGGATTTTTTTTTGTGCTTATATTCTGAAAATTTGACATTCAAAATCTACTTTCCTGACAGTTACCATGATACTTGCAATCAATGGTAGATTTTTGTTGTGTGACCCTGACCATTACCTTGATCCCCCTGAAGTAGATGTAAGTGGACTGTACATTCCTGTAGTTGATGATTAATTTATTATTAACAGTATATCAATAATTACAATCAGAAAAATCAGAGAACAACCCAGTAAAGTTTAAAAGGTAGAAACAGCCATTTCTGAACATTTGGCCTGAAGTATGCATTTTCACTTCCCAATCTTCTTCAAATACCATTAAAATGTTTCATATAAATAGACATAAATGATGATACATAATAATACAGCTGAGCAACAGCATTTGAGGAATGAAATAAAAGTGATGTTCTATATATTTAGCAAAGAGAACATGAATTTGAAGAGACAGAGGATCAATGACAAAGGCTTGTTTTGGTCAAGAGGCACTTTGAAGCAGAGGGAGTGGCACTGAGTCAAATATATTTGAAAGGTGACAATTATTTAAAAGCGCTTTTCAAGACCTTGAGTTTTCGACCATAACTATTATCTGCTCTGTTTTGGTTGCTCTAAATGAAGAAATGTTCATTATCTTCCCTCTGAAATCCACTGGGATGTATCGATGGAAACCCTGTTGTTCTGGCAAGTGAGCAATGCTGCCTCCTCACTGGCTATAAATACAGTATTGATTAGCCATTCCACACAGCTTTCTTTGTCATTTTTTATACCCCGCTCGGCATGAAGAATTAGTGGACAGTAATCACTCTGCATCCTGCAGGCAGGAGTGTCCACCATTACAGATGGGCTAGTCTGGATCCCAATAAATCATACTCACACACTCACACTTGATCCACCTCTCACCATGAAATATTCAGCAAGTAGAGCGTGGAAATATTTCATTTGTTACTCGTTGCTGTCCCAACAGTAAACTACATACATACTTTGGTATACTTAAAAAAAAAAAAAAAATGTGTTTACGGCTGTTTTTAGAACTAGAATCCAAAGTTTTGTTATTTGATCAAAGAAGGTAAGAGGCCGAAGATGTCAAAATAAAAAGTTAAATAAGTGAATGTCAAAATAAATACTTACAGTTTGGTAGTGAAATATGCTATTTATGTGTGTCTTTACAACTTTTTTTACTGGATTTTTACATTTCCATATTTATGTATTTATATATATTTTTGAATTCCTACATTTATTTATTTATATATTTCAGTGTCTGGTTGGGTTAAAAAAATTAGTTACAGCTTGAAGTGAGGGTACAGTCATTCAAAGTCACTGCAGTGATATGTGTGTTTTGATCTGATTCTTTTATCAACAGAACAACATAATTTGTCAGTGACTTCTTAAAGAAGAACACTTTTCTGAATTTGTGGAGGTTTATGGAGGATGGAACTTGTTCCTGGTAGTAGACAAATCAAGGTGCGTGTTCAAAAAACCACCACATGACAGATTAGGGAGCAAACCATTCACACACAAACCTTCTCCCGCTGGAGATTTGTAGCTCTATAAATAAGTCACATTACATCCACCTTTGTTCTTCATAATTATTCTACATCTGCTACAAGGCTTTTATCACTTGAAAGTTAACATATCTTGAATTTTGGAAATCTGCCCAAACAACGGATGTCATCATTTCTCTTGGGAGGACAATCTAATAAAAAAAAATTCCGTTCTGATGAAGACTTAGGTCATGATTGGTTTGTGTTTTAAACCTTCAATATGCCTGACTGAATAAAGGCTTTTAATATCCAGCGCACATTCTTTCTCCTCTGTCTTAGCCTTTGAAGTAGGTTTTCAGTGACCCTTTCTCATCTCAAGAGCCCTTCCCAGTTGATGTATATGGTGGCGTTTCATGAGAGCTGGTTGTTCTCTGCAATACCTTTTTAAAACTGCAGTACACTCACATATTTTCTTACTGGTCTATGTTTTTCTCAGCTTGGATAGATTGAACTGCTATTAAAATTCATCATGCACATAAGAAAAAGATAAAACATGTTGAAATAGTTTGTGCATTAAATAGCCCATGGCTGAAATAAATCAGTAATCCATTGGTCTTTGTAGAGAATTAACTAATTCCATTTTATTTTATTGAGAGATTTTGCTATTAATAAAGGTAATTTCAGTGTATATATTTATATAATTATAAATAAAAAAAAATAATATCATACGAATGTCAGTATATCCCTTTGCTTTCCGATAGTCTCGACAGTTAGGTAGTGGAAATTACTTAAGGGATGTTTCCATGTGGTTACATACCCAGGCTGCAACCTTAAACTCCCAGAGCTACTCCTCCTTTCATCCTCTTCCACCTCATTTTCCCTGTTGCACAGACAGTAATCTTCATGTCGTCATGTTAGCTGCTGTCCTGGTCAGGCAGGAGATGAGAGACGCTGCCTGAAAACACCCTTCGGTGGAAAATACACACATATTCCCTGTCTGTATTTCTAATGACCCAGTTCCCACAACTTTAAATATCAAGCTTATAAATGAAGTTGAGAAATAATAAACTACAATTGTCATAAATTACCCATCTGAATCAACTGTTGCAAAACAATGAAAGAGTCAGTGGCCGGTTAATGAGATAACTATCATACATAGGAGGTGATACATTGTTTTTCTTCTTTTACACCCAAGAAAATGGGACTGAAATCGTTTCAAGCACAAGCTTTTTTTAGCGTTGCACAACATGTCAGAATTGAGCAGTGATGAGTAAAGAATGAAGCAACAGTATAGCATGTTAAAAGTAAAATACTTCTTCACAGCCACCAACTACAAACAAAAGGGAGCTCCCATTGCGCGGCTTACCTGCCGTACCTGGGACACGGAGGCGACGACGAAGGAAAAGAGGGTCGTGAGCCGGCGTCCTGGTCCGGCTGAGGAAACGTGAAAACCGGCCTCTACCAAGCATTCTTCTGGCTAATGTCCAGTCGCTCGATACCAAGCTGGACGAACTTCGTAGCAGGATGGCGTTTCAACGAGACATCAAGTTTTGTAACGTGATGGTTTTCATGGAGACTTGGCTCGATCCCAGACTCCGCCATTGTTCCCGAGGGGGTCTCCATTCACCGCCAGGACCGGACAACAAACTCAGGTAAGAGCAAGGGAGGGGGTGTCTGCTTCATGGTGAATAATCTGTGGTGTTCTGATGTGAGGATTATTTCTTCAGGCTGTACTCCGGACCTGGAGCACCTCATGATCAGATGCCGACCTTATTACATCCCGAGGGAGTCTACATCGGTCATTATAACAGCGGTGTACATTCCGCCCAGCGCTGACACTAACTGGGCACTGGACGAGCTGCATGCGGTTGTCGACAGGACGGAGACATCACGGCCCAAGGCTGCGTTTATCGTGGCCGGGGATTTTAACAACTCCAAGATGAGGAAAGTCCTGCCGAGATACTTCCAGCACATCAGCTGCCCGACGCTCGGCGCGAACACGCTCGACCATGTTTACACTCCTTTCCGGGGTGCGTATAAGGCCCTCCCCCGTCCCCCATTCGGCAAATCCGATCACGTTTCCGTCCTGCTGCTGCCTTCCTATAGGCAGACACGTACACAGACGCGGTCATCCGCTACATCAGCACATGCATGGATGACGTCGTACCCAGGATTTCAGTAAAAACATTTCCAAACCAGAAGCCCTGGATTAATGGTGACGTCCATGCTAAACTCAAAGCACGGACTGCTGCCTTCATCTCAGGGGATCTGGAGGAATACAAGAAATCCAGGTACGCGCTCCGGAGTGCTATTAGCAGTGCTAAGAGACTCTACAGGGACAAAGGGGAGTCCCATTACAAGGGCTCCAATACTAGGAACATGTGGGCCGGATTGAGAACCATCACAAACTACAAAGCCAAGACCAGCAGTGCTGATGTAGTGTCTGCATCTCTCCCAGAGGATCTGAACCCTTTTTATGCACGCTTTGAGAGTAACTCCCCGGCTGCGGAGATCGAAGAGGCCCAGGAGGACCGCTGCCCCCCCGTCTAATCCAGGGCAGACGTGTGGAAATCTCTCAACCGGATCAACACACGCAAGGACCCCTGGACCTGATGGGATCCCCGGCTGAGCTCTCAAGGTGTCTGCAGATCAGCTGGCAGATGTGTTCACAGACATCTTCAACCTGTCACTGCTCCAGTCTGTAGTCCCTGCATATTTCAAGAAGACAATCATTGTCCCTGTTCCCAAAAAAACAAAAATCCTCTGCCTGAACGACAACTGCCCAGTAGTACTCACTTCCATCATCATGAAGTGCTTTGAGCGGCTGGTCCAACCATTCATCACCTCCTCCCTCCCTGACTCTCTGGACCCTCTTCAGTTTGCCTACAGGTCAAATAGGTCGACTGCAGATGCCATCTCCCTCACCCTCCACACTGCCCTCTCCCACCTGGACCAGAGGGACAAATATGTGAGAATGCTGTTCATCGACCACAGTTCAGCATTTAACACCATCGTGCCCCTGAAGCTCGTCACCAAGCTCTGAGACCTTGGGCTCAACATCGCCCACCGTGAGTGGATACTGGACTTTCTGACGGGCAGACCACAGGCAGTGTGGATCGGCAGCACCACATCCTCCACCCTGACTCTCAACACATGTGCCCCCCAGGGCTGCGTGCTCAGTCCTCTTCTGTACTCCCTGTTCACGCATGACTGCGTGGCCACCCACAGCTCCAACACCATCGTTACGTTTGCTGATGACACCACTGTCATAGGCCTGATCACCGGCGACGATGAGAAGGCCTACAGAGAGGAGGTCAAAGCCCTGACATCTTGGTGCCAGGACAACAACCTCCATCTCAACGTCAGCAAAACGAAGGAGCTGATCGTGGACTACAGGAAGAGACGAGGAGAAGAACACGCCCCCCTGTCCATCAATGGGAACACGGCGGAGCGAGTCAGCAGCTTCAAGTTCCTCAGGGTCCACATCACTGATGACCTGACCTGGACCCATCAAACAGACTCCATCAGGGAGACGGCCAGACAGCGGCTCTTCTTCCTCTGCAGGCTGCGGAAGCTCCACATGGACTCCAGGATTCTCTGCAACCTACAGGTGCACCATAGAGGCTGCATCACCGCCTGGTAAGGCAGCTGCACCGCCCTGAACCGTAAGGCTTTACAGAGGGTGGTGAAGTCTGCCCAGCACATCACCAGGACGACGCTACCGCCCATAGAGGACCTCTACACCCAGCAGTGCAGGAAGAAGAGCAGCCGGATTATTAAAGACCCCTTTCACCCCAGCCATAAACATTTTTGCCTGCTGCCGTCTGGCCGATGGTACTGCAGCATCCGGGCCCTCACCAGGCTCAGAGACAGTTTCTTCCCCCGGGGTTACGAAAGTAACCTAAAGTTCTCTTTCTTAGCATTCGTTTCGATGTCTCACTATGTGATATGGAGACTCCCGTATTGCCAGACAAGCTTATCTCGGTGACTGACCGCCAGCCCCCCCTCACTTAAAAGTGAGATCCACATTGGAGCCCACGCTCAAGACAGCGTGGGTCAGGCCAGGGGATGTGACATCCAACCTGTAGTACCTCGCAAATGTGAGGGGAGAAGACAAGCTAGCTGCAGCGCAGATGTCTTGGATAGAGACTCCCTTGAACAGGGCCCAAGAGGTCGCAAGACCTCTAGTAGAATGTGCCCGTAAACCAGTTGGAACCTGAAGGCCTGAGCTGGAGTAGGCCAATGCAATGGCATCCACTATCCAGTGAGAGAGTCTTTGTTTGGTGTCAGGTTTGCCCCAGTGGGGCTTAGCCCAGGACACAAACAACTGATCCCCTTTTCTAAAGCTCCTTGTCCTTTCCACATATGTGTGTAAGGCACGGACAGGGCACAGCATGTGTAACCGCTGCTGTTCTGCAGAACCATAGGGAGGTGGCTGAAAAGCTGACAGTTCCACTGGGGAGCATAGTTTAACAACCTTTGGAACAAATGCAGCATTCGGTCTCAGCGTCACCACAAGGTTCCCCGGGGTGAACCGCATACAGATAAAGCGTGAATATCACTTACACGTTTAGCTGTAGCCAAAGCCAATAACAGAGCCACCTTCAAGGATAACGTTTTCATGTCCACGTTATCCAATGGTTCAAAAGGATGACTAGAGAGGGCTTCAAGCACCACTGCTAGATCCCATGATGGCGACATAGTCTTAGAGATGGGCAGCAACCTCTGTGCCCCCTTCATAAAACGACAAACCAGGGGGTGTTGGCCCACTGGTTTTCCATCAAATCCATTTTCAAACAACCTCCACTTACAGTCATAAAGAGACCTAGTGGATGATGCTCTGGCATTCTAAATTGTGTTAACAATATTCTGTGATAATCCAGTCAGGCTCAGATTAAACCACTCACGGGCCAAGGCCAAGGCCCGTGAGCAAGGCGCTCCGGATGAGGGTGAAATATCTGTCCGCGCGCCTGGGAGAGCAGGTCCCTGCGCAGCGGGAGAGGCCATGGGTGACCGTGGAGGAGCTGTCTCACTTCCGCCAGCCAGTGCATGGACGGCAGTGAGGAGCAATCAAAATTAGTGACAGACGATTCTCCCCCACCCTGAGCAGTGTCGGGGGAATCAGAGCCAGAGGTGGAAAAGCATAAAGCGGGACGCGCGGCAACTCGTGAGCGAATGCATCCAGCCCCAGCGGTGCGCTCTGGTCGTGTAGAGGAGATTTCCCCTTGACAAAAGGTCCGCACCCACATTCTGAATTCCGGGAACATGGGTCACTGTCACTGAGAGGAGATGCTCCTCGCCCCATAATATCAGTCTGCATGCAAGAGTGTGTAACTGTAGAGAACGTAGACCCCCCTGACGATTGATATACGCCACCGTGGTCGTATTGTCCGTCCTCACTAACACATGATGTCCCCGGAGGAACGGTAGAAAATGTTTCAGCGTCAGAAACACTGCCATCAACTCCAGATAATTTATATGGGCATGTTTGAGATCCGTGCTCCACATCCCATTCGCGGATCTGCCCTCGAACACACCGCCCTAGCCTGACAGGCTGTTGTCCGTTGTGACCACTTTTCTGGCAGGTATTGCGCACCCATGCGCACCCCCGCTATCAACATAGACAGGCGTTGCCATGGTAGCAGCGCGAGGGCGCAGGAAGCACAAGCCGTTACACTGCGGCGTCTGTGGCGCACAGGATCCAGTCTGAGAGAAGCCACCCAGCACTGAAAATATCTCATGTACAGCCTGCCCAGCCTCACCACCAATATTGTTGAGGCCATCAGTCCGTACGTGACCCGACGTGTTATGGCAAAATGAGAGAGAGTGGACCTGAAAGTGTGCACTCTCTCGACTGATAGGCGAGCCGTGTAGGTCAGTGAATTTAACGTGAGAAACGCAATTTCCTGTCTCGGCGTTAACACACTCTTTTCCCTGTTCACCACAAAACCGAGATCGGCCAGGTGTGTCAGTACAATGCTCGTGTGCGCCGCAGCCTCTTGCTCTGAGCGCGCCAGTAGCAGCCAGTTGTCCAGATAAGTGGCCACGCGTATACCCCGCTCCCTAAGGGGAGCTATAGCGGCGTCGACACATTTCACAAACACCCTCGGGCTCAGTGACAGGCCAAATGGGAGTACCAGGTACTCGTACATTGTGTCCTGAAAAGCGAACCTCAGATATTTCCTGTGCGGAGGATAAATGGGAATGTTAAAAATACGCGTCTTTCAGATCAACTGATGTGAACCAGTCCCCCGGTCTGATCAAACGTATCAGCGTTGAGTGTGTCAGCATGCGAAACTTGTATCTCCTGAGATACGAGTTCAAAATGCGAAGGTCCAGGATGGGACGTAATGAGGTCCCCCCTTTCTTTGGGACCAGGAAATACCTTGAATAGAAACCCTCCAGTCCCTGCCTGTGTGGCACTATTCGTATGGCTCTTTTGTTTAATAGAGTTGATATTTCCTCCCGTAACACCCGGGCCGACTCTCCCTGCGCACGGGAAGCGATGAGGCCGGGAAAACGGGGGGGCATTGTGGCGAATTGAAGCCTGTAGCCTTTGGACAGTGTTCTCAATACCCATTCTGACGCTGTGCATGCTTTCCAACTCTCTAGCCTCAAAGTTAGGGGGGAGTGAAGCTCTGTCTGACACAGACGATCTTTGGTGGCCCGTACCAGCTGCGCACTTCCGAGTATCACTGCGCATGCGCGGTCTGATAGGCTCGGAGCGAGCGGAACGGGATGTTTCACCACAGGTGGGACGCTGCTTCCCCCTTGTGGTGTTATGGGGAACAACAGTGTGCTCTGCATCTCTGTGTTTCGTTGTTTTTGTTTTTGGGTTTTTATGATTTTGCAACCCTGCACCCTCGGCTGTAAGCCTGGATATGTCAGTGGAAAACTTTTTATTAACACAAACTCTGTGTGCGTGCTTGTGAGACATTGATGTGGCGTTGAACAATCCAACATCTGAAACATGTCTCTTCGCCTCTTTACTGGGACGCACAAACTGAGCTCTGGGCCCACGCGTCGAGGGATGGGTGGCACTGGGTAATTTCTCCCCTAACACACGGGATAGCTGGGCTGCCAGTGAACAGGGAACGGGTGTCAGCTCCGCTCGCGGTGGGGTTGACCGCTAAGTCGTCTTCTTCTTCCGCCTGGCCTGCTGACTGGTCAACGGGCCCGGTTGAGCAGCCTGGGTTGACGGGGAATAGAAGGGCTTTCTCGGCCAAGTGGGCTTCGTTTCCGGGGGGCCGTTGGTGTTCGCACCCGGTTGAGCCCTGGGGCACTTCGGGATGCGGAAAGCAGGAGCGGGGCTCCTAGAGGCAACCTGAGCGAAAGTCTGCCGGGGGGGCAGAGGCGCCGTGGCAGGTGTTTTCCTCGGAAGGCAGAGCTGTAGCGCCTCATCCTCCTTTTTCTTCGCCTCACAGCGCTTTTGCATTGAGGCAAGGGCGGAGCCGAAGACACCCTCGGGGACAATAGGCATGTCCAGGATGTCCTCCTTTTGACAACATGGAGGTGACGTTGAGAGCCCTCACCGTCAAAGCCGCTGCTTTATAAGCTCGCTCAGTCATGGCAGATTGGAAGAGATCGGCTTTCGTGGGAAGTGTGGGGGCCCTGGATGAGGCAGCTGACAGCCGTGGATGAAGGTGTGCTGCCACCAGGGGCTCCATGGGAGGCATGCGGGCCATGGCATGCTTATCCATCCCCGCAATATCCAGGGAAGACGCACCTTGAATGGTTTTGCTGGAGTAAGGGTTCTGCTTCCATGAGGCGGTAACTTCCTCCAGGAGTTCCGGGAACACCGGGAGAAGTTGTCTCGCAGCCCTCTTTGCCTGGGGTAATTTCTTCCCCTCGTAGCGGGACCTTGGGGCATCCGCCACGACCGCATCGCCTGGTTGCGAGGTGGAAGGAAGCTTTGCAGATTGATCCAATTAGCTTGGTGTGCTAAAGGGGAGCGAATTATCTGGAATGATAGTCGCTGTTAGCTAGCTCCGGTGGCAGGCAGTGTGGTGACCGCAGGCTCCCGGTGCCGTTTAGCTATTCAAACAGAAGCAACTACCTATGGTGAAGGCAGTCGTATCGGCGTTTATTCCACTAGTGTCCGGCGATGGAGGTGTTAGCTCCGGTCTGTGGACAGCAGCTAGTTAGCATCAAGGCCGATTAGAAAAAAATGCTTGTTCGTGAAGCGAGAAGAGGTGTTTGAATGACGTGTGACGCCGCGTCCACCGTATTTAAGTTGCGGCACCTTGACGCGGACGTCACGACTGCCAGCCTATCAGGGCTGGCGAATTGGAATAAGATCTTCTGTGAATACGCACGAGGGGCGTATCCCATAGTGAGACATCGAAACGAATGCTAAGAAAGAGAACCCTCTAACAGGCACTTAATATTCACCTCTTCCACTTAACTGAACTTTTTGTAACTAGGCACCACATTAGGAGAAACACAAACTCCTTGGTGTTGCTACAAAGGACCCCACTGTCTCCTCCCTAGTTGTTTGGGCTTTCAACCAGCATCTCCCTCTATTTTTGTCCCCGCTTCTGAGCCATGTCGTGAAAATTTGTTCAACTGGAATCACGGAAAAAAACTTCCAAAAATTCATCAGGAATATGTACATTTTTCGATAAAGAGTTTACATGCAGTCTTTTGCACAATGGAGCCCCCAAAGATTTTAAGGGTTTATCAATTACAGCTTTTTCAAAGAGCAAGATTCTGCTTTGGATGACTTCTTTATGAGTGAATGATACATAAAATCAACACAGAAAATGCATGATGTAGTATTTGTGTGTAACAGTATATTTTGTTAAGAGCCATGTCACAATTATTCAACCCCATATAATGTTTTTAAAGCTGTCTGGCCTAAAGTGGAGTTGAAAGATAATTAAGCCTTTGGGAACTCTATAATGATCCTTGATCAGCTTCAGCTGTGATGTATATATAAACCCCACCCTTGAAGATATTCCAGGTGAGTTGCAATCATGGGAAAGACAAAGGAGCTTTCACAAAAGCTGAGAGAGGAGATTATTTCATCACACCTGAAGGGCCTATGGTATAAGTAGATTTCCCCAAAATGTATATTCGAAGAGACACCATTGGGAGCATTACAGTTTTTTTCGATTGCATAAACAATAAATTCAAAAGTTTTACACAATTATCCAACCATACACTTAAGGAGCAGAACATGGGCCTAGATCTGCACCACACTAAGCACAATGTCAGCTTCACACTTTTTGCAAAACAATACACACAGTGATCTACACAACACTAAACACACTTGTATACATTAGACACAGAAGGATATCATGATGTCACTTCCTTGCTATTCCAAAGCACTGACTGTCAAATGACTCCCCCTATGAGCCAATTAGTTAAACACAACCATAAGGTGCACAAACACATGACTGCTTAATTGAAGACACACCAAAAATGCAGCAAGTGAGTTCACCTGGCTTCAACCAAAATGGAAGGAGTCAGAAGAGGAAGAAGACTGAGGGTGAGAGGGGGAATCCAAGGAGAAGGAGGAAGAGGCGGAGGCGGAGGCCATGCCAGAGGTAGAGGTAGAGGCCGAGGTAGAGGAAAAGGAAGACCTGAAGCAGGGGGACAACTGGTTCAAGGAATAAGACGACCAAATTTATCTAATGACATTCGCGCAACACTAGTGGACCATGTGGTGAACCACGGATTGACACTGACGGAGGCTGGACTAAGAGTTCAGCCAATTCTCAGCAGATATACGGTGGCATCAGTCATTAGGACATTTCGACAAGAAAACAGGTAAACAAAATCAGTCTTCAGTTACTGTTATCAGCTTCTTATTGTAAAGGTTACATGTATTTTGTTCTACATAGGATTGAGGGTCGAGAACGACAAGGAGGAAGGGGGCCCATATTCACACAAGATCAAGAGATTATGCCAACATGGCAACATGGGTCTTACAACACACCTCACATCCTCACATTTTTGGACCGTTTGCACAACATCGTAACAGCACTTGCACCACATTCAATACATTGTCATCTGGGACAATGTGTCATTCCAGCGCGCTGCTCTGGTCCAGAACTGGTTTCAACAACATCGACAGTTTACTGTTCTATACCTTCCACCATAGTCTCCATTTTTACACCCAATAGAAGAGTTTTTCTCGGCATGGCGGTGGAGGGTTTATGATCTCCGGCCCCTGACTCAAGTACCCCTCATTCAGGCCATGGAGGAGGCCTGTGACCAAATCGACGCCGCAGCTGTGAAAGGATGGATTTGACATTCAAGATGGTTCTTCCCACGTTGTCTTGCAAATGAGTCTATCGCCTGTGAAGTTGATGAAATTCTAAATTATAATTTCATCAGTCTGCAACATTGGTCTTGTGTAGTGTTTGGTGAATGTATTGTCTATTTGCACTTTATCTGTGGACTTCACTTACAGTACTCTAATCACTGAGAAGTAGAATTGCTAAAAGTGTTTTAGGTTATCAAGAGCAGTGTGTAACTGGCTCAAACATAATTAAGTCATATGAAGCATGTGTCTTTCATATGGTAAAAAAATATGGTTTTGATAAATAAGTGTATAGTTTTTACAAGAGTGTTTCGTTTTGCAAAGGATCTGAGGTCATCTGCTGATTGGGTGTGTGGTTGTGCTGATTTTGTTTAGTGTTGGAAACACCGGGCCCTGTTTTGAAAATCGTGCTTAAGCAATCGAAAAAAAACTGTAAAAGGATGTAAAAAACAGAAAACTCCTCAGATTTACCTGTTTTGAGTGCCCCGCCCCCCCTCTCATCCCCTCACCCCCTCTCCCCCTCACCCCTCACCCCTCCTCCCTCCTTCACAAGATCCAAGAGGCCAGATTTTTAGCTATCCATTACCTCTGTAGAAATATGGCTATTGGAGACGAAGCTACAATCTTGCAACCATATTGTTTTGAACATTTAGAGGTGTCCCGGGGGTCTCCGTCTCAACGATCGGCATGTTTATGCCGATCTTCGAAAATCGTTGATCGTCGAAGAAGTTGTATTTTGACAACTTCTGCTGTCAAAATGCATCACTGCTACAGAAAGCCCCCAACTTCTGATGTCAAAATATATCAATAAATATTGTTTGTTGTTTAATGGGGCTCCATTGGGCTGTGATTATGGGGCGTGTTTCAACTGACCAGAAATAAAATTCCTCTTCGCTCAATTGGATAGACCTACAACCAATCAGAGCAACGTAGTATGTGACGTATGTTAAGCAACGCATTGCGAGTTATTTACTAACGCCGGGTTCACACCGGACGCTGAAGCGATGCCGAAGCGACGCTTCAGCGCAGCGTCAAGCCTTAAATAACAGCTGGTTCCATTCCACTCCCATGTTAAACCTTTGTGCGGGTCACACCGGAGGCTGAAACGCCGCGCTGCGCCAAGGCTTCTTCGCGCTGTGCGGCGATCGTTTCGGCGTCGAGTTTATTTTTTGCGCTTGAGGCGAGTGTATCGCACCAGGAAACACACTGAAAAAAAATCTTAAACTATATTGATGACATATTTTATATAATATAAATGATAAAATATGCAACCCATACTTTGTAGTCCCCTTCTGTTGTCCTGGAGTTTTAATTTGACCAATGACATTATTAAATGTCCCCCTCTGCCCATCCACTACAGCCACACAAGCAGTGATAAAGATAAAAAGAGAGAGAGAGGGGGCTACGTATTCTCCACATAGGCTTGAGTGGAGAATACGTAATTTACCCTCGACACCCGACATTTAACGGAGCAAACAGCGGAGAAGTTCTTCAACATGGATGACATTCAATTAATAATTGAAGTGGAGAAGTACAGTGAGTTGTATGATCCTCGGAACATGTTGTATAAAGACAACACCAAGAAAGACAAGTGTTGGGACGCTGTTGCTTAATGTTGGAGCAACAAGTAAGTATATGCTTTTATACTACTGGATCAACGGGTGATATTATTAGTGCTGCCCGGTGGTTCAGCGTCTCATCAGTGTCCGGTGTGAACAGCCAAGCGCCGGCGCGATAGGGATTAGCGCGGTGCTTTGGCGTCGCCTCCACGTTCTCTGTTCCTCTTTCAAAATGAATGTGCTGTCGATGTCTTCTAAAACAGACTCAATGGCAGCATCTACACATCTCAGCTCTCCAGTGACAAGCATGTTTGTTGAAAACGAATTCAACCCAAGGGCACATTGATGACGTGGTTGATTACGTTACCGTTGATCATCTGTCCATCATCGTATAAAGCCCGCCCTGACAATCTGATTGGCCCGGTCGGGCATAATTTCTCCCCAACGGAGCGACTCCAGACCAAACTTCCCGACCTCAAATGTTGTGGGCGGGGCTAAGTTCGTCTGGCATCCAGGCTAGATCAATACTCCTCTTACATCAGAGTATACACATATGTCATATTTGGAAACTTGCTGTTTGTTGAACATGCCGTTAGCCTCTTTACATCAGCGGGGTTAACGTCAGTGCCAGAGGACATACTGGCATCTGCAGATATGAAAATAAATGAAAAGCTGAAAGAAGTGCTCAGACAACTGAAAGATCATTTGAGCAAACTCAACAGAGAGTGTGAAGAAGCAAGGAAAATACCCAAGACCCAAGTGATGAAGTTTGCAGTGCTTGTGGCGACGTGAGTGTCGAGGCCTCTCAGGGCTTCATTCGCCACTTGTGGCGTTTCTTCCAACGTTGCTTGGACAGGGAGAACATTCCCTGTGATGTGGATGAGGCCCTCTGGCCAGACAGGAACCGGAGGCGTAATGCCTAATACATTTTTGTGAAGGGGGTGAGCAGGCCGGTTTACAGTACTGTACTGTTCTGTGTGTACCGAAATAAGCCTTTATATGCTGCATATTTGTGTGCTGTTTCATGTATGACTTTGGTAGGCCTACACTGAGACATTTTACAAAAGGAGAAATGGCTAATTCTCCAGTGATTGTCATTCATATGGTGTGTTCCATTTCGATGATTTTGCCCTTCAGTGTGTTGTAATTGCTTGGTAGTGTGCAGCAAATGCTTAGTTGTGTGTACTCAATGAATGGTATATGTGTGTGTGTGTCATTTGAAAATATGACTGTTTACCAAATGAAAACACAAGTTCCATTTTGTGAACAGTTAAGAGATTTGATGGCAAAGAGTCATCTTGCAAAGGGAGTGTTAGGTTTAGCATTTTGTGTGTGAGGTTTTCAGTTTTCTGTGTGCAGTTTTGAGAAAGCCGTTATTGTTTTGAAAAATGTGTGTTAACAATTGTGAAAAACTATAATATAAAGAGCTTTTTTTTTGTCAACATCCCAGCTCTCACTGTATCATCCCTTCGCTTGTTTACCGTGCAAGTGTAATTTTCTGTGTTCCTGCTCTTCTTGGTTTGAAAATCCCAATGTTTAATCTGCTCTTCAAAGCTGTGATCTTGAAATGAACATTAACATGCATGCCTACCTTTCAGATGCAGTGCAAGTGAGCAGAAAAAAGCTTTGCATAACATTCTTGTCCTGTCACAGTTGGAATTAAAGGTCAGTTGCACTCCAGCGTGCACAGGTAACTCTTACATGAGCCATTTTATATTCTCAAACTACAATAAAAGATATAATTAGATGTATTTGTGTCATGCCTTCTCTCAAGTGCTGCAAGCTCTTGCACTAACTGTGGATTCATAACCTTTTGCTGGTGAAAATGCTAATTTATTTGTATTTGGATCCTGGATTGGACTCTGCCAAGGAGGGGCAAAGAGGAGAGCAGACCTCAGCCTGCTGAAATTGCACATCCGCAGCTCAGTGCAGCTTGTAAGCCTAATGTTTGCTGGCATACCCTCACTCGCTGCCTGACTGGAAACACGTTTGCAAAAGATTAGCGTTTACACAAGCATTTGCTCAAGATAAGTCAGTGATTTAAAAAAAAAAGCAGTGTCCACTTGTAAAGCAGTGGACACTATCCCTCATCCTGTGCATTAATGTGGCATCATCAGCCTCACAGTACTAGACTGTTCAGTTGATTGTGCGATTGCAGACTTTAGAAACAAGCCTTCGCTCACATTACAATAAATGTAGTCATGCACAGAGATGGAGTGGATAGTGGTTGTGGATCATGATCGAGGTGGCAGCTGATGGTGGGTCCTGATACTGGTAGTGGTCGATCATGGTGGCATGTGGTGGAGTTGGCAGCTGATCGTGGGCTATTATTACTGCTTGACATACGATATGTCTACTCACATATTCTACTATTACTGACAATATCTCCTGAATTAATTTGTCATCACTGCTCCCTTCATCTCTGTCAGATATTTTCTTGTACAAAGACTTTAAACATTCGCACACTTTTCCAATGTGTCACAAACTGGTTTCTTCTAATCCGTGTTGTAAATACTGTAATGTTGCTGAAGTTCTCAGTTACACACGACATGTATTACACTTCTGTCCTTCACTCACAGGTGGCACGTTTCTATCCCCCGCCTGTTGATGTGTTTTTTTTAGAAACATTGTCAGCTAAACACATATGACTGATGTTTTTGTCTGGCACCATTTTTAGTCCACATTAGCAACCCATTAGAAACAGATCTTACACATAGTCTACTATAGCTGTGGCAGGGGAAGTTGGAATACAGTTACAATAAATCCTCTGCATTACTGATTAATCTCTCAGTATAGGATTATATGTACGTAAGAACAAAGAATGTACTGCAGAAATATTACATACCACAAGCAGAAAGGCAATCTGACACCATGATGTAATTTTCAAATATTAGCCATTATCACATTACCAAGATAATTAGTTTTAGGTTCCTTCTCTTGAAAAGCTATAGTGTGAATCACTTCCATTTTGTATAGCTCAAGTGATGTTTAATGCAATATGGCTCATCATTGCACTTCCGTTGACTGTTCATTTTCTATGTATTATTCACGCATTATTGTCCTGTTGTTTAAAGATATTTTGTTTTGGTCAAGAACAACACAGCTTAATTAACTGTCACACGTATTCTCTGTGATTGTGCAGCAGTGACTCACGTAAAAAGGATTTGGACAACAAAACAGGGTTTCATCCATTCACATTATAAAAGTATGGTGCATTACTCAAATAGGGATCACTCCACTTACCATGCCATAAAAGGTTATTGCTCATTACAGAGAAGAGATTGAAATACACCCCTCTCAAAGCTGAAATACCTTTGTGTTATACTTCCAAAACAAAAGTAGCTGCAAGGAGCTCTGCATTTTCTCCACTGTTAGGGTTGTGGAAACTTCCCTTAGCCTTTCTGTTTTTATGAGATAGTAATTAACCAGGAGAAAGACAAAGAATAGCAAACCATTATTATTTTCACGGGGCTGAGAGCAAATATAGCATAGCAGCACATCCAGCATGACGTCCTTGGTTCAATCGACTGAATAACACAATACTTGTGAGTCATTGTTATGGGGGCCCCAGTCTTCCATTAGTGAGCTCTTTAAACATCTGCCAGGAGCCAGATGAAGAGTCTGTAAGTCTCCGCTCACTATATATCCAACACTTTCTCTGACTGTTTCCCTCCCCCACTTTCCATATCTTTCTCCCCATCTATCTGTGCTCATTGTGTCTCATACTCAACGTCTTCCCCCAGTCCAGCTCCCGCATCATCCTCTTCTCTCCCTTTATCCATCTCCATCTCGGGCTTCTCGCTCCTTCCTCTACCATCAGATTAGTTTTAGCTGGGCCGTTCTGCCTCACATCTAATTGCCTAGTGGTGGCTGATTGGCATGTGAATCCAAGCGATGTTAGAGCTGCCTATATTAATTGTGTGTAGGTGTGTGGGTGTCAGTGTCTCTGCGTCACATGCTGGCTTTCATAAAGCGGAATTATCGTCGGATTTAGACTTTTATTCCCTGCAGATTATAAACCACCTGTTGTGAAAACACAACCTTCACCATATCCATATGATAGGAGTAGTTTTGGGTGTCACTGTCATGTGCATTTATCCCCCACCATTAGTGTCACTTCCAGCAAAGATAAGCGGGGTGCTGTAAAACCTACACCCTGTTCAACGATTTGTTTTGTATCATCTGTCAGCATTAGTTACATCAGCTGAATTCGGATTAATTATCTCCTCCTCCTCATAGGGTAGGAGCTGAGAGTGAGCACAGAGCTTGATGGACTGCTATTGGTGCATTTGAGTGAATACCCTGGGCAACTATTGGGTAGCAATATATTATAATAAACAATTGCCAAGCCAAGATGGAGTGATTTGTATGAAGTCTTAATCTCGCTTTACAGTGCATGTCTCACAGAAAGCTCAGGATACAGGGAGCGTGTGGCAGGATGTCAGCTTTAGGTCAACAGAGATTTTGCTTGAGGGAGCAATCTGGCAACCAAAACATTGTATTTCTAGCACACACACACACACGTTTACACACAGCAGACTGACATCAGAATGCTGTAGCTGCTGCCTGGGTACGCACTATTGAGGAGGGAGGAAAGAGCTGGTGTTGTCTGTTTGTACAAATATACTCAGGAGGATGTTGCTGTTCTTTTCCTTTGCATGTGGGCCTGCTTGTCCTGCTTTAGTAAGTACATTTAGTGCTGTGTCTATTACTCCATCTTGTTTCAGCAGCTCATACTTCAATTGTTGAGACTATGCAAATAAAACAACATTATTTTAGTTAGCAGATCAAATTTTTACGTTTTCTAATGGTTTTTGATGCAGTCTGCTGTAAGACAATAATCAGTTTTATGGGGGAAACAAATGTACTCCTAACTCTATCAAAGTCAGAGGTTACTTTTCGGCTGGGGAGTCATCTCTGCTTTGCTCAGCTTCGCATTTAGAGGCTTGCTGACAGTCGCGGAGCTAATCCTCTGAAATAATTTTGTCGGCAGTCTCTGAACTTCCACATTATCTTCCTCTGCATACGGCTGATGATTTAAACGGCCTCAGCCTACATTTGAGAGGTGAATACAGGCCTGAACCAGCTTCCTTAATAGGCATGCGGCATGCCTCCATATTACAGCCTCCAGTTTGAATTTCTTGTACAGAGAGAGTGCAAGGACCTTTATTTGAAGATAAGGGAGACCAAGGAGCCAATGCCACGTAGCTAAAGAAAACACTTGGACTTAGACTTCAAAGCAGTGAGTGATGACAGATTACTCACTAGTTCCTTGTCAGTAATATGAACAGTACAGTATGCTGCTGCCACAAAACAACTGTTTTGCACTAGAGTGGAATTGTTTTCCTTGTCAAAAAGAGAGACATTTCACAAATAAATAAATTAATTCATCAAGACAATGCGTTATTGAAATGGTTGCCCTCCTTCAATTATTTCAACTCAGACGAGTGAAGGCAATAATGCAAATGTCATGTCTTTGCGTCGTGAAACTGGATTCACCTGAGATTTGTCACTATTTGCTTCTTTGCATTGACTTTGTATGCAATGTAATTGTTTGTATGCAATGTAATTGTTTGGCGTGAGTGCATAATTACACTGAGAAGTAGCATTCTTGATTTGCACCATTTGTAGTTAAACCCGTTTTCAGGTGAGGTGAAATATATAATATAACATTGTGTTTCTTCTTTTTCATTTTCGCTCATCACTTGACCATGAAGAAGATATTTAAATTCTAAATGTTGTATTTTAAGATGAAAATGTATTAACCATTTTCATTTGTGTTATTTTTTGTAATACCATGTCTTAAAGGAAAATTGAATGCACCGATGTGACTGACTGGCACTATCATCCCCCTGCCCTCCAACTATTCCTGCGATTAGACCCTCCATCACCGAGTCTCTGTAACTCCACGGATGCATAGACAACATTTGCTACAGGCTAGACTTGTGTGATGTGACCTGCAACAGCTGATTATTTGGCTTCATTGGTGCAGTGGGGAAAAAAGCTGTAAAGACAATGCTGACATCGTCACTGTTCAAGTTGATTTGGTCAACGTTTTAGATTCCTATTTTTAAACAGTGTTTTCTCAAATTTAGCAGATACAGAGCAACATTTGCATTCGCTTGAAGTTTTGTTTGTGTGCACCTGATAAATCCAAGTCTTATATTCACTCCTCACTTCATACCCTCTTTTATCTCTGTTCTCATTGTAAATGTACAGCAGAAACATTGTTTATAGGCACTTTAAAGATGACAGATGACTCCCTCGGCTCATATTCACTGCCTATCACCATTAAAATCTACACTTTAATTGTAGCCTCATATGTTTGCCCATGTGTAATCCCCTTAACAATCAATGTAACTACTTTAAAAGGTGCCTGGTAGTATATTCATTGTGAAGTGTAATATAACATTTTCTTTATTAACTTGCAGCCCAGGCTTTAGGACTCCATTTAAGGCATTTTACTCACTCTAGAGACACTCTCTGACTGGGATCTGGGCCAGATAACATGGTTTTTGGTACACTCTGTATTTCCTAAGCATCATACTCCAGCTTATTTTCACTGGTGGAGAAGTAGCAGAATGAATACTGTACTTCTTGTTTATGTCTCTTCTGTCTGTCTGTTCATGTAAGCCGGGAGTACCTTGGCTAGTGCTTGTTTCGGTGTCTGTAAGATTTGAATATAGGCAAGTATTTCCAAGACAATGTCCAAACAGCCCGTCTTTTAACACCTGGTACGTTACCCTATGTTATTACAGCAGACACAAGCTCAAAGAACGAAGGCTGAGAGATTGCAGACCTTTTAAAAGTGCCAAGCATCATGGGCTTTGTGTATCAAGCAAAGGTTTTGTTGCCTGAATCAGACACCACCTCATGCCGTCTGCTTGGCAGCTGCAGTGCTCTCCTTCTCCTCCTCCTCACCTCACCCAGACTTGATGCTAAGTAGGCCGAGGCCTTGGAAAGTCCCTCAAGTTAGTTACGCACAGTATCTCAGCATTATTGATAGACACAAGCCTCCCACTTTCTTCACATGATTCAGGTTTTAATAGCGTATGGTTCTCTGTAACCTGCTGTGCATGTGAAAAGTTACACAGGTTCATTTTTTTCATTTTTTTGACAGAAGCACTTCCCAACACAGCCAAATGATTCAATTTCCGATGTATAGTACTGAGAACCCGCACAAAAGTCTTTGGGTGTGTGTGCGCTCTTTAACTGAAACTCAATTTGTAAATTATCTTTGTTTACACTCCCAGTGTTTGTATTTACGTTCAACTCTGTATTAATGAAATGAACGTGGTCGTCCAAGAGTTACTTAACTCGCTGCTGTCACAGAGCAATGAGAAACGTCTGCTCTCGCCTCATATCTTCTCTCTGAAGGAGCTTATTGTACAGATTGCAGACTTTATCAGTGAATTTGGATCACTTACTATTAGGGCGTGTATGAAAAGTCACAATATAGTCATTGCATTAAAACAGCAGCTCTTACAACCTCATGTATCACAGACTGAACATTGTTTTGCAGTGTTGTGTTGTTTTTAAAACTCAAATCCATATAGTCATATGAAGCTGCAGCTGCCTGTAAAGCGCATTGCAGTGGCTGCTACAGGAGGCGGGGTCTTATGTTACCTGCCTGCTCTGATTGGATCAATGAACCAATTGAATCTTATTAGGGATTACTTGGAAAAATGTGAAAAAAATGTGAACATGCAATTCTATACATTGTAAAAATGTACTGGTTTATGCAACACAACACCGACTCACATATTGAATCATGCCCAGGACTTAGAAACTAGGAACACATCCCAGGCAATACATCACAAACATACAACGGATCATTATATAGAAAGTAACACTTGAACATGATGAGACAGGTCACAGACTTCATCAAACCAGCCACAACTTTGGATATCCCACGCCACAAAGTACAAAACAGTACAACACACTGGATGCAAACAAATGAAAATACTACAGGAACATTTTGACAACACCACCACTGGACCAGGACCCATCACACAGACCCGAGAAGTAGAGGACCAAATTCAGTAATGTCAAACAAAACCACTAACCCTAACCCTTTATATCACAACAAAATCATCACCCACAAACCAAAAACATACCTATTTGGCCCTGATCACCAGACTATTTTATTTTATTTACTCCCGAAAATACAATAAAACTAACTAACATGGACCACACCCTTTGAGGTTCCCCCCGGCAGACCAATAAACTCCGATGTAACAGAACCCCATAAAAAATCTCAGAATACTTTGAATATTTCCTCGGGCCCCTTTGCAACAAACATCAGAGTTTAATAAAGGAAACTTATCATTTTATCGACACCATCTGACCTCATGGCTGTTCCAAACCATTCATATTTGTTTACAATAGATAGATAGTTTATATACCAACATTAGAACATGTATATGAACTGTAATATACATTGCAACTAAAGCAAGATGGATGAGATTATTAAAGATTCTGCAATCTCTTTTTACTGTTTCAAGCTTCAACATCTCTAACAATGTTTCACCACATAAACATGTCCAGTTAAGCTCTTGCTAAGGATGAACCTTTATTTAAAATAATTAAATCCAGAGAACTGAGCTTAATGGTTCACAGCTTTTTGTAAAAACTGGAAATTAGCTGTCCCAAACTGGGTTGCCATATTGGCAAGGAAAACTGACATATGTGGCTCTGATGCCAGGTAAGCTCAGCTCAAGAGACGTCATAAGAAAAACAAACATTTCAACACTTGAAGTAATTTACAGAGAAAGAAACAAATATAACAAGTTATGTCAGCTATCAAAAGAATGGAAAAACATAGACATTACAAACCACATTAGTTTGTCAACATAATTAATGGAGGCAATAAGTCATAAAATGCTTATTTTTAAAATGATTGTTGATGCAAAATGTATTTATTTATCCTTGTATTCTGTTCTTTATTTGTGTGGCTTTGTGGTTTTGTCCATAAAAATATATTCAGGTAAGATTTGTATCCATTTCCAGTGCTGTTTCTCAACACAAGCAAAAGATGCTGCAGCCTTGAGTGCCTACAAACTGTGATAAGCAGAACAATCCTTCCCTGAATCGGCACAGTCTAGGTAAACTAACACTATGTTTGCTGTGAAAACTTGAAGATACTGTAGGTAATATGAAAATAATTCAAAAACTTATGAATGGTGTAGGTTAAATTTAAGGAGAAGGGTTTGTGTAGAGAAAGCTATCACAGAGCTCCACTTTAACAAACTAATACTTTTTGTTTATCTACTTAAAACTGCTGGTTGCCTCATTGTGATTCCTACAAAACAGGAAACCGTTTCAATTAATCTCCCGGGGGTGCTGAGGTCTCATCAGTACTTCACCCAAGGACACCAGCAGTTATTGGATGTACAGTAAATCATCATCGGTCTGGGGGACGGGGGGAGACGCTCAATTATCTCCCCCTTGATGCACATGCTAACATCCATACAAGAACAACCAACCAGTCCCCCAAACCAAATAATGCTATTCCCTTTGTAAGCAACTATTTTTAGCCACTCTCCCCCACAGTGAAGGCAAAATGCTAATCTACAGCCAGCATCTCTTTGAAGTGTTAGATAATTGAGATGGATTATATATGGCCACATAGCTGTAGTCTTAAATCCTGTTAAATCTGCCAAGAAACCCTCACTGTATAGTTGGGGTATTGGTAAATAAATAAAAGTGTGACGCAGTGGCATGTCACCCTGCTCCACACATGACACTTCACTGAGGATAATAATCAGGCATGAACCCCCTTTAAAGCTGCAGTGATGTTTCTGCCTCGCACGTCTCCCTTTCTCTTTCTACCTCTCTGTGTCTCTGTTAATGACAGGAGAGGAAAAAAAAAACGAGGTGTCGTCATCCGATGTCCACAACTTGTTAATGATATGCCTGGCCTTTGCTGCAGTGACACATCATTCAGCGGCGCCGATTGATATGCTAATTCCTTATATGTTTATGCTCACATACATATTTTCATTTCAAAAGGAGCAACAACAAATGCATGAGAGGAGCAGAACATTTGGAAAATGGGTCACTGCTGCTAAATGTTGATAGTGCTACTTTGCCCCCCAGTGGCACACAGACTCATCGCAGACAGAGCACTTCATTACAACCTTCAGGCTGTTGACTTTCTTCCACTGAGTCGCTGGGATATAGATAGGCTCTGTTATGCTCTGTTAAAATATGTGGGTTTAATACTCTACAAGCATCTCTATGATATACATCAGATGTGTCCTGCATTATTTGAATGCAGTCGTGTAGTTGTTATTTAATAAAATAATAAAATGTATGTTTTCCTCTCTTCTCATTTTTCAAACTGCTGTGATGGATGTACTGGTGTTAAATTCGCATGGTGTCACCTCTCACAGACTGCTTTGAAGTTATTATAATTTCATGTATCATATTTGTATTTAAACTGCATCCTCCCTGGTAACCAGGCTTTGTTTAAAAGACAAACCAAAAATAGATTTATGTTCCATAAAGTGGTGAGTGGTTACTTACGTCACGGAATTGAACACAATGTAAATGTAAATTATATCCCGCAGAGCAGAATGTGGCAAATTATCCAAACACTCTGCCCAAAATTCAACAGGCCTTTCAGTGACAATAGGAATTGATTAGTTACTTTGAGTGTGTAAATGAAATGGCTTGATAGTTGCCTCAATGGTATGAAATCCTACTGGAAACAACTTCCCCCTCTATCACTTCCTCAGCTTATTAAAGCCTGGAGCCTGCAGAAGCACCACACACTGAAGGATTTGGATGTTTAAACAAATGCTGGAGCCTAACACCAGACACACACACACCTGATAATTCACTTATGATATTTGGAGATATAATTCCCCCGAACCACCCTTTGTTTTTGTTTTAATGAGATCCTATACTACCAACCATATTCTTGCACTGCTCTCCAAATAATGCCTTAATAATGAGGTGCATGAGAAGAAGTGACCTCAGAGATCTGTATTCATTTGATGAATATATGAATGCAGGAGCCGTTAGAAGGATCTCGCTGTGTTCAAACACGCAGTAATGTATTATGGAAATCTGCTGCCGTGCTCATTGTTATATTGTGACAAGCAACTTTGCCTCTGCTCTGCTGTAAAAGCTAAGCTGGTTCGGCCTGTATCTGGTCCCCTATTGTACTGGCTGCCACACTGATCGTCTTTGTGATCTCCACAGGCGATGAAGAAGAGGAAGGAGACAAGTCTTGCAACCCAGCACACGCTCACTCTCTCTCACACACACTTACACTGTCTAATTACTTCCTCACGCAGTCTCTCACTTGTGCACATATCTTGTGAATGTGCACTCAGAGAACACACAAAAACATCAAAGCTGAGACTCACTGGTGCGTCAGGCATGCACACAGCCCGGAGCTGCAACACTGCAAGCTCAGAGTCATCTGGTGTGTCTGTAGGTAAACCATCGATACCATGATGGGATTTGGCCTTGACTTTGTTCATGTATTCGGGGATCATGCATACACATATACATGTGTACAAACATCTTGTGGTCGCTTCATATCGACGAGATAGAAAGAGCCATGGGGCGGACATCATTTGTCATTTACATTTTTTCTGTGGGTTTATCTTTTTTTAATTTTTATGTGCAATATAGCACAAAAAATTGCAAATTGCTAAAATTACAAAAAGTTTAATAAGGTTAATGAGAGTTTCACCTTTGTTACCCAAACTAATTGCTTTAAACTGAAGTACGTCAGATACAAATGCGAGCAGCAGAGGCATCTTAGCTCACTCCACATGGCCGCCAGGTTTCAAATTATTTTTACTTGAACCAGCCACTTCAATTTTAATTTTGTTTGGATAAAACAAACATCTATAATGAAACTATAAAATGATATGTGTGCATTGTCAGCATATGTAGACATGTATCAACTAGTATCAGCTATCGGGTATCCATCCGCCCTTTACTGATATTTTAGCTCCATTATCATTGAATGGAAATCAGCAAAGTGATAACACTATGTATTTGATAACATCAAATACATAGATACATGTTTACTCTACACCAGCTTAATGCCAGGTTGCTTTTTAAGGCTGAACCTGGGACCTGTAACAACAGCTACCGAAGAATGGGACTAGAGTCCATAAATCTAGTGTGCAGCAGCAGTCAACAAATGAACTGTCTGGTAGCAGGAACTTTTCAGCTGACATTTTTTTGCATTTGCAGAGACAAGGCAGGCAGGTTTATACGTGAGATGATCGGCATGAGTTCATGTTGCTCTTTTTTTTCTTGTTGTCAGCCTTGTGAGACTTGGACTGGCCCCGTGTGCAATTTTCACAGACTGCCATGCATGTTAAATGTTAAGTATTTTAATTTCCCTTTGTCATCCTGAAATGGCTTTTGTTCGGGCTTAATCCTGCATCTCAGTAAGGCTGGTTGCACCTATCCTTAAATAATTCTGTTCAAAGAAGTAATCACCCAAAACACATTTGCTCATTCATGAAATTTGCATTTCACCATTCCACAAACTGAACTAAGCTGTAAACCCCTTATATGCCCGCCTGTTTTCGTGAGTATTACATATAATTTACACTGCATTAAGGCAGCCTTTATGCGCAAATATAAATAGAAGAAAATGTGCATAAATGTTAAAATATGCCACAACATGACTGAGCACCTCATTAGAGGAAGGAGGAGGGAATCTGGGTCATCCTGATCATAATGTCTCACAGCTGACAAGTCGTACTCCTATTCAAGTATTGACAGTCTGGGCGGTGTGCATTGAGAAAAGCCATTTCTATGCAATTACTAAAACAAGTGCACTCTATTGGAATGGATTAGGGGGTTAATTCAGCAAAATAAATATTTCCTGGCATTTATCGTTTCATCTGGGGGCCTAAATTGTACGCAGTGACTGGGATAATCTTGTTTTTCTGAATCGCAGCAGCACTATTAACAAGCAGAGGATTAGTAATCCCTGTTGGATTTTTTTACCCACCCCCTACCCCCAGAGAAGACAGATAGTGGCTGGTGCCGGGAGCAAGGGCTTGATTTCTAAACAGTAAACACTGATGTTTTCCTCGCTGGAAGAGCTGCAGTCTGTCTGGACAGCATTTCATATTGATAATAGCATTTCAGGGCGCTTGAGTAAATGGAGTTGGATAGTGCAGGTGACGGCGTGAGGTGACCTTATCAAACTGTGATAAAGTGGAAATGGGAAACTGAAATCAAAATACCATCACGGAGAGGGAGGCAGGTTTCATCTGCTGTTCTTTTCAGGGGCCCAGTCAGAAAGAAAAAAATAATGAATTGGCTTGTTCGAAAGAAGATTGTGTGGTCTTTGCCAACGTGACAGCGCAGGCAGCAGGATTCAGTCTGTACCTCACACTCGCTGAGTAGTATTCACTGTATGAGCTCGCTGAACGTCTCACTGAGGTCGATCCTCAGCTGTGATCATTCAGGCTCGGCTAATCGAGCGGCAGGTCACGCCTTCTGAGCAGTCGAGATGTTTTAGCGGAGTGGGGGTCATTAGTATTCAGAAAGTAACAAACAGCCATTTGGACCTAATTAGGACTTAATGGCACCTGATCACTCACATACACAAAGATGCAAAGGCAAGCGTGCAGGCACACACACACACACACACAGGCACAAAATGGTATATCTATTTCTGAGACTCAAAACATGAATATAATCTCATTCTGTCCGAGGTCTCTGAGCAACAACTAAGATAAGGACAAATTAAGAGTCTTTGCACGAGTTACTGAATTATTAATTAGCAACAGAGACAGACAAAGTATCATAAGGTGAGGCAAACATGCAAACACGCACATCCCTCTTCTACATAAAGGCACACTCGCACACAAACAAGAGAAATATACTCATTTGCAGTAATTCAAATCGAAGAGTTTATCTTACAGTTTTCTTTAGAGACAACGGGTGTCCTCTAGTGATGAAGACACAGAGAGATTTCTTACCTACAAATAAAGATAGAGAGAACACAATTAATCATGGAGCAATGGCAAACATAGCGTGCTGATACACAGTGAGTATTCAGTGAATACAGTCCCTGGATGCATTCTATATGTTCCAGGACATAACTGACATAATGTAATTGTCGCTATATAAAGTGTGATGTTGTAAATCCCTGCCAGAGACGATGTGTCACATCACACTGACGTGGCACATGTCGGCGAACAACACTGCGCTTGCGTCACTTCCAGGCAGCTCAGTGAGCTTCATGCATCTCGTCTGAAATGTTCTGCTGACTCCATTTCAAGGATAGCTCATACAGAGGTGCAGCTCACACATGAGCACCTCAGTGTTTGCCCACAGCTTGCATGTTTCAAACTGTGCCCCCTCTCTGACCAGTTACAGCATGCTGTCCCAGCAGATGTCAGTGTTACTCAAGCTATTGAAAAAGTCCAACTGGCTGCGTGCACAGCTCTACAAAGGCGGCAACACTTCTTTTGCCTCACTTACCAAAACCATTTCCACAGCCAGAAAAAAACTTCAAATTGTAGATACATACACTAAAAATGTCTGCATGCGACGTATCTCCACAAATGCTTGATGAGCAAACATCATAAAGACAACAGAAGATGAAGGTGAGGAGGAGGAATAAGCTGAACAACTGCAGTATTAGAGGCGTTCACCTGAAGGATGCTCCAGATTCCTATCCTTTTCAAAGAAGCAGGGTAAGCCAATTACACAAGGTTTGATTTAATAAGTCTAAGCTGTTATTTCAATCACTGCTTGTTTTCTTGTTTGTGTGTGTGTGGTCAAAGTATTAATCATGTTGTGGGGACCTCAATCTGTTAAAACTCATTGTGGGGACTGCCCATCATATTGGAATACAAATGAGTAAGTAAAATATTAAACTTTAAAGGGAAAACATGTTTTTATGTTATGTAAGATTAGTTTGGCCTTAGAAAAGTTGTTATGGTTAAGATTAGAAGTCAGCAGGAAATATGATCGTGTGAGTGTGTTTTCCAGAAGGTAGAAAGCACAGGTTTCCGTGGCTGGAAATCAAGATCAAACTGCCGGCTGTGGCTGAGGGGTAAGGTGGTCGTCCTCCAACCTGAAGGTCTGTAGTTCGATTCCCAGTCTGACCCATCTGCATGCCAAAGTGTCCTTGGGCAAGATGCTGAACCCCTAATTGCCCCCCATAGAATAACGAAGCGCTGCAGAGCACCTTTTATCACGGCCTCAGGGATAACGTTAAAGATGAGCTAGCAGCTAATAATGACTCTGAATCCCTCTATGAGTTAATTTCTCTAGCCATTAGACTAGATATCAATTCACCTCCCCTGTACCCAGCACCCAGTTCCACCTCCAGGGAGGCCACTGAGGAGCCCATTCAGGTTGGGAGGGCTCGGCTCACGGCCATTGAAAGGGAGCGGCGGTTCCGGGAACGGCTTTGCCTTTACTGTGGTCAGCCCGGCCACACTCTCACCTCCTGCCTGAACCTGCCAAAAGATGGGGCTCATCAGGTAAAGGAGTAACCCTGGTGAGCCATACCCAGTCCTCCACTTCCCAGACCCCCTCCAGAACATTACTAGAGGCAAGGTTGTTCACCAACGCCCTTTCTCTCCCCCTTAATGCTCTGATGGATTCCGGGTCGGATGAGCATTTCATTGTCGCAGACCTGGTCACCCAGAGCAACATTCCTCTCACTGGATGGTCGACATCTGGCCAGAATAACCCACCAGACCAAACCCCTAAACATGGTTGCTTCAGGAATTCCTCGTGAGATCATCCAGTTCCTGGTCATCTCCTCGCCTCACTCTTCCCTGGTTCTGGATCAGCCACGGTTGCAGCTCCACAATCCTCACCTCGACTTGAGGAGAGGCGTGGATATTTGATGGAGTACTCATTGCCATGCCAACTGCCTCCGTTCTGCAGGCAGTTTCTACACGTTGATAAGATATGTTTGAAATGAACAGAAAGTGGAGAACAGACACCAGAACTTGTTCTGCTCATTAAAAAAAAATGAGAAAACACAATCTTGCCATTTTATGAAGTCAGACTCAAGACTACTTTAAATATAGTTTCATCATCATGGGCAACATAATGAATAACGTTGGAACAAGAGGAACAATCATCTTGAAGCAGTTTTAAACCAACACAGGACAGTGACGGGGTGAAACATCCACACAAACACAGTGAAGACAACTGGAGCTAGGAGACATGTGAAACTTAATTACACTCATCATTCATTATTAAAATTAGAACTGAGCTACTGGAGGGGATTTCATTTACTCATGTCTATGAAGAGGTCAAAAAAGGCAGACCAGTGTTGCAACTCATTCCACTGGCCTGCAGCAGAAAAGCAGGCGACTGTTTCTCTTCTGAACAACGACATTTGTCTTTGATGTATTTAGCACAGGATCTGCAAACTGTGGCAACTGTCCTGAAGAGACTCCAGGGAGACTGGTAATGACTCCCAACAACTGTGTTGATGGGAAGTTAATAGATTGATGATGTTCCAGCAGCACACACTCAATGATACTGATGTAAAGGGGAGCATTTTATGGAGCAGAGCCGTGGGTACTCACAGCAGATGTTGGGTTTTTACAACAATACAAGTTTCTGTGATGACCAGAAAGTTGAAAACAAAGACACTAGTTGTGACAGGAGACAACAATGAAGCCAAAAGGGAAATCAGAGGAAATACAGACACAGCAAAAGCAGTACCCAACTAGTGTATTATTGATTATCAAAATCTGCTGATACAAAAAATTTGGAAGTAGAATTGTTGAATTTAATTCCATGTATTGGTATTATATTGGGGGAAATCATCATATTCAACTTTGTTGTTTTCCTTTTTGTTCATGTAATAATAACAGATATTATACATATAATTCAGAAGCTTTTTTTATAAAGGAAACAGAATGACGGCAAGATTCAAGATTAAGATTTGTTTATTTATACCAAACACATATGCACAACACACTCATGCAATGGTAGGTAAATTTATCCTCTGCATTCAACCCATCTGGTGCAGGACACACAGAGCAGTGAGCAGCCATGTACAGCGCCTGGGGAGCAGATGTTGGGGGAGTAAGGTGCCTTGCTCAGGGGCACTAGACAGGGTAGGGAGACTCTTGGATTTTTGGACAGATCAATCCAGGTTCGTCTTTTGTTGTCTCTCCATGGAGTCGAACCAGAGACGAACCAGAGACCTTCTCTGCCCATAGTCCAAGTTTCTACCACTAGACCACGGCCTCTCCAATAAGGTGCTGGAGAAGCAGATGAGTGACGCAGCAGATGAGTGACGATGTGATAACAAGCTCAACGTGGTTCAGCTCACTACTCAGAGTCTGTGGTTTAGTGTTATGGTCACAATCATAAAAACATTTCCAATGAAAGCACAACCCTACATGCTTTGTAAATCATCATAAAAAAGGCACCGGTGTGTGATGGATATAGTTTGATATATTGGTAAGCATTTGAGTTAATATGAATAAATCAAATAACTTGAAAGTAATTTGAATCAAGTTACAATTATTCATAACATATAATCAACATGTATGAATATATGTAACTTTGGTTTGTTAAGTGGGATTTCATGCTGTTCAAGCCTACACAGCTGACTGAGACATTTTGGTGTGGCACAGGGTCTCATGTCTTAAATAGATTTTATACTGAAATAACATAAAAATGGTGCAATCTCTGGGCTGTCCCCAATGTTGCAAGATCTTAACATCTCCGCTGTTGATAGAATGTACGAACACACACACACAGCCACACACCATGTGTTTGATCTGACACATGGTGTGCCCCATGCCTTTTTCTATTTGATTAAATGTGCAGTAGCCATTTAAAACAGGTGATGTGCCACAGTTTGGTAATAATAATATGCTGTGAATTCAGTAGGGCTTTCCTTTAACACACGTTTCGAGCTGTGTTATATGAAGATATTCCAGGACTCAGTGCCAATATATATCACATGTTTCATCCTGAATAGATGTATAAATAAGCCATCGTTCAGATACCTGCCTGAAGTGTGACATTTGGAAGAAGGCAGAGTTTTCATTGGAGTCAGAACAGGATACGCTGCTGCTGGCTGCATGGCCTAAGAACCTGGAACATGGTAAAAGAGTCACAATACCTGCCCTCTGCACAAATATGCTCTCAGTTGGCCCTAACATGTTGGAGGGAATATGTTAAATATAGTGCTACGCCATCAGAGCAACCAAGTGTAGCAGTGCTTGACTTGTTTAAGTCACAAGTATACATCAATTAGACCAAATGGAATTGGAGATGGCATCTCTCCTTAAAGGGTCTGATGTGTGGCAGAGTGGCCTATGCATGTTGTATGCACATCCCATCTCCTGCTCCATTGACTTCCACTATTTAGACAGGCGTTAACCTAACTCTCATTAGTACCTTGCATGCTCTGACCTATGGATTCCTTCATATTATTGTTTTGTGTAGTGTTTTTGTAAGTGAGCCCTGCTAACTGCATCAATATTCACCCTGTCTTTCAGAGGCTGGGATCCTGAGCTGGTGGAGGCTTGTATCCTCGGGTGGTGGTGTCCCCTGCCTGTCTGCTGGCTTCTGTGCACCCTGGTTGACGCGTGTGTGGTTTTGTGTGCACATTTGATCAGGTGACTGTTTGAGATACCTCTTCTCCCTTGTTACCACTAGACATCACTGCTAAGCCTCGGCTCTGAAGAAATGGCTCTTAAAATAATTGTTAGCTATTGTTAAATAATATATAGATGGAACATACTTCTCCTGTTTCTTAGTGTAAGAAACATCTTGGATTATTATTATTCGTCTGAGATACATGTTTTTCCTTGGGAGACGCCCAGGTCACATCGTCGCTTTTTCTTGGTTACACTGGTTTCTAGCATGCCTAACTCCATCCCAAAAACTTGCCACACTTGTTTGCATTCATTTAGCAATTTGCACCTTCTTGTGGAAGCTGAAGGTTTTTGACTCTGGAAGCTTCTTTGGCCCTCAGACGTTGCATCTATCATTTCGGTCTTTTTCACGAGTCTGACCATATGCTGTAGACCATATGCAGAGAGGAGAGCAGCATGTTTTGCACTCTTGCACTTTGAGGATCAAACCTGGGGTCTCTGAGAGGTGACTATAGCTACAGTGAAATGCATGTCAAACTGTGCCCTTGATACTGCTGTCACCATTCTGAGTTCAGATATATTGCTGACATTGTTATACACAGACGCCATGTGGGATTGACTTGCACATTGCAAAAAAAAAAATCCAGAAGAAGAAAATTAAGAAGCACTGATTTATTCTCTCTGTAAAATCTGTAGGAAGTTTGAGAAGTTTAAAACACAAGTCGTGCTGATAGTTCAGTTGTTTTAGTAGCGAGTAGGCAACAGTGAGAGAGAGTGGGTGTGCGGTGACTTGAGAAGTACACCAATACTTCAGTGTTAGAAGACTGAAGTATTGGTGTACTTCAACTGCAGTGAAATGTTTGTGCAGTTTAGAGAACTTGCCAGAAAATAAAAGCAACAACTCCTGAAAACCTAAACAAAAGTCCTCTGCCATCAGGCCCATCATCAATAGCCGCTGTGAGATTTATATTTATTACATTTTCAAATGTCATAGTGAGCAGTTGTAAAAGAAACTCAAATTACTAATCACATATTTTTGCTATTGTCACGACCTGGTTCAGAAGCTGTGACAAAAGAGAGGGAGACCAAGGTAGAAATCCCCAAAAAGTAATTCATTTAAATACAATTATCTTACCATGAACGAAACACAACTATGGAGGCAATGCGATGTTAAATCAGTAGTGAGTGTGCGTGGATGCATGAATGAAGCGTGTGTGTGCTGTGGTGATGTTGGATGGATAGGAGTAAATCAGTGCATGAAGTTCAGGTTAGTGAGTGGGTGTGAAAGAGACAGTCTCATGCAGGAGGACAGGCTTTTATAGGAGGATTCCAACTACGGGAATCTCCGCCCACCAGTTACCTGCTGCATCACATCATAGAAAAGCAAGTTAAATAAGGCAGGGACCGTCACAGCTGTAGAAGCTTGTTATAAATCCTATACAGAGTACAAAGCAGGGGGCAATGGGGCAAATGATTTATCAGTGACGTGTTGATCATTTAGCCTCCCTGTGAGCCAATTTCATAAAAAAAATGCAATTCTTTAGCAGCGCTGAAGCATTTGACAGTAACATTATTCAATGGTATGAATGTTTTTTCCAACAAAGATGCAGAACACCTACACAGTATCCCGTGGGGGAGGTTGTAAACAACTGAGGTTTGTGTTTCTGCAGTATCTTTTCAAGAATGCAAACAGGGGGAACTTAAGTGAGGTAGTAAATGCAGCCCCTTCAGATAACAGAGATATTGGCTTTATATACTATTAAACTACTATCCCATTTACATTACAGTAGAAACATAAGTCGTTTTCAGACAGGACCTCTGGACGATATCCAAAGAATGTGGTTCAGACTTTCTCCCGTTGTGTTGCCTTTCACTTGTGCACAACGCAGCAGAAATTTTCCAGTCAGACACGTTGGAAGTGAAATGTATTATTTCAACTGCAGGGATCATCTGTGTTTTCTTACAGCAGATAAACACCAGCTTCGGCTCTGATCACCAAAAGCAGCATCTTTATCAATGTCTTCACCATGTATGACATAATTTTTTTAATTCTGGAATATTTATCTGCCGTTTTTATTTTTGCGCACGTTACGAGCATCATTAACACGCCCTCTCACTCCGGGTGATCCTGCTGTGTTCTGACATCGGCTCCTCCCGACTTTCTGAGGACTTTATACTAGGGGGCTGGCCGGATAAAAGTCCACAGTAAGTCCTCTCACTCTGGTATTTGCATTCACACATACAGCCCCTCAGGAAGTTGTGCGGAGGATCTCCAGAGCTCAGTACATTCAGTACAGGCTGTAAGCAACTATCATGTCTGTGGTGTTGACAACAAAAGCACTTTGATCAACGTTAAGGAAATATTATTGGTTTTTACTTAATGTATTTAACCAGAACATATTTTTTAATAATTAAAAGCTCAGAACTCTAAACAGTTAATAAAGCTAGAATCACAAAAAGTAGAAATTTTGCATTATCAGATATTTTAGCGGTAAGTAAGGCACCGGCTATTTTGGTTGTTTAGCAGTTTCTCTTTAGCTATTACTTCTGTGGTGCACACAGAAACACGGACCAATACAGCCTAGTGGTTAGAGTGGTGGTTCTTCAACATGAAGGTTGCAGGTTCAAACCCCGCTCTCTCCCATCTGCATGCCGAAGTGTCCTTGGCAAGATACTGAACCCCTAAATGGCCTCTCATGAATGTTGAGTGTACTAATTGTAAGTCGCTTTGGACAAAAGCGTCAGCCAAATGACATGTAATGTAATAATTCACCTGTATTAAAGACCTATGTGTTAATTATTCCTGATTGTGGAGTCCTGTCTGAACTCCTTAAATATGAGCGCTGTAGCTATACCTCTACTACCAACAGGTTTGTATTTCACCTTTCCTCTGTTCGTAGCAGGCCTGGATCTTTACTTGAAGCTGGTATTTCAAGTTATTAGTGAACGTCACACTAACATGATATGATTTGGGAAAAGTAGAATAACATGCATCATCTTCCCAAGAAGTCAAGCTACAGGTAAAGCTAATTAATTACAATGTATGTTTCTACTGAACTTGATACAATTGTTAATGTTTGTGTGTGTACAAAAATCTCATGTGATATGTCACAATCAGCTGATGGAAGCCGAGCAGCTGGAACAGCTGACACAGCAATGGACTCAAGAGGAGATTTAGCATCGGTATGGAACGCCGATTCAGGAACACACTCGAGAGGAGGCAGGAGGTCAGCGGGGAAGGGTTAGATTAAAGCTAGACATCAATCGATGGGCAGTGGAGGCTCTCCGAAGATGGGCAGCCTGGGGCATCGACATCTCAAGGATCCACTCTCCCTACAACACCATTAGGGGCTTCTACTCTGAGTTATGTCAGGTAAATAGACAGGCATGTCCCCTGGAAGAGTGAATGCTGGATCTGTTCAGAGCCAAGCCAGGTCAGAACAGGAAGGCTGCACGCTCACAAACACAAGCTACAACCAAAACTAGGTCCATTTATTTTCAGTAAATTTAATTTTCATCTTAGTCAAAAAAGCAACATTTCAGTTGTATTAGAAAAAAAATGAGCACTTTAGCCAAACATCAGCAAACTGCATTCATATGACCTTTAATAAGATTCTTCATTTAATAATTCAGTCTTGAAAGAAGCAACACCATTAGCAAATGTAGTTTCAAATATGGTAACAACAAAACGTGTTGATATTTTTCTGTAATTTGGTGGACTTAAGATCAATAGTGAGTGATCTTGATCTCAGCCATACGACTATTTACATACATAAAACAATCTACATTATATTCTGTGTATTCAAATAGCCATCAGCATAAAAAATTACAATTAACTATCACAGACCCATTCATATTTGACAATATCTGGCATGGTCATATCCATTAAGTTGCATGCTCTAACATTGATGGCAACGTAGGTGACAGAGCAGCTTAGACTGAACCTCTATTTGCAAACAATGTAATTTCCTGTTGTTGTGGGATGCTTATAGATAATGTTACACTGCTAGCTTTACTTTGATAAAGTCTGACTTACTGTTGAATTTTTTTTCCCCCGTTATGTATTTTTCTGATACTTTTTCCTCACTCATGTTGAGTGTTGAGGACAGAGGATGTAGCACCTTGTACAGCCATTTGACACAAATTATGTTTTGCAAATATATTGAATGATTCATAAGCAGATCTCTTTCACTCACCAGACCAGTATTGAATTTCTATGAGAATTCATGAAATGAGGTGTTACCAGACAGGCAAACAGGCAACGACAGAGAGGATCAAACAAGAGAACACAAGGCCCATAACCACAAACAAAACGGATGATCGGACTCCGATTGTGGAAAAAGGATTGGTAGAGCAAATGACAATCTTGGAACAGGTGTGTGTGTGTGTACGGAGAAGCTTGGAAGGTGATTGCAGGGCTGATGATAAATGGGAGTAGGTGTGGGAATGAGAACACAAACAGGGGTTGCAGATCATGACAGGGATATTATGAAATTAGAATTATTAGAAATAAAAAAATAAACTTGGGACGATTCAAATCTATTCAAATCAAAATGCAAAACAATTATCAACACAAGCAGGTCTTGATAATATCCTTAGGAATAGAAATATAAGTCCCAGAGTTCTTTGGCATTCCTATTCAACGATTCAGCATTAATGGGATTTGTCGAGGGCCACAAGTCTAAACTGTATGAGAAAATTATCAGCAGCATCCAAGTCTAGCTAAAACAGTCTGGTAAATAAAACACTTTAGGTGGGAGGAGGTGAAAGCATTTGTCATAGCCTGGATGCCAGACGAACTTAGCCCCGCCCACAACATTTGAGGTCGGGAAGTTCGGTCTGGAGTCGCTCTGTTGGGGAGAAATGATGCCCGGTTCGAAATCACCCGGACCAATCAGATTGTCAGGGTGGGCTTTATTCGATGATGGACAGATGATCAACGGTAACGTAATATACCACGTCATCAAAGTGCCCTTGGGTTGAAGTTTTTCAACAAACATGCTTGCCGCTGGAGAGCTGAGATGTGTAGATGCTGCCATTGAGTCTGTTTTAGAAGACATCGACAGCGCATTAATTTTGAAAGAGGAACAGAGAACGTGGAGGCGACGCCAAAGCACCGCGCTAATCCCTATCGCGCCGGCGCTTGGCTGTTCACACCGGACAATGAAGCGACGCTGAACCGCCGGGCAGCGCTAATAATATCACCCGTTGATCCAGTAGATTAAAAGCATATACTTACTTGTTGCTCCAACATTAAGCAACAGCGTCCCAACATTTGTCTTTCTTGGTGTTGTCTTTATACAACATGTTCCGAGGATCATACAACTCACTGCACTTCTCCACTTCAATTATTAATTTAATGTCATCCATGTTGAAGAACTTCTCCGCTGTTTGCTCCGTTAAATGTCGGGTGTCGAGGGTAAATTACGTATTCTCCACTCAAGCCTATGTGGAGAATACGTAGTCCCCCCCCCCTCTCTCTTTATCTGTATCACTGCTTGTGTGGCTGTAGTGGATGGGCAGAGGGGGACATTTAATAATGTCATTGGTCAAAATAAAACTCCAGGACAACAGAAGGGGACTTCAAAGTATGGGATGCATATTTGATCATTTATATCATATAAAATATGTCATCAATATAGTTTAAGATCGTTTTTCAGTGTTTTTCCTGGTGAGATACACTTGAGTCAAGCGCAAAAAATAGACTCGATGCCAAAACGAACGCTGCACGGCACGAGGCAGCCTTGGCGCAGGGCGGCGTTTCAGCCTCCGGTGTGACCCGCACAAAGTTTTAACATGGGAGTTGATGGGAGCCAGCTGTTATTTAAGGCTTGACGCTGCGCTGAAGGGTCGCTTCGGCATCGCTTCAGCGTCCGGTGTGAACCCGGCGTTAGTAAATAACTCACAATGCGTTGCTTAACATACGTCACATACTACGTTGCTCTGATTGGTTGTAGGTCTATCCAATTGAGCGAAGAGGAATTTTATTTCCTGGTCAGGTGAAACACGCCCCATAATCACAGCCCAATGGAGAGGTCTCAGACTCACATTCTGACTAGAATTGTGAGTCTGACAACGTCAGGCTACATTTGTCATGCTGGATTTGGAGAATTGCTTTTTTGGAAGCCCTATACACCCGTGCAAAACTAATTTGTACCAATCTCACATTAGAGTCAGTAGAAGAAAGTTGTTAATTTGTTTCCAGCAGTTTATTGTTGTGACATGAACGTGATGACTGAGGTCTAACTGCAGCAATGCAGGTTCATGTGATGAATTAGTGGAATAGCTACAGCAAAAGGCCACAGCTCGGTGCTGAGACAGCCACTCTGCTGTTATAAGAGAACTCACAAGGCACAGAAACTGGTGGCAATTATTGTTGTTTTAGCCCTCAAGTTCCAGTCAGGTGCATTTCTCAGATTTATTTTGAAAGTCTTAAAAAAAGCTGTTAAAGTAGAAAATACCTGAAATCAAACAACTGATTTATTTTGCCCATAATGACAAAACCGATTCTGATGTGAAAGATTGGTGAATTGTTCCTTTAAATAAACTGCCATTACAAGCATCATCACACACTGCTGGCAAATGTCAGTAACAACCAGAAAAAATAACTGAGGCAGCTGACAAGCAGCTGTCACACAGCTGTCTTCTGCCGAACAATGTCGAAAGAAGAAGGATGACATGTATATAATTGTTTTCAGTGATAGCTTTTTCCAGTGTTTGTTTCTCTGTGTAATCCAAGCTAGTGAGAACAGATTGCAGCTCCTGGGAACACCTGAGACCAAGAGAACAAGCAATGACCATGGGATTCTGCGCTGAGCCGTGCTGGCAGCCAGTCGGCAGCCTGACCTTCAGTTAAAGCAGAGGAATGAACATGGTTTGGCAGACACTCAAGGTACCATCCATCTTTTGACAGGCAATCGTATTATAACGGGTGTAAGCATTGCCTCAGTGGGTAAATTGCCAATTTATGGTTATGTAATTAATTTTTGGGGTTGAGATGAAGGTAATTACCACCCAGGCATGAAAGTGATACTGTATGTAGGAGGTGTTCATTAAAAGAGCTTGCTTCAAAGTGTCAGAGAGGTACTTGGTTTGGTTGCAGGATGAGCAATGTTAAGAGTGATACTTCAAAACGTGTAATTCCTCACACTGAACTGAAGATTCAGTACTTTTCTTACTGATGATTTGTATAGTCTAATAAGGAGGTTATTAAACATGAATCAGGAAGGTGGTATTCTAAGAATGTCTATTTGATGTTACTTCAAATGTGATTTTCCATATCCAATAAACTATCCACCTTTCCTCTTCCATAAGATCTATAAATGTTTGTTTTGGGTACAAGGGAAGAGGAAAACTCACAACAGGTATCACAACCTTCCTGACATATTGGGACACTACTGGAGAATCATAAATTGTATTTCATATATATATAAATATATATATATATATATATATATACATATTCTATTCTCATAGCACTTTACATTCCACTTCACATTCACACATACATGCACTCGTTCATAAAGCCTTTCTTTATGAGGCCCTTTTGTAACACCAACTTTCCCACACTGATGGCACAGCTGTCATTGGTAATTTAGGGTTCAGTGTGTCGTATTCAAGGCTCCAGAGGAAGGATACGGAACATACTCAGGAGGAGAGGTACTCAGCTACCTTAACCTGCCATAACGCTTTCAAACCTGAGATCATTACGGGGATAAGACTGAGGAACTTTCCACACTCATCAGGTTCGATCAGGACTATCTCCAAACCAGTCTCTTCGGCTTCATAGAGACGTGGCTTTTTTGGGATTCAGACTTTAATTTGGATGGTTTCAGCATCATTCGCTTTGACAGAGTTGCTGCTAAAACGCCAAAGTCGATTGGGGGCGGGCTCTGCTAGTGAGCAACAGACTTCACAGTGAGGGAGACTGAGTGTTGTTAGCACTATGAACTAATGACTGTGTCCTTCAGACAAGATTTTCTGCCCAGAGAGTTCACCCAGATAACTGTGATTTTAGTGTATGTACCAGGGCCTGATTTTGATCTAGCTGCTGAGCACATAAGTGACAGTTATAACCAAGCTGACAATCAGAATGGAAAGCAGCCAGTTTTGTTACTAGGGGAGTTGAACAGGTGGGGCTTGTGCTATGGCGACATCCCTAAACCTCAAGCTCCATTGTCTGATCTGTATTACTGCACAGGGTGGCTTCCCTGATCACTGCGGACCCTCTCACCCCCTCCAACACCCCTCCACGTGGCTTTTAGCAGACAGATGCTAAAAAGTCCCACTGGCCTGAAAACACATTCATTCCATCTGCGATAACCATCCTGAACAGACAGATATAGACACAGTGTGCTATACTGTTTATATATGTATCGATGATACGTGTTTTTTGACCGTCCTCATGTGTCAGTACCATGTGGTTTTTATTTGGTGTTGTAAATGTGTTTTAAATGTGAATTGTGTATGTTGAGCCCTCATGAAGAAGAATTTCTATGGGACAGGCAATAAAGATAATCTATCTAGTCAGATGCGTAGCAGTGAACTCTACTCTGTGGCTGTTTTGCTTTGGCTACGACCTTATAAGAGAATATTGCTTACAGGCATACAGCTTATGTCAGAAACAACACAGACAGACATATAAAGAGGGTAGCCAATTCAAAGTTGATTTATGGTTGACAAATAACAAATTGAACATTTATACAGCACTGTTTTCCCATCCTACAAAATGTTTCTCTGAATATCCCTAGTTTGAAATGAATAATATCTTGGTTTTGATAAAAAAAAGGTGGAGGGGGCTGGGAGTGCAGCTCCACCTGGTCCACAGGATCAATCAGTGCAGGTGAGAGGTATTGGCTGACTGATTCTCTGGGTTAAAAGGCAGCAGCAGAGCGACCTCAGGGAGACACTCAGGTCAGAGACACACAGGACACTATGGATTGGTTATGGGAACCAACCTTCTTGTCCAGCCAGTAATCAACTGACCTGAACACAGAGAGGCTCATGCAAGATCTAAGAGCTCTTAAGAGCCAAAAGAGAGTTTTATTCAAGAGATATTGAGGCGCTCACCACACAAAGTCACGTGTTCAGACCCGCCATAGCAGTCTTCAAACAACAGTTTCTCCATAAAGAAAAAAAAAAAAAAAAAAAGACCTGAAAGCATAACGCAGCAATCTTAATTAATTTAGAGTTTAAATATTTAACTAAGACAAAATTATGATTCTGTTCATCATGTCTATATCATGGCTTGGCTAATACTGAGAGGATTTTGTGAATGTTATAGTTCTACTGGCATATTTTGGCACAGCTTCTGATGCACATGCCAGTGTTGCATCCCCTACTGTAGGCTATAATATTTTCTGTTTGCTCTTGACCGCCTCTCAAATTAGTCATGGACCACTTTGCTTTAGTATCATGTTTTTTTAGGTATCTAGCTTCATGTCAGGAACTCTTTTTTTCTGACAGTACTGTGCCGCTATGATGACACAGGCAGCTGCACTATTAATATTTCAAATTATTCCAAGTCCCCAATTATGACAACTGACTTTTTCTGTCACCAAAGTGCTTGCTTTGGACTTTTGTGTAAAGCGCTTTGTAACCTCGTTTAGATATACAATTAAAGTTATGATTTTTTTATTTTATTTTTGCAATTGCAAGGTGTTGGCTGTGCCTAAGTCATAAGTAAAATATTAGTAAAATCCCTAATGTCCCCTTCTGTACTGTAAGAATATTCAACTATAAGTTATCGGCTCAACCTGAATTTAAGGATAGAATTATCCTGTGATCATTTAATCATTTATAGTCAGTGTTGCCATAGTTACTAAGTAACGCGTTATTGTTACTAAGTAACGCGTTACCGGATCACTGTTTATAGTTATGTTTGTTTTCCTTTTTTCACATTCACTGTCGTCACTTATGCTGATCTCCTTCAAGATAGCATCATTATTTTACTCACTTCCTCTTCAGCAATGTGTCTGAAGAGTAAACACACAATGTTTGTTTTGCTGCTGCAATACTTTACAGTGAGCCTTTATTTTGAAATGTCGTGAACTTAGGTGTGAAGATTGTGTGGATTGCTTAACAGGACTCTGAAATAGCCCACATGCAACATATGAAAAATAACAGCAGTAAGTAAATCATTCCAATACATTAAGCAGTATATAATATACTGCATATATAATATTGTTGGTTCAGGCAGGCCACAAAGTCAAGCTTACCTAGCCTGACAGCTACAGCAGCTGGTCTTAAAGCCAGCCCACATCAGCTGATGGCTCAGCTCACTTCCTTACATGTATTCATTGGCTTAGCTTAAACAAGGCTCCTTATCGAAGCTGCTTCAGCTGGTGCTTCCTTTGCGAGTAGTTTTTTAACCCGGCTCCACTGCAGTTCCACCTTTTTTTGTTGTTGTCATACTGTGTGTCAGGAAGACCAGAGAGCCACAGAGTCTCTTTGACAAAGTTGATTTTTTAATTTTGTTTCCATTAACAAAATTAATTTCACAACCGGTAAAAATAAGGTAAATTACTCAAACTAGCCTCAAGTAACAGCTGGAGACCAGTCAACAGCATCACACTTCCTTCTCAACTGAGAGAGGGGACCATATATAGTGGCTGGTCAAGCCACTCAAAAAAAAAGAGGGGAATACACTTTTAACGCAATTAATTATCACAGAAAGAAAATATTTAATAAATGAAGTGGGTGCGTGTGCAAAAAGAAACAACTAAGCAAATTAGGAATTAAGAGGTTACCGAATGTGTGTGGTTGCTGGTGCGGCCATCAAACTCTGTTTGATTTATTCAGTGTCATTTCTGGTGTCATTGACTCCTGCTCTGTTCTGTTCCCTTTGGGGGTCTTGCTGCTGCTTTCTTACTTAGGCATTCCATGGAAGCACGAAGAAGGGCAGGAAGATCCCCGAAGAAAGCCATACCGTCAAATGTAACTTATGCAGATGAAAATTAGTATTTCTTTGAAGAGTGAAAGAAATATCGTAAAACAGCAATACAAACTAATTTTAATGAGAAACGTCAAAGCAAAAAAACATATGACTCCTGTTGATCATGTGGGCGCAATGGCTTCCTCGTAGATAAACAAGGTAGGATGAAGCCAATGTTTCCTAACTTCACTCTGTAACAAACTTACTTGCCAATTCCTTTGGTAGACCATGGTCCTTGCTCAATAAAATGAATTGTTGAAGTTTTCAATGTTAGCAGTTTCACCTGTAATACTGCTACGATGAGCCAGAATTTTTACTCTTTGAAAAGGTCTTGAAATCATGTATTAAATGCACTTAACAGAGATTCCACTTTTTTCAGAGATTTCACAACAGTTGCTGTCAGGGATTTCAAGAGTTGTCATTTAACAGCGCTTACTCATAGTTTGTTACAGAATATAAACTGAGTAAAGTTTTTACTTTAATAGAAGTCAAACCAACTGAGTGCATATGGTTTGGCACCTTCCTCTTCTTCTAACACAGCTGTTTCTGACACTGATTGGATGCAACATCTCAATCGAAGTAAAACTAGACAAATCTTGCATTTATATGCACCATAAAATGTTAATTACCAGAGACGTCTCTCTAACAATCAGAAACAAGCACAAGGCACACAGCGATTGCTGATTTGTTGATGGACTCTTGATTCGCTGTGTAATTGCAATAGCAGAGAGCACCACTTATCAATGTGGATATTTACTGAAGGCTGATACTCCAATTAAATCCCAATGCTTCATTATCTGCTGCTGATTTGAGATAAAATTGTGCAACATTCTACAATTTACATTGATTTATTTCAGTTTTCTGAATTACCGAAACCTGTTATGTCACTGATTAAGATTAAGATGCATTTATTAGTCCCAAACGCATGCACAGGCACACTCATGCAGGTAGGGAAATTTAACCTCTGCTTTTGACCCATCTGGTGCAGGACACACAGAGCAGTGAGCGACCATGTACGGCGCCCGGGGAGCAGATGTTGTTGGAGTAAGGTGCCTTGCTCAGGGGCACTAGACAGGGTAGGGAGAATCCTCTTGGATTTTTGGGCAGATCAATCCAGGCTCGTCTTTTGTTGTCTCTCTGTGGAGTCGAACCAGAGACCTTTTTCTGCCCATAGTCCACGTTTCTGCCACTAGACCACCGCCTCTCCCAAATTATGGTAGTGTCCAGACAACTAACAGAGTGAATGCCAAACTCTGACAGGGTGCTTCCCTTTTCTCCCCCATGTAGTAAGTAGGTGCAGGTCGCAGACTGAGCAAGGGAAGCTCAAATGATTTCCAACATGGCTGCCTTGATTTGATAATTTGTCAAACACTTTATTCAATGGCAGAGGGGGCAAAAATGCTCACTTTCTCTACTTTGGAGTTCAGATTCAGATACTTAGTAAGAAAATACAGAGTATAAAATTAATTTAAAAAAAAAACTTGACCTGCACAGTGGGGCTACAGAAAAAAATAATCACTGGACACTGTCTAGTTTTACTGCCAAATTTCAGACAGAATAATACAGACTGAACTGAACCGAGTTCCTGCATTAGCACCTGGATACTTTTTTTACAGGGAATAAATAGACGTTGATTAAGTCCATGCCCATTGTACACACATCGCTACTGGATGGTTTAGTGAGGTTCTCGGATTGGTCCCGTCGGAGTAGGTCACGGCCCCAGCGGAGCGCCAAGAAGATGATCAAACTTGACTATATAGAGGAAGTAAAAGTTGTAACAAGGTTTCCGTGGGTGAACTTGCAGATTGATCATTACCGGTACAGCCACTTGACCTCACAAACCCTGACAGAACATACATCGCCGGGCGGGCAAGCGAGTGAGCGAGAGATGCACTGTGCGTAAAAGCGAGTGGTGCACAGACCTCTACTGCTCAAGTAACGAGCCAGTTTTGAGAATGTAAGGTAACGAGAGTAAAAGTAAAAAGACATCAGGAAAATAAATACTCAAGTAAAGTACATATACCTGAAAAATCAACTTAAGTACAGTAAGGAAGTATTTTTTACATCGTTACCAAGTCATCGTATGCTAATCAAAACCATTGAGATTTGTAGAGATATCTCCAACTTATAGGTTATTACGCACCTAATCTTTATATATCAAATATTTGCACATTGAACTATAGTTACCTCTTTCCCTCAAACAGACTAACTAACCACTTGACAGCCACAATGGCTGTTTGTCATTGCTATCTACATTATGAGTTTTCATGGCTATTTACAGCTATTCTAGACACAAATTGTGGGCTGTTGTTTAGTGAATGACAAGATAGTGAAGAGTCATCCTGAACTGGACGAAAGAGAATAGATCACAGGGACAAAACAAACGTCTCTTCTTTAAAGAAGAAATATTCCCTCATAGTTACCCCTGCCAGCAATATTAATCTATGTAATCATCCACAAGTATATAGTGTAGTGCTACACTTTAATCTGTCCAATCTGGAACAAACAGTGGTGTTGTGATTATTTAAAAAGGGTATGCCGTTTTTCAATAAGGTGTTTTTCTGTATGATAAATGTCTTTCTCACAGTGGCCTGGTGTTTCTTTGTTCAAGCCCCTCCAAATATACACTATAAACTGATTCAGCACACTCTGCCAATCACAAACCAAAAATCATATTGAACAACTAGACAGTTCATGTAAGGATTTCCTTTGAAAACAAAAAAAGGTGTTGAACCTTCTGTCAGTATTATCAAAAGATAACTGATGTTTTTATGTTTAATGACTATCTGTAACATGCTGGGTAGTTCATCTTTAACACACATCAACCGCTCAGAATCCAACCGCGCTGCAAATCTAAGCAGTGCACAGGCTGAGTTACACCTCTCTGTTGAGGTGTAGTAGTGGGCAAAGGTTACCCCTCCAAACATGAAAGGGAACATGTGGTAGCCTTCAGTTGTCATAAAAACTCAGTGTGTTTGTCCAGACTACTACAAAAAACATGACAGCCTCCATAGAGAGAATGCAGTCCTCATGTAAATATAAATGATTTAAATAGAAAGGGCCTATTATAAGGTAAAGAAAACAACAATTAGTACAATTTAGATGAAACACACTAGTGAAAAATCACTAGGATTATTTTATATTATATTTCTGCTCATAGATCCCTTTTACCAAAATCTTACAAACTTTAACACTGAAATATTTTATTAGAAATCTCTCCTTTTTTGCTAATAGAAAAGATAAGTCAACAAAATATTCAGGTAATAGCTTATTATTTTTATCCTGTGTTTGACAGGTAAAATTAACACATGTAGACGGTTGCCATCTGGTGTGTGTGGTCCCTGCCGCATTTGTAATCATCTAAAGGTCAACAACAGAGTGATTATTGAGTTTTAGCCACCTGCATATTTTATCAACTTTATAGTTTTAGGACCCTCAGTATTTTGATCATGAAGCTAATGCTATATAAGATGTGCCATTTTTGAGGCTGCATAACACCTTAATGTCGTTGCAGAAAAAACATGTTGGATCAATAATTTATATCTTCTAAAGACTATGCATAGCCAGATATCTGATAATGACTCCATCCTGGACTGCGACTAAACCCCTACACTGGGTATATCTTAACTCAGCTATTGTGGTCTGCACATAGCCATATTGCTGATACATTTCAAGTATATGACATCATGTGATATCTAAGGAGTTCTAGATGGATAAAAAGGAATACGCTTTTGGACCTCATCCATTTGACCCTTTAGAGCTCACAAATATATATAAGAGTTAGGCTGGATTAACTGCATTATTAGTAGGCTAAAACTATCATTGCCCTTCTTGTGATTCATTGTTCAGATATGATATATATATATAGATACTAATTATTCTTACTAGATACCAAACTCCAAGTACATATGCTGCTACAAGTAGTGCAGCAGCATATTTAAGCTAATTAGCTGTTAAAATGTGTTACTGTATATTGTTATATTTGTTCAGCTGAATTGTTGGTGCAACATCAAAGAGATAAAACAAATAGGTCAGAACAGACAGCTTGGTTTCTGAAAAGAGAGGCTGGCCAATTACAATAAAATAAAAAAGTGTTGATGTCACAAAAAGCAATGTTTGCATGGAGTAACAGACACAGCACCGCATTATTAGTGACACTGCAGAGACTGGTAATGTCCTCACTCACCATGTCACAGCTTTCCACACCAACTGGGAAGAGCCCTTTGGACTTTACCAGTTTGAAGATAAAAAGAAATGGTGGCAAACTCTCTGTCGGCCTTCAGACAGGAAGTACTTTGTAAAATGCCCGAGTTAATATCTTTCCATATACTGCAAGACATCAGTAGAAGAAGGACACAAAAGACGTGTTTTGAATCAGGACAAAACGCCTGTTTATTTTCATCCCCTCGTCAATTCCACGCTCCGCAGTACAGAACCACTTCCATTGGAAACCCTTCATAACAAATGTCTTAACAGACACACTGCTTGTAACAGAAAACGCACCAAATTACCACATTAAAGCAACTAAATAAAATAGCTTACAATAATAACACTATTCCTTATCTAATCGATTATTTAATATCATGACGTTACTTTTTGTAATTTTCCCTTCACTTCTGTAACACGAGCGATCAGTGAGCCTGCACATCGCTCTGTAAAATGGACATTACATAATTTTCCTTCGCTCCCTGCCTCGGTAAGTTCTATTTAACCATTAAACCAATCCATTTTGTCAACAAGTTTGTTTGTCGAATTTTATAATTTCATAAAACAATATTGAGATACATTTGGTAGAACTACTGTTGTTTCTGTGGCTTGGTTGGCCTTGCTGATGTAGCCCAAATGTGATCTTAAGGTAGTTCTAAATTTTAAATAATGTGGTTCTTTAATTTAGTAAAATTCCCTTCCAATGAGAAGGAAGTCTGGTGACATTATAAAACTGTCAACTTTTAGTTCTGATTATTGTGACTATCCTACTTTTTAATTCTGCACTGATATTTTTCAAAGTGGTATTTCATATCATACTATTATTAAAATATAATTTAAATAATCAAATTCACTGTTTCATTGATTAAATGTGTTCAAAGAACTGAGTTTTGCTTCAAGTATTATTAAAGATAAATTATGTACTTACTTTTTAATTACGAGTGACCTTGGGGCAAATGACCATTCTCAGTTGGTAGAGTTGATCCCACAAAACATCTAGAGCGACATCCCGCGACATTTTGATGAAGCAACCTCTGTACTATTGTTTTGAATAGTATATAGGAATCATAGCTGATTTGCAGAATGAAAATATCCACGTTGTTTGATCTCATATTGTCTCCTCGTTAGCACAGTCCCATTGTGCCTTATCCCAGCTATCCTCTTACTTCTCGTACGACAGTCTTACCATTCTATGTGGTTTTCAGCCATTCGGCATCCTGACTCAGTCGTCAGAAGAAAAGCTCTAAACTCAGGGAGGTGAATAATTCCAGGCGGTTTCCTGATCTATATATCTGTAAAACACTAAAAATGTATTCAAATGTCCTTACCTAATTTCTCCAGTCTCAATCAGAATCAAAATAACAATTACATATAGCATTATGTATGTTTCAGTGTTTACATGGAGGGTTAGCAGGTTCTGGCGTTCCTTTAGTTACGTAACCCTATTGAAAAAAACATAAACAAAACACCATGTGATGTTCCGTTGTCACAGCTATTGCTAGCCTTTGAGCTTGCATCTCTAACTGACAGGAACTGTGATACTAGTTAGCAGGCAAGCCTGTCAATCACTCATTTTTATGCCTGTTGCTAGCCAATGGCCTTTAGGCCCAACAGACCAACAGGCCCATGCCTGTGTTAGCTGTAATGCTAGGGAGAAGTTTTCCAAAAAGCTCCAGGACGCGCACTCATTCTTTCACAAAGTACCTGTCAACGGTATGCGCAAATACACACAATGGTCCCAGTTTGGGAGCTTTAAACTCGCAATGAATGCCTGCCATGTTTTTTTTTCCCAGAGAGAGAGAAGCCCACAGGTCACGTGTCCACAGCCTCCTGACTCACAATTACTTGGAATTCATATGAATACTATTACTTTTAGTAGTATTTCCTACAAAATCTGGATGAGAACAGCCTGACTATACATAACTTAAAATGTATTTAATATGAAAGTGAAAGTTCAGTTCAGCATATTACCACTGGTAAGTCACTCCTTGTTTTCTTCGTTGCCTGCAGATGACTCTCTGTTATCAATGAGGAATGTGAGTTTTCATATGGCCTTGACCTGGACCAACACATAAAAATGCATATCACTGTGTTAAACTGCAAGTATATCAGAGTAAATAAAACCCTGCAGTATTACAAAACGTTAGATATTACTCATTATGTAATGTAAAAATATAAATGTAATTCACTGTAAAATACAGTTAAGAGAGATATTAGCCAAATAAAGTGTTTTCTTTGTTATACACAGTAGACACAATTGCTTATTTAGGAAAGTTTGATTTAGGAAGACATGATAGTGCATTTCCATCATTACCTAAAAACGGATTTTTCTTTTTTCATACTGTAATAATGTCCCTCTTTCCTCTATTCAGCTATGTCCTTTTCAGTCTGTCCAGTGAACCTTAGAAACTTGAAATTTAAGATTTAAAATAGGAAGGAAATGAAAAGAAAATCGCCAGAAAAGTATATGTGTTTGAATTCACGATACTGTGACAATAAATCTATGCTTTGGCTTTTGGATTGATTAATGTAGAAATTGAAAAGACCAAGAGTTTGTTCATCTGGTATCAATAATGACATTAAGTAGTATTTGTATCATATTAATTCTGTTTATTAAGATGATTAGAAAATACACTTACTAACTTATTATTTTCACAGTTGATGTCATTTGAAAACCTTCTTTCTTCTGAGAGATTCTTTGCATACTGATCATGCTCATCACATTCAGACACATCTCTCGGAGCCTCCTGTTCTTTCTTATGCTTCGAGCTGTTATTTCCAGCCACCCGCTTGCCAGAATTCTAATAGTAAAATAGACAAACTGCAGATACTGCGGGATGGCGGTGGTCTAGTGAGGGATGGCGGTGGTCTAGTGGCAGAAACTTGGACTGTGGGCAGAAAAAGGTCTCTTGTTCGTCTCTGGTTCGACTCCACGGAGAGACAACAAAAGACGAACCTGGATTGATCTGTCCAATAATCCAAGAGTCTCCCTACCCTGTCAAGTGCCCCTGAGCAAGGCACCTTACTCCCCCAACATCTGCTCCCGAGCGCCGTACATGGTCGTTCACTGCTCTGTGTGTCCTGCACCAGATGGGTAAAAAGCAGAGATTAAATTTCCCTACCTGCATGAGTGTGCCTTTGCATGTCTGTGCATGTGTTTTGGACTAATAAATGCATCTTAATCTTAAATCTTAATCTGAATACAGCTTCTCCACAATCACTTGTATGTACTAGCACAACCAGTGAGTAAACTGGTGGTGGAGGGCTGTCACCTGCAAATTCCTCCCACAATCAACATCCCATTTTTTTTTCTTTGGACATTACAAAATACTTTTAACCAGACCTGCTGAACTGTTAAGGAATGTCAATGAGAATACAACCCCTACTCAAGTCTACTCCTGCTCTCTGCATCTACTATTTGGGGGGTATTTACTGTGTGTGAATTAATATTCTGATGAGGAGCCCATTTTCAATTACAGAGAAGAGTTTCTTCTGTAACTGAGGCCAGCTAAATATAATAAATATGTCTCAAGTCCACAATGATGCAGATTGAATATTTTGGTCACAGAGCTGCCCCACAAGGCTTCCTATCCTCACAGATTCATTGTTTCCAGCATGGGGAAACAATCATTTCTAAACTAACATGCATTAAATATAAATAACTTTGGTCAGCCACATGGGTCAGAAGGTACACCTGACCCTTGCTCAAAGGTCCAGGGAGGCCAATGTCAAGGTCACACAAAGGTTTATGGTCGAACTTTAACTTATAAAACTGATCTGGAAATTATTGTACTTGGATCTGCCTCAAAGTCAGCCCTCTACACGCCCACTTGCGATATATCAAAATTAAATTGTCCTGCTGACCAATGGGTTTCCACCGTGAGTCATGACAGAATCACGGCATCAAGCGATGGGAAGAGGAAGTGAAACTTTGTGGAGTTTGTTACTGAGGTGGAGATAAAGAGAGATTTTATGGGACAGCGGTGATTTCAATAATAAGGAAAATACACTGATGCAGTGCTGCTGGTTCTGCTGCGAGTAATACTGTGAGTGAGAGTGAAGACAATAGAAAGAACATAGCATGAAATAAAAAATATATAATTTAAAAGGTGGAGGCAAAAAAATAATCGCTTCACTGTCAGAATGTGTGGGAACTTTTGGTATCGCCTGTTCGTATTTTAATCATCTGAAATTGCCGGATAATTTAATTCAGAAACAGATGTGATGTTGGCATGTCCGTGATGAATGTACTGGGATGGTTCGGGTTCCGTCTGTCGATCTTATACTGGACTCAGTTAAGCACAAATCTATATCAGCTGATCAGTCATCGCTGACCCCTCATTTTCTCCTCATTCTTTCATTCGCATCTATCACGCAGCACTATGCTGCCACCGCAGTGTATATATATATATATATATATATATTTAGAGCAATCGGACCGATTGCTTCACACATCAGTGGGTCTGGGATATTATTTGAAAATAGAAGCTTGAGAGTGAATAGTTTTTCTTTATTTTGTGAATGATCTCCAGTGCGCTCTGTGCAGCTATTATTACGCTAACTCTGACTTGATGATATACGCACAGTATAAGATGATTTTATTAAAGACTTTTATGACTCTGGTCTGTAATACAACTGTTTAATGGAATCTGAAAGTTGTTATATATTTGTATATTTGTTTTTAATGTTTATAATGAAGTGGATCAATAATCTGGCTTCAGTTCACCACCTCACATCTGCATCGTCAGTTTACCGTCTTCAAAACGTTTGTACGCATGGGTCAGATTTTGCGTGGAAATGCGTTAACTTTCCTGCAGGTTTCCTGCAAGATCCCATGATTTGCGGTCCCAGAAAGGCGAAGGGCGAATTTCTGGTCCAGAAAAATGTGAAGAAGCACCAGGTATAACAGGCCCAGCTGCAGTGTTTCCTGTACATTGATTTATTTGTGGCAGCCCGCCACAAAATCAGCACTGACAACCACATATTGATTTTCTATTTTATTTTTATTATATCAATCAGTTAATGTTTTGCTATAGAGCTGTGGACAGTAGATTGACTTGCATTGTGTATTCTTAAAGGTTATGGGAAGAGAATCGCTGAGTGTGGTGCGATTGAGACACACGCTACATATTCAATTTTATTTCAATTGAATAAACAGGCGACTAGCGCTCTGTGTGGGGTCGGAGGGGGCAGCATTAACGGTCACTCAGCCGACCCAGTTGAATCTTCTACATCATCTGACATCTACAGCAGTTGTTAGTAACTGGGTCAAAATCACGCTCAGATAGTTTGTATCATTTGGTAAAAAGTGACGGTAAATTGCAGAACTGTTTAAGAAAGACTGGCTAATGACAGGAAATACTTCTGAAGTAGATTGCAGCACATTACCATAGGCAAAGCAAACAGGTTAGTTTAGAATGGGCACTGCACTTGTGACATAAAATGTGAAAACTGCTTTTCCATTGGTTGCATTCCCAGCTGTACCTCTCTCTGTTAGTATTTTTGTTTTGCAGATTTCTGGTGTTTGATAGTCCATTGTGGTCAATAAACTGATATATAAGGTATACCACAAATGTATAGCCCAAAAGACCATTCATAAATAAAAAAATAAATAAGACAGCAATTACTTTTGTCTGCTATAAGAGAAAATAACAGAAAAACTGTCAACATTTCCTTCAGAGTGAATCCCTCTTGGCTAAGTGCATGCGGTCAGGGTCAGGTTGAAGGACACACTGACATTTAGCTGTTATATGTTATTGCTGACAAGCATCGTGACTGACACGATGAAATGTTGACTTTCCAAGATAAATTCAGACAAATATTTTGTAGTTAAAGAAGATCAAATCAAACCAGTGTGAGAACTTTGTGTGGTTGTGGTCACAATGATGAAAGAAATATAATTTCATAATCACGACAGCTGGAAACATGAAGCTGAACTGGATAAGTAACAGCGACAAATGCTTTTGTAAGTAAGTAAGCGATTGAGTGCTTTTCTCATATGTACAGATTTTACAGGCAAGCCTATGACTAGTAAAAAAAAAAAAAATTCAGTGTATTCATATTTTGTACATTATTACTTCATATATATATATATATATATATATATATATATATATATATATGATAATCTTAACTGTATATCTACCTTCCAGATCTCAACTTGAGTGATGCCTATGTTAGAGCCCATTGTGGTCCCCTGACAAGTAACCACAGCCAAACTGAAAAGCTGTAATGTTGCCTAACATTTGTATACAGTTGTTTACATCATAAAAAATGTGTATGATGAAGAAAATTGTATGTCATGTGAGTCATGTAAGTGCTTTATATTGAAGTATATATTTCACAGCAATAATTAGGTATCTGTTTAATATAACAGAATGTGCATATATATATATATACATTTCTTCAAATTACATAGTAGAAATTTCACTGCAAATTAATCTCAGATATTCTTAAATTGTGTGAAAGATAGTCAATAACTGTCAACACCTGTATAACTGTCATCATGTTTTATCATTGAAAAAGTAAAAACACTAAATTAATTAATTTTACTTTACAAAACATTATTGAAATAAAACATATGTGCATAAACAAAATGAGCAAATTAAATTGGTCACTTTGTCTGTCCTGTGTTGCAAGGTATGCATGCACTTTTAATTGGACCAGTACTCCTGATGTTGACCATTAAGAGCCAGTCCTAATGAAGCAAAACTTAATACCTCATGCTCTAGCTAAGGTTTAGGGGTAAGATGAGAGTTGTGTTTAGGTTAACGTTAGGGCAAAGAAACAATTGTTCATAGTGAAGGGTACTTTTTTGGTCGGAATGTCCACGATAAATGCAAAGTGTGTGTGTGTGTGTGTGTGTGTGTGTGTGTGTGTGTGTGTGTGTGTGTGTGTGTGTCGGCGCTGGAGTTTGCTTGCACTCTGGCCTGCTGACTAATTAGCAGCTGTAATCTGCACTCACTCTAGGATCCTGGCTCCAAGGGCACCTTGGTCCCTGAGCACTGGTGCCCACCTGCCCGGCCTTCTGCCTCCCTACCGACACCCAGATGGTTTGGACGCAGAGTGCTCTTTGTGGCCGCTTCGTCAGAGAGAACAGAAACATCACTCTATCAAGGAGATAAAGACCGCTGCAGCACAGAACTTTTAAGCATTTTCTGTTAAACTGAGTGTCTAGCCTGCTTTCCCACAGATTTTTAACAGACAAGTCATATCGTCAAAGACAAGCAATTATTTTAAAATATAGAAATCAGAATAGACTCTAATATGATTAGAAACCACTTGTTGGAGCCCTCCAGTCCAGTGGAATTGAATTACTAACTCCAGTTCAGGGTGCGTTTGGCTGAGTTGCTTAATGCTTTGGGCTGGGATTCAGAAAACGTGCATTTATTCTTGTGTAGTCATCATGCGTCCTGTCATAGTCTCTTTATTTACTTTTGATAGAGCAGCTCCAGGATTTGTTTTAAGATTGCGTCATCACCAGTGTCTCTGCAGCCTAAAAAGATCTCTCTGTATTTGTACGTTAAAACCGATCTGTAGATCTTTCTCTGAACACATATAGCTGCACAAATCTAGAAATACTGGTACCCTATTTGTACTGCATTCTTCGGGAATGCCCTAAAGCTCCAATTAGGCAAATTGAATAGGTTGAAAATGCTATGCATTTGGTTTTTATTCAGTAGGTGATGCTGTTGGTACAGCGGTGTAAGCATGGGCTCAGAGCATGCGCAGGTCATATTAAATGAGTTCGGTCTGAGCAAGACGCTGAACTTAGTCTCCTCCCTTCTTAAATCCACAGGTGAGACAAAACTCAGTTTTACAACTAATTTAGTGTCAGGGTCAAGTGTGGATGTTATGTTGATTGTTAGATGAGTGCTGATGATAGTGAAAAGTGCGGTCAAAGTATAAAAATGTATAGTTTAGTGACTCGTCGTCCTGAAGGGCTTGGTCGGTGGGTGCACATACTCTCTTTGAACTTAAGTTTCAACCACTGGTGTAATAACTCTGTATAACAAATATTGTGGGTTCTGTAATGTAACTCTTAAATGTGCTAAAAGTATTTGTAGCCATCTCTTGGCCCATGTTCATACATGAAATGTTAGATGTTAACGAGCTTCACTTCATCGGTTACAGGCAGGTCACACAATTTTCCAGCAAATGGAAACAACACAGACAGTAGTCCACAAATTTTGTGTTATGTTTCTTGGGAGTTTGCTTTCCAACTCAGATCTACTTAATTATGCATACAGTAGGAAAAAATGTGTCAGGCTACTTTCACTTCTCTTACATTTACATTGTCAGTTTTTCCACTATAAACAAATAAATCAAAGTGACAATATGATGCCAGCTGTTGATGAGGTTGTCAGTATTGGCTTTAATGGATACATAACATCAATAACATAGATGAAGTGACACTGCTGTGTGTCCTCGAACGGCTCTATTTTCTATGAACAAATCTAAGGGTTAACAATCCAATGTGTCAGTTGTATTCTCCTAAGGCTGCTTAATATCTTTGTCTGCCTCCGAGCACTACTCAATCCCAGCCTTACATGCCATAGTGACACACTCATACAAGATGCTGCAGGAAAGGTTTTACCGATTGAAGAATTTATATATTTTGTCCTTTGCTCAGAGATGAACAACTTGGAGGTGGATATCATCTGCCTTTGTTGTAACTTATTCTTAAGTCTAATTAAATTAAAAAAAAGGATTCTCTTTATGATGGACAGAAATGTAAAAAACGCATCACACAGCAGCCTTTGGAAAATGTCTTATTTAGAAGGTCTATTTTTTTTATGATAAAACTGGCAGTGATGGATGACTTCAGATCATCTCGCCTAAATTCAATGTTTAGGCTATTGTATCCGCATTTATTAAAGCCCAGAATGTTTCCAGTGATTGTTTTCAGATGAAGACATTTATCATCGGAAGTGCTGCAAAACACACAATGTGGTGACTGGTGAAGTGTAAATTCTGCATTCAGAGCAGTAGAGTGATATACATTTATGCAGTGCTGAATAAATATGTACCAAAAAGTATATAGAATTAATACAATACATTTACAAAAACTCCTTATCGTTACCCTGAAATCATTCAGTTGTCATAAATTTACTTTAAACTTTTATGATGTTTTCATAATTGTATTTTAAATTATCCTTATTTTGTTCTAAAGCTGGCCGAGTCAGTTCATCCAGTGCCCCAGTCTCACAAAAATTCATGCAGCCAATTTAACTCATAATTGAGTCGGTTTTTAACAACCTCGCTCCATGGATGTCAGTTTGTCCGTCAGTCCATGTCTTTGGTCCAAATGGAAAAATTGAAAGAGGTACCAAATCACTGTAGGAATCCTTCAGCTAATTCTTTGAGGTCTTTTGTGAAATATCACAACAAAAACTGCATTGATTGCTTTCATATTTGCTGCAGAGTTGCATTGTCAAACAACTTTTCATCTACTGTCTAACTATCAGATTAAAGTTGTTTGTGCAAAACAAAAACTTGCAAAACGAATGACATTCCCATAGGCCTCGTCTCTGATTTGTACTTATTAGCATCGTTAGAATGCTAAACTAAGAAGGTGAACATGATTTCGTACCTGTTAAACATGTGCTAGCCTTTGGTTATGTCAGCTGATCACTTAACTTAAAACCTTATGCAGATATGGTTCCAGAACAAAAGGACATAGGGTATTGGTCAGGGTGCACCATATTATCATCAATATACGTCTACAGCATTTTTATCGAGATCGAACAGTCATATCGTGCTATGCAAGACTATGTGTCCGTTTAGCAAAGTTTGTCATTCTAAAACTTTGCTTTTTGTAACAGAATAATACAGGTCGAAGAAGGGTTTCCAGTTTAATTAGTTTAATAAGCGGTTCACTTAATCAGCAACACATTGACATGGTTATAGGAAATACTGTTTGTTTTTATGTGTACATGTCTACTATGTCTAATATATTTGTTAGGACACCTATTGGAAATTAGCTTTTAATTAACATGATTTATGGTTGGGTTAAATATAGAAGAACACCAGCCATAGCAATGAAAGATAGTGTGTCATGATCCTTGGTGTGGTCCCAGATGAGTAGATTATGCTGAAATTGAGCTAGAGAAAGTTGTTAACAGCAGACACACCTGCCCAGGCTCTTCTTTACTGAAGTTGTTACATTTTTCACACTTCAACAATCAGCATTGATTTGCTTTTATTCCTACATTTTCATACAGTTGAGGGAGTTTCTTAACGCTGCAGGAATGTTAAACATTTAAAATTATAAATGAGGCTGAAGCAGGGATTGCTCAGGCAGCGGAAGGTATCAACATGATTTAAGGTGGAGGGTGCCAGTCCTGGACATAAGATAGGATGTTTTTTTTGTTTGTACTGCAAGTAATTTACGTGTCTACCTTAAGATTCCCACATCTGCTCAGCACTAAGGGAATTTCATATTGCTGCATAAAGGTCTGTTCACAATTCTTTCTGCAATATAACAAGAACTAAATGTTGCAGCCAATAGGCCAATATTTTTTTATTCCATGCATCTGCATTTATCAAATCCGATGTAGGTAGTAGCTAAATATGACACTGTTTTTAAATGACACACTTCCAGTACATTCATTTGATACATTTTTAAATATATAAGGGTTTATTGCATAAACCTGGTCATTATGCATTTTGAAAAAATAGGTTTTGTTAAAATTAAATAAATATACCTGGAAGTATTTCATTTGAATGAAATTTAATTTAGTTATTATATATATATATAGATCTGGTTATTGTGTCCTTAGAACACATTAGGTTTATTAGAACTTTTACATAAATGTCTCTTTTTTCATTTAAGCTTGACTGACAAATATGCACTATATTTAGTTGATTAGTTTATGTTAAATCTGTATAATCCAAAAGGATCGACATTTTATGTGCAATTAAAATACATAAATCTCAAATATTAAGTCTAAATATTTTTGTAAGTGCAGAGCTACTGATGCAGGACATCCCGCTGAGACACAGCCAACAAATGTGGACTTCACAATGTCCACTCCAAGCATTAGGGTAGAAGATGCATATTCCAGTGAGACAGCAGCAGGCCACACCGATATTCACAGAGATATCTCCACAGGCAAAGTGACCTGACCTCTGTGTCCAAAAATATCCATTGACGGCAAACAAAAAAGGGACAATGTTAGCATGACACATATAACATAATGTTCGCCTGCTAAGAGCCCTGGTGCGATGACTGTGCACTTATAGCATGAACAGCAAGCCTTAGGAGGTAGAGTGGTCATCTTGTGATCAGATCTGGCTCGATCCCCTTCAGTGTGTTCAAGTGTCCTCAAACAATATACTGAACCCATAAACAGTCCCAACTGATGCTACATAATCAGTTAGGGGAACATATGACTGACATTGTTCAGGTTACAATTCACGGTAACAGTGGGAGCTATGTGATGTTAAACTGGTTCTAGTGTAAAACCATCCACATAAAACCCAGCGTTCTTGGTATAATTAACATTTTCCACCCCTTATTTTTTTTAGGTTCCTCACAAGTGCCCTTTTCATTTTGGGACGATTTCTACCCCCTATCTGTGTATCACAAAGGCCATTGCCTGGAATCCGGTAAATGCAGTAGATTTGATCTGTGTAGAAATTTATTTAATTTAATTTGAATGATGAAGATATATTTTCCAACAAGGTCCGAGATGCAGTATAATACCATCGTTATTTATGTCTACAAAAAATAGTGGTTTCTTACCATCAAAAGGGCTAAACTATTTAAAGGATCAGAAATTGCTTAATATATCGTTACAATAACATTCTAGCTAATTTTCATACAAACATGTGGGAGACAGAAGCAACCACTTGTTTTTCTGTGTGCTACGCTACTCGGACTGAATGTATTATACACTTAGGCTTGGAGCTGCAGAGTGTGTGGGGGCAAGAAGCCCTACTGGGAATTCTTAACTTTTCAAGAGTAGAGACAAAATAATTCAGAATCTCAAAAAACGCTTTAAATATAGCAGGGGACACATCCCTGTAATTGTCTTCAGACATCACCAAGTCATGGTCATAAGGATCAAATAAATCTTATTCAATAAATCACTACTTGCTACCCTGAATGGATCTTAACTCGAAGACATAAAGAAAATAATTGAATTGTTAAAAAAAAAAGATTTGGAAGAGTTGGACTCTGCTTATGGGAGAGACTATACTGGACCTCACCAAGCTGTCAGTATGTCATGGGGGAGATGGCGAGGCTTTTAAAATGATTGAATGATTGAAATGATCATGCAGCTGATGTGATTGGATGGATGGTAACACAACCCATTGATTTTGGAAAGTACTCTAATCCCTTGAATCTAAAAGCAGATCCTGGTCTCCCCTGGATTCACGGGAAACATTCTCTATGTCTTCAGCGATTTAATAATATTAATGTCCAACACTGGAGGTTACCACGGTAGGTTGTCTCAGTACTGTACACAAAGGACAGCTTTATTCTAGCTATTTTATTGCCACACTTATAATAAAGCCCTACAAGTCTGTGCCACCATGCGACTTGGTGGCTGGCTTACATGTGATCACTGTGGGCCCACCATTACAGATTGTGCATGGCTTGTCTCTGTGGCAGCTCTGAAATGCTGCCACCTTTAAAACAGGGGAGTGATTAGCTAAAAGCAATCTGCCGTGCTAATCATCCCCATGGCACAGCTTGAGGTGCTCACCTTAGCTGCCTCCAGTCCCAGAGAGAATCATGTGAAACCATACTCAACACTCTTTCATGAAGACTAATGGCAGGGTAGGGAGGTGTGCTCTTCCTACCTCCGGATTTCAACGTATTCACAAAAGTCCACAGGAAGTGGCTAAGCTAGCTGACGTTAGCATTTCTCTGAATGCACCTCGTCTGAAAATATCAGTTGACATTTAGGCTTTTAACAAGGTGTAAGTTAACAGGTTTCGAGCAGCTGTGGATCATATCAAACTCTGTTTCCACTGTTCTTCAACAAAGTCACTGACTGCTGCTTCACTGCTTCTGGCTGCAGTGAACGCAGCTCACGTTCATCATTTGTAAACTGATTAGTTCGGTTCAGCGTTTGGAAAGAATATGATCAAATTGTGAATAACCATCTCTGAACTCTTGTCAACTCGCTGGGACTCTTCACTTTTGCCCTCTCATTCTCTCTGAGTCTCTTCCCTTCCTGATACAAAAAGTGCACTCCAGGAAACGCGGGATGGGCGGAGGAGTAAGCAGTTTTCTGTGAGAGAGGCATGAGAAGAAAGAAGTGAAACTCAAAGAAAATGTCATGCTGCTTAAAACGTCACATACCAATTTTACTCAATAATAATTTTCTACATCGCACCTGGTAAAAGCTGCGATATATCAAGTATATTCAATATATCGCCGACCCCATGATGAATAGTAATAGTAAATAGTAGTGATGTCTTATGTAATTGTCTTTAAAAATATTTAAAAAATGAATATATGATGTTGTATAAAATCCTCAAACATGTTCATATTACCAAGCACACATTAGACTTAAAATACAGCATTGAACACTGTTTTTTTTAAACAAAATATGTTAGTATGGATGTGGCCTGAGTAACTGACAATACTGAAATACTGTCATGTCAATGAAAGAGACACTACTTGACAAGTTGAAGTCATATTGACCTTGTCAAAAAGCTCTTCTCTTTGCAACTAAAATCCTGTGGTCCAGTTGATTTTTTTCCCCCCACGGACACTCTGACTTCTTAAACATCTGAGTTCTTCGGAGAGTAATATACACAATATTTATTGGATTGAGAGACACATCCTATTTACAGCTCCATGTTAACATTTCTTTAAAATATTTTCAACCAAACTCCCTAGACACCTTTGACGATGTCGGCCACTCATAAACTGGCATGTTTGCTGCCTTCTGCATAATCTTTTCCTCATTTTTGCAAATGTATCCACAATTATATTTTTTCCATAAACATTGTGTGACAGCCCTAATTTCCCCAGAGTCATGTTACATAAGGTAAAATTGGTTCAAAGTCCCTTGAGTAATACACTCTGCTTGTATTTCTGATCCCAACCTACCCCAGTGACTATGCGTGTATGCACACACACTATAAACTTCTCCCAAAGGCACAAAGTGAGTCAGTATGATGTGTCTCATGTTCAATTTAAGTCTTATTTACTTAAAAATAATGGTGGAGCAAAATCATAGTAATAAAAATATCCACATCAGTCAAGAGTAGCAATATACCATGCTCAGGTTATTATATTGTTTCATGTGAATGTATTTTAAAAGGCTACATGTAAAGATAATTGGGTATTATGACCATGACAATATATACTATGTGCTGTATGCTATTACAATATCATAATGTGTGATGCTAAACTAGTTTCATCTTGGTTTGCTAGCTCTTCAACTTTGCCTGTTAATGGTACTTTCCTTTTGCACTTCATAATTTAGTTTTGTCTCTTTTTGAGTTCTTTCATTGCCTGCATTTTACATATATCAGTCAGAATATTTCTGTCCTGAGCTTCAGACTTTTGAGTAAGGGTTGAATATAAACTGGAGACACATATCCAATGTGGTAGGGTCTTGGTGAAGGCAGCTCAGTAGAGACAGTGGTTCAAACTATTCAGACATCAGCTCCAGCTCCAAAAAAGGTTTTGCAAGTAAGTTCTTGGATACCTTGGTGTGTAGCTGTTAGGGACAAAGACGCAGCAGTTTAAGGTTGTCAAATACATGATTTCTGTAACTTGTCCATCATTTTTATTTATGTCAAATTGCTTTATCGTTTTTTCCCGTGGAACAAGCCCTATGTTTTGGCTTGAATGGTCCTCTGATCCTGTTGTTCTGTCTCGCAATTGTGGACTTTGAAGATATCCTCATGAATATTAAAAATAGCTACCCAATGTTGTTTGACCAGATGAATTTATCCAAATAATATTGTCATATGCTGTGAGTTTATAGTTACAGTTACAGTTTTTGTCCCTGTTTGATGTAGATCATGTTCTCGTGCAATCTAGCCATTTTTTTATAGTGTTTTTATGAAAATATCTGAAAATATGGAACAGATATTCCTCTAATAATCATGTTGGATCGGAATCTCCCAGTAATATACTGTTGCATATGCATTCTTGATTTGTACAGTGGCCTCAATCTAAAAAATCTATTTCAGTGCTGGTGGCTGTAAATCCAAGAATTTTAGTGGTTCAGAAAAAGATTTGTTTTGACTTCCCATCAATTATGTATATTTACAAGTTTGCTCCCGCATTTTGAAACAACACCACATGGCCATAAATGTACATATATCATGTAAGGTGCTCTGAGTGGTAATTAAGATATGAAAAGTACTGTATAAGTGCAGTACATTTGGTGATGACATGACTGTTGACTCTTCGACCTGCTTCTTCCTTTTAATGATTTATGATCATAACAAAGGGTTGAATGAGGTTAAAATGATTTAGCTACAATTTACTTCAGAACACCGTCTCCTATCAACAACATTTTGACTGTTTGATGGCCTTCCTCTTCAGGTGACTGAATATTCTCTGTTCTGTTCTGTCACGTTGGTATAGCAATTAAAAGCACATTGGTTATAGTGTAGACATTTTTCAATACGACACCTGTGTGCTGGTACAGTTAGGGATCAATGTTTTCATATTCATAACTTATTGTAAGTCGCTTTGGATAAAAGCGTCAGCTAAATTAAATGTAATATTCATTTCTGTGCTATGCCCACTAGGTCTATTTTTTATGCTCTAATAATAAAAACTGGGACATGATTAAAACAACTCAATCGCTCTGAAAATATCACACTTCTGTGGCACAAAAACCTCTGTAGTGTGTGTTTTTTATACCATTATGTTTTTACACACGCACACACACTTAAATATAGCACTCAGGCTTTCTCTTGGGAACCAAGCTGTCAGAAACACTCCTGTTCAGAAACAAGGTCAAATGGACAGTTGTGCTAGAGAGACAACATGCTTGTCCCCATTGTCCCTCACAACTCTAATATTGCAAACCTTGTTGTAACTCAAAGCATGATCAGATTTCAGAAAGGGATTTTAACTAATGACAACCTTAAGAGAGGATGCCAGTAATTAGTAGATGAACCCTCTGTGCTAAATGTGCACATACTCTAATTCTGAATTAATGAAGGATGGCCACAAAAAAAAGGAAATCTATGTGTGTGTATGTTTGTGTACATTTAATAAATAGCTATGATATGTGTGATTTTGGTAATAAGTTGTCATCTTGTAATAAGTTGTCATCTTCTTGGATCCTTTTCTGAAACCGAAACATTACTACTCTATTCATGGTGCAGATTGTTCCGTCATTGAGAATATTGACACTATTCCTCCTGAGCATTTCAGCAATCCTCTCCGAGACTTCTGCCAATGACAGCTGCCCGCCAACAAACCCAGCCTGTAAAATGAATTATTTAAACAAATTATACCACTAATACATCACTGTTTTTTGTTTGACAGTGTGGTCGCAATCGGGGAGGATATAAGTTACAAATTATGATAATTATGACCTAGGTCAAACCACAAAACTGTTAACATAAAAACCCAGGGGGGGTAGCGTGAATTGACGTTAAGTCTGCAGACAGTCAAATCTTTTAAGACCTTGTTAAACTGAAGCAGGTGTTGACAACTGGTCAAACCACCGGTCAGTCACTGTCATTATTTTGATAATTTGATTATTGTCTTAAATGTAAGACCACAACATGAGTTTTGTTGCTGCAATGCTTTGTACTGAGTGGAATTACACGGCATTTATCTTGAAGGTCGTGATTGTTGATCTGAAGATTGTGTTTATTACTTAAAGGTCCAGTGTGAAAGATTTAGGTGAAAGGAATCTATAGACAGAAATTGTGTATAAAATAATCCTAGTGATGTTTTCACGAGTGTTTGTCATCTAAATTGTTGTTTATTTACAGTAGAATGGGCCCTTTATATTGAAATACTTTATATTTACATCAGGGGGTGGAGGCCGCTATGTTTTTCTTGTAGTAGCCCTGACTTGACAAACTAAACACCCTTTGAGTTTTTACGGCAACTGAAGGTTGCCACAGTTTCTCCTTCATATTTGAAAGAGGAGGATGAGGTGAGGGGTAATCAGCTGCAACTTCACCACTTGATGTCACTAAATTCTACATTCTACTGAACCTTTAACAGACTTCTGAAATAGATGAAAGGCAATGTATGAAAAAATAAATCCAGTTCAGTAGATCATTCAAACTTACATATGAGCCACACGCCTGAACAGCAATAAAGAAAATACATTTTATGAAAAACATTGACAAAAAATCCATGAAAAAAAAATATAACGTTGTTCATAGATTCAGAAAGAAAACGTCAACCAGCATTACCACAGGCCAAGAAAACAGCCCATACTGAACACAGGGTTAGAATGGACCCTGCACTCGTCTTAAAGATGTCAGGATCAAATCCAGTGAACATGCCATGTCTTTCTTCCTTCCTCATAAAGCATTTCTAAATATAATTCAAATTCAAATTGGCAGATCTACAGGACTGCATATCAAATGAAAATCCATCTTTAACGAAAATAACTTTTCATTATTGATATCCATACACTGCCATTGTCATGGGGCTTATAAAAAAGGAGAAGTCGATTTGTCATTAAAAAAGTTATCTAAAGAAATGCTTTGCTGGATCTGTAATAGCTTTAAGTAGTCTTTGATAGTGGTTACCGATGTACGGATCAATTATTAACTGTAAAACCGGTGCAGCAGATGTGACGCATCTAGAAATGCTATTCAGTCACTTTGTCCAGATGTCCTCAACATCCTTTAAAACCTCACTAGCCTCAGCAATTTTTTTTTCAAATGGAAAGAAAGCCTTTTCATCCTCAGCGTACATGACTTCTGTGAAAGTTCCATCTCATCAAACTTTAAAGAAGGATGATTGGCAACAGTCCTCTCTAATGTGCCCCCCTTCTGAAGCACAGTGCTGACACATAGTGCTTCCACATGTGGTTCAAGCTCTGCCCGCTGCTTTGAGGTGTTGCAGACCTCAGTCAAATGGAGGATGCTATCCCATGTTGAGTCAAACATGATTAATGAATCGTCCTCCTGACATGTGACAGGCCTGATTGACCGCTGATTCTCCCTTAAGATACATCCATCACTCAGAAGACAAGAGCAATAGGCGTCAACTTGACAGCAGGATACTATTTCATAAGTGTGCTAAATATAGACCATCTAATTTGGCTTCAATTATTAATTGGGTTTAAGTGTGTAGCTCAGAGGGAGTTTTAAACTTGATTGCCAAGATGAAGTTTTATTTTTTTGATAAATTGTTTTTTTTAATATTTGTACTAATGTTGTCATACAACCAACCCAACTTTTTTGACTGTGATATATGTTATCTGAGTTTCAACACATACTGATGATTGGGTGCAATGGGTCAACAGACAAATCATAGAAGGACCAAATCTCCTTTAAAAATGCCTTTGAATCTTCTTAAGATTATTTTAATGTTTTGAATTATGTATCTATATTGCAACCAACAACTGTTTAGTAGTAAGTTGTAACTACTTTTGTTGTAAATCATCTTGTTGGCACTTCACTTTGTGCCTGACATGGAATGTGATGAGCAATGTCCACTATTTTAGAATGATATAAATGTCATTAGTTAGCAATTGAAATAATTAGTGGTTGCATACAGTTTGAAACCCAAATTCATCATTTCACCAGAGGATTTCCACATGCGAACATTGGTATTTTTTATTAAGGTCACATTTAGGTCAGCATTAATTTTTCTGTGTTACTATTACATTAACACTGATCATTACAGATTCACAAATCCTGATCATTCTGAGCTTCTTCTACAATCTCTCCACTGACAACTGATATTTTGGAAATTTGTAAAAAAAAAAAGAATTAGGTCAGAGTCAAAATAAACAGCAGTGAGAACAGTGTTTCTGTGCAATATGACTAAAATCTTATATTTTGACACAGGTCATTTCATATAGGGAGAATGATAAGTTTTGTTATTTGTAACTCAAACTTTTTATTTATGGGATAAATTTGTGCATATCTTTGTAACTGAGTTTATTTCATTCCTGAATACAAACTCATATATCAAAGGATAATCAATCCAAACTTTTTGACCCAAAACAATAAACCAAGTGTTATGTTCCTTGTTCAAAGAGATATAATTTGCTCTAACTAGGGTTGGCTCTTTTCATGGTTGTTGGTAAATTAATGACCAATCAAAACTCATAACTCACAGCAGAACCTTAACACGAGTGTTAAATGAGTCAATCCCAAATTAACATATCATAGTAAAGTTGTAAGTCCACCAGAGACCCAATCATTCAGAACTTATTCAAATGTGGTTTGAGAGGCTCGTGGCCTTGGATCAGTGCGATTGCAAATGTACTCTAAACCACATTGAAGCTCTAACCAGCTGCAGTCTCACAAATTAATTAAAGTATTGTTAAATTGTCAGTGTTTCATATTCATTGATTCTTTTGTGGCCACCACCACAACATTAACATTGACAGCCACATATTGATTTTCTATTTCAAATGGGTGAAATCATATTCATTGCAGAACTGTGGGCATCACATTGATTCACTCAGCCCCCTCTTGCCCCGCTGTCTCTCAAACACATTGATCACAGATACGTCTGCCTGTGAGACAACAGAAATTTAAGTAATAAAAAGTGGTGAGGTGGGACAAGCTATTTTAGGCATCCCTGGTCTCTTATCAATGTATTGTATTTTGTTTAACCATATTTCTTCACACATTCAACAACAAATCCTTTTGACATGATGACTTCTCCCTTCTGAATGTCATCTCCAATGTAGGAACCATTAGAAGAACCATAAGAAAGTAAAAGCTTCAGGTGTGAAATTGCCATGGGGACATATACTATATTTTCACACACACCTTCAAGTTGAAGGAGATGATGGATTCAAAAGAGGCAGAGATAAATATGTGGGTTTGAGGTAAGCACCAAGACACGATATTACTCCCAACAGCCACATAGCTATACTGATGGCAGCAAGCCACAGGTTGGACTGGATTTCATATTTTCCAAGTGTGTCTGAGGTGAGAAAAAAAAGTTTGTACCTCACAGCCAACTCATTTTTAAAAGGAGGAAAGCTCTATCCAGACTCAATGTGGGAGACCACTTGCCTGACCGGTTAGCTGTCAGTGGAACAACATAAAAAACCATCACTGTCAGAATTAAATTAGAAGAAAGTAATATCATCATTAAAGTAGATTGCAATCCACACTGGAGAATAAAACTAGTGTGACAGTGTTGTCCTGTAATTGAATGGAATTATTTAATGAGAAGCGACATAAGAGGTGAGACATGACAAGATATACCAACCCGTTGGCAATGACTGAGATGATAGGCTTCCCATTTGATAGAAACTAACAAACAAACAGGTACAGAAAGATTAGATTTGTATTGAATTTTAAAAAACAATTCTGTTTCGTCAAAGTCTGGACAAAGGAGAATGGACGGAAGGTGAACCTGTTATACCTGGCACACTGTTAGTTGGGGGAATTCTAAAAGGGTCAACTCATAAAAATATGCAGCAGAAAATATGAGAGAAATCGTTTCAGCACAGCACAAAAGCAGCCTGAGCAAGAAAAGGATATTTGCTCAAACCGGTTTGTCTCTCAGAAAAACTGTTGCTCCACAGACTTTCACACCAGCAGGGGCTATTTGAGAGAGGGGGAAGGGTTCTGATGGATGCTTTACAAATTCTAAATGCGAAAGGAAAAAATAATGTTCTCAAAATGAAATGCCACACTTTAGAAATATGACGGGAAACAGACACCCTCATCATTCACTTGTATTAAAGACAAGTAAATATTTAGGGCAGAAATGTAATGCATCTTTGTAAATGCATCTGTTCATGTATAGTTGTATTTTAAACGTGAAATACTAAGATCCATTTCTGTAACTGATGCAAATATACCACAGACATGTTTGTATTGCTCTACAGACGTAAAGGTATGTAATGCTTCTCAGAATTTGAACCCTGACATCCCAGATCATATTATCAGTGTTTGGGTGTCTCAGCCTTATGAGAACGGACAGCAAAGGAGAATCTGAACTAACTGGACATTGATTTCTGTCCGTTTGACGTTTAAGTGTCCATTAATCATTATGTAGAAAACAAGTTATCTTGTCTTGATGAAAACTTTTCAGCAGCATGGGTCAAGGATAAGCTCATCACCAGCTGGTAAATTATTGATGATGTTTTTTTATACAGTTTCATTATTTAGTGACTTTGCACCACTACAATTGTCAGACCCTCCACTTCTTTCTAACTGGCAGCCTCTTTCCTTTTCTGTGTGTGGGTGTGTGTTTAATTACAGGAGTGGAGCCAGCTGCCATCCACCATCATCATCATCCCATTCTGCGTCAGATACCCACTTCCTGCCTCAACACTCACCAGATCATATAGACTGCTTTCTGTGGGTCACATGTAATGTCTCTGTGGCAGATTTTTGCACCACTGTATTTTTCAAGTTGAAAAATTCCTCTTCTCCTCTGTAAACAGAAGTCTGTATTCCCTCCTGTCTCTTTCACTATTTCATGTGGCTCTGTTCTGGATCCCTGCTCCCTGGACTGCCCTCTCTCAACATGACCCCCACCCAGCTCTGGTTCGGCTTCCCCTCCAACCTCACCTGGTTTCCACACAGGTCTGGCTCCAACCTCGGCTAAGCTCTACTCTCCTATCTGCTCCTTCCCAGCCTCAAAGCCAAATCTCAGTGTTCTCTCTTGGGCTCACAACCAGCCTAAACAAACACAAAAAATTCAATATCCACACATAATGAGTATTGGAGATCTGTATGACTGAGTGAAAAAAATAGACGTCAACATGGAACATTATTCAATAGTCTGTGACTGACTGATGCACATAATTGGACTGGGAAAGATTTACAACAGCACACAATTTGCAACTGAACTATGTGCCTCATTCACCTACCATTCTTAGGAAGAAAAACCTATTCTTCTTAAAACCTGTTTACGCAGTTTTTACCTCTGTAGAGCTGATTGCTTTAAATTTCCACGCCCATCTAAACAGATTACAGCTGCCACACCGGCTGCGGTCAGTCGCGGTTCAGCCCCACTGCTCTTCTAGAGATTCAAGGTCTTGCAAATTTGTTTATTCCACGCAATGTTCACAGCTGAATAGAAAGTGAAAATTATCTTTCCAAAATGTTTATCTGTCGAATATGTCACAAACAAAATGTTTGCAAGACTTACTGTAGCCTATCCGTTTTTTCAATGATGCACTGCTCCAGTTCAGAAGAATTTGTAAGAGCACCTTCAATAAAACCAATTAATTTGAACCTGCTTCTTTTAAGGAAACTATCTTTAAAAGAGCAACTCAAAAGGAAAGGTAGGGGAATAAATGTATAAATTACCCCTGCTGCAAACAATGACCTCTGATCTACCTGAATCATGTCTAAATTAAGCATGAGTGCGTACGTGCACCAGGACCAGAGCCACTTGTCCCAAGCTCTCCAATCCACTGACTTTGCCCAGTGGAAGTTGTTCCTCTTTAACAAATGTGACCTCATCTTTGCCTCGTGGAAGTCCGAGCAGCACCAATAGCAGTGACACATCGTTGAGGGGCCACTGCCTACACTGCTAACGGCAAGATATCAGCAAATGAGATGTGACAGCTGAAAGAGAAAACAAGCCCAGATGATTAGTCTAAAATGAGAACAGAAGTTCCTTTGTATCGTGTGCTTTAGAGTTTTCACAATAGCCTCATTGAGAGTAAATAATGAAAAATTTTGATTTATTGTGAATGAAACACGGTTATATTGCATAAAGATGAAGTTTAACTGATTGGAACCATATTGTCATGTATGTGTATTTCAGGGCTAACTGCTCTCATGGCTGAGACTTCTGAAAAATACAAAATGTCCTCATGTTAGATTGTTGTGTGAACAGCAATCGCTGAACTTTAATGACTTCCTTTGTTTTTCTTAAATAAAATCTGGTCTAACATTCAGCTCAGGGCTCATCTGTTAGGCAGAGATCTAAGCTGTTCTGGAGATTGAAAAGGGGGAGGTGTGTCTTGCTGAAATTGTTGTTTCATCAATAAATGATGGCCGACAGAACTCTGATGGCTACGCAGTGCCTCTGATCTATGATCAAAAATAAAACACAGACCAGTCTGCAGACTACTAAAACAGCAACGCAGAAAAACAAAAACACACGCTCCCAAACACAGAGAGACCCATGTGCTAACAGACACTAAAATAAATTGAATATGTCTGGCACTTAAAAATTCATCAAAGCCCTTAAAATGTAAAGTAAAGTAAGTTTTCTCCATCATACTTACCCCTCTTTATCTTTTTCAGCTCTTCTCAAGCTTCTACAGGTTCTCACAAAGCCTCTTATTTCCTGTGGTTAGATTTCAGGTTTCCAGCCAGTTTCCCTACCGTCAGGAGCCAAGTGAGGACTTGAACCAATTCATGTCAGGAATGATATCCTGGCTTTGCTCGGCTCTCTCGGCTCAGTCAGGAGAACTGCTCTGGCTTCTCAGCAACTGAGAAGTTGTATCTATCTTTTTTCTGGTGTGAGTAGTTTGCTGTTAATCTATTTGCCTCTTCTTTACCGCTTTGGGGACGGATTTGTCTGGCAGGTGGTCTTCCAGTTTTTAGTCTCCAGAGATTTTGTTTTAATGCATTGCTGATATTTTTGGGTAGCAGCTTATGTAACCATCTGATTTAGTCGCGCATTTTTTTTTGAGAAAAAACAGCATGATAGCATTCTAACAAGGTGGACTGTATTCTGGTGGCTGTTCACAGCCTGAAGGCTTCCTTTATTAATCCTATAGGGATAGCTTTGATAGATGATGGATTTATAAGGCTATTACTGACATTTTGTCATTGAAACTGCAAAGACAATGCAATGTTTTGGTATTTTTTTCATTGGTTGGGGATGGATAATGAGGGACAGACCTGGACACCAGGGCCCAGGGTTTTCATGCACAGTCCTTCCTGTGGTTTAGGGAACAGCAAAGAGAGGCGGTTGCTTTGGTTGTAATGTGTCATGCTTTAATTCCATGCATCAAATCAGAACACAATATTTCTGTACTGCTAAGCAATGTAACCATGTAAAAGTTTAGATATGCTGTAGTCTGGCTCCTTGTTTTAAATGTAGCCCCCTTCACCGGGTATTGAAACCCAATGGATAATCTTTGTGCAGCAACCAAAATCCTAAAGATAAACATGTCTGGATAAACAAGTGGATAGACAAATGAATAAATGGCTTTTACTCACTGCTCACTGCTTGCCAACAAAATACAGATAAAGACAGTAAAATAAAATGCAACCAAAACAAGTAATTACTTCACTTAAATTTCACTCTTGAGCATTTTAGTTATTTAAACCGTTCAAGTGTGGTTGTCATGCACACTTGTCTGCTACAGACTGCTTCACATCATCTGTCACACTCTTCAATACACACACACACACAGTAAGAGGGAGAACAAGTTAGAGTCAGCACAGTTTAATCAACCCTGTCGTTCAAATCAATTCAAAGTCACATGGCTACAGACATTTGTTGTCCTGAACAGACTCATGTTTTTTCTGAGACTCCAGTGAGGGCAGCTCCAGCCTTGGCTGAGACACGTCTTTTGTTTCCTTCCACAAGAAACAAAGAGTATGCAGTGCTTGTATGGAAGTAACAGGTGTGCATTCCATTAGGGCATCCACAACAAACTGTGCCAGCTGTCTCCCACTCTGGCCTACATAAAGCGATCCATAGTAAAATAGTCCCAACTTTAAACTAACTAAACACACGCAAACCAAATTGCAGCTTGCAAAAAAAAGTTCTGCGAGCTCTCTAACATAAGGGCAAGGCATGCTCATTTGAGAGAATGTCACTGATGTGTAAGATAGTACAACTTCAGCACTGATTTCTGGACACTGGCGAAATAAATGAATGAACAGTGAAAATGTTATTAACTCAGATTTGTGTAATGTGCATATTGTTGGGATGTGGAGGCACTGTTGAACAGCAGATTAGTCACTGACAGCATTAAGTTCAAATGAAAACAGAACATATTGGTTTATTCTGCTCTGTAATTTTCTTGGTTGTTCCATGGTATGGCTACTGTGGGGCTAATATAATTCTTGTGAGGCTGGAGCCCAAACAACTCAGACCCTGCTTCCACCAATGGTATTTTGAGAGAATGTCGGAAACTAATTTCTTCATTGATGTTGCAGTAAAATTTGCATGTTGAGCTTTCCTCTACAATAACAAATTTCCTGGTTTAATGCCAGTATTGGCAGGATGACATAATGTGTCATTGCCTTCCAAAACCAGTGCCAATCTCTACACAAAAATAAATCATTTTATTATCGCCAATTTTACCCTGTACAACAATGGAAAACGTCAAACTCTTATGCAGAGGAGAACCAAATACATTTCTAAGACTACTTTGAAATAAATTAAACACATAACTGTGCTTTTTCGCTCTTCTCCAGCTTGGTGCTTGTTCTGGAAATGTCTTTCAACATTACATTTTTTGTTGTTTGCTAATTCCTTGCCACATATCAAGCATATAGGTAAGCCTGCATCGTTGGTAGTGAAAGCAAATTAATCCACACAGAATTAAACTCCCTACACAGGGCGGCTGTGGCTGAGGGGTAGAGTGGTCGTCCTCCAACCTGAAGGTCGGCAGTTGGATTCCCAGTTCGAACCCATCTGCATGCCAAAGTGTCCTTGGGCAAGATGCTGAACCCTGAATAGCCTCACATAGAATAACAGTGCTGCGAAAAGATGCACTGTATGAATGTATGGGTGAATGTAAAACTGTACTGTAAAGCGCTTTGAGTGGTCATCAAGATTAGAAAAGCGCTATATATATACAAAGCCATTTACCAAAGCCATTTACTTCCCTCCCAGACTTTTCATTTTGGGGATTTATCCATGGTTAGTTCACCGAGGCTGTTGGTCGGAAACTAAAAATTAGCAAACTGCAGGGAAGAGCGCCGGGCCGTAGATGTAATCGGATGTGACACATATTTTAGTTGACGACATATTAAAACAAAAAGTTTGAATATACCAAGAAGCTGCAGCGCTGCTCTCTGAGCAGCTGAGACCAAAGGAACTCGATGGACTTTCCACTGAGCGACTACTTCACGTGAACGGGCAAAAATAGTTTGCATAAACCAAACAAATGATTAGTGGAGAAAATAATGAGCAGATCCATCAATAATGGAAATATTTATTTGTTGCAGTTGGATACAAAATAGTGTAAAAGAGCTCTGTCTAAACCAGCTGGAGCACTGAAGACCTGACCATTAATGCACGAGTGATGATGTCAAGATACAATTTCTAAAGGTCAGTTTCAGACATTTCTGTGCATAAGGTATAAGTATTAAATACTTAATATTTTTTCCTGATTAGGCCTGGCCTGCTTTTAGGGAGCATTATTAGATAAGATTCAGAAACAATTAGTTAACTTTAGTAATTATCATAAAGTTAATCTGAATACCTTATCCACAAATTTGTATTCATCTTGATAAATTGCTAATGAAACTGCTCTTAATTACTTTATGGAATTTTCATTTCATTATCAGCATAAGTATTTGTGGTGGCTACGGTGTAATTTCTAACTATGTTAATACTTGCCCTGACTTACTGTTCAACTGCAATGTCAAATAAAAAAATGTGACGTTGTTGTGTTCTCCCATGTCATTTCAGACTGGCACATTTTGCATATTCTTAAATTTGCATTGACCACCTCATCCGTTTTGTGTGCAAATTCTACTATCTGTTCTTCATAGTTTTCCACTGCAAAATTACAAGATGCTGTCGCGGATATGGGGATTGTAGGATTGTGTTACTTGGCCCAGATTTTAAACCGTTACTTTTTATTCTTTGGGTCTGGTTGATGGTATCAAGTATTTTTCATACATTTCATCTCACTTGCAACTTCCCCCTTGCCTGCGTGATCCTTTCTCGAGAAAGTTTTTACAAATAAATTTACAAAGAATGTCAATGCAATATTTACAATAATTTGATAGTTGATTGTTATTTAAGAGTGAAGGATTAACCTAATCCTGTATCAAACTTGTGTTCTACTGTCAATTTCTAGGATACCTTTCATGGAAATGATGGCCTCAGCAGGGCAGACATCAATCATGTGTTGCCTCCTGTTAGTCTTTTCATTTTGTAATGTTATGTGAATATAACACTAAAGCTACATTTAAAAATAGGCTTAAACTGGACATGGCTTTGCTAGATGTGAGAAACAGAGGAGAGAAGAAACTGAAAATATAAGTCAGTCTAACAGTTGTCTTTACTGTCGAAAATGTCCATGATTTGGAAAAGTTGTAGGAAAAAAAGACTAGTAGCCAAACCTGGCCAATCAATGTTCATGTGATGTCCTCATTGTATCTCTGTAGATCCTTAAGCCCTATGATTTTGTTGGATAACAAGCATCAGAAAAAAGCAATGCTCATTATATGGTAACACCAAGACATCTTTCTGCATTAAATCGCACCTTTGCTTTACTTGTCCAAATTGTTGTTAAGTGTGGATTCAGCTCACTGATTTCCCTTGTGGTTGTTCGCGGAATCCTACAAGCTCTGCTCTCACTGTTAGTCGAGTAACAGTGGTTTTTTTGGCCATATGGACTAGGGGCTAATGAGCTTACCCTTTTATCACAGCTTGGTGCATCACAATGAGGCTAAGAAATCTAAAAAAGAAACAACCCAAAAAACATAACTTCACTTTGCTGTTTCAAAAATAATTTGTCAATTTTTTTAAGAGAAATGATTTCACAATAAACTGCAGTCAAACACAGTACATATTTGTCATATTGTGGCTTTGCAAAGTTGATATTGCAGATACAAATGGACTGGTGAATAGCTAGTATTTACCAGGCTTTTTTCATCTTTACAGTACAATCCATCTCCCCCATTTACACTCTCATAGTACTGTATGCTGCAAGTTTTTGGTGATGTATCTCACAACATTCACACACTGATGGCACAGTTGACAGGGGCCATTTGGGTTCCGGTATTTCGTACAGAGATTTTGGGGGAAAAAATTGGAGAAGTTGGGGATCAAACCATAATAATAATTATCATCTTGCATTAGGTTTTTAAACAGTTGCTCAATGATGCAAACTTTATCTTAAAAACATGAATGATTTTTTTTGCCACATTGATGTCTGATATTAGAGGAGCATCATCCGGCCACAAGAGAATAAGCCTAGCTCGCCTAAAGAGAAGAAAGCTGCCAATGGGCAGAGTTGCACTCGCTCACTTGACTTTGAAATGCAAGAGGGAAGGAAAGAAATGGGTCAGGAAAAACACTATTGATTAAGTTTGTTTAAAGAGTTGTCTTTTATGTCACTGTGTGTGCTCTATAATGCTCCTGTTAATGAAAACTTCAATGAATTAAACCCTCTGTTTTCCTCGCAGCGCTCTGGGGGAGGGGGATTGTCAGTGGCTGTTCTGGAGTTAGCCGTCTGCAGCATCTCAGTGGAAACTAGAGCAAAGTGCCTCAGAAGTAATTAAAATGGTTAAGGTTTCAAATTAATTATCTGTAAGCTGTAGTTTGATGATTATCCTTTTCTATTTATCTTGAAAAAATAAGTATTATATGTCAGTATTACTCAGTGTGCCAGTGTAAAAAGAGAAATGTATTTTTCTAGCTAAGGTATTGTGGAGGTGAGGGGGCTGATTCGCATGTCCCTGTGGCTGTCTTTACACTGCTACACGACAGATTGGATCACTCAACACAACTGATCCATCAAAGCAAACTGTTGGAACTCGCCAATAGCCAAACATGTACAAGTGGCTTATTACAGTAATGAGTCTCCTACATGCACTGTCTGTATGAGAAAAATACTTCAAGCTTGCGCTGACAACCTGCATCAGCATCACTGAATTTGACGTTTTTTTACATCAAACTAAAACACAAATGAAATCTCTGAAGGACCCGATGGCATCGTAACAACAAACATGAAAAAGATCATTAACATTTGATTTAATGGGGTTATTGCCACACCACAATGACAAATATCTCCACTGTGAGGGGTAGAATCATATATTTAAAGCAAAACAAACTAACTACTACCATTCAGCAAATCCATAGGGACTGTTTCAGTAAAGGCAAAGCGTTGGCACACTGATCTCCCTGTGCTATGGCCCATTTTGATTCAATAAATTATAGATAAATGACTCAATGAAGGCTTGTTCTGAATGAAAAAAGCCCCGGATGAAACCGAGCACATTTGTATTCAACAGGAACATCACCATGCTGTAGTACCAATAGCTTTCAAACCAATTGGATTCTGGTTAAGCAGCCCCTTCTCATATTACATCCTTGCAGACTCATGACACTTATATGCTTGTTCTTGCTTGTGCCATCCGCCGCCTATTCACTGACTATTACTTGCATCCATTCAAGGACTGCAATGCTCTCATTTTGCCACCAATGTGCCCCGATGCCAAGAGACAGCCCTCTCACAAATGTATCCCCTCCAAACAATGTGTTACGACCCCGTCTAGGGGAAAATATAATCGCAACATGCTACAATAGTTCACCTCCTCCTTGCCACGCTCCCAAGAACCAGCCACAACAATTAACAGCCCGTTCGTGTTTATTGACACATTTGCTTCAGGGTGGGCTTACAGCAAAATAACAAACAGAAAACAACCCTAAGGCGAAACAACCTAATCTTCCCTACTCAAAATTAAAGAAAACAAAAGACATCATACTGACCTAACTCCTCACCAGCAAAACAGGAGAAAACATGGTTCGAACGAAAATGCTACCCACCCCTACCTAGAACGGGCTGTTACCAAAAGAACAATTTACAGAAGGCTGCATAAGTTGAGTCCGGCTGGAGGTCCTGCTGGCAGTGGCAGGAGGAGAGAGAACCGCAGGAGCTTTGGGAACCGTCCTCTTATCCTGGAAATACGATCCACCTCCATCCCTGCTGGAACCAATGCGCTCCCTGTAAACACATCCACCCACTCAAAGAGACACACCTGAAACGCATCCACTCGAACAGACACAGCTGAAACACATCACACAATCATCACACAATCATCACGAGAGAGAGAGATAGAGAGAGAGAGAGAGAGATCCACACAACCTCAAGGTTGTAACAAATGTTAGCCTGTGTTCACTATTGTTACAATGCCATAACTGTTTGTAAAAAGTTACTCACAGTCAATGATTGTTCCATTGTAAAGCTTTTGAGACAAAACCACAAAGTCCCAAAGCCAAAGTCGATTATGTATCTGACTTGGTTACTACTGTTTGAGTCAAATTTGAAGACTCTTTTGAATACATTTTCTGGGGCTGTAGGAGTATAAACTATGAATAGAGCACACTTTCTTTAATTTAATTATTTCTAAATTTTAGGGATGACGTGCCCTTACTGCATCTCAAGAAAGAACACTGATGTGACAAATGGTGAAGGCGTCTTTCCCTTTCATTCTAGTTAACCGCCAAAGCTTCTTAGCACGTTTGATATACTTCCAGAGCCTTGCTTCCCTCATGGTGACAGAATCCAAATGTGTCATAGGGCTGCATGAAAGATGTGATCTCCAGGAAGGGTGACATGGTGATAAATTGTCACACTCTCCATCTCCTTTACAGACGTAAGCTATGTCAACTCTGAGTAATATGAGGCCATTAAATTTGACATATCATACATTTCAGTGAAAACAACAACAATAACAATAACTTTAACTCTGTGACTCTTCCAGCTGTTTCCAAACTGGGACTCCTGGGTCCTTCTGTTTGATAAAGGGATCTATGGTTACCATGATTTATAATCACACTTGAGGCTTAATGGCATTTGACGACATAAATATTAGATAAAAGCTGATGCATACGCTGATCATGAACGTACACTAAAGATTATTTTTTTACAAGCAATTTGACTCGCTGATAATTGCAATCCATCATTCTGAGTCTTTGGAATCAATGGGCAGGACCAAGCTGCGGTGTTGTCTGTAGTCAGCTGAAGTGGTGTCATCATGATAAATGACTCAATCAGCTGGACCTGAGGAGGCTATACCCTATGAGTCACACACAGACCAGAAAAGTTGAGCGATATTTGGCCTGAACCAATTTATTACTATGATACCACTTTTGGTTTCAAAAAATGAATGCCTCACCCCTGGAAAGGGGTCAGGCAAGACAGTTTTGTTCCCAAAACCTTCTTGAATCATAGCTGCTAACAGAGACAGCCCTGACCCAGGTAATACCTCATGTTGAACAGCATAGGCACAACAATGCAAAAAGATGTTTCATTCTGGTCAGCTTGACTGTGAAGAACAAAAGGAAATGGAGAGTTGAAATTTTGTGTGTTCACTTGGGCAGCAGTTTTGTCTCCATAAGCTGTTTCTTCCAAAAAAGTGTGACACTACGACTTGGGATTGATCAGACAGACTTGAACAACATGACAGTAATATACCCTGTCTGAATGTATGTATGTAACTAGAGATGAAGAAAGTCATCTGACCTTCAAAAAAAGGAACAGCTAGACAAAACATGGAATTGCAGGCTGTACAGTCACCAGGAGATTGGTGGCTCGATCCCTGCCTCCTCCGAAACAACATAATGAGGCAAATTATGAGAAAAATAAGCTTTGATGGTTGAGCTGGCACTGAGTGAATGGTGTTTGTGATAGAAAAGGTGCAGCATTATGTCTGTGGTGTTTGAATGAGTGAATGTGGTTGAGATTGTAAAGCTCTGTAAATGATCAGTAAGTCCAGAAAGCCCATTTAACTTTGAAATACAAAATAATATCTAGAGAGCTCTAGAAAACAGTTGAATATGACTGTTAGTTTGAACATGGTGGATGCTCAATAATGAACTGAGTTTCTATGGTGATGTAACAGTGGGATGCATAATAGACAAATGTTTTCTAATTATTGAGAAAGTATAGCAGAAAATTACAAGTTTATTGAATTTGTACTGTAAGAAAAGCAAACTATGATTCATTCCCTACATCTTTATAACTATTAGTGTTCTTAAATCGTGTTTGTGTAGAAGTTGCTATTTGGTTTGCCACTAAGTATGGTTCATATTAATTGTAAAAAAATATTTCTATTGTGTCCGAGGACGTCAGTGATCCTTTGATATCCAGGATGAAAAAGGTGGACTAATAAAGCATAATTCCAACTAGATAATTTATTTGTTATTTCTAATAGTGTGAGTAAAATAGCTCACAATTAGTGTACAGAACCAATATTGGCTTGACATATTGATATACAGATATTTTATAAATTTCAAGTTGTTTCAACTCACCCAGCCTTTTTTATAGTTATGTGTAGACACCTTCAGAACTTAAAAACACGGCATCTTCTGACTTGAAGTATGTTGACTTCATGTCATGACTTGAATGACAGCTCTTCCCAGAGTTCACTTAACTCATCAAATTAGGTTTCTACAGATAAATGATCAGGACCACAGTTTATCACAAGCAATTAGAAGCTGTGTCTTTCCACAGTTCTGAAAACAAAACTATCCACAGGTCGGTAAACCGAAGAGAAGAAGCAGCCTTGTCTGTTGTCTTGTACTGCCTCTGGTATGAAGTGTCTACTGTTCATATCTGTTGGTTATGTCGTTTCTCTCTAAATGTCTCATAAATCTACTAATACTAAATCAAGTTCAGAGACATACAAATGACCTAAGTGTGAACAGAATGCTTTTTGTGTCTATTTGTGTGTCTTAATTGTATCCTGCACTTCTCCTAAACAGTTTATCGGTCGTGCATAGTTTTAGTGCATAGTTTTATTCTTCACAGGTACTAAACTACCGTAATCTAAAGGCATTCAGGCTTTACCGTTAAAGCTGCTTAGAGGCCGAAAGCAATTGTGCTCAATTAAAAGATGACAATAAGGTTGCTTCATGTCACATTCTTTAAAAATGTGTGGCTGTTCGAAGGCACTTGGTTTCAAAGTATGTCTAAATAAACATGACACTCTGCAGGTTTTAAAAACTGAAGTGTCACGATTACGATACTGCTCAGGGATCGTCAATTATCCACAAAATTTATTTTTTCCCTCACTAAGGAAAAAGAGAATAGAAAATTGGAAAGCAAAGGATTGATGGAGGGATAGGTATATAGAAGAATGGATACAGAAAAATATACTGTGGACCAGAAACATATTATTGCTGCCTTGTACAAGCCAAGTCAATTCATTTGAACTATGAATTTAGTATATTTTTGGTGATGCAAATTAACCTTGCTCCATCCGTCTGAACTCCGTGTCTACAGGGTAATTTCCCTCCGCTTTTTGCAGAACTGAAAATCAAAGGCAGAGCTTTAACATGCTAAAAACTCAGTCAAATTGACAGTTCAATTAATCCCAATGAATAAAAGGTAAAAAGCCAACAGCAGGGAGTACTGGACATTTTAGCATGGGGCCTATTACTCATGAAATATACATAGCTAGCATATGTTCTTTAACTCATTAAAGATGTTTCAATTGTTTCATGTGACAGTCAGCTATTTTACGTTAACTCGCCACAAGCAAACACACTCACAATGTCCACATACAACCTAGTGAAAAAAGAATACCGCCTTAAGTCTTCTGAGCGGCTGTCTTTCCCAACACCAGCGGGTATGCAGCAGCTGCTCAATCAATAGATGTGTGATAAACTGTGGTCCTGGGCAGTTATCCCATGTGTGAAGGTAATGCAGAATGAGTATGAATGTGAAGCAGGGCACGCAGCACTGAAAAAGAACATGCACACTCAGCAAAACAATTCTCTGGATGAACTCGGGAGAAGGATAAAGAAGGATAAAAGCAGAATTAAGAACTTACATTTTTTTACATTCAAGATCCAAAGAAAACAACAACCCCACAAAACTTCCAACATTTACTAATGAACATGTTACTCATTAACTTAATGAATACAAAACTTTTGTGTGAAAAAAATAAGACTTTGCTGGGTTATCAGGGGTTGTGAGCAGCACTGATTCCTAGCTGGGTGCAGTGTCTTCCTCGGGTCTTGATGTCACACTGTATCAAATCCTCTCTGCAGTTTTGTCAGCTGCACAATCATGCTGCCAGTCTCCCCTTCTGCTACATCCCAAAGGTGTTCCTCTGGATTCACATCTGGTGACTGGGGAGGTCACCCAACTCACTGTCATGTTCATGTAACCAGTCAGAGACGACTTTGAATTTGTGACATGGAGCATTATCCTGCTGACAGTAACCTTTAGAGGATGGTGAACTTCGGGATGCACATAGTCAGCAACAATAGTTGTATGTTCACTGAGCAGATGCATTTGAACCATGGCTGAGTGGTATTAAAGGGCCAGTGTCAAGTAAACTCTTCCATCTGCGGTATCAGCAGAGGAAAACTGAGATAGATTTTTAGATACTGTATTGATCCCAACGGCAATTTAGCCCCCGATGTATTCTACATGATTTTACAGCGGCCACATGCATGGCTTATTTATTACTGTATGAATAAACAGGACTACAGATGTTCTTAATAAAATGTTCACAAATGTTGAGTGTATAGTATGAAAGTGATATCAGGCTTTTAGCATTACTGTGTGCAAGGATGTGAGTAAGTCACATTGTTCCACTGATGTTCCTGTAGACGTTTTCATTATCTATGAATTGAAAAAATACTTCCTGTTTTCCTAGGGCTTCTTGAAATATAATGGCCAAATGATGCATGTTGGACTTGCAAAGATGATTTCCATAAGGATGCTCCACAATTAGTTAGCAAAACTGAAGCTGAATTGTGTTTCCTCATTTCCAACTAGACTGTTCTGCATACCAGCTCAAGGCCGTGCAGCAATACATTTTGCATTCCCAGCCAAAGTGAATGGAAAAATGGTGTCATACTTTGGACCCCTGCAGTCTACGGTTGGCAAATAATGTAGTGAAATGCTGCCTGCACATGCAGTGTGAAGTATGCATCACTGTTGGAGGTCCACCCTAGATAACACCTGAGGCTACGAGAGCTGTGGTCAAAACATACCGAGCGGATCTGCTCCAAACAGTTACATTTGTGTTTGTCTTAATAGTCTGTTGCATGCTATTTCCTGTTTGAGTTATGGCCGGGCTACAACATTTACAACTGGTTAATGTCTATTTTAGATGACAAAATATGGTTTGCCTTCCAGAGCAGACAATTTGCCGAACGACTTTCAATAATGCCATCTGTTGTCAATGTGATCAGGGCTTCATATTAAATTAAATAAGCATGTGTGGGGTGTGTATGCTTTCAATAATTAATCAAGTCAATTCCAAGGCAGTAATATGCATTACATTTAGCTGACACTTTATCCAAAGCGACTTACAATAAGTGCATTCAACCCCGAGGGTATAAACCAAGAACAACAAGAATCAAGAAAGTACAATTTCTTCAAAAATATAGCAAAACTACATAGTGCTATAAGTAAGTGCCATTTAAGTGCTACTAAATTGTTAGTTTCAAATTAGATTTCAAGGAATAGTCGGAAGAGGTATGTTTTTAGTTTGTGGCGGCAGATGTGTAATCTTTCTGATGTCTGGATGTCGATGTATATACCCAAAGATAGTAACTCCATACGCACTTGTCATTGAACCATGATGGAAACATTGCAAAATATAGACCCTTAAATCTAATTTAAGTACAACAAAAATTGTCAAATTCATCAGCAATGCCATAACTATCACCAATCTGTCTCATCCATAGTGGGACAAGACCGCTCAGTCACTTATATATATGGAACATAATTAATAATATAACCAATTTTGTGATGCAAGTGCAAACATTGGCTCTGTTGGGAGTTTAACATTTCTTCGAAACAAATTAAATTATGTAATGATATGAATCACATACTTTTCAGTAATCTATCTGTTCACAAAGTCACAACACACATTCAAGGATAAAGACATGTTTAACTCAGGACAAACAACTTGTTTTCTGGAATTGTAACCTGAGTTGTTTAAATAAAATGTAAATTAGTCACAACATTTTCCTGTCAAACTCACATAATCCCTTTGAGGGGAGAAAACATATTTCTCTCACTTCAGGTGCTCAGGGCACATATTAGCATTTTCAGACGTCAGCCTCATTTAATTTAATTTCAGGACAGTGCACTCCTCTGTGACTTCACCAGAAAGCAGTTTTGCTCAGGTGTCCCTGTCATCAATGGTTTTCCCTCATACTCTGTGTGAGGACACTGAAACTATAGGTCAAAGGGCCACGGTGGCAAATACTATATCACTGTACATACAGCAACACACTATGCAAGCTACTTTCAGATAAGTACTTTTGCCCATCGCTGATAAATCTGCAAATCACTCCTCTCTAGTGATCAACACATCTCGGTCGCTTCCATTCAGCACTTCAACATGGCCAAAATCCTGCAATAATATTGACAGGTGCACACATTGTTGAGATTAACTGATCAATATTCAATTAAAATGCCAACTAGTAAAAACAAATTTTCACAAATCCCTAAAAAAAGTGATTTCATTGATGGGTGGTTGTTTCATTGAATTTTAAACTAACTCCAATTTAAGATTGATGAAGTTATCCCTCCAAGAAACCCTTGAGATAAGGGCTTGGTGTCAACGCCCGTAAAGCCTGACAACTCGGATTAAAGTTGACAAGTGTGTGAGGTGGAGGGAACTTTCCCCCAATCCATGCGGGACAGAACTGGTGAGTGAACAGACAAGGACAGGTTTTCCAAAAGCTTAAAATCCCCTCCATTCTATGGCTGTCCCATGAAAGCCCTCATAGGGTCACACTGACAAGATGATTTGCAAATGGGCAACATAAGAAAAGAGGGGAGTATAAGAGTATGTCTCCACAGTGCACCACTTCACAGTGTGAAGAAGAGGCAGAAGAGTCAGAAAAATGTAAACACAGAAATACAAAGAGCTTAGACCGTAGAGTAGAAGAAGTCTTACCTGGGAACACAAGCACAGCAAACACCCACGACAGGATGATGAAGCATACCGAATTATACATGATTCCCGAGCAGTGCTGATTCTGATGTGCCGTTTGTTTTATAGTCTTTTTCTATCTTCCCACAACTGAGCTACAAAGAGCTGCCCACTTGGTTCCTTTTTCTCTCTGTCTCGTTCCTGAATGTCAGTTGCAATATCTTTTCATTTCCACTTGCAGGCTGTACTGAAGATGCTCTAAATCCAGTGCAAAGCAGTATTTGGTGGCACACACAAGCACACATAGACACTGGCTCCTCACGCAGCCTTCGATCTCCTTCTCCTGCACGTACTACAGCGCACAGGGGGACCAGCACTCTGCCAGACTGGAGTGGGGGGGAGAGGGCAGCCTCCGCTCAGCTGGCATTGGTTGACGCTGATGTCGATCACCCATGAACAGACCTTGCTCTGTTTTTCCCTCTTTATTGTTTTTTGTCTGGCTGCTTTGACTCCTCAGCCCTGCTTTCCTTCCTCTGTCCTCTGACAGAAATAGAGCAGGATTAAAAACATGATGAAGGGATGATATTTAATAATGGCTAATAATTAATAGCCTCTCAATTAATAGAAATGGTGATTTGGGCATCTGCAAAATGTTCTAAAAATAATTATTTCTAGATTTTTTTGTTGACTGACATCTTGGGGGTATGTGGGAGTTTAATGAGGTATTCTGATGCAGTGTTGTGACAGCTTGGACTGCTCTTTCCGGCGGAAGCACCTACAGTAGATGTGTTTGTTTGTTGGGAACTGAAACACTAGTGGATGGATAGAATCATAATGAGATGACACTGTTTTTATGAGATTCTCCCTTAAATACTCACTGCTGCTATTTTGAGTAAAGTCAGCGGCAATGTTGAGTGGTTCTTTGTAAAAAGCAGGTTGAAATTCCTTACTGTTATCATGTGCAATATCTTCTTTTGCTTAGATCTACACAATTCTCAAGGTAAGATAAAGTAGAAATGTTCAATCCATTATACAGTGTTGATACATTTGTAGCTGCAGTCCATCCACTGGGCAGGTGACTCAGATGCATTGAATAAAGCACAGGGAAGAGCTCGTCTCTGTTCTTTAATAGATGCAAAGAAGTGCACATTTGCCAAACCAACCAATTAGTCGTCATTCTTGACATCTGCTCTATTTGAAAACAACAAGAGTAGAATAGCCTCACTACTGCACCATGTGGCAGTGGGGCACGGCAATGAGCCGAAACACACAAGAATGCAATGCCAGAGGACGCTGCAAAGTGTTGGGTACATGTACAAATAAATCACACAATCATCAAACTGAACTAACTCTACTGAAAAATTACTATCCCAGACCAGATCGGGTGCAGTGGAGCCTCTCCCCGATTACTGAGAGCACCTTGTCAGCTCAGCTGTGACATGCAGTACAACAGTTCTTCTTTTACTGCTTTTTAAAAGACAGCTAAAGCCACAATAAATTATAATCTGATATACAAACCATTACTTAGCAGTTTGGTCCAACAACTACTGGATTCACTACTGAAATGAAGAGAGCCTGAATGGACACAGAACCATTCAGGCTGTGTTCTGTGTGGAATGGGGGAAGAGCGGAAATTTGAGTTTTGGATAGCTAAAATCAGTGGCTTAGCGAAGAGAATATAATGCCTGTAACTGAGCTGAATGAAAAAAAAAAAAAAGCTATATTTATGTTGCCCCCCGAAGACTTTCTTCTACAACTTTCAGCCAACAGATGTGTATGTGTCTTGTGACATTTATTGAAACCATATGCTTTGGACAGCTGACACTGATATCGCATCTGACAATAGGAAAGGTCTCGGTTGAAGAATGAACCACAAGCTTCTGAACACAATATCTCTCATTTGGGAATAAGCATGAGGTGACAGTTACACAGTAAGTCATGGAAGTGTCCCTCAAAACTCTAAAGTGTAAAATCTAATAATGCTATTTTGAGGAAAAACAATAACCCTACCTGATTCGGACATGCTATTTTATTGTGAGAAATTGTTGGAGGAGCTTGAATCTGGCGCAGTGTAAACAGAGAGTCACCACTACTGGGATTTAATTCTTGTTGGTTGAGGTTCCAGTCTGAACAGGTGCTTCAGTAACACAAATTGTCATTGTTGGCAGTTGGGAGGCCAGTCAGGTATCATGTTCATGTTGCTGCACTTGATTGCTTTTGTGCGGGGGAGTTGAAAGATTGTGTGAAACCTCCAGTGGCGCTCTGAGTTAGAAAAGGAATCCATGTCAATTACAGGAAGCATGCGGCTGACTACAAGTCGAAAATGCTGCAGAAGTCAACAGAAGTTATCTTTCTTTGTGAACTAACTTGAAAAAACCTTCATATGTGAATACAAAATAAAACCCAAAATAAAATTCAACTTTGTGCCTTTTTGTTGGCATCCCCTCACAGACCCCTTAAGGTTTCCAGTCCACACCACACGAGCCAGCTTTCTGCACTTTGATCCCTGGTCAATTCTATTTTAATAAACAAAGTTTTTGACTTGCTTTTTATATGCAAAATGGTTTAGCGTTGTTGTTTTGTGACGGACTAAATTACTTTCTAGTAATGCTAGAGACAATTTTCCAATACAACTCTCTCTTAGGTATATTGATCAATTTAATGGATAATGAGAAATAATGGGAACATGTTTGGAATTTCCATTTCATCATTTGAAAACAAAATGAAAGACTTTGAGGAATAAAATGAAAAATGTGTTAAATTTTGTCAGAGACAGCTGCACCTGTTACTCCATCCAAGTCTCACAACAGTGTTTCTTTATATATTGGTCGGTAAACATACACGCTTTAGCTGCAAGTTAGATAATACAAAAGTAAGATGGTATTGTAACCGTGGTTCTCTGAATGAAGAGACTCTTTCCACCTAGCTACATATTCCATAAATTCAAAGAATGTCCCCAGCAGACAGCAGATGGAAATGCATGTTTGAACATTTGTCATTACATCTTCTGATCTGTAAAATTAAGCACATGTGGATGCATTTGAAACATTCTGAAAACTTTATATAAAACATATCTGATGTCTGACAAGACAATAGAGTTCCGAAGCTATCACTATTGCTGTATTTGTGCCATTTTGTATGCATGCTATTCCTGAATGGTTTTGTTGGGTTCAAAGCTGGCATGTTACAGAGCATCCAGCACCAGCTATCAGAAGGAACTGCGCTGGCTTAAACATGCATTCAGAGCTTTATTTTGCATGAAGACAAGTAAATCCCCCCCCCCCCTAACTCCCCTACACCTTTTAAAGGTTGTTGAGGACCTCCCACTGTCACTGTCAAGATCTTCTGATGTCAACACATGAGAGGGTCTGCATCATCTGTTCCCCCACACCACAACTTAAACACTTGAGTGATTATTTGTCCTCTGTGATGGAAATTATCTGAGGTGTCCCTTAGAGCCTCCTTTGCCACAGGATCCCAGGCCACACTGGCGTAGCTGGGGCCATGCAAAGATCGTGCAGATTTTCTGTGGATATATGCAGCACAGTAAATTTGCACTTTTAATCCAAAGTTTATATTTACTTTTATCTACTGTGTTTCTGTGTAATGACCTGAACAACTTTGTCGAATAAGTGTACCAGCAGACTCAAGTCGGGCTTTCTCACAGGTTTGGCTTCATTAAAAACAATATGCTGGTGATCCGACATAACAAAAAGGAAGGTTTTTCTCGTGAAACTTGTTCACAAATTCACTTTGACAGACATAACACTATGAGGTGACTCTAAAATCAAACCAACTTGTTGTTTCAGTTGTATTAGATTTGTAAAGAGCATTTTACAACAGCCACTATTGTATTTCTGAGACTGGACAAACTAATCTGACAAACATTTCCAGTGAGAATAGCAGATGCGAATAACTCTGAAAGCATTATTGGTGTCACATCCTGTCATGACAGCTGTATGAACATTAAAGCTAGATCCCAGAATAATATATTTGATGTGAAAGCCGTCAAAATTTCCTTAGCTCCGAAGCTTGTTAATGAGCTACAGCAAACGTCTATCATCAATCACATCATAATCATTTATAGAAAAGTAGCTCATCTAATTACATTCCTCCTGAAATTCTGTTGGCAAAAGTCCACTTTTTAGTTTTGCTACAGCTCAAAGGGGATTGAGACAGATTGAACCTCTCAATCATACCATTAGTTTATACTGATTCCTTATTTATGGTTATCTCTCTCCCATGACCTGAAAATATTGATCTTAGCCTCTTCCTTTCCGATGAGGACTACAATCCAGATAACATATAACCTTCATTTTTATACAAGGTTATAGGTCTGAACTTGATATCCAGTCTTGCTATTGTATGTTTATGTCACTTGTTCTTAGGCTTGATACAGGAGACTGATGCTGGTTTTGTTTACTTCAATCATAATCAGCGCTTTTCTCTTGCACAATGGCAGCCTATTGATTTGCACCGCTGGATTTAGACAGTTGCCCAGTCCTCCTCTCTAATTTTCAATTGACAGCCTCATTAGTAATGCAAAAGAAAATTGTTCTTGCTCACAATCATAAGCCTTTTCACATCTAAAAGGTAAGATGAATCCGATAGAGACGAGTCCTGACAGCCAGACATTTTGAAAGGTTTTTGATTACTATGCAGGTCCTTACACTGATTGAAAGTTTGAAATCTCTTTTGTAAAATCATTATGTCAAACATACTATCGAGTCAAATGGATAGACTACTTGATGAGAATATTCTATTAACATATTTGGCAACTCAGAAATATGTTGATACTGAACACACCAGAAAATATGTTATTTATTACCAAATCATTTGATACGCTGAAATATTCATTAGAGGGACACCAGCATTATTATGGTTGTTTTAAGTCTCTATGAATATATTTTATTGATTATTGACAAACTTTACTAAGTTGGCTGAAGCCTACCCAACCTGTAACAAATCAGGCAAAACCGCAGCAGAAATCTTTCAGCGATTTTTGCTTTGAAATTTAGTTTTCCTGCGAAAATACACCACAATCAAGGCAGATCATTTCACAACCAGTTATTCAGACAGCTGCAACAATACATTGTATTGAAGCCCATTTCTGCCACTGTGATGAAAAAAATAAAAATCATGTATCTCATTATTATGACTGAATGTGGACGGGGTGGAACAAAGCAGAGAAGCCTAGGTTGAGAGGCTGCGGAACTGGGCGACTATGCATCAATACATAGGCATAACATAATCAATTCATTGTCTTAGTGATGTGCTGCCGCTGCAAAATTATAGCAAGCGCTTCTCCAGGATCAGAACAGACGCTCATTAAAGTCCGGTCATCCTGTATTTCAATCAGGAGAGACTTGGTTTTCAATTTAACTAGTTTATTTTGTGTTTAGAGTGCACAGAGAATGCGAATATTTATAGTCTTTGGCATTTTAGACCCCTGTGTGATGTCATCAGGATTAGAAGGGGGTGGAGCAGAGCGTCGTACAGGAATAACCCCCCCAGGGGTCTAGACACTGGTGGTGGTTCATTGGTCAATCGTTTGTTTAGATGGTCCATATATGAGCATTGTCCTATTGGACTTCCTAACGCCGGGTTCACACTGGACGCGGAAGCGACGCCAAAGCGAGGCGTAAGCACAGCGCCAATCCTCTGGCTCTCATCCACTCCCATGTTAAACCGCAGCGCTGAACACACCGGAGGCTGAAGCGTGGCGTTGTGCCGCGGCGGCCTAGCGCCGTGAAGCGATCGTTTCGGCGTTGAGTCTATTTTTTCCGCTTGACGCAAGCGTATCACGACAGGAAACACACTGAAAAATGATTTTAAACGATATTGACGATATATTTTGTATGATATAAATATCTAATAAAAAATCTAATATGCATCCCACACTTTGTATTCACCGTCTGTTGTCTTTGAGTTATGATTTTACCACTTTTACCAACCACATTATTAAATGTCCCCCTCTGCCCATCCACTACAGCCACACATCTCATATAGGTAAAAAGAGAGATGGGGGGGGCAGCTACATTTTCAGAAAATATACTTTAGTGGAGAATACGTCATTCACCCTTTACACCCGACATTGAACGGAGAAAGCAGCGGAGAAGTTCGTCAACATGGATGACATTAAGTTAATAATGGAGGTTGAGAAGTACAGTGAGCTATATGATCCAAGGAACATTTTGTATAAAGACAACATTAAAAAGGACAAATGTTGGGACGCTGTTGCAGCCGTTGTTTGAGCAAGAAGTAAGTATATGCTTTTATACTATACTACGATTTCCATTTTTCCAAAATTATACCAAACAAATGACACATAGCTGATGGTATATTTGTTAAACATACGGCCTCAGTGTAAACCCTGTGTAATCAAATTTACAGCGTTAACAGAAGGCTACAGGGCCCATAGAGCCCCCTCTTTTCTCCCTCCCCCACTGCCATTACCACTTTGTAAGGACAAATGTGGTCACCTAAAAACTCACTCTCCAACTCTAGAAAAAAGATTAATTGCCGTTTTTACTGTAGGCTGATAACAGCTAAAGTATGTGATAATGTAACATATGAAGCCATAAGTGAAACCACTTTATTTATAAATATGTCATTCAGTTAAAGTAGTACTTTTGTGCACTGTTTATTCATAGTCTCCATGTTAACCACAGAATCTGTCTATCAGGTTATTTAAATGTTTAAATGTGTCAGTGAAGACAATAAATAAATATATATATGTATTTTGATGAACCCTATATTTTTTTCATCCTCCTTAATGAAAGTCATGTTGAATAATTATACTTTACAACCTAGTCTCTACCTGTACTTTATTATTAAAAATAAAATAACAATTTGAGGTTTTTCAAAAACTTTTATTGAAGGCAGACATAAACAAAGAGGAAACTGTGCCAAATAAAAGGATATATACACAAGGCTTCTACATACAACGATGCAGGTCTTTCAGTCCATTGAAGCCTCACAGACTACACCATGTGGTCCTGCCAGGCCACTCTTCCTTCAGGGGAACTGAAGAATGCACAGAGCTTCTCTCTGACATCATAATCTTCTCTGCTTCCTCTATTTCCCTCAATGTTCCTTGCATCCTGCAGGTGCTCCCCTTGGTCATCAGCCTCATCCAACCATCTTTGGTTTTCTGATGGGTCCAGGAGGTAATTGTGTAAAATACACACAGCCATTATAACTGAGTCCACATTCTCTGGCTTCATGTTAATCCTAGTGTACAGCACCCTCCATCTCGCTGCCAAAATCCCTAAGGCGCATTCTACAACCATTCTGGCCCTTGACAGTCTGTAATTGAAAATGTTCCTCCATCTTGGAAGGTGCTTTCCTGGAAATGGCCTCATCAAATACTGTTTCAGTGGGAAAGCAGCATCTTCCACCATGGTATAAGGAACCAAAGTTGGTTGGTCAGAGCCAGGCAGAGGACAGTCGGCAGGAACCTCCAGGGTTTTCGCTTCCATGCCCTTCCCTAGATCTGATTCAGAGTACACTCCTCCATCACTTGATCTGCCATAGTCCCCCACCTGGACAGTAATGAATCTGTAGTCAGCATCTACAAGTGCTAACAAGGCTATTGAGAATGTCTTTTTGTAGTTGAAAAACAAACTGCCCGACTTGTTTGGTGCTGTTATTGTGACATGCTTCCCGTCTATGGCCCCTAGGCAGTTAGGGAAATTCCACTTGCTCCAGAAAGCTGAAGCTGTGTCTCTCCACATCTGCTCGGTTGGTGTGGGGAACTGTGTTGCCATCATCCGCCTTTCTATAGCCCTGCAAGTCATGTGTACCGACTTGGATACAGTGCTCCTTCCCAGTCAATACTGGAATGCCAGGCTGGCAAAGGTTTCTCCTGTGGCAAGGAATCTGTGGAAATATGGAAAAAATGTTTAATTACACTCTGTCTTAATGATTCTGTTACAGTGGAAGATTGCAAGAGGAGGTGGAAGCAATTGCGGGACGCCTACGTCAAATATAAAAACAAAAACGTCCCAAGTGGCTCCGCCGGTGGGACGGCTCGGGAATGGAAATACTTGTCTATTATGTCATTTTTAAATCAACACTTGCAGTCAAGAAGGTTGGTTGTTATTTTTGTCAAAAAACACATTTATCTAGCATGTTCATTGTTATATATGGAGTTGAAAATATAAATGAAACATAGTTTTAAAAAATAATACTCAATATTACAAACATCTGTACTTAATGCGGTTATTCAAAATGTTTAGATATGCATTTATATGTTTATGTAACTGCGATCATTTTATATTTATTTTTAGCTAAAGAAGTAGTCTCCAGACTAGGCAAGACAGCCCCCTTGACTTCACTTTTGAGGAAGATGAGGAGGAGGCAGGCCCATCAACACCGGCTTCAAGGCCTGATACTCTGACTGTCCTTTCCCGACCCTCCTCTCCGTACATTCCAGAGGTTGAGGAGAGGACTGCTTCCACCCCACATCACCCCCGAGTGCAAGCCTCGTCATCACGGTCAGCCATTAACCCCAGTCAGCCAAGCAGAAGGGAGAAAAGGCGGGGAGCCTCATCTGCCGTGTCTACTGAGCAGCAGCTTTTCGACATATTGACTGCAGATAACGTCCCTGTATCACCCCATGTTCCAACTGATGGCGAGGAAATGTACTTTTTCGCCCTCAGCATCGTCCCAAGGCTCAAACGACTGTCTGTTAGTTCCCAAGCAAAGGCACAAGTACACATAATTCAGTACCTGACAGAAGTTGAAAAAGAAGACCAACGCACCCAAAATCAACCTGCATTTGCATCAGCAACCCAGCATTTGCATCAACACACTAGCCGGCCACAAACTTCAGCTTTCACGGCCTATCCGTCTATTACACACAACCAACAAGTTCACACTCCACCCCCGACGACATACCAAGCTCATTCACAACCCTAAACAATACACCAACCCCATCCCCCAATGCCACAACAACAGCTTGAAGGTGCAGTGAAAAGGCCCAGGTCCATGCGAGACACCTCTTCTCCAACACCCTTCTCCCATTTTGACTGATAATAGAACAAAGTAAAAGGTCACCAACATATGCATATATAACTATAATGCTGTGTATTTTATATTTCTGTGTGTTTTTGAATGTTTATTTTGTTATTACAGCTTTGTATTTAATTCATATTTTAAGTTTGCTTCACTGTGTCCTGATTTTGTGTTTTTTGTTAGAATAAGTAATAAAAGTTACCTCAGTGTTACAGCAAGCTGTTGTTTTGACTCAATGGCTTCTCGATAATTTGATGATTGCCTCGCAACATCTGGTCCTACCAAGGAAAGAAGATGATCCATCTTCTCAGCTTCCATCCGGAAGTACATCATATGACGATCTCTGTCGAGGAGCAATTCAGCAACAAGATGATAAAAGACACCATGTTCTCTTCTTCTCTGGTTGATTGGGTGGACCCACATTCTTCTCCGCCGTCGGCTCCTTCGGAGAAAGAGAAAAAGAGCAAGGGCTCTCCTCCTTTCTAGAAAACACACTAGGAAAGAAAACAAACACATTACTACGGTTGTAATATCTTTGCTGTAAAAAAGTGGACATAAACAGGCTACAGTGCTTATCCAGGAAGAGAAACAACGTTATAAAGTACAAAGTTATTACTTACCCCTGACAAATATCAGCTGTATGTGTGATCACGGAGCAGATTCGGCAGGAGGACCGGCGTGGGGAAATGCGAGTCTGTTGTGCAGCCAAGCGCCAGTGCGCTAGGGATTGACGCCACGCCTCGGCGTCGCTTCCGCGTCCGGTGTGAACCGCCAAGCGCCGGCGCTTTTGGGATTAGCGCTTACGCCTCGCTTCGGCGTCGCTTCCGCGTCCGGTGTGAACCCGGCGTAAAGCCTGAAACATGCTTCTGCGACTGCGTCTGCGTCTTTTCACGCCGCTGTGGCGCAAGACTCGTTTTCATTCATGCTTCCCCAACCGTTGCGCGTCTTACAAAGCAATTCCGCGCCAGAACACTAGGCGGAGTAATGCTTTTTGTCGAGACGACCTTAGAGACGCCTTCTTTCTTCTTTGTCGATTGTTTATTTACATAGCCACTGCGGCTCCTCGTAGCCTTTTTCTGGCGGACAAATCCGCCAGTCAGTGACAGGTTATACAAGTGATCATACTATCGGATATCTTCTGCCAAGTGCTCTTCTATTTGGTCTATATTCGTTCTTCTAAATCTTCCGTGATTTCTGCCGGTATTATGGGGCATGAAACCGGAAATGCAGCTCCAGAAGGGATGTAGAGCAGACCAATCACAGCCTTGCGGGCTGAGTGAGCTTGCGGAGCTTTGCCGTAAATTTTAGAAAAGGGGGTTGACACCCGTCAGCACGTAAGGAGGGAAACATAAGCACGTAAGGGACCCGGAAGGGCTCTTGCGCTTACGGGCCCGTGAAAACGCAGAAGCATGTTTCAGGCTTAAGTGTGACATCCTCTGTCCTCAACCCTCACAAGAGTAAGGAAAAACTACGAAAAAAACCTTCTTGAGGGAAAAACGTAGAAACCTCAGGAAGAGCCGAATGCGAGGGATCCCTCTTCCAGGATGGACAGAGTGCAATGGATGCCACGAGTAACTAGTATGTAGTTAGGCAGTCAGCTGCCACCTTAGTCCGTGATCGGGATCCGGAAGAGGTGATGAATGTTCTTCTCAGGACTGGAGGAGTTTGGGGTGGAGGAGGGGTTGTACGAGTTCACTGCATTGACACTGCTGAGGAAGAGAAGAGAAGGGATTTTTAAAGTGTGACAGCTGATGTGTTACTGACTGAAGGAAACAGCGCAGGCCTGATTAGATGATTGGGAACACCCACGAACAGCTGACAGCCTACTGGTTAAGCCCTCCCATGGGGATTCCCGATATTTAGGACCGCCCGCAGTCAGCTGATCTGAATGGGGTTTTAAGTCTTCCTTATTGAACTTACGCTGAGCTCCATTATTCGGAGTCTGTTTCCTCCTCACTTTACACTTTAACAATAAACACCAGCACTGATTACAAGTTATTAGACACGTACAGGACTGACGTTTACTTAGTGTTTAAACATGTGTCTCATGAACTCAAACAAACACAGTGTGCAGGCAGTCCCCTGCTTCACACAACACGAGACGTAACATGACGCGCACGGTCAGGACCTCAGCGTTAAAGTGACGGAACGATCCGGAGTCATGATCCATCATCATCGATTTATAACTTTAAAAATACATGTGATTATCAGTTTTAGTGAAGAGGGACAGAGACAAGCATATATACACGCACACACACACACACAGACATACAAACAAACGCACACTTCCGCAGAGAGACCCTGCTGTCAGTAGATACTAATTATGACATGTCCTTTGTTCTGGAGGCTCTGGTTTTCTCCAGATCAAAGAACATGCAGGCATTAGGCTTTTGACTACACATGTAGGCAGAACTGTAGTTCACAAATACCAGGTCCAAACAAAGCCTCAGAAAAATGGTCTATTGTCAAAATGGAAAACTGGATTGCATGCAACCTTGGAATTGTGTCCCTACTAGAGCACTGGAGATCTGGCAGACAGTGAAACAAACACCTGGGTGATGCTTTAGGGCCTCCTGGACCACTTTTTCAGTCTCCCTACTGGCTGCTCACACCACACAAACAGGTGGCAGGAGGGTTTCCTCTTGTGAATCCTCTGCAGGAGGGGCAAACTGACGTAAAAGGGTGTCGGGCTTGTTATTCCTGGAGCCTAGCCGGTAGGTGAGCTTGAAGTTGAGCCGACCCAGGAACAGGGCCCCCCGAGCCTGGCGTGAGTTGATCCTGCGAGTGGACCACACGTTGGACAGTTTGTTATGGTATGTCCGAATGACAAATGGTTGAGTGGAGCCCTCTAGCCAGTGCTTCCATTCTTGGAGGGCCAACAGGACTGCCAGCAGCTCTCCGTTACACAAATAATAATTGCATTCCGCTGGGGTGAGTCGTTGGGAGTAGGGGTGTCGCGATACCAAAAATTCAGTGGTCGGTGCCAATACCGGTAAAATAACACGATTCTCAATGCCAATTTCGATACCACGGTAAAAAACGCTTCACGCCATCCTCCAGAGCAGGGGTCGGCAACCTGCGGCTCCAGAGCCGTATGCGGCTCTTCAGCCCCTCTGCAGTGGCTCCCTGTGCAGTGTTGTGCAGTGGTGTGCATATTTTTCGCATCGGCGCTAAAGGTTCTTAAAAAAAATTGGCATTGTCTGTGTTTTGTTATTTTAGTATCGAAAGGTATCGTAAGTTTCGGTTCTTTTGACATCCCTAGTTGGGAGAATAGTGTGCAGGTATGCTGCTTCTGGTTGGAGGTGGACACTAAAACCAAGATCAGCAAGTTTAGCTTTAAACCACGATCTTGTTTTAGTTCAATGAGTTCCTCTTGCTCCTGTAAAGTTGTGTCCTTTCCTGCAACTGATGCTGAGCAAGAATTAACGCTGCGCGCCATATCACGCCACTTCCGTATCCGGTCTGAGGAGGAGCACATCTGATCTAAAGTTACAGCAGTAACATTTGTTAAGGATTGTTTTTAGGTTGGACCCCAAAGCAGACACTGATGGACATTTGGTCCCACTAGTTCAGCATCTTACTGAACTAGTTGAACGAAAAATCTTACTAGTCACTATTTTTCAGCAACTAGTGGCACTTTTGTTCAACTAGTTACAACAGAAACCTTACTAGTAACACTGTGCACCGCACTAGTAGAGCCAAAGTCTCTACTAGTGGGCTTTTTTCTGCACTAGTGGCCCTTTGAACCGAACTAGTAATGCTGAAAGTATTTCTAGCTAACTAGTGAGCTGCAAAAGCTCTTACATGTAAGCTAGTCAAACATGGATTCAGCTCACTAGTAAACTAGTGGCCTCTAATTTTCTGCACTAATGAACTAGTGGGAGCCCAAGTGCACACTAGTAAGCTAGTGCAGGCAAAATACCCACTAGTTAACTAGTAAAAGCCTATTTTGACCTTAATAGCAAACTAGTGAGGTGCAATATGTGTACTAGTAAACTAGGTTTCTCTAGAAAAATAGTCTGGCTTAATGCGTACACGACAAACAGTGACCCGAAGCTGATCTGAGGCTATTACACTGAAGCAGTGCAACCTTTTGGGGGTTGCCCCTGAATTGTTAGGGGCGATCTTGGCACTGAAAATGGCTGTGTGAGAGACTTCCAGAGGTTCCTCGTCCCCATTCCTCCAGACGGCACTGCTGACAGTTACTTGGAGGGAGCAAGCACCACCAACCAAAGAATAGAATATTGGTGGAATTTTCTTCGCAGCCAGTGTGTGAAGTTCTGGTTGTCCTTGTTTGCAGACCTCAGAGATAATGGCTTCTTTGACGGTGGGTTTCTGGACAAGGCCATCCTTCAGTTTTGTTGCATGGGACTCATCCAGGTGAGTTTATGCATAACTGTGTTTTCATATGTGAGGGGGTGGGTATAAACAGGAGTGAGGAAGAGAGAAGGAGACAGAAAGGAGGGGAGGGAGAGGAGAGGAAAGAAAAATGAGGAGGGTGGATGTCATAATTTAGTGCTATACTTAATTGTATTTGTATTTTCCCTTTTATTCTTTTTAACAGGATGAGTTGGATGATACTGCACAGGTTTGGAATGCACACATCATCAGACCATCAAAAAACGTCCCCAGCGGTCGGCCCAATGTGATGTATGCATTACCTCAACTCTATGGGACCAGAGACTTCCTTTCCTCCGTTGAAGATAAACATGTTCAACTGTGCAAAGATGAATGTGTATTTCGCGTGCCAATACCATGTGATCCAGATGTATATGAACTGTGCCACAGTCTCATCTGACTCTACCAACAGATCCATATCAGGCTGTGAGCTTGTATTTGCACCTAAGAGAAGCCATCACTGCATATCTGTAAGTCAGTTATATTTCATAGTGTCCTGTAGGGGCCAGTGAGTTTAGCTGTGAAGTAGAACAATTTGATATCTGATCAGCTGATGAGTTTCCCTCCTCACCTTCACGTTATCATTATGCAGTGAATTGATGTTTGAGTCTGATTGACTTATGTGCGTTTCTATCAAGCCCTGACCAGACTGGTTTTATGTTTATATTTTCATGGTTTGTAATATTAATGTCTATTTAAAATATAAAACAAAACATTGAAAACATGAGAAAATAGATCAATAAAGACAAGTGGACATCCATTACCAGCCTGTGGAAAAGTCATGGTGAATCTCAGGTTGTCATGGAGTTGTCTGACTGAACTCCTGTTGACCCCATGACCTCTTGATGACCCCCAAGTCCACCGTGTGTGTGTCCTTAAACAGACAACTTCTGGAGAAAACTGTTGAATCTTCTTCTGTCTGTGATGAATATTTGATAAATGTGTTTGCTTGTTTTGTAATCTATATTTCATCACACAAAAATCAAGATGTCTATTACTTCTACAACCAAGTAGTACAAACATTAAGTGACATGTAACTGACAAACTGACATTGAACAAGCTTTGTAGCCAAGCACTGTAATGTCAGAGTTGAGTAGAAAACAGCACAAACGCTTGATATTTTTGTGAAAATATTTTATTTATTGTTCTGTATTCTTTTTTGAAATCCTGGCCTGCAACCCTGAATACATTTTAATTATGCCTAATCTGTGCAGTTTGTTAATTCAGACCAATTGAGAACTTTAAAGTATCACTATAGGTCACTGGTGGTAAAATGCACACACATTCTATAAAAATACCTGAGATGGCATGAAGTTATTATGTGGTGACCGTTAATTAAAGTGATATAATTTAAATATTACATAATCACACTGAAGGCCCATTAAGCATAGTACGAGTTAGAAGCTGGTCTTTTCAGGCCACATTTCACACAAGCAAAATCAACTTGCAGATTAGTTAAACATGAACACTCAGCATTATAATTAATATATAATACTGTTTTGGCAGTGTAAAATTAAACACTTAAACAATTCTTCCAGTGATGGACAACCCTGTAACATTCTTTAAAACAAGTTTAGCCTTTAAAGTGGGTTAGGCTCAAAATTGTGGAAAAGAACACTACGGTCATTTCCAAAGTAACAAAAAATCCAGTGAAACTATTGTGGTGTACTATTGCACCAACAGAAAATAGAATTGCACATTGCTCACCACACAGTTCAGTGCATCAGATATTTCAATGACAAAACAAACAACAAAAACAGACAAACAAAAAGTAAATAAATAAAATATTATCAACCATACAATAATGAGGGCTGTTACCATTAGGCCCGATCAAGACTGCTCTCAAGTTTAAAGGATGTCCATTTCTAAGTAGTTGCTGGAGAGGATGTTGTCAAACTCTATGCGAAATTCAGGGTAAGAGCTGTACGTACTTGGTACTTCAAGTGTTGCTCCACAGGTTTGTGCAACAGGCCTACTTACTGCTAAGCCCAGTTTCAACATTAAAGCAAATTATGATTTTGTCAACACATATGACAGAGGACCCTGTGCAAAAGCGTAGGATTTTCTCAGCCTTGGTTTGGTCAGCATTTTTCACATAATGCTGGAGATGGTTAAAGGTGGTCTGCTCTCTCTTAGACAGCACCATCTTTGTTGTTTCAAACAGTTGTGACACTCTTTTGCCTATGGCCTTTTTTGACTCATAAAGAACCAACAGACTTTCCTTGTCCAACAGTTTCGGTTTTACCTGTGACATGGGTGTGGAGAAGCAATCAACTATAAATTTTGGCTCTTGCAGAATGGCTTTGTGAGCCATTGTTTCTATGGCAGCCTTCATGCCTTCCTTTGGAGGTAGGAAATGGGAACCCATCCTTGTAAAAAGTTCGAGCAAGTCCTCCTCATCATCTTCTTCCATTGTTCCCTGGAGAGCCTTCTCCACAGCTGATCTTTCAAGGGGAGGTATGTAGTTGAGAAATGATGCCATCAAGATGTCTACATCAACAATGTCAAGTCCATTAATGCAGGCAAAAAATAAAAGCCATTGATAGCCTCACTGGCATGACACCATGATCTACCAATCCCTTTACCCAGATACGCCCAACTGCTTGCCATTTGGCCTCACAGAAATCTGGCCTCAGTTGTGGAACTCGCTCTGTTTCCCCCTAACATTGTTCGAGAAATTGCTCCCAGAATGCTGTGTAAACTTCCCATGACACTCCTGCATCATCTACAGCTTTTTCATTTACAAATTCAATCTTTAAAGTCGAATTCATTATACTGCTGTCCATGAATAAAGCCAAAAGATCTTGAACAACCTTTATACTGCAAATTAAATCACACCGTGTGCTATGTGGATTTCCTGGGTTGCTGGCTGAATTGGAGGGCAAATTGAAATTCAGTTCACCGTCCTGCCAAAACAACAAAACATACACATGACAAAAGCATAGGGGTCAATGAATGAAGCAGAGACAAAAGCCTATACCCCAGGGGTCGGCAACCATAGGCACGGGAGCCATAATCATTGGCACGCATTCGTTATGAAGAAGACTATGGATTCGTTTTGAATAAGGACCGTGCTGTATGCACTTTATGTTTAGAAAACGTGGTTTGCTGAACGTCCAGCGTTAATCGCGACTTTGAGACCAAGCACGAAAAAACTTTTAAAGACCCGGCAGACAAGGGAGAATCCATCAAGCGTGCTGTGTCCAGGTATGGGAAGCAGGCCAACTCTCTGAAAATATTTGCCACCGCCAAAAACCATGGGACCGAAGCAAGCTTTCGCATTGCTCACTGCATTGCGAAGCATGGAAAACCATTTACTGATGGTGAATATATAAAGGAGGCTTTCCTCTCCAGCTCAGAGGTTCTGTTTGAAGGACTACCAAACCAAGAGACAATTAAATTAAGAATCAGAGACATCCCCATATCAGCTCCAAGTGTTGAGCGACGCATCGAAGAAATGGCAGAAAATGTCCGGGCGCAGCAAACAGCTGGGTTAAAAGATTCCGTGGTGTTTAGTGTTGCACTTGATGAGAGCGTTGACGTGAACTATGTACCGCGCTTGGCAGTCATGGCAAAATACTGTGATTCGACTGTAAGAGAGGAACTCTGCTGCCTAAAGCCACTGTCCGAAACAACTAAAGGTGAGGACATAGCCAGAGTGTTTATGGAACATTTTGAGGAGCGAGGGATTGACATCGGCAAGATTTTTGCGATAACAACAGATGGCGCCCCAGCCATGGTCGGGAAACAGAGAGGAGCAGTCAGACTAATTGAAGAAAAAGTCGGTCACCCCATCATGAAACTCCACTGCATTATACACCAAGAAAATCTCTGTGCAAAGATGTCAAAGTCAGATCTAAATGAGGTAATGGCTACGGTGGCAAAAATTATTAACTTTATAGTTAAGCGATCCTCACTGACGCACTTACAGTTCCAGTCGCTGCTCGAGGAAATGGACTGCGCGCACAGAGACATCCCTCTCAATTCCGCGATTCGCTGGCTAAGCTGCGGAAAAGTTTTGGAGCGGTTTGTTGGCTGCTTTGATGCCATCAAGGCCTTCCTGGCTGAGAAGGTCCAGGACTACCCAGAGCTTGAGGACGAGAAGTGGGTTGTGAAACTCATGTTTCTCACGGATATTACGGGACATCTCAACGAGCTCAATCTCCGGCTGCAAGGTGCAGGGCAAACTGTTTTGGACATGTTCGACACATGGACAGCTTTTGTCGGCAAGTTAGCAATATTTGCAAGTGACGTTAATAACTCCACTTTCCACTACTTCAGACACGTAAGGGAGTTATATCATACTCTTTATATATTCTTTGTATAGATAAGTCTATATACACATATTTATACATGTGTACATGTTATTATTATTATATTTTACTATTATTATTATTATATATACTGTTGCTGCTATTATTACTATATACTGCTATTATTATATTGGTATAATTACTTTCATATGTAAATATATATTATATACTATATATACTGTACTATTTTTTATATACTGTCTAACAATAACATTACCATCATATCATCAGTACTTACCATGATCTGCCACTGCACCTTATCTACCCATTTATCTTGTGTTTATGTTTTTATTGCTTCTGCCGCAATATTTTATATTTTATTTTATTTTATTCTATTGTATTGTATTTTATTGTATTCTAATGTACCAGCTGCTATGACGACTTAATTTCCCTTCGGGGATGAATAAAGTAATATATCTATCTATCTATCATTCTAAAAGTGAGATTTGTATCCGTTTAAAACGTTTACTGAGTTAATTTCAGAATTGTCTTTTGTCAGTGTCGCTGCCAACTTTCAAGTGGCTTCCGAAGTCATCATTTAAGGTCTTTTTCACAACCTGTTAAAGCTACAACGGTAAGCTAGCATTAGCTGGTTGCTGTGTAGCCTAAAAAAAGTAATGTGATGATGGGAGAAAACGTTATCGTCATCGCGATATCAATGTGCGCGATAGAATCAGGAGAAAAGAGAAGTAACAGCGCCCACAGACTCAGCTGCTTGCTCTCTCTCTCTCTGAGAACGTTACAGACTCAGCGTGGAGCAGAGCCCTAGTGGTTATATTAATGTAATTACTTGAACATATTATCATGGCAATACTTAGTCGAGTGTTTAAAAAAAGTATTGTGTGTAATTTAATACAACTTTAGGAGAAGCTCCCCTCTTTCTTATTACCACATAAATATGATTACTTGATTATACAGTGCTTCAAGGGGGACAAGCTTCTTGATGTTAGAGGGTTTTTCTGATTTTTTTAGTAGTTATTAAATACGAGGTGCTGTACTGTCCTGTAGACAAGGAGATAACAGCAGAGAGAATATAACCATATGACTAGTAACATGTATGTCTGGTGCTCAGCACATCACATCAGTGGACTGTATGTGGTAAGATAAGGTAAAGCAAGTGAAACATACATGCATAAGTTTTCTCCTGGCCAAACTGGACTCAGCTAAGTAAAAGTGAAATTAATATTCCTAATTTGATATAGGTGGGACTGGCAAAGTTGTATAACCACATTGTTTTTTGTACAGAAGCATCTGCAAATAGGATACCTGGACTTTGGAGAGTAACGCCGGGTTCACACCGGACGTGGAAGCGAGGCGTAAGCGCTAATCCCTAGCGCGCTGGCGCTTGGCTGTTCACACCGGACGCGGAAGCGACAATCCCTAGCGCACTGGCGCTTGGCTGCACACCAGACTCGCATTTCCCCACGCCGGTCATCCTGCCGATTCTGCTCCGTGATCACACATACAGCTGATATTTGTCACTTATCCCACCGAGAGATCGAGAGTGGCGTGCATGATCACCCAGCTGACGGGACGAGCATCATCGCTTGCCCCCGCTCAGTCTAATGTTGTTACAGATCTTAAAGGAGTTCCATCTGACTACTTGACTTTACAGGGCATGTTTAACAAAGCACGGGCCACTTCCCTTCTTCCACACCGCCCGTATGATTGCGCTATCGATCTCCTTCCTGGAACCTCACCACCCAGAGGGCGATTATTCTCCCTGTCTGCTCCTGAGACCAAGGCCATGGAGAGATATATCAATGACTCGTTGGCGGCGGGTATTATCCAGCCGTCGTCATCCCCTGCAGGAGCAGGATTCTTCTTTGTGGACAATCTTTACTAAGCTTGACCTCCGTAACGCCTATCACCTGGTTCGTATCCGGAAGGGGAACGAATGGAAGACGGCATTCAACACACCCAGTGGACATTATGAATATCGTGTTATGCCATTTTGTCTCACTAATGCTCCTGCTGTCTTCCAGGCCATGGTTAATGATGTTCTCCTTTTCTATTTTTTATCCGCTTTGATTTTGCCTTATCTTACCGCCCAGGATCTAAAAATATCAAGCCTGATGCACTGTCCCGGCAGTTCCATGCATTCCTGCTGGTCTGCTCCAGCCACTGCCCATTGCCCATCGCCCCTGGTCGCACATCTCCCTGGACTTCGTCACTGGACTCCCACCATCTGACGGTAACACCACCATACTCACTGTTGTTGATAGGTTCTCCAAATCGGCCCATTTTATTCCATTACCTAAATTGCCATCTGCCAAGGAGACGGCGGAGCTCATGCTACAGCACGTTTTTCGCCTGCATGGTCTTCCGTGTGACATTGTCTCTGACAGGGGCCCACAGGGGCCACAGGTCCTACGGCGCTATCGTAGGACCTGGTTGCAGGCCCGCTCTGCGCTCCTGCGCGCTTCTGACCGGTACCAGAGGGGGGCCAACTGACACCGCACCCCGGCGCCTCACTACACTACCGGTCAGCGGGTTTGGCTGTCTACCCGTGACCTTCCTCTCCGGGTGGAGTCCAGGAAATTGGCCCCGCGATTTGTGGGACCTTTCCCGATCGCTCAGATCATCAACCCGGCTGCTGTCCGGCTTAACCTGCCCCGATCAATGAAGGTTCATCCCACATTTCATGTGTCCAGGATCAAACCCGTCAACGAAAGCCAACTTCAACCCGCCTCCAGGCCCCCACCACCCACCCGGCTTATTGATGGGGGTCCTGCCCATACTATAAATAGGATCCTGAAGTCCCGACCACGGGGTAGAGGTCTCCAGTACCTTGTGGATTGGGAGGGATATGGACCAGAGGAGCGTTCCTGGGAACCCTCCCGCAACATCTTCGACCGTCATCTCATCAGAGTTCCATAGGTCCCATCCTGACCAGCTTGGGGGAACGTCAGGGGCCCGTCCCTAGGGGGGGGGGGGGGGGTTTCTGTCACAAATTCACCCTCCTATTAATGTTTTCACTTGTCATATTTTCAATTACTAATTCTTGTGTCATTTCAGAGTTCGGCCACTCCCTTCCTGCTCTGCACTTCTGCATCGGCTCCACCCACATACACACCTGCCTTCTATCTACTCATTAGTTCTCCCCTGTATATCTGCCTGCTAGTTTCCTTTGCCCTCTGCCAGATCGTTAGTGTTTAGTACCTTACCTTCCAGCGTTACCCTCCTTACTGATCGCCTGCCTGACCTCCTTGATTTACCTGCCTGCTCTCTGGACCTTCCTCTCGCCTACTCCCTGTCGGACATTGTTTGCTTTGGACTGACCACCTGGCTCCTGACCTCGGCTCTGTTTTCTGGATTCCGCTTTCATCTACTCCCTATTGGTTTTTATTTGCATCGGACTGTCTGCCTGGATCCTGACCTCTGCTTAGTAATAAACCAAGAACTTTGCTTAATCCAAGTCTGCTTCTGTGTCGTGCATTTGGGTCCACGCCTGCCACTTCTGCCAGCCCCCCTGACAGATAGGCCGTAAAAGCGGAAGTTTGTGGCCGGCTAGTGTGTTGCTGCAAATGCTTGGTCACTGATGAATATGCAGGTTGATTTTGGGTGCTTTGATCTTCTTTTTCAGCTTCCGTGAGGTACAGGATTATGTGTACTTGAGCCTTTGCCTGGGTACTAACAGACAGTCATTTTAGCCTTTGTACCATGCTGAGGGCGAAAAAGTACATTTCCTCGCCATCAGTTGGAACATGGGGTGGTACAGGGACTTTATCTGCAGTCAATATATCTAGAAGCTGCTGCTCAGTAGACACGGCAGATGAGGCTCCCCGCCTTTTCTCCCTTCTGCTAGGCCAGGGGTAGGCAACCTTTACTATCGAAAGAGCCATTTCGCCCCCTCTCCCCCCAAATTAAATTTGTCACAGGTTACATGACAGGTTATAAAGTTATATATATATATATATATATATATAACTTTATAACCTGTGTTATCAAATATGTTGTGCGGCTCCAGACAAATTTAATTATATATATATATATATATATATAGTTATACAATATATATACAAACTATAGTTTGTTGCATTTATTAAATTATAGAACGACAATAAAAAAACCTGTTGACATTTAACTACTATTTTTACAAAATAGGAAAACACCAAACTCTTATGAATTGGAGAACAAAATACACGTGTGGGCCTACTTTGGAATAAATTAAACATAGAACTCAGCTTTTTTTGCTCATCTCCAGCTTGGTACTTTTCAGCAGATGCTGTGAGCTTGCTCTGGAAATATCTTTCAACATTACATTTCTTATTGTTTGCTATTTCCTCGCCACATATCAAGCATACATGTAAGACAGCATCGGTGGCAGTGAAAGCAAAGTAATCTGTCCACACAGAATTAAACTCTATTTTCCTTCCAGACTTTTCTTTTCTGGGAGTTATCCATGATTAGTTTACCGAGGCCTGGGGTCGGAACTATAGATTAGCGACCTGCAGGGAAGAGCGCCGGGACGTAATAGGATGTGACACATATTTTAGTTGCTGAAATATTAAAACAAAACATGAGAGCAGGTCAGACTGGAGGCCGACACAGAAACTGCAGATCGGTATAAACCACCTGCAGCTTCTGCTGTGATCAAGAAGCTTAGGCGCTGATCTCTGATCAGCTGAGACCAGAGAAACTCGTTGTTTTCACTGTTTCCACTGTTGAGAAGCAGCCGGTCAGTCATTGAGAGGCTGCTCCACGTGAACGAGCTCCGATCTCACTGTGTCTCTCTGAGCGAGTGAGCGGGGCTCAGGGCGGGGGGCGGAGCCCCGGCTCTGTGTGTGTCGGCTATCTGGGAGCGCGCACAAACACACACACACACACACATTCACCCGCTTCTGGTATTTCATGATGGCCTGATAAGATGATTATTTAAAAAATTAACGTGAACGTGACGTTCACTCACGTTCACACATGAAAGAACTGATTCGTTAAGTTCACCGTTTGCAAAAATATGCGCAACATGCACTGCACAGGGGCTGAAGAGCCGCATGAGGCTCCGGAGCCGCAGGTTGCCGACCGCTGTGCTAGGCTGACTGGGGTTAATGGCTGACCCTGATGACAAGGCTTGCACTCGGGGGTGATGTGGGGTGGAGGCAGTCCTCTCCTCAACCTCTGTGATGTACGGAGAGGAGGGTCGGGATATGTCTGAGTATCAGGCCTTGAAGGCAGTGTTGATGGGCCTGCCTCCTCCTCATCTTCCTCAAAAGCAAAGTCTGGAGACTACTTCTTGAGCTAAAAATAAATATAAAATGATCACAGTTATATAAACATATAAATGCATACCTAAACATTTTGAATAACCGCATTGAGTACAGATGTTTGTAATATTGAATATTCTTTTTTTAAACCATGTTTCATTTATATTTTCAACTCCATATATAACAATGAACATGTTAGACAAAGGTGTTTTTTGACAAAAATAACAACCAACCTTCTTGACTGCAAGTGTTGATTTAAAAATGACATAACAAACATGTACTTCCATTCCCGAGCTGTCCCACCGGCGGAGCCATTTGGGACTTTTTTTATTTTTATATTATACGTAGGCGTCCCGCAATTGCTTCCACCTCTTGCAATCTTCCACTGTAACAGAATCATTAACACAGAGTGTAATTAAACATTTTTTTCCATATTTCCACAGATTCCTTGCCACAGGAGAAACTTTTGCCAGCTTGGCATTCTAGTATCGACTGGGAAGGAGCACTGTATCCCAGTCGGTACACATGACTTGCAGGGCTATAGAAAGGCGGATGATGGCAACACAGTTCCCCACATCAACCAATAACAGCACCACACAAGTCTGGCAGTTTGTTTTTCAACTACAAAAAGACATTCTCAATATCCTTGTTAGCACTTGTAGATGCTGACTATAGATTTATTACTGTCCAGGTGGGGGACTATGGCAGATCAAGTGATGGAGGAGTATACTCAGAATCAGATCTAGGGAAGGGCATGGAAGCGAAAACACTGGAGGTTCCTGCCGACTGTCCTCTGCCAGGCTCTGATCAACCAATTTTGGTTACTTTTACCATGGTGGAAGATGCTGCTTTCCCACTGAAAAAGTATTTGATGAGGCCATTTCCAGGAAGGCACCTCCAAGATGGAGGAAAATTTTCAATTACAGACTGTCCAGGGCCAGAATGATTGTAGAGTGCGCTTTCGGGATTTTGGCAGCGAGATGGAGGGTGCTGTACACTAGGATTAACATGAAGCCAGAGAATGTGGACTCAGTTATAATTGCTGTGTGTATTTTACACAATTACCTCCTGGACCCATCAGAAAACCAAAGATGGTTGGATGAGGCTGATGAACAAGGGGAGCACCTGCAGGATGCGAGGAACATTGGGGGAAATAGAGGAAGCAGAGAAGTGTATGATGTCAGAGAGAAGCTCTGTGCATTCTTCAGATCCCCTGAAGGAAGAGTGCCTTGTCAGGACCGCATGGTGTAGTCTGTGAGGCTTCAATGGACTGAAAGACCTGAGTCGTTGTGTGTGGAAGCCTTGTGTATACATCCTTTTTTTATTAAACAAATCTTTGAAAATGTAACTTTTATTTGGCACGGTTTCCTCTTTCTTTACATCTGCTTTCAATAAAAGTTTTTGAAAAACCCAAAATTTTTATTTTATTTTTAATAATAAAGTACAAGTAGAGACTTGGTTGTAAAGTATAATTATTCAACATAACTTTCATTAAGGAGGAGGACAAAAATATTTGCTGCTAGAACTGTACTGCCCAGGAGTAGGATTGTTTATGGTATAAATGCCAATGTTTTACTTGCACTAGCAAAATAGCTACAAGCAAACATAAATCCTATACTAGTATGATGTGATCCCATCAAAATACATACATATATATTTATTTATTGTCTGGTACTGACACATTCAAACATTTAAATAACCTGAGACAGATTATGTAGTTAATATGGAGACTATGAATAAACAGTGCACAGAAGTACTACTTTAACTGAATGACTCCATATTTATAAAGAAAATAGTTTCACTTATGGCTTCATATGTTACATTATCAAATACTTTTGCTGTTATCAGCCTACAGTAAAAACAGCAATTAGTCTTTTTTTCTAGAGTTGGAGTGTGAGTTTTTAGGTGACCACATTTTTTCTTACAAAGTGGTAATGGCAGTGGGGGAGGGAGAAAAGGCTCTATGGGCCCTGTAGCCTTCTGTTAACGCTGTAAATTTGATTACACAGGTTGATACTGAGGCCGTATGTTTAACAAATAAACCATCAGCTATGTGTCATTTGTTTGGTATAATTTTGGAAAAATGGAAAACGTAGTATAGTATAAAAGCATATACTTACTTCTTGCTCCAACAACGGCTGCAACAGCGTTGTCTTTATACAAAATGTTCCTTGGATCATACAGCTCACTGTACTTATCAACCTCCATTATTAACTTAATGTCATCCATGTTGACGAACTTCGCTGCTTCCGCCGTTCAATGTCGGGTGTCTAGGGTGAATGACGTATTCTCCACTCAAGCATATTTGGAGAATACGTAGCTGCCCCCCCCCCCTCCCCCCCCCCACTCTCTATCTCTCTTTTTACCTATATGACATGTTTGGCTGTAGTGGATGGACAGGGGGGGACATTTAAAATGTGGTTGGCAAAAGTGGTGAAATTATAACTCAAAGACAACAGAAGGTGAATACAAAGTATGAGATGCATATTTGATAATTTATATCATGTCAAATATTTCATCAATATCGTTTAAAATCATTTTTCAGTGTGTTTCCTATCGCGATAGACTCGACACCGAAACAATCACTTCACGGCGCTAGGCAGCCGCGGCGCAACGCTTCGCTTCAGCGTCCGGTGTGTTCAGCACAACGATTTGACATTAGGGGTGGATGGGAGCCAGATGCTTGGTGCTGCGCTTACGCCTCGCTTCCACGTCCAGTGTGAACCCGGCGTAAGGCTCCTCCTGTAGCCAAATGCTGATAAAGCTGTCCTTCCATCTTATACCGAATGCTGTAAACTAAGCACAATTGGCTAAGGTAGCGTTAATGTACACACTGTGTTGATTTTTGATGTGAGATAAAAGAGATAAAACACCAACAAAAAAGAAAAGCCAGGATGTATTCAAGTAAGTCATTGTGACGACAATCCGAAGGCTAAATATAAGAGATTGGGCTAAATACAGGTCTTTAAAGATATCAATGGGGGGAGATCTAATTGTTAGAGGCAAACAATTCCACAATTTAGGGCCAACAACAGTAAAAGCCTGATCACCTATGGTTTTTAACTTTGTGCGTGGAATGGTAAGCAATGCATTGAGTGGTCAGCGGATCATAGGGCGTGAGGCGAAATAGGGGATGAGTAGTTCAGAGATGTACCAGTTCATCTGCAGGGCAAAAGGTTATGACTTTTGGTTTTGGTTTGGTTGAGCTGAACGTCGCTGTTTGCCATCCATGATTTTACATCCATGATTTTACATCCTCAATGCAATTTAAAATGGTGTTCACACTGCATGGATCACCAAATACATAATAAGGCCATTCACGAACCAACTGTAAGTCAATTGCTAATAAGACACAATATTTTGATTCGGTATATTGACATCATATTGACAACATTTGTTTTATTATTTTTTCACGGAGCCCGAGTCATGATTTGCCAGGGGCAGTCACACAAGGAACTATCGTACAACTTTTCTGGACTCTCTCAGAATGTAATAATTACATCTGCCAAAGCTTTCCAACAGTTAGCCTAAATGTAATTTGATTTCAGCTGGTAAGAGCTGACAAGAGCAGTGTCCTTTCAAAGATTCAGGCAAATACAGTGAAGGAGCTGAAGACAGCAGTTGGCAGAAGCAGGCTTTACATTATTCCCCAGGCCAATGTAACACTGCCTTTAACGGTAAGATTTTGTTGTTCTTTTGGGCCAACAGGTTTTGAATACTAGCACCTTGATAATAGTGACTAATTAGGCCCTTTGTTTTGTCCACCTAGATCTCAGAAGCTGAAAGCACTCTACCAGAAACATCTCAACCGGGTAGACCAGAGACTGCTTCATCATCAGTGTTGGCAAGTGAACTTAGTTATTTTTTAAATCAAAATGGTCCCATGCTACACTTCGCCGTGACCTCTTCATGATTGTTTTTGAAACAAACGGAAACTCGCAGATTACTGAGTAGGCCTGTTATGTTATTTTAAAATATTGCCCCCCGTGGGTAATGTAATTGCTGCCACATAGTGTAATCCATCGCATTCCTTCAAGACTCACACTACGCAACAGAACATGCATTAGTTTTATCGCTGAAAAAATAATGTCAGACTAAATTCATAATGATCAATTAATCTATCGTCGATTAATTATGCTCATCCCTAGTCCTTCGGCTATTAAAGGTAAAAATATGAATGTGTATAGGGAAAAGTTAGTCTGTAGCCCTTTATTTTGAATTTTGTTTTGATTATTCATATTAAAGTAAAGAGTAATCTCGATAAATCATCTGCTCAATTTTCAAATCTAACCTCAGTAAAAGACAGTTGGAATAAATGCTAAATCTTGTCATCAACAGGAGGCAAGTTTGGATACTGCAGAGTGGCTTAATGTTGGTACCCCAGAGGTAAGTATCTGGAAGATTATACTGTAGTTCAGGTTTTGTTCAAATGTGGTATTTAATATTTTATTCAAATATTGATGTGTATAGATATTATTATTTCATGCAGTCTTTGTACTTTCAAGGTGTTTTGCAGAAGATCGAGAACGGCACCACTAATCAGGTACAGTATTTTTAAGTTTACAAAGTAGAACCATGTGTGACACTTGTTTTTCCACCAATAAACACTGTAAATACTCATTTATTACATAGATTTGACAGAGAAGTTTTAAGTTAGTTTTGGACATTAAAGAGTAGTGGTAGGTTTTTCTTAAACAATTGTTCAATACGTCTACTTACTTAAAATGAAAAGAATTGTATATTCCCCTTTTTCAATGATGCAGTTCATACATTTTATGAACTTTAGGAAGAAGTGGATCTTGCAACCGTGCTGAAAAAATTTCAAGAGGATCACCTTTATGGTGAATTGGGATCCACCATTCCATTCAGGAGGAAGAGGATTCTGGAGGGTGCTATGAAGGCCCCATATGAAGGGTTGTCCCCATGAATGATGGGAAGGCCTCTGAGCATCATTGTACGAATATCCGTTGGCTCTGTAGTCTTTTGGAGAGTAATATGACAACAAGAGTTAGCTACTGTGGATACAATGACAAGAAATTAATGGTTTGTATGCGAGTGCTCAAATAACCAAGCACATTTTGGATTGTACTGCACAATTAATAAAGTACAACTTTTTTGGAAAATTACATGAGCTGTGAAAACAATGCAATAAGAGGATAGGTATGGACCAACCTTGGTCTCTTGTGATAGCTGAGTCAACTGCTGCCCAATGATCCCTCTCTTACATCGAAATATTTCAACAAGACGAGGACTGTGCCGATCGATGCCATCAAAGAATTATTTTTTCAGGTTCTTTCCCACAATCCTACTGAACTCCATGTAGATCTGAAAAATACAGACAAACATTAAAAATAAATATAATTTAAAGTTTTTACAAGCTTTCAGCCAAAAACAATACAATTGAAGTAACACTTCATCGACCCCTCAATTCGACGTAGTTGTGAGAAGTTTATTTGTGAACATACCTGGTCTTCTGTGAATAGAGCAGGCCAGCGTTCCATCATCGTGCTTATGGCAGGTTCAGAGTCCACCACCTCTTTTCTTCTCGACGCAAATGTCAAGTCCATCATCTGCTTCACAGGTTTTCCATTTGGTGCTCTCTTCTGCATTTCCTCACCTAAGTCTTTGCGGGCATCTTCAAGTGATGACTGACCAAATCCCTCTGGGAAGTTGGGCAAGTAGTTGAGTTCTCCTTTTTTGCTTTCTTAATCTTTTTCTTAGCTGGTTCTCCTTCTGCCGAATGCGCTCCCCGTTTTCCTGCATTTACAGCAACATCAAGGCATCTGGATCTTCTGCACTTTGTTCTGTAATTTCCCATTTTGAATTTTAGACTGTTTTTCCAACCACCACAGCGACTGGCTGAGCCTCGTTCCTGGAGACATGGCCGCTTGTTTATCAGTGCTGCGGCAACGTTTTCAAACTGAGCATTATTTGGATATGCTGTTTATGTGTAAATGCTCTCTGCCAGTCGTTCAAGGATCTCATGCTTCAGTTCTTTAGATACTTTCAGGGGTGTGCCGTCACGTAAAAAAAGCAGATCTGCTTGCCTGAGTCTGTATGCCACATCAACAGAAAAATTCGGGATATCAAATTGTTCTGGCCACTGTTTCTGTCGCTCTCGAGATGATCCGGAGAGGATCTCTGTATCTGCCGTACTGTGTGTGTGTCATTCAAACATTGATACTGATAGCAGCTCGAGGATAGGGATGACTTTCAATGTTGTTTTTTCTGGAAGATCCGCCATATCTGTCAGATTGCATAGTTCGTTATTAAAGTCAGGGTCTTTGTATTGGAGACTGCAGTTGTAATCCAGTCCAAGTGATTCTTTAAGCTCGTCTATCAAATCCTTGACTGTGGTAGGCCTTGTATTCAGGATGACCTTTCGTATGTCTGCCTCCATGAGAATGACCCTCAAGGTCATCTTCTGGTGGGCCGCCATCTTGGAAATAAAATAATAATTAATGTGGCCCCAAAGACCAGTTTGCTAGATAGTTGATAGGATAAATCTTGTAGTTTGGTTAATTTCAATGCACTTTTTTTCTTGGTATGGGTAGTAATATAAGTACAACAGTAAACTTTAAATACAAATGTTTATGTGACAAGTGCAGTGCATCATAAAGTAAAAGTTTAGCATGTCTCGGGAAAAAGCAGCAAAGTATTGACTGTTTTAGCCTATATTTCCACTCATCAGAAGCCACATTGCATGGACTTATTGCAGTGATGATGTGTGGCTTTTTAACACTGAATATAACGCCCAAGTATCACTATTAAGTTGTCTCCAAATCTGTACGCTGAGAGAGGGAAAACATCATTTAGCTCTTTGAGTTTCACCACGCATAGTGAGGGGTTGATACTGCCACTTAGTTCAAATTATCTGAAATGCTCCTGGTACCATGCAGTCATTGTGTTGCAAACTAAGAAGATCTCTGCATTAACTGCCACAATCTTTCCACTAGATTTCTTTCCATGATCGATAATATACTCTACTGCAAAGTTTTTGCTCACATATTTTGCTCTCCTTTTAGTTGTTGATAAGGAGCCATCCTTGCCACAATGTGTCAGTATGACATTGCTCTCTGAGCAGCCTTGACTAACTGCCTTACAGTTGAATCATTCACATCCATCTGTTGTTTTAAAAATTCCTTTACTGAATTATGCAGCAGCCGCTGTGACAGTTCACACATCTGTAAAAGTTGCTGTATGACATCTTGTACAGAACTTTCTGGAATGTGAAGGATGGTTTGCATCTTTAAAAAAAGAGCAGCTAGGTTGTGCTCTAACTGACTCCCTAGATCAGTGGTTCTCAACCTTTTTTCAGTGACGTACCCCCGTTGAAAAAAAATTCTGCAGAGTACCCCCTAACCAGCGCAAAGCATTTTTGGTTGAAAGAAAGATATAATGTGATTTATTAATCCTTGTAACTAGACACATTTAAATTTAAAACTCCATCAATATCCATAACATTGCTCATTTGTAGTGGTCTCTCTTGAACTATTTGGAAATAAAAAGATACAAAAATAACTAAAGACTTTTATTATTATCTCAATATAAATAAAGATTTGTACACATCAAAATAATTATCTACTTAGGGTGACCTCTTTTGGGATCATAATAAAGATATTTTTTCAAGTTGAACGCATGAACTTAATTACAGCTAAACACTTCTTCCCAAAAAATAAATCATTAACTTAGTTTTAAATAAAAGATTAGCTCAAAACATATTTTTTTAATATTTATCATCTTAAAATATCTTCTTTAAGGATCGAAAAGAATACTGACAGGTAGCTTGTTTCCGTTTGCTTTGGGGAGGCTTTTTGCATCGTGTCTTGAGATGACCTGAATTCAGAAAGTTTCCTCTTAAAAAACTCAGGTGGCTTACCAACATGACTTTCATGTTTTGTCTGGAGATACCGCTGAAGAAGTGGTGGATTAATGCCACTGTTGGCTAATCTCTCCCCACAGAAAAAACAAAAAGTGTAAATAACCCAATCTATGTTATTGTTAATATTGTTGAAGTGTCTTTCTGTTATTTTATTGTGAAATATTTGCTCGCTTTAAGGTCATACAATTTCATTTCCGTTTTTGTATTACATGCTTTTATTTTGAAAGGTTACCGGTAGAGACGCAGACTTCTTGTTATGAATCATTAACTTCACAACTGAAAACTTTTACATTTTAGCGCCCCTCCGAAGAGGCACAAGCTCTCACGGTGTTGTTTAGGGAAGGCTCTCTGCTCTGGTTTCGCCTTCTTTGGTACTTGTCCCTCCGTGTTTCAGCAGCATTGCTGCTGCACTTCAACTCGACTCCATTGTTGAAGTTTTCAAGGCGGCAGTGATGACAGGTGATAACAGGTGGCGTGTGCCAGGTTGGGACAAACCATCGGTATGGGGGAGACTCTTTTTTTTTAGGATAATGAAATTTAAAAGCCTATTGAACATATCATTTTGTTCATGAATTTACACTTATATTTTATTGAATATTTGTTAAATAACAATTTTTCAAGGATTTTTGAATGGATTCTAATTTTAAATATATTAAAAAAAATCTCAAGTACCCCCTGGAGTACCTTCAAGTACCCCCAGGGGTACGCGTACCCCCATTTGAGAACCACTGCCCTAGATCATGGAGCTCATCGTTGCTGGAATCCTCCATATCCTCTAAATCAGTGGTGTCATTTCAATGTGCATGCTCTTCCTTTAGCAGTTTCAACAGTTAAACTACAATTGTCTGTTCTGTGCATCTTACTTCTATGTGCATTGAATGTGGAGTAAACATAAGTGTGGAAGTTTCAACCTTTGTATGGACACTGAACTCTGTTATTAACTTTGAATGTGTACTGCGCAGGGGAGTCAAAAACACTGCTTCTGTGCAGGGTGCAGCAAAATCACATAACTGACAATGAAAGGTCACTTGGGAAGTTTCACACGTGTGCCTCCTGTGCATTTGGTTGAATCTTAGATAAGTGTACCTTAAGAGCATTTATGGAATTAAATGTGCACAAACATTCTTGGTGTAAGCAAGGGAATGCTACAGTTCTGGTGTAGCTCCCATGTTTTAACCTGTTATGTTTTAAAAGGTGACTCATTTTCTCAGATATAAAATCACAGTACTTACAGTTCCACTGCATTTTCACAAGAAAGAGAAAATTAAAAAACTTCAGCCTAACATCTTAGTTGCAGTAACATTAACGCATTTTGAATAGATATGGTTATTAACAGAGAATAGCTAGAGTTAGCCACAAGCACGTGCTATCATAATGCCCCTCACTAACACAAAGCCTTTAGGTCACTGTTCCCAGAGCTATCCACAGATTGTTCAATTAAACACTCGCCATTCCACTTGGTGTAGGATTAATAAACGCTGCTTAAAACGAAAGAAGAAAAAAAAAGGTTTTCAAATGAACGCTAAAGCTTTGTGGTCGGCAGCTATCTATCTATGAGCTGACAGAAAATCACATTGACACAAGTTAACTTCAGCTTATGGTCACTGGACTGTCTTTTTGTAGTAACATATCCCAGAAAGCTACTGAAAATTATATTTACCGTTCCACTTGGTATAGGCCTTCCAAATCGCGCAGGGTTGTCACCATCTAAAATCACTCCCGTAATCCTCCTCACACCTGGCCCGGCAGGCATGTCTCAATAGGCCCCTCCCCTTTCTTACAGAAACGCAACATTCTAAGTCATCTCTGCTTAACATCATTAGTAACGTTTTATGTAACAGGTGACTAATGCAAACGGCTCATTTGATTAAGTAATGACATACTGTTTTCACGAAACTAGACATTATAAGTAATGACCACTAAATAAGTTTAGTTCAAATAAAATCCGGGTTAAGAGTGTAGGCCAAACTCATCACAGACAGTGTGCAGGAGGAGTCTGTCATATTCAGGATCAGTAGACAGACTGGCCTGGGGAATCATATGCTATTTAAGACAGTCGCTGCACGGAGATAAACAGAGTTCCAACGTGTATCATTTGGTGTTACAAAGCCAATCCCAAGCTTTTCATCAACAAAATCGGAGGCTTTTGGACTTCTTTTCACTCTGTCCCTTAGAGCAGATGCCTTTGAAAAGACATGGTCAATATCAGTAAGTTCAGCTTGAAGGTTACTGATGACCTGATTTTATTCTTTATTTAAAAGTCCCTGAACCTGCCTTCTTGAAAGCACAGGCACACATCTGCCTGGTTGCAAACCATTCACTAGTCTGATGAAGGAGGGCTTTTTCCACTTTACTCAGAGGCTCTAAATCTCAAACAATGTAGTCAATTTTGAGTTTGTCTACCTGTTGCTGGGAAAGCATACCCTTGAAGGCTGCTGAGAATGGGGTTTGGGTCATTTGGATGCTTCAGCTCCACATGCCATTTTAAATTAGATGTGGATGAGGCTGACGTCCGGACTTGCGTTTCCAGCGAAGGAGGACACAATTTGAACAAAAAGGTTAGATTATTACTGTTGGAATCTTTATCAGATAGTGTGTAAAAATCCTGCAGACAATGATAATTGTGCATCGGATGTAGCTGCTGAGTCTGCATCTCTCCTTTCACTTGCCATTGAGGCCGAGAGCTGTTGTCTTCCAGGTATTGCCTGCCCCTTTAAGGAAAGTTTGTAGTGTGTGACATAGTGCACCTGGGTATCATGGGAAAAAATGCTAAAAGTGTGTTTATAACGATAAGTGACGGACCACCTAGAGGTGATTTGAGTGTTGCTCCTGCTGTATATCCGAGAAATAAAGTGGCTGCATTCCAAGTAAAGAAACGTCTCCTCCTCCTTATTCACGGAGTGGTCCGGATGGTTGGTGACCTGCCAGACAGCGAGCCAAAATAACCAGTGAGCTGAGCTCCCAACTACGGTTCGGAGCTGAGACACTGGCCAGAGAAGAAAACACTTTGAATATGTTGCTTGTTTGGTCTGCATGTGTGTGCCATGAATCATGGGTAACGTAGTGCCAAGTCGAGTTACTTGGTTTAGGTCAGGCTACATCGCGGACATTTCACGGGCACTGAGCAACGGCATGATGCAAGCATTTGATCTAGATAGCGTCTCTCCTCAGGAGAAGGAAAACATTCCAGCTAGACCTTAGATAATATTGTAAAGGACTGGTAGTTAGGTTTCTTCTGTCTGACTGCTATGTGTTTGTTATGAATTATGTTCAGCTAACTACACCATGTCAATAAGTATTAGATTTCCTCAGGGTCAGTGAACCGGTCGGGGTGGGGCACGTGACAGTTCTAGACCAATGGCTGTGGGGGTATGTGGGATGGCAGGCTCTCATTGGCCTATGATTTAGCGAGTCAAGGGTGAATGAGGAAGGCAAGTAAGGAATACGGTGGTGTTCGTTGGACTTACATAAAGTTACACATAAAGAGAGAAGTTCCTGTCGTCTATAAGCGAGGACACTACAATATGAATGCGTTCACCGTTCACAGCACTGCCTGTGATATAACCAAAGAAGCTAAAAGGCTGTCACATGGATTTATCTCTTCTCATCAACACACTCATAGTGAAATACAGCGCAGACTGATGAGAGACTGGAACTGATGCGGACATACTCTATCCCTCAAAATAAAAGCTCAACATTTGTCGAAAAATTACCAAACAAAAGTAAGGAAATGTACAATACTCCAAATACCAGGAAAAATAAACTTAAACAGTAAAACTGGTGCAAGAGGGCAGTTGTCTCGGGAGCACGTCAGAGGCTGCAGGTGGAGTCACCAGTTTGATTGCTTCGGTTTGCGGGATTCAGTGCATAAATACCCACAACTAGCATTTGAAGACTAGGGAGGAGCTTTAGTCAGGTTCTGGTTAGGCAGTCAGCGGGACAGCGCTACAGTGACGTGTTGCGGCTTTGGGAGTGTGACCGCCGGTGCACAGATTTAATTTGTTAATATTCAGGCAGATCAGCTGTGTTTTCAATCATGGCTACTGTGGATGAGTTTCTGAGTGCTCCGTCAGAGGAGTTATTAGACCGCTGTTTGTGGGATCAGTTAATTAAAATTGCTGATCATTTCAAGATGGATGTCGGGGATAAGCGTTTAAAGGAGAATGTCAGGAGTATCCTCCGATACAATCTGGTGGAAATTGGAGTAATTGACACAAAATTCCAGAGTCTGGTGCTACTGCACTAATGCTTGAACAGCGTGAAAGGGTGCTATTATTAGGACGGGATGTGACTCATGGGGAAATTAAAAGAATGGAGCTGGAGGTTCGCCGACTGAGTTTGTCTCATGCTGGGGGCCAGGTCCCTGTTTTTAAATGAGTGTAAAGTAAAAACTCTGAAGGAGGCCACTGCTCTGGCTGATGAATACGTACTGACGCACCGCGGGTACGGTGAGTACAGGGCTCCTGATAATGCTGTTTCCCCGAGGGGACAATCGTAACCTCTGCACGGCGGGTAAACGCTGGCAAAAAGCAAAGAACCCGCTTCCTTATAAACCAGAGAGATCCCCGCGGTTTCAGCTGCAGTTTGATACGAATAAAGTCTGTAATTATTGTAAATGAAGAGGACATTGGAAAGACGAATGTCCTATTAAATCAGGGGCTAAAGGTGGTTCTGGACACGGAAATGTGAGGCCCGTTGCACTGACTGCTCCATGTGAACAAATGAAGCCTTCAATAGAGATTACACAAGATATATCCGATTTTTCTGCTTTTGTGTCTGATGGTCAAGTGTCTTTGGTAGGCAGTAGTGTAAAGGTGCCAGTGAAAATCCTGAGAGATACTGGAGTTTTCAATTCATATATTCTGAGCTCTGTGCTGCCATTTTCTCAGCACACTGACACTGGAGATTGCATTCTGATGCAGGGGATGGGTTTGACTGTCTTCTCTGTTCCTCAGCATAAACTGACACTAGTCTCAAGTCTGGTGCAAGGTGATGTGATCATGGGAGTGCGTCCTTCTTTGCCTATGGGAGGAGTACAGGTCATCTTAGGAAATGACCTGGCTGCAGTTGAGTATGGCATGATGTGCCAGTGGACACTCTCTCTTCCCTGGTAGGGAATTCTGAGTCCCCCAAAACCCCTTCGGTGGTACTTCCCACCTGTGCAGTGACACGCGCCACGAGCCTTGCCAATGGGGATTCCTGTTCTGAACATTCCGATAAGAAAAGAAAGTCTGTATCTTTTGTGCCTGGTTTCCCCTTGTCTGTGTCTTGCAGTGACCATGTTAAAGAGCAAAAAGATGACCAAACACTTCAGGCTCTGTACAAGCAGCTTCTTCCGGATGATGAGGTGGAGAGTGCAGCCCGTGGTTATTTCTCCAAGACGGCCTGTTACAGAGGAAATGGGTCTGGAGGAGTTAACATTACTATAGCTAATTGTATTTAATTAGGTATTTGGTACTTTTCGTAACATTTTGGGGATCCAAGGGAGGACCCCATCTTAAGGGAGGGGGTGTGACCCCTTCCACCCTCATCTGGACACTAAGTGTCCCTGTTCTTCCGTTCCCAGAGCTACAGGTGGAGTGGGCGTCAGCGTGAATCAGAGCATACCTCGGCCAGGTGTGCTCTGCTCTTTAAAACGCCTAGGAGATTTGTCTTGCGCTCTCTCTTTCGCACTGCCTATGGGACGAGGTGGGCTCTCCCGGACGCTACCAATCCTTTTCTGTTTTGTCTTTGTAAACTTTGGTTGTTGTTTGTAGTTTGTTCTGTTAAAAATATTCTAAAAAGCCACAGTTCATCCGTGTCGTCTCCCTCCTTGCCACAGTCATGAGCCAGGCTGTGACACATGTCATTCATGTAGACCAGACCTATTGTGTGCCCAGGAGGCTCATATCTGATAACATTACTCTAGGTCATCTGTAAAAACTAACTGTGAAAAAGGGTTAGCAGTAGAAACTGAGCTGAGCAGAGAGCTTGTGTTATATCGGGGCAATTATCTTGGGGATGAAACTTTCATGAGTAAAAATTGGGACAATGTATTAGAGAAGGTAGAAGGATGTCTTACAAAATGGAAGTGGCTTCACCCACACATGTCTTTTAAAGGCCGCACCCTCATCATTAACAACCTGGTGTCCCCCATGCTATGGCACCTAATGGCATGTGTGGACCCCAAAGCATGTCTGCTGGCCAGAATAGAGGCTGTGATGGTGGATTTCTTCTGGTACCGTCTGCACTGAATCCCACAAGAGTGTCCTCTTTCTGCCTAAGGAGGAGTGGGGACATGGACTTGTCCACTTGGCGATCAGGGGGGCAGCCTTCAGGCTCCAGTTTGTCCAAGACTCCTGACTGGACCTGGTCTGGAGACCCATAGCCTGTGCCATACTAGAGCGGTGAGGTGTGCTGGGCCTTGCCGAGCCGTTTTTACAAAATTGTTGGTAACCTCCGTTAAAGAAAGAAAAACTGACAAAGTAATACAAAAAAAGAACTCGTGAAAAAATGGCCTGGACAAAAATGATGGTACCCTTAACTTAATATTTTGTTGCACAACCTTCTGAGGCAATCACTGCAATCAAGCGATTTCTGTAACTCTCAATGAGACTTCTGCACCTGTCAACCGGTATTTTGGCCCATTCCTCGTAACCCACTGCTCCAGCTGTCTCTGGTTGGAAGGGTGTCTTCTCCAGAATGCATGTTTACGTTACTTCCACAGATGTTCAATAGGATTTAGATCTGAGGCCTGTTTCATGTAGCTGGTTTTGAGGCAACCCCGAGTTTGTTCGCTGTGAGTTAGTGGAAACTCTGGGTTTTCCGTTTCAGGTAGCAGGTTCAGCGCAACCGAGAGTTAGTTGCTGCTGCAACATAAGCCGTGGACCTAACCTGCTCGGGAGTCGGTTAGACCTACTCTGAGGCTGAAGGCAGCTCTCCGACAGAAGGAAGTGTTAGAAATGGCATGTCCTTTTCTACGAGAGCCCGTGGACGTAGAGGCTGCGATCCTCAGAAGGAATCTCTGTGAGGAACGATTATTAAGACCCCGGTTGGATATACTTTCTTTTCCTGATAATTTTCTTCACGAGCGCTATCGTTTTTCAGCGCAATCTATCATTTATTTAGACCACCTTCTCAGCCCCCATTTTAACTGTCAAACGCACCGGGGGCATGCTTTAAGTTCAATACAAATTATTTGTGTGGCACTCACAAATAATTGTGGTTTTTTTGCAAACGGCAGCTTTCTTTACAACGTCGGTGACGCCGAGCACATTTCAAAGGCAACCGTGTGTCAGTCTGTCAGAAATGTGACTTTGGCACTGAAACGTTTTCTTTACACGTTTGTGATGTTTCCAAGTCACCGACCTATACGAACAATCAAGGAAGAGTTCTACAGAATTGCAGGTAACAGTAGCAACAATGTAGCCTATTTGTTTCTTGGAACGTTTTAATGTAATAAATAATGTGCACAATTTAATTAAATTAATTAATTTGTAATGTTCTAGATTTTTCGGGTCTCATCGGGTGCATCGATGGAACTCATATTCCTATTAAAGCTCCTTCAGTGAATGAAGGAGACTATGTTAATAGGAAGTCCTTCCACAGCATCAATGTGCAGGTACAGGTGAAGGCCTAGACCTTCAGCATTTTAAATTAAAGATACTTAACAAAACAGCCTCTGTATCTAATTATACTCCTCTGCAATTTGAAGGTTGTATGTGATGCCAGAAATATCATCACCCAAGTGGAGGCAAAGTGGCCGGGGTCTGTGCATGACGCACGCATATTTCGGGAGTCTAATCTGAGCACTCGCTTTGCCCGTGGTGAGTTAAGCCTATATTTGAAGGATTTAGAATCCATATTTGTTCAGATGATTAATATTTCACCTGTATCGTAGGAGAGTTCGACGGTCATGTTTTAGGTGACAGAGTGTACCCCTGCCAGCCTTGCCTTCTGACCCCGTATGCCGATCCCGTGCCAGGACCACAGCAGCACTACAACTTGGCGCATATGAGGACGAGAGCCAGGGTCGAAAACACGTTCGGGATCCTGAAGGCAAGATTCCAGTGCCTCCAAATGCTGCGAGTCACACCAGAAAGGGCATGTGACATAATAATTGCATGTGTGGTTCTACACAACATCGCGATTTTGAGAGGGGAAAATTGCCCACCTGCAGTTGCAGATGAGCAGCACATAAACCCAAACCATGCCATGGATCCACAGGACGGAAGGGTGGTTAGAGAAAGACTCTGCCAAAATCATTTTGTTTGAGTTTTCTATGTAGTTAAATGTATTTTATTATTTCCGAAATGTTTTCTTTGGCATTCTTTCGCCTTCCTGTATGATAGTAAACTCGTGTGACAGACCCAGCCTCTGGTAGGGGGTGACACCGTTCAACAAAATAACTTGTCCCACCACAGCCCGTGTTCTAATAAAGACAATCTACTTTTTATGAGGATTTCTTTATTTCCTGAAAGCACAAAAAAAAAAAAGGTCATTCATATTGGGTATGTTTTTGGAGCAGGAAACAGTATCCCAGTTTGTACCTCACCCACCTTTAACTTATGTTCCAAAATTTGGATCTCCAAAGCATCCTTTTGCATCTTTTGCCTAATGTGGTCCATTTCCAAGTCTGCTTTGTTTATTTGTTTTCCCAGATAGATTTTATAGAGCTCTTTGACTGGAAGCTATAGGAATGCAAAAGATGACATTGGATTTCACAGTGCCAAGTACAGCGTTTCATTATAATTCCAGGGAGAATCTTACAGAGGTAAGCTGTGAAGTAGAGCTAGAAGTGGATGGCCTCTCATTGAATTCGATTTCATCCTGTTTATGAGAAAGAAGATGTCAGTTTAAAATTGTACAACGCTATCATCAACTTTTAGATGTTATTTTTAAAAGGTGTTAACCTCATAGGCCTTTCCTCTTCCCTTTCAAATGCTGCAGACAATGTTTCTCCATCATCTTCCTGTAATGACATTAACAGTTGTGTTCAGCAATTATCAAGACATTATTAATAATCTGTGGAAGGTGAAGAATTGTTACAATTGCATGGAGGTTGGTGAGGGCATCTGGTTCCAGTAGGGCGATGACGCCATCAGTAACTGGAAGAAGATGATAAGACAGTGAAATTATTACTTGAGCCAGAATATTGCCCCATCTTATTTGCAACACGCTGGGTTGCATGTACATATTTAATTATTTTGAATAACCAACCTCTGATAAAGGCACTTCTATCCTGGGGGGTGGGGGGATCAGAGGAGCTCCCTCCAGGGATGCCCTCAGCCACAGGACGCATACTCTGTTGGCTGAGGGCCATCTCCTCAGCCTCTGTGAGGGCTGCAGGTGGTGGACCCCCTCCAGTCTTCCGGGTTAGGCCTCTGCTTTTTTTCGATTTGCTAACATGGAGGAAAATGTTACCCTAATATTCAGTAAGCGCTATTTTGAAGACACATATATATGTATATACACATACATACATATAATGCATTTTGCCTAGGAGTAGCCTTCTAATATATCTAAATCCTATTAAATATTGGCAGTGTTGGGGGTGCTGAGAAATGTACTACTTACATTTACTGCTTAAATATAGACCCATCACATGTTGAATATAGCTGTTAAATTAGGTAGAGCAGGCAAAACAGCACAATTGATTCGATTTAAATTAAACATTAGTTAACCTGTTTGAACTATATTTTTGTACTTCATTTTCATTTGCTGCCAAGTCCTCTTGGGGCAACTCGGGTTGTTCCTGTGTAAATTGACACACACACACACACACACAATTTACATATTGAATAAGTGGAAGATATTAAACTTTCCTCTTATTTTATTTTACTATTTTATTTTACTCACGCATTGACTTGTTCGGCTATTTCCTGCCAAGCTCTCTCTCGCGCTCTCGCTGCCGCGGCGGTATTACTTTTTTTTGTGAAAATGGGTACCTGCTCGGCATATGCGTGCATTAATATTTCCAATTCCTTGGGTGAAAAGTAACTGGATCTACGTTATTGGTCCATGTAGGATCATGTTATCAGAGATCCATTGATGATGGCTCTTTATAGTCAACAGGCACGCCCCCAACCCAGCGTGAACACACTCAGAGTTGATTAAGCCAACGCTGATCACCTGTTCTGAAACCGAAAACCCAGAGTTGCTTTTCAACCCTGAACTCTGAGTCAACCAACTCAGAGCGCAGGATTAAACTCAGAGTATGTTAAACCAGCTACCTGAAACAGGCCTCAGGGCTCATAGAAAACCACTTCAGAATAGTCAAATATTTTGATCTTAGCCAGTCTTGTTTTTTTTTTTAGCTGTGTGTTTTGGGTCATTATCCCGTTGGAGGACCCATGACCTGCGACTGAGACCAAGCTTTCTGGAACTGGGCAGCACATTTGACTCTAGAATGCCTTGATAGTCTTGAGATGTAATAGTACCCTGAACAGATTCAGGACACCCTGTGCCGGATGCAGCCCCAGAACATGACCGAGCCTCCACCATATTTCACAATAGCTACAGTGTTATTTTCTTTGTAGGCTTCATTCGTGCGTCTGTGAACATAGAGCTGATGTGACTTGCCAAAAAGCTCCAGTTTTGTCTCATCTGTCCAAAGGACATTCTCCCAGAATCTTAGTAGCTTGTCAATATGCATTTTGGCAAATTCCACTCTCGCTTTTTTTTATGATTTGCTTTCAACATTGGTGTCCTCCTCAGTTGTCTTCAATGAAGTCCACTTTGGCTAAAGCAGCGTCCGATGGTGCGATCTGACACTGATGGACGTTGACCTTGGAGTTCACCTCTAATCTCTTTGGAAGTTGTTCTGGGCTCTTTGGTTACCATTCGTATTATCAGTCTCTTCAATTTGTCATCAATTTTCCTCCTGCGGCCACGTCCAGGGAGGTTTGCTACAGTCCTGTGGACCTAAAACTTCTGAATAATATGTGAAACTGTAGTCACAGGAACATCATATATAATTTTCTTTCTAATCTCCTGAGACAACTCTCTCCTTAGCTTTTTGAGGTCCATGTTCAGCGTGGTACACACCATGATACCAAACAGCACAGTGACTACTTTTCACCCTTTAAATTGGCAGACTGACTGATTACAAGATTGAAGACACCTGCGATGCCAATTAGAGGACACACCTTAGTTTGTTAAGTCCCTGTGGTCAAATTATTTTCAATCTTTTCTAAGGGTACCATCATTTTTGTCCAGGCAATTTTCATTATTTTGATTCTCCTGAACCACAATTCAAAAGCAATGTCTGATTTTCATTAGTAAATCTTCAGGATTTTTTTATTTATTATTACATTTGTCGATTTCAACTTATTTCAGTAACCATTGTGAGTTTTTTTTCTTTAACGGAAGGGTAACAATTTCTCCACGTATGTAAATGGCTGTTAGTTAGACAACCTTCCAGGTTTTTACAAATTACTGCTCAAATTGTGGGGAATATTCCATAAGGAGAGACTTCAGAACTGTGACTCTGCTCTGGCTCCTCAAAGAGCCAGTGGTTCATGGGACTCGGCTCCGGTGTGATGCAAAACCAGGCCTACCTCAGAAACTGTGCCAGGCCAAAGTATGGCCCTCACCTGGACAATGCTGCAGATCTGGCCTAACGTTTGGGGATCAGGTCAGTCAGGGTGGTCAGCCGCCTGCTGAGAGGCTGGAAACAGCAGCTGACACACCCTGAACTTCTGTTGATCACTGCTCACTGTGATGGACTCATTCAGCCTGACACCAGTAATCCTCTTCTTAATGTAAAATGTTTTCCTGTCTTTAAATGTGAAGGTTTTTTGTTACAGTTAAAACCTGCCTCTTGTAACACACTGAGCACCATGACGGGTAAAACAATGTACTATATATTAGTTAAATTTATGAACTTGAACAGACTGGAAGACTGGGGTGACTCTCCATGGAGGGCTCATCTGGCCCTGACAGAGGCAAGTGGAGAGCAATTAACAAACCACTGCTGACAAAGGTCAACAGAGGGAGACAGTTTTTCATTGTTTTCTTGAGTGTTGTCGGCTCTCCTCATTGTATCTGTTTCACTTGTTTGCTTTGTTTCTCAAATAGAAAAGAAAAGTACAACAGTACAAAGAAAATTAAATGTCAACTAAGAGTGGAAATGGGTCAAGCAAAGATGGCAATTTGTCTTGACAGGAGAAACAAGCTTGAAAACTCATTCGACGTAGACGCAATGTAAACACCTAAACCTTGTGTTTAAACTCAGGGTGGATGAGTTGACAATGTGATTTTTTTTTTACATCAAATAACACAAAGTGCTTCAGCTGTGGGAAGGAAGGAAAACAGTCCGCCAGGGGGGTTGATGTGGAAAAAAGAGGGTCTCAAGTACCTGGGCGTATATATTGGTAACAAGACCATAGTTCTTAAGAACTGGGAGGGTGTGGCTGAAAACATACAAGGGAGACTCATCAAATGGAAATGGTTGAAGCCACAATTATCGTACTGAGGCAGAGCATTAATAATGAATAACCTGTAGCTTATACTTGGGACAGTTTACACTGGGTGCCCCAGTGTGTATTTTTTTTTGCCAAAGGAGGGAGGGGGGGGGGGGCAAGGTCTGGTACACATACAAAGTATAACTTTTAGATTACAGAAATATCTTGCAGGTCTACAGGATGTTGTTTGGAGACAAGAGACAAACAGCATACTGAGGGAGACAACTGGTCCGGGCTTAGACATGGCACTGTTGTTAATGGATTTTAAGCTTCTAAAACTGTATGGATTATCTCAATCAGTCACTTTTTAAGACATGGAACCTGCAAACTCTCTGCACTGGCTATTAGAAGAGCCGCTAATCAGTGCACATTTTACTTCTGGGGTATCATACTACTGGACTACTTGGATTCAGGCAAAGTATATTCTTTAATAAGCATCTCTGCTAAATTACTATCTGCTTACTTAGGTTAACTAGATTAATAGTTTGAACTGTTATCCCAACCGTCCCACACATACCAAACACCTTGTCACAGGGGGCCTGTGGAACTGCCAGTCAGCTACCCGCAAGGCAGACTTCATCTCTGGCTTTGCTACACAGCAATCGCTTGAGTTCCTTGCTCTCACTGAGACCTGGAGCACACCAGACAACATATCCACCCCAGCTGCTCTCTTCTGCCTTCTCTTTAGCCCACACAACCAGACCCACTGGAGTTTTTCTCTCTACTCGCTTCCACTTTTTATAAGCCTGACGTTGTCAGACTCACAATTCTAGTCAGAATGTGAGTCTGAGACCTCTCCATTGGGCTGTGATTATGGGGCATGTTTGAACTGACCAGGAAATAAAATTCCTCTTCGCTCAATTGGATAGACCTACAACCAATCAGAGCAACGTAGTATGTGACGTATGTTAAGCAACGCATTTTGAGTTATTTACTAACGCCGGATTCACACCAGACGCTGAAGCGATGCCGAAGCGATGCCGAAGCGACGCTGCAGCGCCAAGCCTTAAATAACAGCTGGCTCCACTCCACTCCCATGTTCAACCTTTGTGCTGGTCACACCGGAGGCTGAAACGCAGCGCTGCGCCAAGGCTGCCTCGCGCCGTGCAGCGATTCGGCGTCGAGTCTATTTTTTGCGCTTGACGCGAGTGTATCACACCAGAAAACACAGTGAAAAACGATTTTAAACAATATTGATGACATATTTTATATGATATAAATGATCAAATATGCATCCCATACTTTGAAGTCCCCTTCTGTTGTCCTGGAGTTTTAATTTGACCAATGACATTATTAAATGTTCCCCTCTGCCCGGCCACTACAGCCACACAAGCAGTGATACAGATAAAAAGAGAGAGAGGGGGGGGGGGGACTACGTATTCTCCACATAGGCTTGAGTGGAGAATACGTAATTTACCCCTGACATCCGACATTTAACGGAGCAAACAGCGAAGTTCTTCAACATGGATGACATTAAATTAATAATTGAAGTGGAGAAGTACAGTGAGTTGTATGATCCTCGGAACATGTTGTATAAAGACAACTCCAAGAAAGACAAATGTTGGGATTCTGTTGCTTAATGTTGGAGCAACAAGTAAGTATAGGCTTTTAATCTACTGGATCAACGGGTGATATTATTACTGCTGCCCTGCGGTTCAGCGGCGCTTCAGTGTCCGGTGTGAACAGCCAAGCGCTGGCGCGATAGGGATTAGCGCGGTGCTTTGGCGTCGCCTCCACGTTCTCTGTTCCTCTTTCAAAATGAATGCACTGTCGATGTCTTCTAAAACAGACTGAATGGCAGCATCTACACATCTCAGCTCTCCAGCGGCAGGCACGTTTGTTGAAAACGAATTCAACCCAAGGGCACTTTGATGACGTGGTTGATTACGTTACCGTTGATCATCTGTCCATCGTATAAAGCCCGCCCTGACAATCTGATTGGCCCGGTCGGGCATAATTTCTCCCCAACGGAGCGACTCCAGACCGAACTTCCCGACCTCAAATCGGGAAGCTACTCACAAAGCCGGTAACCATCTTGACTATATTTTCACCAGAAACTGTTCAACATCTTACCTCACTGTAACCCCACTTCATGTCTCTGACCACTTCTTTATCTCTTACTATCTCAAACTGACAACCCTACTACATCCACACAGTCTGTACCTGTCCGTCGCAACATTCGTTCCCTCTCTCCTGTCGGTCTAGCCGCCTCTGTTTTATCAGCCCTGCCTTCCACTGACTCTCTCACTAATGCATCCTAACTCTGCCACAGACACTCCTTTCTACTCTGTCCTCCTCTCGACTCTCTGTCCTTAAGTCACGACAGGTCTGCAAGTCTTCCCCAGCTCCGTGGTTGTCTGACTTGGTGCGTGCCGACGGAGCCACTATGCGAGCATCGGAAAGGAAATGGCGGAAATCTAAACACCTGGACGACCTGCTCGCTTATGTCTCTTCTCTCCTCTTTTTCTGCCTCTATTTCCACAGCCAAAAGTCCTTTTTGCAATTCAATCCTCATTTTTTAACCCCAAAAAACTCTTCTCAATCTTTTCCAACCTCCTTGATCCCCCCAGCCCCCCTTCTCCTTACTCCCTTCTACCAAGCCACTTTGTCAACTACTTTACAAAAAAGTTAGATGACATATGCTCTTCATTTTCGAATCCTCCTTCTATAACTACACTTCCATCAACTTCATCTCCTTCACTTTCCTCTTTCACCCCCGTCTCCCAATCAAGTACTGACCTTGGTAACCTCCGCCCACCCAACCACGCTGTCTCTGAGCAACTTCAGACTGCTAGAGCAGCCTCTCTCTCCTCTGTCCTCATCCTTCTAGACCTCTCTGCTGCATTTGACACAGTGAACCACCAGATCCTTATTTCCTCCCTTCAGGACCTGGCTGTCTCAGGCTCTGCTCTCTCTCTGCTCTCTTCCTACCTCAATGAACGGACTTATCGGGTAACTTGGAGAGGATCTGTGTCTGAACCTTGTCCTCTCACTACTGGGGTCCCTCAAGGTTCTGTCCTGGGTCCTCTCCTCTTCTCTTTGTACACCAACTCTCTCGGCTCTGTCATTCACTCACATGGCTTTTCGTACCATAGCTATGCTGATGACACCCAGCTAATTCTGTCTTTTCCCGGATGTGAAACACAGGTAGCGGCACAAATCTCTGCCTGTCTGACTTACATGACTGACAAGTCAACATAATTCAGGCACGAGGGCTTTACCACAGAGAATTTCAGGCGTTCCTCTCTGATGTTGATGCTGAATACTGGGACCTACTCTACCTTTCTGAAGTGCGCTGGCTCAGTCGCGGCTCCGTGCTGCAGCGGTTTTATTCCCTAAGATCAAATAGACAAGTTTTTGAAAGGGCAGACCACTCCATGAGATCAGTGACCCTTTATGGTTACAACTGTGCAACTTCAATGTAGCGCACTTCCCCACGCTGACCGAAATCAAATGCGAATTTCCAAATGCCAAGCTCTCTGCTAAGATGGGAGAATATGTGTATGTGATCACATCTCTCATGACAGAATTCAGTCAGCACTTCCAAGATTTGTCTGTCATTGAGAAGAAAAATCACACTGTTTGCGCCTCAGTTTTCAATGGATGCAGAAGCAGTGGAGGAGAGTCTGCAATTAGAACTGATCGAAAATCAGTGTGATGATTTTCTGAAGAATCAGCATCAGCTTCTCTCCCTACCTGACTTCTACCGGAGCTTGGAAAAGGCTAAGTTTCCTCTGATGAGACGCCATGCCAAACAAATGATGAGTCTGTTCGGCTCAACATACATCTGTGAGCAAACATTCTCTCTGTTAACGCTAAACAAAAGCAGACTGAGAAGCAGTAGGACCGACAGCCATCTCCGTGACGTCCTTCGCATCTCAACCACCAAACTTACTCCTGACCTGCCAGCTATCCTTCGGGCCAAAGCGCAGTATCACTGCTCCCACTGAGTGCAACATTCTTCCCATAACAGGTGAGTTAAAAATATACACAGTTTTCATTTGTTAATAAGCCCAATTACTTAATAAATTCAGTCAATTAAAGTTGGATGAACATTTTTTAACAAACTTTAGTTGATGTGTTAACAAGCCCAATCATTTATTTGTGTAATAAGCTTGAAATATCCACATCCCCTATTTCTCTTATTGTCTCCCTTCATACAGTACATTACATTACATTTCATTTAGCTGACGCTTTTATCCAAAGCGACTTACAATAAGTGCATTCAAACCCGAGGGTACATACCAAGGACGACAAGAATCAAGAAAGTCCAGTACAATGGAGGGGGAGAACCAATCTGGGCTGTCACTGAGAGAATGACCTGAAAACCTTTTTGTAAAAAATAAAAATTAAATGTACTAATGGAGAGCTATGATGGAGGCTTTTTTTCTTCAACATGTTCAATTATCAAATGTCATTTACCTGCATTTGATTGGTTTTGCCCATATTAGTGCATTCGAAGTGAGGCAGTATAGGTCACATCTAGTGAGTGGCCCAGTCCTTCGTATATTTTTCTGTATGTACGATGACCTCCAACCATGATCACTTTTCATGATCCACCACCATGGTAATAATCCTGATCGAGACTCAGTGAACAAAGACTTTTTTCACAATTGCATTATGAGTAGCATACACAGCATCGACAACTTTGTGCATCTGTGTGGTGTTTTGGTGCCAAGCACAGTGCCCAGGTGGAGGAGAGGCACAAAATAAGTTGTTGGTATTTCAGTTCAAAGTGTGTCTTGGACTTTGTGCTGAGCAAAAAAAGTTGAATTCCTCAACATTAGAAAAGTTAAAGTTTTTGTATTTAGAGCAGGATTGTTACGTCCCTAAGACGTCTAGGGTATGAGGGACAAACAATTAGAAAATAAAACGGGCCAAAAACAAGAAACAATAGATTGCGTTTTAAATGAAACATGTATTTATTAAACAACTATTGAGTGAACACAAAACGCCCTTCCCAAAACAGAAGGGGGAAAAGAACCACAGAAGAACCTCTAACAAGGAACAAAGTCCATGACTTTAAAGGAACTTCATTAACAACTCCACACAGCACGGGCACACAGCACGTCCACACGCGACTTCTCCAAACTGCTGTTTGGCCAACTGGCGACAGCTGACGCTCTGCTCAGGGTCTTTTTGGCCACACCCTGATGCCAGAGTGGCCTCAGCTGGGCCAGTGGAGGTGCTTCCAGAGCACCCACCTGGAAGAGATGAGAGAGAGAGACAAAAAACAAAACACGGCACGTAACAAAGATTCTTTCAGTAAATCAATTTGTATTTATATCTGAATACTATTTTGATAGATAGATGCACAAAAAAGTAAAATACACAAATATAATAATGAAAGGTTAAAATGAGTAAAGAAAAAGCACACTGCAGTGTGCCTTTGTAAAGGTAGGTGTTAACGAGAAAAGGGTTACCTGCAGTTGGAAGACGTTAGCTAGCTAGAAGGCCAGCTCTTGGGGCTATGAGCTTTCTAAAAAAGACTGTTGAGCAAATTTCTCCTTAGATTAGGCTACGAATAGGCCTGCTGCAAGTGCTGGAAGGTATTACTAAGGAAGGAGTGAGAACTCCTGGAACCGTCACCTTATCGTGGTGGAGAGGTTTGCGTGTCCCTATGAACCTGAGGGCTGTGTTGTCTGGAGCCTTGTGCTCCTGGTAGGGTCTCTCATGGCAGAGTGGTCTCAGGTGAGGGGCCAGACTAAGAATGGTTCAAACAACCTCAATGAATAACGGAAAAAGAGGAGATGTGACCCGGCCCGGAGGAAGCCCGGGGCCCCGTCTGGAGCTAGGCCCAGACGGAGGGCTCGATGGCGAGCACCTGGTGGACGGGTTTGCCACGGAGCCCGGTCGGGCATAGCCCGAACAAACTACGTGGCACCCCCCCTCTCTTCATCCCATGGGCCCACCACCTGTGGGAAGACCCGTTGGGGTCGGGTGCGCAGCCACATGGGTGGCAGCGAAGGTCAGGGGTCTCGACGGACCAGACCCTGGCAGCATAAGCTGGCTCTGGGGAAGTGGAACGTCACCTCGCTGTGGGGAAAGGAACCGGAGCTTGTGAGGGAGGTGGAGCGCTATCAGTTAGATCTGGTGGGGCTTACCTCCACGCACAGCCTCAGCTCTGGTACCGTACTCCTGGATAAGGGTTGGACTCTATTCTTCTCCGGAGTTGCCAAGGCGTGAGGCGCCGGGCGGGTGTGGGGATACTCATAAATCCCCGGCTGAGCGCCGCGGTGTTGGAGTTTACCCCGGTAGACGAGAGGGTCGCCTCCCTGCGCCTAAGGGTTGTAGGGGGGAAAACTCTGACTGTTGTTTGTGCGTATGCACCAAACAGCAGCTCAGAGTACTCAGCCTTCTTGGAGACCCTGAATGGAGTCCTGTATGGGGCTCCAGTAGGGGACTCCGTAGTTCTGCTGGGTGACTTTAACGCCCACGTGGGCAACGATGGAGACACCTGGAGAGGCGTGGTGGGGAGGAACGGCCTCCCTGATCTAAACCCGAGCGGTCGTTTGTTATTGGAATTCTGTGCTAGTCATGGATTATCCATAACAAACCATGTTCGAACATAAGGGTGCTCATAAGTGTACCTGGTACCAGAGTACCCTAGGCCGAAGATCAATGATCGATTTTCAGATTGTGTCATCTGATCTGAGGCCGCATGTTTTGGACACTAGGGTAAAGAGAGGGGCGGAACTGTCAACCGACCACCATCTGGTTGTGAGTTGGATCAGGGAATGGGGGAAATTTCCGGATAGACCTGGTTAGCCCAAACGAGTAGTGCGGGTGAACTGGGAACGTCTGGAGGAGGCCCCCGTCCTAGGTATCTTCAACTCACACCTCCGGCGGAGTTTTTCTGGCATTCCTGTGGAGGTTGGGGGCATTGAGCCAGAGTGGGCGGTGTTCAAAGCCTCCATTGCTGAAGCTGCGGTGGCTAGCTGTGGCCTCAGGGTCTTAGGCTCCTCAAGGGGCGGTAACCCTCGGACACCGTGGTGGACACCGGTGGTCAGGGAAGCCGTCCGATTGAAGAAGGAGGCCTTCCGGGATATGATATCCTGGAGGACTCCGGACTCGGTTGCAGGGTACCGACAGGCCTGAAGGGCTGCAGCTGCTGCCGTGTCGGAGGCTAAGCAGCGGGTGTGGGAGAAGTTCGGAGAGGCCATGGAGAAGGACTTTTGGTCGGCACCAAAGTGTTTCTGGAAGACTATCCGGCACCTCAGGAGGGGGAAACGGGGAACCATCCAAGCTGTGTACAGTAAGGATGGGACTCTGTTGACCTCAACTGAGGAGGTCGTCGGACGTTGGAAGGAACACTTTGAGGAACTCCTGAATCCGAATAACACGCCCTCTAAGTTGGAGGCAGAGCTCATGGTTGATGGTGTTTCGTCGTCAATTTCCCTGGTGGAGGTCACTGAGGTAGTCAAACATCTCCGCAGTGGCAAAGCCCCAGGGATTGATGAGATCCAGCCAGAAATGCTAAAGGCTCTGGGTGTTCAGGGGCTGTCATGGTTGACACGCCTATTCAACATCGCGTGGGAGTCGGGTACAGTGCCAAAGGAGTGGCAAACCGGGGTGGTGGTTCCCCTGTTCAAAAAGGGGGACCAGAGAGTGTGTACCAATTACCGGGGTATCACACTTCTCAGCCTCCCTGGTAAAGTCTACTCCAAGGTGCTGGAAAGGAGGGTTCGGCCGATCGTCAAACCTCAGATTAAAGAGGAACAATGCGGTTTTCGCCCCGGACGTGGAACTACGGACCAGCTCTTCACTCTCGCAAGGATCCTGGAGGGGGCCTGGGAGTATGCCCATCCGGTCCACTTGTGTTTTGTGGATCTGGAGAAGGCGTATGACCGGGTCCCCCGGGAGAAACTGTGGGAGGTGCTGCGGGTGTATGGGGTAAGGGGGTCTCTCCTCAGGGCCATCCAATCTCTGTACTCCCAAAGCGAGAGCTGTGTTCGGGTCCTCGGCAGCCAGTCAGTTTCGTTTTCAGTGGGTGCTGGTCTCCGCCAGGGCTGCGCCTTGTCACCAATCCTGTTTGTGATATACATGGACAGGATATCGAGGCGTAGTCGTGGTGGGGAGGGGTTGCAGTCCGGTGGTCTGAGGATCTCGTCACTGCTTTTTGCGGATGATGTGGTCCTCATTGGATCATCGGCTTGTGACCTTCAGCACTCACTGGATCGGCTGGCGGCCGAGTGTCAAGCGGCTGGGATGAGGATCAGCACCGCTAAATCTGAGGCCATGACTCTTAGCAGGAAACCGATGGATTGCTTACTCCGGGTAGGAAATAAGTCTTTAGCCCAAGTGAAGGAGTTCAAGTACCTCGGGGTCTTGTTCGTGAGTGAGGGTACTATGGAGCGTGAGATTGGCCGGAGAATCGGAGCAGCGGGGGCGGTATTGCGTTCGCTTTACCATACCGTTGTAACGAAAAGAGAGCTGAGCCGCAAGGCAAAGCTCTCGATCTACCGGTCGATCTTCGTTCCTATCCTCACCTATGGTCATGAGGGCTGGGTGATGACCGAAAGGACGAGATCACGGGTACAAGCGGCCGAGATGAGTTTTCTCAGAAGGGTGGCTGGCGTCTCCCTTAGGGTTAGGGTGAGAAGCTCAGTCATCCGTGAGGAACTCGGATTAGAGCCGCTGCTCCTTTACTTAGAAAGGAGTCAGCTGAGGTGGTTCGGGCATCTGGTAAGGATGCCCACTGGGCGCCTCCCTTGGGAGGTTTTTCAGGCACGTCCAGTGGGGAGGAGACCTCGGGGAAGACCCAGGACTAGGTGGAGAGATTATATCTCAACACTGGCCTGGGAACGCCTCGGGATCCCCCCGTCAGAGCTGGTCAATGTGGCCCGGGAAAGGGAAGTCTGGGGCCCCCTGCTTGAGCTGCTCCCCCCGCGACCCGACCCCGGATAAGCGGATGACGATGAGTGATGAGTGAGTGAGTGAGAGAGAGTCTTTAAAAAGACTGTTTATAAAGCAATAAATATCTGAATTACAGAGGAAACAAGAGCAATCGCACAAACTCCGCAGGGTGTCGTCTCAGTGAGGGTTGACCATGCCTGCAGTTACTTTTATACTCAGAAGCGTACGTGCAACTCGCGTTCAAATTATAACACTCCTCTTTTGATTGGTGGATCAGGAACAAGTTTTTTGATTTGTGTGTGTCAGTCCAGCCCATAGCATTTCGCCACTGAGGGAGATTTCACAAACCAGTGACAGGTCGTCTGTCTTTTTTTTAAATTGTTTTATTTAGGGTTAGGGTTAGGGTACTAACCCTAATTACTTTTTAATTATTGAAAAAAAAAGGTTTTGCTTTTTTTGTCTGTGACATTGCACCCCACCCCGGAGAGTGTCCGCGCCCCCCACTTTGAGAACCACTGGACTAAATGGTAAACATGTAAATTTCTACCTGAAATTGTTCAGGGGAGAAAGAATCATAAGACCCCAAAATGCCAAAAGGAATTACAAAAAGTGGAGCAGAGAGGCTGAGAGAATACGGACAAGAGTGAGGGTTGAAACGGGCGAAAAACACCAAGAATATTTAAAGAGGGAAAGAGAAACAAATTAAAAAGAGAGGAAACAGGAAAGTTGAAATGTACCAGTGATTTATCCAACAGGGAGTGAAGGAAGGTCAGAAAATCACGGAGCAAAAGCACAGGGTGGGAACGGACTCTCTGTCCAGTTGATGACGTCACTGAAGACCTTGTTGGAAAGTGGTGTCTCATCACATATGATGATGACCAATATCCTGGAATCATTGAAGACATAGAAGAAGGTGATTTGTACATCTTTTCTTTTTTTCCTCACATATTTCAACATTTAGTTACATTTGCATGGTATTTCTCTCTTTCCATTTATTCTCACTTGGCCATCTTCCCTTCTCATATTCCGATTCCCTTTTAATCAAACTTTATTTCATAGTCTTATAAGATTGCAATACAAGCCATACGTATCATGTCTCGCCCGATGTCATTTTATTTTACCCTTTATCTGTCTGTAGGTGCCTTCGATGTCAAAGTCATGCACAACATTTGGCGAAAACGCTTTTATTGACCTCGAATAGAGGACAAGATCTGGTACACAGTGGACAAGGTCGTCACCTTAATCCCTCCACCAGAAAATGTCACACAGAGGCATGTCTAGATCACCCCAAGAGTGTTCACCGCAGTATGTGAAAAGTTAAATTTGTGAATGGATTGGGACGGTATCTGACACTGAACCCCCTTAAACATACAGTACAACATAATCAGTTATTTGTCAATGTTTTCTTCTTCTCTTTTACTGAACCCACTTGGGTAATGTTTGTACTTTAAATGGTTCAGGACAAACAATTGTAATGTCCTCAAGAATACAATTATTGTATTTATCACAAAACATTTGTGTTTTTAATATTCCCAACCTAAAGCATGTTATGAGTTAAGATTAAGCAATAATGTTGAGGAAATATGATACAACCTTGCAAACAAAATACTGTGGTCACTACCAAAAGAGTGCAGTCGGTACCGAAACACTGGATGTTTTCTAAAAAATAAAGTATATTGAGTTATGAACTAAAATGTTGTGATACTGATTGGTTTAATGTTTGTTCAATTTCATCAATCATCAACTCTGGAATCAATATGTTGTATTGTATTTGTACAAATTACACTTTGAAATTTGGTAAAATTTTCATTTTTATTGATTTAATTGTGAAAACCTTTAAGAAATATTAGTAAAAATAATCTTCAGAGAAAGGAAGGAAACACAATCTTAGCAGGTTAATACTAATACTTTTGTATACTATATTGTATTACTATGTTTCGGTAGTGACAATTTTTGGGAGAGGAAAAACATTCCAACACAGTCTGAAAATACAAAATAAAAATGCACGGTTCTTTACTAGATATGTGTTCTTTAGATATAGTACAATATATATACGGACAAAGTTTTAGGAATAAAATGTAAAAAATGTCAAAATATTTCAAACCTGAGTTTGAACCAATTCGGTAGAATGGCCCATAAACTGTGATGATTCTGTTAGGTGTTTGTTGTTGTTTTCTCTCCCCCTACCCTTCTCTGTTCTCCCTTAGCAGGTTGTGTGTGTGGAAGGGGCGTGGCTGGTTCCTGGCGGCAGCGGACGAGGCACACCTGCTCTCAATTCACCTCATCATCCCCTCAATAAAAGCTTGGTCTGCTCACCACTACGGCGCCAGATTATTCCGTCTAGTACAGTAGATTTTGCACTGTAGTTATTCTCGACCCTCGTGTCTGCTCGTATGCTTACTAACTCTTGTGTTTAATTTCTCTACCCAGAACCAGAAGATATTCTGTCTTTATTTCTCCGTCAGACCTGCCATCTGTCTGAGGCCCAATAGTTGGCCCACAAGGTTTAATACAGTTCAGTTTGGTTCCTCATAGGTCAAGGATGCGCTAACATACACGCATAGTTGTTGTCAACAGAACTCAGCTGCACGCACGCTGGAAACTGTAGAAGAAGATCAGTAAAAAATAATTTAAGGATACAAGGAGAGCTTACCAACACAATCAGCATTTTTGAGAGAAACAGTTAATGTAACAGCCCCCCCCCCCGAACATGACGCAGAGTTTCTCTACTGATGTCACACGGCTCTTTATTGTTCACTTCATCGTAGCCGTAAATACAACGTAAAACTGGAATGACATTAAGTATACGATATTTTAATCCATAAAACCAAACACAAACGTTAAAATACAATAAACAAACAAATCACCACGAGAAAAGTCTGATGCGTTAACGTGACATAGCGACTCCCGTTCCGCGCTACCTGCAGCAAAGTAAATGGGACCAGCTTCCTTACCTCGTTCCGCTGGCGAGGGGTGTTAAACTATAGTTTTTGACAAATGCCGCACAGCCCGCGTCCGGTCCTAGTTCCGGCTCTCATCCTTGTGCCGGCACTGTACAGCAGGTGTCTTATTGCACTGGTCCGCAAGCGAGGGATCTGGTCTATTATGCGAGGGGAGTCGCTACGTGTAAAACTAAATAAGCCCAACACATAATAACAGAATAAAACAGTATGCATAAAGTGGCAGGTGTAGCAGTCAGTTACAGTAAAGGTGAATGCACGTACGAACAAGTCCTCCGTTTAGGATTACAGCTCCACAACACAAACAAATCGTATCACATTTGTCGGTCCTGTAAGAACTTAATCACACGGTTGGAACGCGACATTCCCGTGTCCCATCTTCTTCGCGACCATCGGGGCCAGCTGATAGATTAAACTTTTTCTGAATCCTGTAGGAAGGATGGCAAAAACATCTTTTCGATCTACAAATGCCTTGATCGCGTTTCTCTGTTCCTCTTTTGAAATTAATGCGCTGTCGATGTCTCCTAAAACAGACTCAATGGCAGCATCTACACATCTCAGCTCTCCAGCGGCAGGCATGTTTGTGGAAAACAACGTCAACCGAAGTGCACTTTGATGACTTAGTTGATTACGTTACCGTTGATCATCTGTCCATCATCGTATAAAGCCTGCCCTGACAATCTGATTGGTCCGGATGATTTCGAACCGGGCACAATTTCTCCCCAACGGAGCGACTCCAGACCGAACTTCCCGACCTCAAATGTTGTGGGCGGGGCTAAGTTCGTCTGGCATCCAAGCTTGATTGGCCCCTCCCCAAGACACAAATGTGTAATGACGCATTATTTAGTATTTTTCTCCACCAATTAGAGGGAATATTTTAAATGAAAAAAATGTTTACTTTATTGAATCACAGAGTGGGGATTGGTTAATTGATGATTGATTATTTATTGAAGCTTCGGAAAACACATTGAGGAATAAGACCCTCATTTACAATGGTGCAGAAGATGAACAGTTAATACATTGAGAAAATAAATAAGAATGAAATAAATAAGCATTTATACATACAGCAACACAAGGGAAAAGGTCACAAACAATCAACCCTGACGATTCAATAAGATACTATGGTTAAGCCTAACCCAACTAACAGTTACAATCACTGCAGTAGAACTCGAGAATTCCCTTATGAAATCAATGAGGCCAACTTTAAAGATTTTTGGACCTCATTCCATATGAAGGGAGCCTTATAACAGAAAGCTGTCTTCCCCAAGTTAGTGTTAACACGAGGCAGCTATAATGAAAGCCAGCTCTGGGAGCGTGTTTTGAGGTTATTACAATTTCAGCTGATGAGAGAGAAGAGATATAATGGCAGTAGCCCAATGATTGTTTTGTAAATATAGATCTTCCAATGACCATCCCTTTTTTAGACAGGGCTGGCCAGCCAACTTTGTTATAAAGAGTACAGTGGTGTGTGCCATAGTGGTCTTCAGTGATAAAACGCAGAGCAGAATGGTATACAGCATTAAAGTGTAGTTACACGTTTCCAAAATATGGTTAACAACGCTCATTTCAAGTTACCATGGCTGACGCTTCTTGAAAGTCAACGATAAGTCGAGCGTATCTTGCATGTCAAAATCAGTCCCTAACAGTTGTTTTTGAGAAATGTTCTGAAACAGGTGAACAGATAATTATTGTAATCCCTTACTGTTTTAAATGTATGCACGTAAAGTACCGTTTTGAAAGAGGAACAGTTTTGAAAACCTCACTCGGCAGCTATGAGTGAATTGAGGTTTTATGGTTTTAAACTGTTGCCGTTTTATTATGCGCTGTCAAGTAGCTTGCAATTTTTACAATTACAGTAAGCTGTTACCAAACTGCCAATTGCTGAAAAATAAATGCAGTTTCAAATCGCTTGAGGGTTGTTGTCCTTGAACTGTGTCTCTTCTGTGCAAGACTTTTTGTTCATCAGGTTTTGCTCTACTTGCCTGTTAACTAATAATTAGGATAGTTCCTGAGCGATTTCTTAAGTGGAGGAAAACTCCCTGACAAATGTGTTCTGGTAATATATAAACTTCAGCTGTTCATTTGAAAGTCTATCAAGAATAGTTTGTCTGTTTTTGAGATGTTCTGAATCAAGAAACAAATAACAGTGCACAGAGAATTCTTGTAACCCCTTGCTGTTGTACATGTATGCGCTAAAAGGACAGTTTTAGAAAGGAGAGCACGAGGAGGCTGAGAGAATTGAGGTTTTTCAAGTAGCTTGCCAGTACAGTTAGTTGTTCCCAAATTGCCATTTGCTGCAAAATAAATGCCATTTTGTTATGAAAACGGTGTTTGTGATGACTTTTTTAACATTATTTTTCTATTTAACAGAGCCAGGCATTCCAGTAGACCAACTTCAACTCTGTTACTTTATATCTATTTAGTGTGAATTTACTTAAGAATGTTATGTCAAGTGTGGTTCCACCAACTGCCTAACTTAAAGTTAACATAACTTCACTGTGTTCTTTTTATCCTTATTAAGTACAAAATGTTAGGGATCCATATTTTCAGTTTGTACCTTGAGTGTTTAATAATTTCTGGAGCCAAGTGCAGGCAAACACATGAGGACCGGCAGGTATATTGTACACAGACATTCAAATAAAGAAACCTGACTTCCATTCAAATGAAATTAAGGAGAACAGGCAAATAAAAATCACAAACCCTGACAACCGAAAAAATAAGTACCAGTCAAAAGTTTGTACACACCTTCTCATTCAATGATTTTTCTTTATTTACATTTTTTTCTACATTGCAGATTAATATTGAAGACATCCAAATTATGAATGAACACATATGGAATTATTTGGTAAACAAAAAAAATGCTCAACAAACCAGAATATATTTTATATTTTAGATTCTTCAAAGTAGCCACTTGCTTTGATGACAGCTTTGCACACTCTTGGCCTGCTTTCAGTCCGCTCACCTTTTGTGCGTCTTACAAACAACTCATCTGACCGAAGTATAGATTTCCACTGGTTTAATGTACATTCCTTGTGTTTCTTGGCCCAAGCCAGTCTCTTATTCTTGTTGTTCTTCCTCAGTAGTGGCTTCTTTGCAGCAATTCGACCATGACGGCCTGATTCACTCAGTCTCTTCTGAACAGTTGATGTTGAGATGTGAGATACTTGAACTCTGCGAAGCATTTACGTTTACTCTTATCTGAGGTGCTGTTAATTTGCGGTTTCTGAGGCTTGTAACTCTAATGAACTTATCCTTGGCAGCAGACTTAACTCCTGGTCTTCCTGTTCTGGGGCGATCCTCATGAGAGCTACTTTCATCATAGCGTTTGACGGTTTTCGCGATTGAACTTGAGGATACATTCAAAGTTCTTGACATTTTTCGGATTGACTGACCTTCCTGTCTTAAATAAATCATGGACTTTTGTTTCTCTTTACTTGGTTGAGTGGTTGTTGCCATAATATGGATTAGAACTGTAGTCGAATAGGCCTATTCACTGCATAGAACTGTGCACAAACCCTGCGTCTGCACATCTGATGATCTCAAACACATTAAGAATGCAATAAATTCCACAAATTAACTGTTAACCTGTTAATTGAAAACCATTCCAGGTGACTACCTCCTGAAGGTGATTGAAGAAGGCAGAGCTGTCATCGAAGCAAAAGGTGCCAACTTTAAAGAGTCTAAAATATAAAACATTATGGTTTGTTTAAAACTTTTGTTTACCACATAATTCCATGTGTTCCTTCATAGTTTTGATGTATGTTGATGCTTTTCCTTCAGCCATCACAATCACACACCATGGTGGTCACGATTGAATAAAAATGACCTAGTGAGAAGCACTTTTCTGTTGTCGTGAGACCACCGTTACAAAAAGGTCAAAACCAGACAACAGACATCACTGCAGGTACTGGTAAATAAAAAAGTCTGGCACCTAGAGATTGATGGCGGTTTTTGAAGAACTTGTCATTTAATTTTTCTGCTTTAGGCACAAGGTTACTTCAGAATACAAAGATAGAACAACACATTTTTCAAAATGATTTTGGTTTCTCTAGAGATTCACAGGGGGGCAGGGTTTCAGTCAAACCTCTTCATCCCTCTCTACTTAGCAACAACACATTAGAAGTAAATGGTTTGTCCAACTGAGGAGGCAATTTTACGGCTTCCCTCATGGGGTTAGGCGTGATGAGATTTTGATCCCTTGTGTAGAACTATTAGCTCCTCTCGACCCCCATTGCACAGATGGTAGTTTGTACTTCACTCTCCATTTGGCCACAAAATGGGACACTAGAGGACAACCAGATGAAGAGAGGAAATTGTAGGCAGGAGAGAAGGAGGCATGAAGAGATATGCTTGCCTTTCTCCATCACCCTTGACATGGCAGATTCATCTACACTGATGGGAACACCTCAGTGGGAGGACATTGATTAGCAGGCACAGAAGTCAATAAAGGCTGTTGCTAAGACTGGATCCATCATGTCATGGTGCTTTGAACTTTCCTGATATACCCATTCCATCTGTTTGTGGGATGTTCTTCTCAAAAGGGCCAATCCGCTCGCCAAACCCTGCCTTATTTATGGCCTTTAAGATGGTAATTAAGAAATCCCTCCGGCTAGCACAAACTGCCTCATATGCCTTTCTTGATGACCACTCAATCACTTGTATTACTTTATTTAGCACTGTGAAAAATGAATAGAAACTGCATCTTAATCAGAAATCTGTACAGAAGATCTTTCTACATCAGACACCCACCTGCCCAACCCATTCACCAGAACAGAGCCTGTTCAGACTATCTTTTCAAGTCTTTTAAAGATGAAATGCCTAAAAATCTAAATAATGGTTAACATCCATTAAGTCTTAAGGCAGCGAATAAGAACACAGTTTTCAAATTAAGTTTTGCTGGAAAACAACCACCTCAGCCTCTGAAGCGCATAGAAACATAAAAATACACAAATGTGTTTCTGTAAATGTTTGGTTTTCAGTGTAAATCAGATTTTGGAAGTTTTTTAACAGATCTTTGAAATTGCTGATATGCAATGGGAAAATTAACAACAGTTAAGTAAATCATTAAAAGTTATATATGAACCACAGACGTAAATGGCAATGAATCAATTTTGTTTCATGAAAAAACATGGGCTGTGCAATTAATCAAAAATATATAGATTTCAACATTTATAACCTAACCGACTTAATCTTGCTCATGGCAGTTAACTCAGTTAATACTTTCACCTATGCTTGCATTCACTAACTGTCGTGTTTCCGTTAAATTCAATTGCAGCGGCAGCCTGGGTAACGTGTACTGTGCCGTGTCACCCTGCTGCTTGTCCTTACTCCCCCACGGATCTGTGCTCACTTTACAGGTTAACAATAAACACCAACACTATCACAAGTAATTAGAACCTGAACAGTAGTAAAGTTTAATTTGTGTTTGATTCGTTCTAGAAGTTGAGTTTATTTAAACACATGCGGATGCAGTTCACGAGACCTACACAACATGTGACAAGATGTGTCGTGCACAGTGAGATCAGCAAGTTCAAAGTGATCCGAATGATATGGATTCAAAATCGATTGATAACTAAATAAATGTGTTAAGAGTGACAGAGAGATGCACACACAGGTTTATTATTAAATAATCCAGGTAAAAGTATGAAATGATTGTGATACTGATTTTAAGTCATATTGCCAAGCCATACTATAAAATCTTCATTGCAGATCAACTAGATAGGATAAACACAAACATTTTCTAACTTCACTCTGCACACATCAAGCACTAAAACTATAAAAAAGATATTGTACGTTTTTAAAATGTTTGATAGGGCTCACTAATGACAAGGAATAATTCTGAATTCCAAAAATGATTGTTTAGAATGGGCACTGCACTAGTTTTTGTAAGATTTATATTGTTGGATTTGGCATAAATTGTAATGACAAGGTATAAACGTCGGCTCTGGAGAATTGTTAAGAATTGTTTCACTGTAGTCTGACATTTTATGGACTAAATGATTGAGAGAAAAGGTTTCAGTCCTGCCCTTTGGCCTCTAATAAGATTTCAAATGGCTACGATCACCGCTGAGCTCTGTGCTACTGTCTTGACGATCTTTCAGGCACTTCTCTTGAGTACATCTCAAAGCGTTGCGTCCACAGCAACACCCTCAGTCGGCAAGCACTGGAGCAGAAGAAGATTAAATAGTATCAGTGTGGGTGACCACTTCTGAAAAATGAATTCACCGAGCTCTTGTTTCGGGTAAACTGAATTCTGCATCACATGGCAGAGGTCTTTTGATTTACCCAAACAAACCAGTGAACCCCCCCGCCCCTACCTCATCAGTGTATTTTTTTTTCAAATTTACTAGCTTTCACTGATTCAAACCATCTGTCCCATTCAGGTCCTGCATGGGTTCTGTAAACTGAAATGCACTGTGAAGATTGCAAAGAGAAAACTGAAGAATAAACTTATTCTAAGGCTCCAGCAGTAGTGACTTTAAAGGGGACATATTATGCCCATTTTAACACAAGTTGATATGGTTCCTTGGGGTCTTAATGAAATGTCTGTAACATATTTTGGTCAAAATACCACAAGGATCATTTAAAACAGCACCCTTTTTTACCCTGTCTAAAAGCCCTCCTCAGATTGACCTGTTTTGAGTGCCTGTTCCTTTAAAAGCTAAAGAGCCAGCCCTCCCCACCGCCCCTCCTCCACGAGGTACGAGCGCCATGTAAGAGAGACTCCCATTTCGCTTGTGACGAGAGAAGGATACGGAAGCGCATTGTCAGTCACTCAAGCATGACATTTCGCGGGAGTTGTTTTCTCTAGAGTTTTGGGGTCGGTAGACATGCCAGATACCCAAATTAACATGAAGAAGCACTACAAAAGTGGAATTTTCATAATATGTCCCCTTTAAAATGTAGTTCAGTGATTCATATTCGGGTAAGCTCTTAATTCGTTGTGAAATCAAAAAAAAAAGTAAAAGACTGGTCTTGAACCCCACATTAACTGTCTAACTTTTAAAAGGTAATGCAGCTGCATTGACCCACTTTACTCACTTAACAGTCCAGTACAGATATTTGTCTGCATGCACAGCTAATTGGCATCATTAGGGTAATTTATTCATAGGGTGACTCATTAACATGTGTTATTACGTTTGTAAGTAATGATGCTGAAGACCTGCTCAGGCCCCGATGGGAATCAATGTGAATTTGAAGGTTAATGCTGTTCCACTGCGAGAAAATGCTTGTTGTGTTTGAGAATTTCCCTTGATTTCAACTACAGCATTTGGCATAGTTTCTTTTCTCAGTTGTGCTGGTGCTTATCCCTGACAACAATATCCGCTTTTCCACAGGACTCAAGAGGTAAGCCCCCACCTCCCCTCAATGATCCACTTCAAAGTCAGTGATGTGTTGTGCTTATCTATGCTTAACGCAATCTGCCCAACCTTTGTCATATCAAATAGTAACAAACTAGATCATTACTGCAGTGATAAATAGGCATTTTTGCAGCCTGTTTGCAGGAGTTGAAGGGATATGGCCAATAAGATCATTATGAAAGGATATGCAATTTTCAGATGAAAAAACTAGTGTTGGATGCAGCAGAGGCATGTATTCCTGATGCTGCATTGTACATATATTTGTTGCACAGCTCTTAAATGTTGAATCAATATACATGTACTTCCAGATATTGTCATATGTGTGAGTGAGATATGTTGATTCCAGAAAATTGGAAGCTCCTCTGACTCAGTCTGTCTGTATTGATTGAGTGGCTGTGGGGTTAGTTCAGAGGCCTTTCTAATATAGATCCCTTTACCTTGATAATAATGATTTTCTCACATTCCAGCTGGAGCAAGCTCTGCTGTTTAAACACGGCAGCAGTCCTTACTAAGTGAAATACAACCTGCATATTTTTTTGCTGTGAAATTAGTGGTATGGCATCAGCTTCACTGGTTCATTTCACGGTTCACTCACACTTTCTCGATCCAATATTAAAGTGTTATAAAGAGCCAGGCAAGAGAGACCAATCAACAAGTCTGGGTTAACATCCAACTCAGAGAGTCCTTCACAGTTCTAAAAATACAGTTGTGCGGAGTGTGTGGGTTTCAGTGATGGCAGAACTCTTTCATCTGTATTTCACTGCATGTCTTTTTTCAACTGTGAACATTGGCGTGAAATGTCTCTGTCTGTTTGGAGTGAATGATTTGGAGAAAAGTGTAAACAATATTTTGAACTCAAAAATCAGGTCCAAAACATTCACCTACACACATGCAGCTAAACATAAAGATCATTGCCCTCCAAATTCAAGCACAAAATTGTTAAATTAAAAAACAAAACTGCTAGTCATACATTAAAAAGTAACACTCAATGACACTGTTATGCTGTGAGTGCAACATCTGCACCATGTTATTGTCCTAGCCTGCTCAATACAGTTTGGGACCAGCTTCTATGGTGAATGTGAGCAGAAGGAAATGACTGTAGTGGAGAGCATTTGAGGGGATCCTTATATAATTACATAAGGTTCTGTAACCAGTGAAAAGCCACACAAAATCCCAAACTGGTGGTTATTAATTTGGATAGAGAACAAGAGGCAGATGGAGCGGGTAATTGTAAAGACTCAGTGAGCAGACAGCAGAGTGTTTAATAGAATTAAAATGTGAATCTTAGCCCGTAGGCAATAAATCTTATCTGGTTTCCAAGATATCACCTTCAAGTCGTAACTGCAGTAATGCCATAATTTTATGTATTTGCAACCAAGTATATTTGTTGCCTTTACGAAAACTGAATTTAATGGGAGAACAGCAGTATTGTTCAGTCTGACCAGTGGTGTTTCTAGGATTGAATGAAAGGGGGGGCCTAGCCCCTATGAAGGTTAATGTTTGCGCGACAGTTCATAGATTGGTTCAATCAGAAAGAGTGTGATTTTTATCTGTATCTTTGCTTGCATTCATTCAGTATAAGATAACAGAAGAGACAGAATTTCAGGGTAATTGTGAAATCTGACAACACAAATATGAACTTTTCTCAAATAGAGAGAATTCATTTTCCTGCTTGTAAAGGAAAGACGGAAATACTAGTTTTCATATCTGCGTCACTCCCAAATCCTAATTCTTAAAGGGACCACACACAATGGATGGAGAATGAACCTGCCAGTGTCAACTTCTGACACTGCATGAAAAGAAGAATTTGTGCCAGTACATGTCGTTACCAGTGTCTTGCCGTTTTACAAGCCTGAGAATGTTGGGAGGTGACCCCCCCTTCTCCTAAGCCTAGGGGAGGCTTTCACATGCAAATGCCAATGCTCTGCGCTTTACAAATGCAAATCAGGATAGTTTCCCTCGGGGCAGATAACACCTTATTTGAAACTATCTGGAGTTAGACCAGGCTTAAAATAAATACTAGGGCTACGTTGTAGCACTGGCGTGCCCGAGCACCCGCACGTTGAAGCCTGTAGCGGTCGGTGGAGAGAGCGATCGATGACCAAGCGCACGTCTCCGTTTTGCATGCGTTTTACGCACTGCGGAAAGATAAACACTCACTTCCTGCTTCCGTCACGTGATGTCGGTCCTTGCCTGGTAATTGCTCATTACGGTCCACGCTATCAATTGCACATCAAACTGAAAATTGTATGTAAATCGAATGATAGTTGTAAAACAAAGCTTACCTCCTGTTGCCAGTAGATGGCGCCATCACTATTTGTACGCACAGACATATAGATCTGTTAATGTAGGCGCTCTGATGTAGCGTGAGCAATTTTTTATGTCAATTACACAATGTTAACACAACTTCATTTTCACACTGATTAGTAGATGGCGCTATGACCCTGAACTAATATTTATATATTGAGCTGTTCAGATCAGGATTGTGATCATAGTTTGGAGCCTGTTGGATAATGCAGAGTGGATTAACAAGGTACTTCCTGTTGCCAGTAGGTGGCGCTATGACACTGAGGAAATATATATTATTAAATATATAATCATGTGACAGAAGTTTGGTAGTGATAGGACAATGCACAGTGGAGTTATGAAAACATCGTCTCGTATGGTGAAGGATGATCCTTCGCCAAATATCAATGTTTACATGGTTTGAGGAAATGTCACAATTCTGACCTTTATCCAATCACTTGACTGAGCTCATTTGAGCTGTATATTGTAAAGCAGCCAGTAGCAGTTCATCAAAATATAAAACATGTCACTTCCTGTAGCAACCAGGGGGCGCTGTGATTTCAAGTCATGATATCTGTGTAGAATGTAGAATGCATCAGGCAGGGACACTTGTCTTACATGTCTAGTTTGGACCCGATTGGACCAAATATGTCAGATATACAGAAGCTCGTGTTCTGATGGCGCGTAATCAAATTTTGACGCCATGCCACGGTCACACGGTGGGACGAAAAATAAATCCGTAAATATTTTTTTATCTCAATCTTGTTGTGATGACACTCATCTGAATTTTAAGTTGATCTGATGAAAGCTCTACGACGAGTACAACAAAGTAAAAATGTAGAATATGGCCAAAATGGCCGCTTAATCCAAAATGGCGGGCTTCCTGTTGTGTTTTTCATAATGCTCTTTGAGACTTTTTTTCATGACTGGTCACGATACACCTATGTCCCGATTTTGGTGAGGATCGATGAAGGGGAAACCTAGGGGCTGGTTCCAGGGGGCGCTGTTGAGCTATTTTTCCACTCCCAATTCAAATTACTCCAGAATACTAAAATATCTGCAGACTTTGAATTTCCTGCAAAGTTTCACAACTTTTTGAACATGTCTAGACCCTGAAAAAGCCCCCAAAAGGGAAATAATAATAACTAGTGCTACGTTGTAGCACTAACGGGCCCGAGCACAGGCAATTTCAAGTCTGTTGCGGTCGGGGAAGAGAGAGCGATCCATGACCAAGCGCACGTCTCTGCCTTGCGTGCGTTTTAAGCTCTGCAGCAAGACTAAACGCTTCACTTCCTGTAGCCAGCAGGGGGCGCTATGATTTTAAGTCATGATTTCTAGGTAGATGTCTTCCGGTCGCGACTCTTGTCTTATATGTGTAGTTTGGAGTCGATTGGACAAAATATGTCTAAGTTACAGAAGCTCGCTTATATTGGCGTTTAGTCGAACTTTGAGACCTCACCACGGTCACACGGTATGATGAAAAGTTTAAATATTGATAACTTTAGATCTTCATCTTGTTTTGTAGAGTCATCTAATTTTTAAGTTGATCTGATGAAAGCTCTCCGAGTAGTACATACAAATATAACACCTACCAAAAACAAGACATTTCCTGTTGCCACCAGGGGGCACTGTGATTTTATGTCACGACTGCTGTGTTGATGTCTTCAGGTCGGGACTCTTGTCTTACGGGACTCTTGTCTTACGTTTAGTTTGGAGTCGATTGGACCAAATATGTCTGAGATACAGACGCTCGTGTTTTCATTGCGTTTCGTCACACTTTGATGCCACGCCACGGTCAGACGGTGTGTCTAAAATGTAATTCTTTGATAACTTTAGATCTTCATCTTGTTGTGATGACACTCGTCTAAATTTTTAGTTGATCTGATGAAAGCTGTACGACAAGTATATCAAAGTAAAAAAAATGTAATATGCCCAAAATGGCCACTAAATCAAAAATGGCGGGCTTCCTGTTGAGTTTTTCATAATGCTACTTGAGGCTTTTTTGTGCATCTGGTCATGATACACAACTGTCTTCATTTTCGTGAGGATCAGTGAATGCTAAATGAGGGGCTCTCCGTAAATGAGGGGAAGCTCCGTTGGTGGTGCTGTTGAGCCATTTTGCCATGCCCTTTTCAAAATACTCCAGAATACGTAAATTTACGCCGCCTTTGAATTTACTGCAAACTCCTACAACTTTTTGAGCACATTAAAGCCCTCAAAAAGCCAATTAGTTTAGGGGCTGAAAAATAATAATAATAATAACTAGGGCTACGTTGTAGCACTAACGGGCCCGAGCACAGGCAATTTCAAGTCTGTTGCGGTCGGGGAAGAGAGAACGTTCGATGACCAAGCGCTCGTCTCAGCGTTGCATGCATTTGCGCACTGCTGCAAGATAAACGCTTCACTTCCTGTAGCCAGCAGGTGGCGCTATGATTTTAAGTCATGGTGTCTTTCTTGATGTCATCCGGTCGCGCTTCTTGTCTTACATGTGCAGTTTGAACTCGATTGGACCAAATATGTCCAAGATACAGAAGCTTGTGTTTTGATGGCTTTTAGTCACATTTTGACGCCTCGCCACGGTCACACGGTGTGGCGAAAAATTGATCTTTCAATAACTTTAGATCTCCATCTTGTTGTGATGACACTCGTCTAAATTTTCAGTTGATCTGATGAAAGCTCTCCAAGAAGTACTTGAAAATAAAAAACATGGAATATGGTCCAAATCGAAAATGGCGGGGTTCCTGTTGCGTTTTTCAAATTGCTCCGAGCGCGTTTTTTGTCCATCTGGTGATGATACACAACTGTCTTCAATTTCGTGAGGATCAGTGAATTCTAAATGAGGTGTTTCTCCATAAATGAGGGGAAGCTCCGTTGGTGGCGCTGTTGAGCCATTTTGCCACGCCCATTCTTTAAAACCATCTGAATATCTTCAAGGGAGGGAGGCTGATGATACACACATGTAGTTTGAGGGAGATGGACCCATGAACACGGAAGTTAAAGCGTTTTCGTGTGTCATGGCGAGCTGATGTGACGCCCCGCCACAGTCAGACAGTGTGACGAAAAGTTGTTTCTTTGATAACTTTAGATCTCCATCTGTTGTGATGACACTCGTCTAAATTTTCAGTTGATGTGATGAAAGCTGTACGAGAAGAATATCAACGTAAAAGATTATGGAATATGACCAAAATGGCCACGAAATCGAAAATGGCGTGCTTCCTGTTGCGTTTTTCATATTGCTCCGAGCGCGTTTTTTGTGCATCTGGTGATGATACACAACTGTCTTCAATTTCGTGCGGATCAGTGAATGCTAAATGAGGTGTTTCTCCGTAAATGAGGGAAAGCACCGTTGGTGGCGCTGTTGAGCCATTTTGCCACACCCATTTCCAAATACTAATATGGCCCGAGCACAGGCGATTTCAAGTCTGTTGCCGTCGGTGAAGAGAGAGCGTTCGATGACCAAGCGCTCGTCTCCGTGTTACATGCGTTTGAGCACTGAAGCAAGGATAAACGCCTCACTTTCTGTAGCCAGCAGGTGGTGCTATCGTTTTAAATCATGGTGTCTTTGTAGATGTCATCAGGTCGCGACTCTTGTCTTACATGTCTGGTTTGGACTGGATTGGACCAAATATGTCCAAGATACAGAAGCTCATGTTTTAATGGCGTGTAATCAAACTTTGACGTCACGCCAAGTTCACACCGTGAAACAAGAAATCGATCTTTTAATAACTTTTCATCTCCATCTTGTTGTGATGACACTCAACTAAATTTCACGTTGATCTGATGAAAGCTCTACAACAAGTACATCAAAGTAAAAGTGTGGAATATGGCCAAAATGGCTACCAAATCCAAAATGGCGGGCTTCCTGTGTGGTTTAGCATATCTGTCCAAGAGACTTATTTCTTTGTCATGAAAAGACACATGTCACTATCGATTTTTGTAGATGTAGACCAATCGTAGTACCGGGCTGCCCTTTAGGGGGCGCTAGTCAGTTATTTTGACACGCCTATTCCTTAAAACTATCTGTATATCTTCAGGGGTGGGCTGTTGATACACACATGTAGTTTGAGGGAGCTGGACCAATGAACACAGAAGTTACAGCAATTTCGTGTGTCATGACGAGTTGAACTTTGATGACACCCCATTAATAATCTGCATGATGAAAAGTCACAGTAATCGTAAGCCTACATTATCAATGTCTTGAGACCCCTTTGACACAGTTTGACATGGTTTCACAAAGTGGATGAGGAGAAATACATCCAAGTGTAAAATGTACCAAAAACAAGACATTTCCTGCTGCCACCAGGAGGCGCTGTGATTTTAAGTCACAATATCTTGTAGATGTCTTCAGGTCGCGACTACTGTCGTACATGTGTAGTTTGGAGTCGATTGGACCAAATATGTCTGAGATAGAGAAGCTCCTGTTTTGATGGCCTTTCATCAAACTTTGACGCCACGCCACGGTCAGACAGTGTGACGAAAAGTTTATCTTTCAATAACTTTTGATCTCCATTTTGTTGTAATGGCACTAGTCTAAATTTTAAGTTGATATGGTGAAAACTCTACGATAAAAATATGGAATATGACCAAAATGGCCACTTAATCCAATATGGCGGGCTTACTGTTAATTTTTTCATAATGGTCATTGAGGCTTTTTTGTGCATCTTGTCATGATACACAACTATCCTCATTTTCGTGAGGATCAGTGAATGCTAAATGAGGGGCTTTTCCATAGGTGGCGCTGTTCAGCCAGTTTGCCACACCCATTTCCAAATACTCCAGAATACGTAAATTTACACCACTTTCTAATTTACTGCAAACTTTTACAACTTTTTGAGCATGTTTAAACATTCTCAGAATAATCCTTTCAATTTCAATAGGGCCTCTCACCAGAGGTGCTCGGGCCCTAAAAATCCTTACAAATTCAATAGGGCCTCTCACCGATTTCGGTGCTCGGGCCCTAATAAAACCTGGAAATTGTCAATTGATCTTAAGTAAGTAAGTGTGCTACTGTTAATTACATTGTACACCACAAGCAAAATCATTGCTATGAATTTTTTTTTTTAAACAATGCAGATTATTTCAGCCTTTTATTATTATCCAAAACACAATCCTAAATCTCAACCACTGTACAGCGTGGCATGATTACAGTCACTTTTTCAATTGTGCTGTTTAAATGCACAGTGGATATGTTAACCACACATCTACCAGCAATCCGCTCAACAGGAAGACATGAAGCTGGATATGATGTGTCTGTGCCCTGTAAGCTCCAAACTTCTGGGGGAGAGCGAGGTAAAGGGGGACATTTTTTACATTTGCTCCCCTCTAGGCGAGCTAAAATGATTTATCAGTAAAATGTACACATTTCCCATTAATTCAGGATCCCCCTTAATCCACCCCCCTTGGGGGTGGTTTATAAGCACATGTTAATGACTATATTTAGTGGGAGGAAGCGTCAAAGAATGCCTCCTGTTTTTAAGTGTGGCAAATCGGTCTATCAGTCTGTTGTGACTCAGTCCACCTAGTATGTCACTTTCTATAGACATGGCTGCAAGACTGTGAAGCCTTTTCTGCCCCATTGTTTTCCGCAGCCAGGAGTGCAGCCGACGCAGTCCAGCCTCTGTTTTGCTGCATGCCTGGATGCCTTTTAGTAGGCCTGCATCTACACTAGAAAATCGTAGTTCAAGCTCACTAACCATCCTGTTCACTAAGGGGAAAAGCAACTCTGCTTTCAAGGTTTGTGAGCTGATCAACTCTGTGCCTGAACCCAAAGTTGTCTCCAACACAAAATCCTCCATTTTTCTCTGTTTATGCCTATTCTTAGCATCTGGTTCTGGGATACTGTGGGTGTGGCACAGGGCCTTGGTTCTCTCGTACTGCTCTGTGGCAAATACATCTGTTTGTTTGCCCCTCAGTGTGTCACATACGGCTTGTTTGCTGATAAAAGCTTCTGCCAGGTCTAAAGTCTCTTTCTGAAGGAACTTGTGCAGTCCTTCAGTTACAGACAGAAGTGTCTGGAACATCAGTAGTGAATAGAATGTTCAGAACTTGTAGAGCTTTGCTTTGAGACCAACAGCTATGGGGATCCAATGGCAGAGAGACACTAAAAAATGGCAGGTAATGTCTCAAGAATTGCGTTGATTGATCGCAGCTGGCATGCCCAGCTAGTGTTTGAAAGTTGTACAAGCTCAACTGCTGTCAAGCCAAGCTTGGACTGAGGCTCTTGGAACTTGTGATGATTGACTAGGGAGGTTCTGAAAAAAGAATACACACACTTCAACAAGTTGAAAAGTTCCACAGCCTCTGAAACAGCCCTGCAAGTATGGCACAACACTAGGTTTAGCTCATGAGCATAACAATGCACATATATAGCCTCAGGATGGAGCCTTCTAAAATGTACTTGCACACCTCCAGTGGACCCACTCATAACAGCTGCACCATCATATGTCTGTGCTGCACACTTAAGCTCTACAAAACCATAGTTCTGGATCTGCTGCTGCAGCTCGTTTGCAATGGACTGGGCATCGAATGACATTATCTCTGTAAGTGCTAGAAAACATTTCTTCACTGCCCCCTCTGACACGTACCTAACACAAACAGCCAGCTGCTCTGACTGTGCATCCCTTGCCTCATCTGCCATAATGGCATACATTTTGGACTTTGTCATCTCAGATACAATGACACTGGTAACTTCTTGAGCTCAACACTCAATCATCTCATTCTGAGATGTTGGCGAGCTATAGGTAGCATTTGAGGGAGGGTTATATTTTTGAAGGAAAGGATCAAACTCCTTCAAAAATTCCATGCAAGCAAGAAAGTTGCCTCTGTTTATACTGTCTTGGCCTTCATCACTGCCACGAAAAGGGAGTCCCTGTCACCCCAACTTGGAGGTGACTGCAACAATTCGCCTGAGATATGGGGAGAGCGTGGCCTAGGGGATAGAGCGGGTGTTCTGCAACAAGAAGGTTGCCGGTTCGAATCACACTCTTTCCCATCTGCATGCCTAAGTGTCCTTGGCAAGATACTGAACCTCTAAAATGGCCCCTCATAAATGCTGAGTGTTCTAAAAATGTAAGTCGCTTTGGACAAAAGAGTCAGCTAAATGACATGTAATGTAATGTAAAGATACTCCCTTCTCTCTAGTATCTCCCTTCCATGTGCCGATGCTATCATCTGTGCAACGTTTCCCTGTCGGCTAGTTTCCTGGTAGTTTTGCCATGCAACAACACTGTACCTATGTGTTTGTGCCATCTTGTGCTTGCAAAAGATAAACAATGCTTTCTTCCAGTTCTTGCAACCACTACTGACCAAAGCATCATGTTTTTGCCAAAAAATCGACATGCAAAGCAGAAAACTGCATTATGGCTGACTGAATATTCCAACCAACTGTGCTTCTCAAACCAGCTGTGGTGAAATTACCTGTTCTGAGCACCAAAGCTGTCCTCCATCACACCGGCTCCTTCGGACCTGTCAGTCTCCTGCTTCTCTCTCTCATCTGACTGGGCGGAGCTGTCACCTCTGCTAAAGAATCTTCTTATATCCATCTGGTCAATGAATTGGATGATATACCGGTACAATAGCGTTATGAGGGACACTATGACATTTAGTTTTCACTAGCATTAACTCATTATAAACAACAACATTCTATAGGCACTGATATTATTGTTTTAAAATACTAGAGATAGATATTAATGCAAAGAATAGAGAGCTGTCGATAGTTATTTCTTACATTTCAAATTTGCTCGTTCACACTCTTGCTCACTGGAGACATTTTCTAACAAAATAGCTACAGAGTTGCCAACTTTTCAAAAAACCTTGGAGTGAGATTTTATTGGGGTGACCTAAATGTTGCCGCGCACGCAGCAACACACGTTGATGGCTCAAATATCAGGGAATTGGAATTAATTTGGCGGTGTACCCATGTTGTGCCCTGCATTCTGGTGGTCTTTGGGGCCCAAAGTCGTTGATAGGGGCAGCTTACTGGAGATGGACAACATTGGTTACATTCTGTGAAGCAAAGACATATAGCTGACGGTCCACCGCCAGGAAATTTTGATTTCAGTAGATATTATTTCCTGAATTCTAGTGGATTTTTGGCTGGTTTGCTAAAGATGTTTAGAACCTGAACTAATTCTGATTCATGTTCATCTGATCATGACTTGTAGGGCCTTCTAAACTTGAGCTGAACATTCAACCAAAAAACTATTGTTGTGCCTCAATGACTGTCTTTGTACCACAATATAGCCGAATTAATAGACCTGTGTTTAAGTTTTGACCAAGGTAGATTGATTGACATTTTTATTACAATGGTATTCAACTAATTCTTAACTAAAACCTAACCTATATTGTTAATAATTGTATTCTCAAGAGCAGTTAATGATTTATGTTCAGTAAAAAAATGACACAAGATTAGTTAGGGAGAAATATTTTTCATTATTAAAAGCCTCCCACCAGACATTCCATCAAACTAAAAAGTGCAACAAATAAAGTGCTTAAACATTAGCCTTTTTAAGCAATACAATGGACCCTCTTCCCCCAAATAAAATTTGTCTGGAGCCGCAAAACATATTTGATAACAAAGCTAATAAAGTTTTATGTAACTTTATACTATACCAAACTGCATTTATGAAATTATAGAAAGACAATAAAGAAAACAGTTTTTTTATTTTATTATCAAATTTTATTGCTATTTTAACCTGTTACAACAAAGAAAAACACCAAACACTTATGAAGAGGGGGTGAAAATACACAGGCAAGTGTCGGCCTACTTTGAAATAAATTAAACACAGAACTTTGTAGGGCTATTTGATTCCTCCCCATATTTGTGGAAAATGTATGAAATAGGAAGAACCCTATTTTGAAATAAATAAAAACATATAGCTGCAGCCTAGTAGCTTAAAAATATATATTTTAGTTGCTGAAAGATGAAAAGAGCAGGTCAGACTGAAGGCGGACACAGAAACTGAAGCTTTGTAGAAACCAACTGCAGCCTCTGCTCTGATCAAGAAGCTGAGGCGCTGATCTCTGATCAGCTGAGACCAGAGAAACTCTGTGTTTTCACTGTTTCCACTGATAAGAAGCAGCCAGTCACTAAGCAGCTGCTTCACTATCTCTCTCTGAGCGAGTGAGCGGGGGGGGCGGAGCCTCAGGACTGGTGCGCTATCTGGGAGCACACACACACACACAGAGCCACACACACTGACCCTGCTCCTGGTACTTCATGACGGCCTGATACGATGATGTTTTAAGAAACCATCATCGTATCAGGCGATGAAAAAAATCGGCCCAAAATCAGATTTCTTTTTGGCGTTAGAAATTGGGTGTGTGGCGTGAGTGCGTGTGTCACACTGTGAAAGAATGAGACTTGGCAGCTCTGTAGCTAGCTAGTAAACCTAAATTTAAGCAGGTAACAATCGTTAACAACTACAGATAGCCACATTCTGTAACTACCTGTACTTACAATTTCACTCCATGCATCATTTACTATGAGCTTAACTCCATGGCTGTAATCCTGCTTTCTTGATGAGAGACGTAACTTGGCAGAGTGAGAAAGCCAGCGATGAAGACTCCCCAAGGTCCTAGTGCCCGGTCTTTATTGTTAAGTATGATAAGAGGCTATTAGATTGTAATTTGAAGGGGGAGAAAACAGACAAACCAGAAACGCACTCACATATGTAGAATGCTAGAGTTATAAATAACTTGTCCATGTGTAAAACAATAGTTTAATTTAAAAAAAAAAATCCCAATAATTATTTAGGGGGGCTTCAGCCCCTGAGTCTGACAGAGTCAATCCATCCACTATATATACATGTATCCTTTTTTTAAGGCTCATGAAATGTCGCCAATCTCAGCTGCCGTTGGTCGAGAGGCGGAGTCCAGCCCTCCAGTCTGTTTCACTGCCAACATATAGAAACAAACAATGTTTTACTCCACATTCATACCTACAGCTGATTAACCTTACCAGAAACCACTCAAGTGCTGTACTGATATTGAGCCACCTCATTCTGTTTGACAGAATGTTCTGCACAGATGCGTGAGTGGATAAACGCATGAAGGTCATCAGTGAACACTGTGTGGGGTTCATTAACATCATTTACTGCTCTAATGATAAAAAACTTAAGAAATTCACTTAGCTCTTACGAAATGTATTTCCTTACCTAAATTGGTATTTTAATGTCATTTCTAAACGACAGTGTTGCAAAAGTCTGAGTATTTACATTTTATATTGACTTTATTTTATAGAATTTACTAGCAAATTTATGGGGTTGTTATAAAAAAAATATTTTTACTGTTGACTTTTGATCTGGACAGAAATCTGTCCTTGTTATTGTTATACTTCAGGTCATTGCAGCTACACTAGATTATATTTAGCAAATCAAAGATAAACTTAAACTAGCCAGCAGTTTTCTAATGATCATAGATTCCATGTCAAAAACTACATCACTGTTTCCAACCTCATGGTAAAATGAAACAATGTTAACTAGTTACAACAACACAGGATCTAGCACCAACTTTTTGACTAGATATAAGATAAAGGCCAGAGACAATATCATATTAAGTTGCTCTCTCTTGGTTCAGGTTGGCAGCTACCTGTACCTTTTGCAGACATATTCACAAAGTGAACAGGACAACTTAAAAAATAATGTTTTTATCGAAAAATGTGTGTGTGTGTGTGTTTGTGTGTGAGACACCTTCTGGGTGCATTCTGCCAAAAATTGCAATGCAAAATTGCTGCAAACAATTATTTTGGTAAATTGCAGCATTTTGTGATACTACTCATTGTTTACATTTTTTTTCCTCTTGAGGTGTGTTAATGGTTTTAGTTTTGTATTTATGTAGCGCTTTTCTAGTCTTGATGACAACTCAAAGCGCTTTACAGTGCAGTTTTACATTCACCCATTCAAACACACATTCATACAGTGCATCGAATCGCAGCACTTTGTTATTCTATGGGGGGCCATTCAGGGTTAAGCATCTTGCTCAAAAACACTTCGGCATGCAGATTGGTCAGACTGGGGATGGAACCTCCAACCTTCAGGACGACCACTCTACCCCTCAGCCACAGCCGCCCTCTTAAGTGGAGTGCTGCTGGGGAACAGGGGGTATACCTTACCCTAAACCCGATGTTGGGCCACAAAATTGTTTCATTGTGGCCCTTAGCAAAACCAGGGTCAGGATAGAAATTTGGTGTCTGTGTGGGCTAAGAAGTGGAGCCAGCCTGGGCTTGCAGTATTATATAATTTCATGCTTTGCTGCGGCAATAAGGTAGGAGAAGCTAGGCCTGACTATTCACTACTTCTTAAACAAAACCATAAACAAAAGGCCAAAGCTGATTAAATAAAAAAAAGGGCTTCACTTAAGAAAATACAAAGGTGGAAACAACCAAACTGACCAAACAGTACCTATGTGAGTGAGAGTATAGGGTTCCCAATTTACATAGTCCTTCCTTCCCACCACATCTAGTGTTCTTATTAGTCTCTCTCTGTCATGGCGGAGTGTGCATGGAGCGGAGAGCTGTGTGTGACTGTGAAAGTATTGTGGGTTTTAAGACTAACTTTACTGAGCTCTATCATTTAGGCGTATGTTTATTTGTTCGTCTTTAGTTGTCTGATTGTTTTGCTGAGTGATTGTGTGAGTGAGTGTGCGCGTGTGTGCTAACAGGAAGCATGCCTGTGGCAGCGGCAGCGGACTTTGAGAGTCTGACTCACCGGCATGCCATTAAGCTGATCCCCGCAGTGGCATGCAGTGTGGCAGAGGCCGCGCTGGCTGTTGGAGAGGTGGTCGGCTGTGACTCGGTCAAGTCGGCCTTCCGGATGAACGGAGCCATCGTCATGTTTTTAGATAGCATAGCGAATGTGAGCGAGGTGGTGGAAAAAGGAGTGGTGATCCACAACACTAACCCTGTTCTCCCACTCGTTAACCCAGCCACGAGGGTGATAATATCTAATGCACCACCTTTTATTAAAAACGACACTCTGGCCAAGGAACTGTCCTGGTATGGTCAGATTGTATCACAAATTAAAATGGTGTCTCTTGGGAGCTTATCCCCCAAACTGAGGCACGTTTTGAGCCACCAGAGGCAAGTGTTCATGTTCCTCAGGGACAACACAAAGGAGCTGTACATATCTTTTTCGTTCAAAATTGAAGGGTTTAATTATATGATTTTTGTCTCATACGAGACGATGAAGTGCTTTGAGTGCGGGGAGGAGGGGAACCTGGTTCGGTCAAGGTTAAATGTGAACGGAGCCAGAGCTGATGTTAAAAGAGCGGCTGTTTTTAAACTCATGGATATTAACAGGATAGATGTGATGTTTTTACAAGAAACCCACAGCACCGAAGACAATGAGTGCGACTGGAGAAGGGCTTGTAATGGGGAAGCGGTTTTAAGTCAAAAGTCCAGCTGCAGTGGGGGGATGGGGATTCTTTTTGCCAGGAGTTTTTTTCTTTCTTTTATTGTAGAAGAGATTATTCCAGGTGTATTGATAAAGGTGAAATCTGAAAATGAAAATGTAAAGATGGTGTTTTCAAATGTATATGCGCCCACGAATAGGGTGGACAGGATGGCACTTTTAAACATTTTAGATGATACTGTTGAAACCAGAAGTGGTGATGATTTTATGTTTTTAGGAGGTGATTTTAACATCCCGCATCAGGTCTCAGGCTGAACCAACTGACCGAGGCACATAAGCTGTCTGATGTGTGGAGAGTTTTTAACAGTAATCACAGACAATACACCTGGAGCCATGCCAGAGACAATGTTTTATCCCTGGCTAGACTGGATCGACTCTATTGTTTTAAACACCATTTAAATATTTTTAAAGGTGTTTTATTCAGCAGGTGGGTTTTACTGATTAAAACATTAAATAAATAATTTCTTAAATGGCCAGTTACTTCAATTGTATTGGATTTGGCTTCAACAGTGTTAGGCCTGAAACCAGTGCCCCTTCAAACGGAGTTACAATGATTAGTGGTTGAAACCTCCAACGACCAGTTTGACGTAGAGGCACAGCGGCATGACCAGTGGTGGAAAGCCATGGAGCATCAATTTAATTTCACCAACTACAGAGGTTGGTGAGATTGTGAGACGGCGCGACAGTCACTCGTAGAGCTGCAGCAAGGCAACCCGCCCATCTCCCGCCCCTCTTCGACTCAAGGGCTACTTCCCCAAGGTTCCCCTCGGGATGTACCAGCTCAACAGCCACGTCCAGGTCTAGCACCTGCATCCGGACTACAGAGCTCCCTGAACTCCACTGTTATCGGCCTAGCCACATCTCCACACTTCAATCCGGGGTGGACAAACCCAAAAATGTCCCCATATGAAGAGGACGAAGATATTGAGCATTATTTAAAGACATTCGAAAGGAGGAGCTCCATGATCGCCACAAAGACCTCCTGGGGAAGTGGCTGGATCCCGAGACGAAGTCCAAGGAGCAGATCTGTGACCAGGTCATACTGGAGCAGTTCCTTGGGATGCTTAACCAGGAGCTACAGGTGTTGGTGAAAGAACGCACCCCACACTCCTCAGCTGAAGCGGTGGAACTGGTGGAGACCTTCGTGGCCGCCAGACAGTCTAGACGGTGCTACCAGCTGAGCCCCACACGACTCCTGGAGACGACCTCAGCAGTCCCTCTAAAAGCTCCTATAGGCCCAGCCCCAGTGTGAAGCCCACTCAAGCTAGTTCATCTAGGGCCCTGATATGTCACCACTGTGGTCAGCAAGGCTACATTAGACCCCATTGCCCTATGATGAAAGCCACTGACTCAAGACTGTGTTATCTCTCTGGCCCTAGTAAACATATAGCATTCACTCCGGCTGATGTAACTGTCCCCGTCAGGATAGCAGGCAAAATGCTGCAGGCTTTGGTTGACTCCGGTAGTAGTCAGTCTTTTGTTCTTAAATCCTGTTTGAAGTCTAATTATCGGCCAGTGGGTAGCTTGAGGGTCCGCTGCATCCATGGTGATGAGTCTGTGCATCACACTAGCGAGGTCAGTAAGGAAACAGAACCAGATTATTTGGCAGAGTTACTGTATAGTTGCCAAGGTGGCAAATCTAAAAAAATCCAAGGCAGAGAAGCGTAGAGCTAAAGTGGCAGGTACAGCGGTGCCAGAGATTCTTTCCCTAACACCACTGGAGGGCAGTGAAGTCCTTGTGCCAGATTTTGTCAAATTACAGCAGGAAGACCCTACCCGTAGCTCTAGCTAAGCTTAATTTAACTATTCTCCCGTGTGGGGATCCCCAAAGAGGTCTTGATAGAACAGGGCAATAACTTCACCAGTAAGTCTTTAAAGCAGGTGTACTCCATGTTAGGGATCCGAGGTATCAAAACCACACCCTATCATCCACAGACTGACGGCTTGGTTGAGAGGTTCAATCAAACCCTGAAGTCTATGCTAAGAAAAGTCGTGTCTGACTCGGGAGCTGACTGGGATCAGTGGCTCCCCTATCTGCTTTTCTCCTACAGAGAGGTACCGCAGGCATCCACCGGGTTCTCCCCCTTCAAGCTTTTGTACGGCCGGGAGGTAAGAGGCCCGCTTGACATTCTCTGGGAGGGGGACGCTCCTCACCAGCCGGTAAACATCGTGAGCTATGTCCTAAGGATGCGGGAGAAGCTGGAACAGCTCAGCTCCATGGCACATGACCACCTGGCCAAGGCTCAGACACGAAAAGACATGGTATGACCAGACTGCACGCAGCCGCTCTTTCAATCCTCGAGAGAAAGTACTGCTGCTGCTACCCTCATCTGAGAGCAGTCTGTTGGCTAAGTGGCAAGGTCCGTATGAAGTGCTTCGCAAGGCCAGCGAGGTAACCAATGAAATTGCCATGCCAGACAGACGTCGCTCAAAGCACCTCTACCATGTCAACCTACTGAAGAGATGGACAGACCGTCCGGCGGCCGTCCAAAACCAGCTTTGGGCGCGGACCGTGGAGCAGGAGGAAGAACCAGTGGAGCTGTATTTTCCTACAGCTGGTGGTGAGTCTCCCTACCCCTCCGTCACCCACCTGGCACCTGAACAGCGGGAGGAACTGAGTATCATCCCCAGAGGCCTGTTCCGAGACCAGCCAGGGCGGACCGAGGTTATCACCGATGACATCCAGCTCACGTCTCCAGGTCCCATCCGGCAGACTCGAGGAGGACTCGACAATGATGAGCGAGTGGAGGCAGACATGGTAAGTAACATTGGCCTGGGGCTGGCTAGGCTACATTTTTGAGACATGTCCAAAACAAAGTAGAAAACGTTTTTGATTTTGTTTTAATATGCCAAATTGTGATATTATGGGTTATTATTGTTCATATGATTTAGCTAAGCTAGCTAAGAGCTGCTAACGTTGTTTACATAGCAACAGTAAACTTTCTGAGCTGTAAATAGAGATGCAGAATCAAGCTGTATTGAAAACAGAATACAAGGAATAATTAGTTTAATTTGAAATATTTGCCATTGAATTTATTGTAATCTTTCAATTCATTTGTTGTTTACTGAGGTGATAACTATTTTAATTTAAAGGTATAATTTGTGTGTAAATGTTTTACTTTTACTGTAGTTTTCAGATGGCTGTGTATAGTGCTGTCTTGAGCATTTTCAGGTATTGTCACAATGATCTGACTTTTTTGCATTGGAAAACACTTGTAAAGTGTCCTAATGAAAACATGACATTAGTGTTTTTACATTCGCAAACGGTTTGTTCAATATGAGCAAATCTTTTATATGACTTTGGAGTAATGTGTCATCTCAGTGAGTGATTCGTTAATTTTAATACAGAACCTTCCCTCGCCACATGGCAGGCAGCTGCATAAGCTAGCCAGGCCACTCAGGCTGTGTGACGAGAAGTAAGCACAACAGTTCATTCATACGGATCGGTCTCTTATTCATTTGTCACATGACAGGCAGCTCAGGCTGAACAGTACATTTGTTTGTTCGTTCATTCGTCATTCGGATCGTTCATTTGTCACTTGAGAGTGAGGAGTGTGTCAGCCCAAAGACAGGATCACCTGAGAGGGAAACAGCTGTAGAGAGTGAGGAGTGTGTCAGCCCAAAGACAGGATCACCTGAGAGGGAAACAGCTGTAGAGAGTGCGGAGTGTGTCAGGCCAAATACAGGATCACCTGAGAGGGAAACAGCTTTAGAGAGTGAGGAGTGTGTCAGCCCAAAGACAGGATCACCTGAGAGGGAAACAGCTGTAGAGAGTGAGGAGTGTGTCAGCCGAAAGACAGGATCACCTGAGAGGGAAACAGCTGTAGAGAGTGAGTGTGCCAGTCAAGTAACTTTTTTTTCACAACCTGATCAGAAAAATCTCCAGTCATTTTTAAACTATCACCCTCAGCAAAAAAGTAGTAATCCAGTGGTGCAGAAAGTATTCTGTAGCAGAGACGGCACCGGTAGAAAGTGGCTGACGTACTGTCCAGAGCGTCACATGCTGTATTGTTTCATCTGCATGGCATTCGGTAAAAAAACTGATAACAGTCTGTTCATCCGTGGAATGTCAGATTGGAGGCACATACACCAGCGCACAGAGGAGCATGAGAGAAGCAGTGCAAACAGAAACTGTGCTGAAGCTTACCTCTTGAAATCCGCCAGTGCTGATACCAGCAATGTGTTTGGTGGCAGTCAGATGTCGGCGCACAGTGAGCAGGTCGGAAAGAGGCGGCAGGTTTTGGAGTGCATCATAGATGTCATCAAGGTTCTTGGGAAGAGGGGGCTTGCATACAGCATATACCCTGGAAGACCACATAGTTGATCATGGTCATTTTTTGGAACTCATACTTCTATTGGGGAAGTATGATTTCTGTTTAAAAGAGCACCTGGACAGCTGCATTGAGAACAGAAAAAGGTTGCATTTGTCTGGTGGCACAAGAGGCAGAGGCTCCCTTGTAACTTTACTCTCCAAAACCACAGTCAACTCGGTGATGGATGCAATTCACCATCTGATTCAAGAAAACATCTCCTGTGAATCCAGGAATGTTTTCAGTTCAACTGGACACCACATAGGACATAACCTCTCAGGATCAATGCTCTATAATTGTGAGGTATGTTAGTGATGTTGTTCATAAGAGGCTTGTTGCAGTGCTGAAGTGCAGTTCATCCACTGGACAGGAGGCCACACTGTCACAAAAGAGGGGAAGGAGGAAGAAAGTCTTACCTGGAGAGATGGCTCAGGATGAGACCCTGGATGATGCAGAACAATCCTATGAGGTGAATGTGCATAACCGGATCATGGACACAGCAATTGAAGCCATTCATAGGCGCTTTTTAACACAGCAATCTATATGCTGACTTGGCATGTCTGGATCCCAGAAACTTCCCTCAGCTCTGCACCAGTGCTCTTCCCCAGTCTGCCCTGCAAGACTTAAGCAAGTGCTTGCAAGGATTTGACAGCAGGGCAACCAAGGGAAAAATGCAGGCTGAGTTGAAAAGCTTTGCACTCCAGTGGAACAGGCTGAAGGCATCCCCATTGGCAGAGTACAAGGCAAGAACAGTAGAAGATGGATCAGGTGGTGAGGAGGACAACACAGAAGAGGTTGAGATAACTCCCATAAGCTGTTGCTCCTGCAAAAAATGCCCTCTGTGCTGCTACCAGATACTTCGCCGTTTCAACATGCTAAAAGATGCATACCCTGTCCTAGGCCTTGCTTATAAATACCTGCTTACATTATCCCTCACGCAGGTGGCTTGTGAGCGCACATTTTCAATCCTGAAGTTTATTGCAAACAGACTCAGAAGCACCCTCTCACCTGACAAATTGGAGGCATTTATGTTGATGGCCACAGAGAAAGACATTCTCATGGCCTTGGACTCTGACTCGGTGATAGACAGACTTGCAGAGAAGAGTGAGCTGCTTAAAAAGCTGCTCCACTGATAAGGTGAGAAATATTTAATATTATTGTTATTATCACAAATTGTCATAGTTAATCATTTATAATCATTATGGATGTAGTAATTCATTATTTGTCATTTTAATAATTCTTTTCAGAAGATTTATTGTGCTTATGTGTTGATCCTTAATTGTGTGATCATGTACACTAAATTATCAATTATTCTCCATTACAGGTTGTTGTTTGAGTTGTTCTCGCTCTGTTTTATATGTGGACATTTGGGAATTTGGTAGGTTTATCATGTATTTTTTAATGTATAAATTCATACTTCATAATTATAATAATTTTCAAAAGGTTTTAAAAGAAACACACATCCAAAAAGTTCTCAACTCTAGGTGCAGGACAGAGGAAAACATTTTCTTTCTTTTTCAGACATTATAATGTATCCATGTCCTTCTCAGGTTGACCACTTGACACGTGAGAGCTTTCACATGAAAATGACAAGCTGGGAGCTTTACAAATGCAAATCAGGATAGTTTCACTCAGTGGTGCAGAGGTAACACCTTTTTCTAAAAGGTACTTACTAAGGGACCAACTCAAATATTTGCCGTAGGTACACCAGGCTTAAAATAAATATAAAATCTGAATTTGTAGCTTAAACAGATTTCACTTGTGTAAGTAAGTTTGCTATAATGAATTACATTATACACCATTAGCAAAGGTCAATGCTATGAAAAAAATTAGAAACAGTGTCGTGTATATTCGTTAGAGTAGACCATGTTGGGACGTGGCTTAAACACAAAGACAGGCTTATATACTTCTGGACTCTCAGACATTCTCGGAGAGTCCTCCAGGTGTTCGTGTTATTTGCACTCTGACTTTTTGGGATTACTTTTGAATTAGGGAATTATCTCTGACCAGCTAATGGATGGGTTAAGAAGGAATGTTCCTGGCCTGTGTGTCTTCATGTTCGGACACAGAAACAGGCCCTTATTTAGTCAGAAATCCCATGTGGGATGTGTTTTACCTGAAGTCATGGGTGGAACCAAATTCCCTATATAAATGTGTGTAAGACCCCAGCACGTCAGACTTTCACTATTGGCTGTGTGTCTCCGGGTATCTAGATGCCCGTCCCGACCTGTAATTTCTTGTAATAAACCTTGTTACACTGAAACTACTGGGTCCTCGGAATCCTTCCTTCATCATCAACAACTTCTACAACATCATTGACCTCTCGGCTGCATCAAATATACAATAACAGCGCAATTTATTTCAACATTTACCTGTCGAGCTTATCCAAGATAATATGTTGGAATGGAGAGAGTGGCACCACTGTACAGTTTTCTAAGAGAAGTCTTTCTGCTGACACCAAAACACTGTGCCTCACGTAAAGCATATCAATTGCGTGTCAAAGTCCCAAATATTTGTACTAAACTCACTGTCAGACTCTGAATTGACGGAAACATGATCTTCATATTCTCTAAACTCATCCCCTTCATTGTCTTCCAAAGATTTTCTCTCTTCAAAAATCACTTCTAGATACTGAATCTGTTCATTTGGGCTCATGTGAAGACTGACATGAGTGTGTTCAATTTCTAATTAAGTTCAATAAATAAACATCAATACTGATGAAAAACTTTGTTAATTGCTTAATTCCCACTAGGCGAAAAGCAGAATTAGTGTCTTGGGAAATCTTATGGAATGAACCTGATCCCCTGAAGTTATTGCCTATTTACAGCACGTCAGCACCGCGTTCTTCCACGACATTAACCTAAGGGAAGAGGAGTAAACGTACCACGGAGAGGGGGTCTGGAGAACGAAGGAGGGGAGCAGCAGGGGGTGGGGTCGCGGAACCGCGAAGCGAAGGCATTATCTAATTAGCATATGACTCAGGGCGAAGCCGCTGCTGAGCCTCTCTCGATTCCCCATTGGAGGAAACCAACCCGGAAAGTCACTCGTGATTGGCTGGTAGAAGTGTTGCCATTGGTCACCCTGGGTCATTGCAGCACACAAGTGGGGAAAACCCCTCCCACACAATATTAATAATAAAAATTAATATATAGATGCTACTAGTAATTATATATAATAAATCATTATTTAACAGTAAGCCTTTACCAAAAGCAATGCAGTTAATTAAGACTATACATTAATTAATGTGATGCTTGATGTTATAAGTGAACATGTTGTACAGGGAAGAAAAAACATGAACGAGGTATATGTTGAGTCAAATCTTTATTTACATACAGCACAAATATTGTACAAACACAACTAGCCTAGCCAGTGAAAAACTCAGGTGAAGCTTGAAATGTCTCTTTGCAGCCTCTGGGTCATATGTTCTTTGTGGGACTCTGTCCGAATCTGCCCCAGTGTGTAGACATCTGTGGTGTGTAGCTGTGAGATCCAGTGTAGCTTCTAGTCTTATTTGATGTGTGGCACACAGGTAGGTGAGCTCCTGGCTGTGGAAGGATGGATCCATGTCATCTGTCCCGCTTCAATCAGCTGTAAACACAATCAGTACATTTAGCACAGTTCAATGACAACACACCCCTACAGATGTATCTGAAAAATGATTTAATGAATCTAACCTTACCCTCTTTCTTCTCTGCCGACTCCTGAACTCCTCAATGCTGATGCAAGGTCCGTATGGATGAACTAGGTCTCACATTAATTCAGGGACTGTGCGCCAGTTCTCCGCCTCGACTCCTTCACAGCGGGCCCGCGGCTTTGCTTTCCCACGCACTCATCTTCTCCTCCAGGGAAACAGTGTCGTGTTGACTTCAGCAAGTTATTTATCCCGAAACAGAGTCACTCATACGGAACACACTTAACACAATCCTCTCATGTCTGTGGCAGACAGACTCTGCATTCACAAGGCTTTGATTGGACAATGCCATCAACGACTGATGTCACTTCTTCAGAGTAAAGCTTCACAACAATTTCCAGGATTTTGGGAGGACAGATATCTTTATGGAAAGCCAGTAGAAGTTTGAAGCTTACAGGACACAGACACATCATATCCAACATCATTTCTGCCTGTTGAGCGGATTGCTGGAAGATGTGTGGTTAACACATTCACTGTGCATTTAACAATTGAAAAAGTGATTGTAATCATGCCACTCTGTACAGTGGTTGAGATTTAGGATTGTGTTTTAGATAATAATAAAATGCTGAAATAATGTGCATTGTTTCAATTTTTTTTTCATAGCATTGATTTTGCTCGTGGTATACAATGTAATTAGTTATAGCACACTTACTTAATCAATTTAAAATTTCAGGTTTTATATTTATTTTAAGTCGGGACAGATGGCAGCCATAAGCTCACCGACCTGTGTGTCACACTTCAAATAATACTAGAAGCTACACTGGTTTTCACAGCTACACACCACAGACGTCTACACACTGGGGCAGATTTGGACAGAGTCCCACAAAGAATTTACGACCAAGGGGTGGCAAAGACACATTTCAAGCTCCACCTGAATAGTTTTTCGCTGGCTAGGCCAGTTTTGTTTGTACAATATTTGTACTGAATGTAAATAAAGCTTTGACTTAACATATACCTTGTTCATGTTACTATTACTATATAGTAATTACAACTATTAATATTGTGTTGGAGGGGTTGACCAATAGCAGCAGATCTACCAGCCAGTCTGTTTTTCATCCAATTTCGCTGCGATTCAAACGATAATTAGATCGCACTTTCGCTCGCTGACTCCCCGGCGGCTCTCCCCCTTCTCTAGCCCTCACAACTGCGATAGCGGGTTTGTTTCTGCCAGGAATAAGGCAAATTTCCAGACGTTTCCAGTGGTGGAAACTCTGCTTTCGTCTCGAGCCTGGAACCACATTTACACTCTGAGGGCTGTCACAAATATGGTCTGGCATTTCCATTGGCAATATTCTTACTAAGGGAAAGGAGATTAAAAACATAAACACATTTTGTGTCCTTCTTCTGATGCCTTGCAGTATATGGAAATATATAAACGATGGCAATTTACAAAGCACTTCCGGTCTGACAGCAAGGAGGGACAAAAGCTTCCTAATAACTACAAATTAAATATCGTATAGGTTCACTGATTAACACACATTTCTAGCCATAAATATCATCCAAATGCATGAATATTCTTAAAATATATAACATTTTCCACCAAGAATAAAGCATTATCCGGTATCATGCTTGAGAATATCCAGAAGTTTGCACAGGCGCACTGGTCGTTTTCTAGCGCTGTACATTTTCGTAGGGTTCTCCAAAAAAAATTGTACATAACTCTTTGTAAGATATCTTATGAACCTCTTCATAAGAATACATTGCAGGCAGGAGCTATTGCAGATGTATGCAGGACTCACAATTGATTGAGGCACTAGATACCTTGCCTCCTGCCTGCCTGTTAACAATTACAAGTGGCATCTGTTCTTTTCATGTCTATGCAGTCAGTCAATAAAGAATGTGAATTATAATATATATATATATATATATATATATATATTTTTTTTTTTTTTTTTTTTTTCCATGCACAGGACAAGAAGAGAAGCTGAGGGTAAAGGTCTGTAAAAAGGAAGCTTGCAGAAGGATTGTCTGGTTTAACTTGAGACATCTGTGCAGCAACTGCCATTCTGTATACTTCACTTGATGTTTCCCAGTAGACACCCTGTCAACACTGTCTTTAGTAGGACAGCGTTTCTCGTTGGAAACATGAAATGGGTACTAAGCAGCTCAGAACCACAGACATTCCTGAATTAATATTCAAGGCCCATTCACCTTCAAATTCTGTATGCTAAACCTTTCTCTACATAGCTCCGAGGAAAATTCAGTAGTCAGTATCTGGGGGGGGAAGTTCACTGCAGAATTTATATGAAGTAAGACTTAAGCATTATGAGATACTGGGCTTTTCTTCCTTCACAGACTTTAATGCCAAAATAAACCTCCTGGAACCACAGTTAGGGTTTCTATTCAGTAGGGGAGAGAGGGGTAATGTGAGACATCGGGTAATGTGAGAAACCCCCTGTATCTAGGCAACGGAACACATTTGTGGTCATGTGACCATCATGTTTTCAAGCCCCTCCCATTCCCCCCTTGCCATGAAGGAGAATTTAGTGCTGGTGCAGTGGTAATTATGTTTTTTCACTAAAAATTGTTTGCATGTAAAAGTACATTTTCTTGCTTTGAACTTAATCAACTGTTGTGTCAAAACAAATTGATTCAGGTAGAAAAACTTATATCATACATGTTGGTGAACTTCCAACATATAAAACCATGTGATTGATGCTAGCTGAAGATTAGCCTGAGTTATAAGAGATGTTGTTTTTTCTAAAATGTTGGCTTTGGGGTAAAATGAAGCACGAGTTAAGATTAGTCTTAAACCTATTTTAGTGTAATACTACATTACATATGTTTTATTTTTAATTTAATAAACATTGTAAAAAAGCCATCATGCCAAGAAACTAAACCAGGAATACAACCTGGGGCCAAACACCCATCGCAGAGATGGAGAGTGCAGCCGCTCAGGTCATGCAAGGAAAGAAGTCCTTAAGAAATGCTGGAAGGGATAGAAATATTGACTATACAACCGTCGAAAGATTCGTAAGGAAAAAAGAGAAAGGGGAAGTAAAATCAGTAGCCTGGGGTGCAGTAGCTGAGGTAAAGAGAATATTCACAGATGAGATGGAGGAGGAGCTTGCCAAACACTTGAAACAACTGGCTCGTTACAACTAGTTCTATGGCCTTGCTCAAGTTAAGGTCCGTGAACTGGCATTTGAATACGCAGAGAGAAACAATATCCCAGGCCCTGCCAATTGGATAGAGAAACAATGTGCAGGTAAACTAGGGTGTGCAAGAGATCACATGAATCATAATAATCATAAATGTTCTTAATTTACCAATCCCAATGGTTCTGTTACTAGTCCGATATTAGTTTTGGAATGTGTGGTTGTCCATCTAGCTGTCAGGATTGTAACTATTGCAACATGTATTGTTATGGTGGTTTTAAAGTGGAAAAAGTAAGTGGATCACTTTACCCCCTTGGTTTCTCTGGTCTGTCTCACTTTACCCCTTACCTGGGGTAAAGTGGATACACAAGACAACTTTTTAAAAAACAATCATATTTTCACTGCACTTTGTCCTGAAGACATTCTGATCATTTCCATTGCTAGAAAACATCCTGAATTAATGGGAAATGTGTACATTTTACTGATATATCATTTTAGCTCGCCTAGAGGGGAGCAAATAAAAGTTTTTTAGGGCTGTTGTGGCGCTCTCAGGGTATTCTGCCGTGACTTTAATCCAGAACATATCAGCACAGTGACAAAACATGCTAAGACCTATTTGCTTTGAAGAGGAAAAATACTGAAAATTCAGGCCCATCAGATAATTAAAAGCCCACAAACCTAATTAGAGCTGGCTTTTATGATGGATGAAAGGCACTCACTGTAATGGTTTGTTAATAAGACGCACAAATACCCTTTTGTTAGACAATGGTCTAATTAGGGGAGACTGTTGGGATGTGACCTATTTGTATAAAGCATCCGCAGATGCCTACCATCAGTGTGATTCACGGTCATTTGAAGCACCCAGATTGTAACTGATGAGATGAAATAACGGTAGGTAGCAGAGCAACCATATGACTGAGTGTTTGGCATTGTGGGTAGGCAGTCATGCTCATGTGGGCGGACAAAGTGGCTGCGTGCCAATGGTACAATAAAGAGGACAGAGGAAGCTTAGTGAAAAATAACAGAACTTTCTTGTGGTATTTATCAGCTCCTTCTCAAAACTAGTGTCAAATTAGTTGGCATATGGAATAACTGGCAATAATCAGATGGTGTCCTGTTGTTATTCTTGGACTTCCAGACCAGAGCTACTGCTGAAACCTATGTGCCATTTGTATAAAGCAAGGTAAAAATAAAAAGTTGAGAGTTCCATCACTCTTGTAAACCAGAACTGATTTGCTCATGATTTTATCAACATGTTACAAGGTTCACGTTGTCTCCTCCTGCTGAGCTGTGAACAGGGAGAGCGTCTTAGGGGATAGAGCGGGTGCTCTGCAACAAGAAGGTTGCCGGTTTGAATCCCACTCTTTCCCATCTGCATGCCTAAGTGTCCTTGGCAAGATACTGAACCCCTAAGTGGCCCCTCATAAATGTTGAGTGTACTAAAAATGTAAGTCGCTTTGGACAAAAGCGTCAGCTAAATGACATGTAATGTAATGTAACATGTGAAAGTATTTAAGGATGCTATGCCAGACTGCATGGCTGTTTGTTTTCTCTCTCTCTCTTTTGGTTTTGTCAGTTTTAATATCTTGGTTCAGGCGTCTTATTATATCTAATAATTTTTTTTCCTTAGGTGCTTCGATAGACATCTTGAAAATTAGGATGAAAAATTATAAAATACCAATGCAATATGATAAAAAATTGTTAATTAGCAATAACTCCACTTACATTGCAATTACCTGAAAGGATCAGTATGTAGGAATTAAAGTGATAGATACAATGACGGAAATACAAAATACAATTTGATTAATGAGATGAACTGAGAATCAATGTCAGAATGGATGCTTTTGATCTTCAGGAACTATTCCTCTTCTATGGAATCTGCAATGTGATATGCCCACGGTTCTACAGTCGGCCGTAGATACTTTGATGCACTTTGGTTAGTACAGGTAAATCAGTACCTGTATAGTACCATGATTGTGTATCAGTTCAACCGTGAACAAATTTATACAAGTATGGTGCTATTTAACCCACTAAAAATAGAAATATTGAAGAAATTAAAACTATTTAAAAAATACAACGCTACACAGTCTGCCATGCCTTAGTTTTACTCATGTCTCTTCTGTCATTTCAGATTGCAAGCCTTTACTTACCTCACCCCCTTCACCACACACTCACCTGCTCCCCATTCCCTCATTAGTTCCTGTGTATTTATACTGGTTAGTTGCATCCATTCTCTGCCAGATTGTCTACTGTGTTACTGCCTAGTTATCCAGCGTTATATTCCTCTGATCCTGCCTGCCCGTTACTGACCTGATTATGACCCTTTGGATTTTGGATTCTCTTATTACCTGCCCCTTTCAGATTTTTTTGCTGCTCAGACTAATATCCTGGTTTTGACCCTCATGCCCGTCTTTTTGACGTATGATAAATAAAACATTTTTTCTTTACACTTTTGTCTGCTGTCGCGCTTTTGGGTTCAGTGAAGAGCCTGCAGACCTTGTACAAAAAGTCTTCACCTCTAGTTCTCTTTTAATATCAGGGACGACGTCCTAAAAAATGTACTACTGAGTTCATCCGGAACCTGCTCAGTCTTTTGACCACCTGCTGCCAGTTTACTGATCGCTGCTTTGAGGTCAGCCACTGTCGGAGTCATCAATATGGGCAGTAGCAAAAAACACACAAACATGATGATAAAAGCACGGCAATCGACAAGGATGAGTCATACAAAAACACAACCAAAAAGCAATGTCAAGTGCACACAGCAAGTTTAATATTGCCTTGAATTGTAAAACAAAGTTCATTACAAACTCCGTTGTAATATATGAAACACATCACATCATCATTATAGCTGTAATATTATTCATAGTCAGCAGAGGGGTGAATGAGATAAAATGACACAGTGTTCCTGCCATCTGGCATTTGGGCAACTATGTCATCTACTCATTTTGCAATACCCCCATTTACCAAACATAGCCGGTGCCCTTATTACTACCTGGAAGTATTGAGTGCTGTCTCATGGATGGCTTATAGTCCACATTTGTGATAAGCCTACAGCTATGCTCAGATGTTTAAATGAAGTGCTCTGAACTGATCCAGAGGAAAAATAAAAACATCATCCCAATGAGTGGCTGGCTTACACCTGAATTGTATGAGGTTAGCCTAAAAATCTGAATATGATTATTAAAATAACTTATTTCTTAAAAATAATCAAAAATGATAAAGCTATTAATTAAGAATAGTAACACATTTAATTCGAAATGATACGGTTATCCATTAATAATAGTTAAAATAATTAATGAAAACAATAAAATTATCAATTAAGAATAATACAAATCTGTAATCAATCAATCTTTAAATATCAGTCTCATAATGATAAATGTCAAATCAATAATCTCAATATTTAATATTAATAATTATTTAATTAAGAGTGAAGGCTTCTAAGTTCGAGCACAGGCAATCATAATCCAGCTGCAATCACGTACATATGCACAAATAATCACAGACTACAGATACTTTAATTACAAAAGCATTTATTAAAAAGGGGAAATAAAGTTATAATGTTATTCAATGATTCATCATTTTAACAAGCTCCGATATTTCAAAGATAAACACAGCAGCAGCACTTATCACAATTCAGAAAATACATGTAAAACCGGCGGTCTACCTATTTATGTCTGTCTCGGTGTGTGTGTGTCTGTGTCAAAGGGTCTCTGTGTGTGTGTGTGTCTATGTGTGTGCATGTGAAATACAGTTAGTTAGGGATGAGCGAGTACAGCATTATCTGTATCTGTATCTGTTAACCATATGAATTATATGTATCCGTAGCCGTACTCGGAGTGGGCGGGGCCTAACCCGGAAGTGGGTGTGATTTAACCCGGGAGTGTGTGTGAGTGTGTGTTTGAGTGAGTAAGAGAGAGACATAGAGAGAGAGGGGGAGTGTGTGTGTGGGTGTAGCTTAATTTGTAATATTTTTTATACCACTACTACCTAGAATGTGTCAGACACTCAGTGCGTGAAGTAAAATAAAACTGGTTAGAGCCAACTGACGGTTTAAAAAAAAAAAAAAAAAACTCCAACGACTGGCAGAGAGAGGGAGAGAGAGAGTGAGAAAGCGTAGCCAGACGCTAGAGAGTAGTCAGACACTTAATGCGTGAAGTAAAAAAAAAAAACTGTTTAAAAAAAAAAAAAAAAAAAATCTCCGACAGGCAGAGACGCAACGCGAGTCGCTTTCTACCAGCACCACGTCTGAACGAACCCACGTTTAACAGAACTCTACTGGTTAATAAGTAAGTACAAACTGAAATAAAAACAAACTCTGAGCTGAAGAAACCCTAAACGTTAACCGAAAAGACACGCAAACCTGAGTGACTGAGAGAGACAGAGAGCTGTTCTGTGAGTGAGTGAGCAGAGCGGTGTGTGAAGGGGAGGAGCGCTGTGACGCTGTGTGAGGATTTTCATTCAGTCCGAGCACAGATAATGACTCGTATTACTCGTATAATATTCGTGCTCGGCAAAAGTGCTTTATCCGTACCGGATACTCGTTTCAGCCGAGTATCCGGCTCATCTCTACAGTTAGTGTTATTTAATGATTCATCATTTTAACAAACTCCCATATTTCAAAGATAACAGCAGCAGCTTATCACAATTTAGAAAACACATGTATTCATCTATGTGTATCTGTGTGTGTCTATCAATGTTTCTCTGTGTCTGTGTGGGTGTGTGAGAGAGCGAGAGAGAGAGAGAGAAAAAAAGAAGGGGAGCGTGGCAATGACGCAGTCACGTGGTGACGTCACATCTAAGATGGCGGCCTATCATGATTCGTGGAATCAAGGCCTAAAAACTCTCAAAATGGCGGATTGACTACAAAACAAGATGGCGGAGCCGTTATGAATTTAGAGCCAGAATGGGAGGAGAGGGAGAGAGGAGGCGTGGCCATAATACTCAAAATGGTGGTTTAACTTGCGTTATTCAAAATGGAGTCTATGCTAATGACACCATGTGGCCGGAGCCCACACTGGTGGTCGTCACCTGAATTACACAAAGGGATTTTCAGACAAAGAATTCTTTGTCTCTGCTTTGGCGTTCGGCCGCATGGCTTCCACATGTGTCCAGCCTCTCTGAATATAGATTTAACTATGTTACATGAACTGTATTCTAAATACAGATCGGATGTGTGTATAGGTCGGTTTAGAAGGAGAGAGAGAGAGAGAGAGAGAGAGAGTACAAGGAGAGAGCAAAGCTCTTAAAAGCACCGTCAGAGACAAGTTACATTTACTTTACCACTCAGCACCCAAGCGGCGTTGTGTGCTGAGGTTTGACCGGTAAAGTATCTTTAAAGTTGTTCAAACGGTCACAATGAGCTGGAGACGCTGCTCACGGCGCTTAAAAACTATGGCACAAGGCCGTAACCGGAAACCTGGAAGTGGCGAATCGCCGCTAAACACTGGAGACTCAGCGGTCTCATACAAAACAAATACATTCAAGTATTAAAACAATACGCTACGTATTAGATTAACATCTGCCCAGACAATAAAGCCTCTTACTGTGACCTTCACGGTGTTGCATGCGCGTGTCGCGCGGATATTCCGGAAATCCAGTGAATAATCGTGGCCGCTCAAGCTTGGCGGCGCTGGCTCCTCTATCGCAACGGCGTCGGCTGGGGCGAATAGGAACGGATCTGCTTGCTCCTTAATGGGATGAACGTCGTGCTTCTTCTTCAAGGGAACGGCTGTGGAAGCCGTTTGTAGATCGTTGGGAAAAGAAAGTAAAGTCCGTGGGAAAAGGGAAACAGTCTGAGATTGTTCCGCGTGCAATTTCCTGTTTGGTCTTTTCAAGTTAAAACAGCAAAAATAGTCTCTATCAAAGTAAGATCAAACTTAAGATAAAAGACAATGAAAGAAATGAAAGAAAATAACTCTGGTTGCCCCCTTTAGCAACTAAATCATCTGGAAAGACCCGGAGGGGTCTGTTGACGTCTTCAGAGCAGGGAAAAATGGCAGCGATTATTGATGTCTCAGCACTCTTATACCACCTGGGGACTTCCTGCTTCCTCCGGAAGTAGTCACAGGGTTCAGTTGGCTCTCAGCCAATGAGAATGTCAGGATTCCGACCTTAGTGGGCGGGGCTTGGAACTCAGCGGGGGTCCTGAAGGCTCTTCAGGACATTTTCCAACCACCAGGGGGAGATTCTCAGGCCTGCTGGAGAATGTTTTCCCTCCAAAAGTTTTAATCCTTTGTCCTCACCGTCGGCTCCAGGCTGTCTGAGGAAGGTGTGAATTAAGACTGAAAATTGGCCAAACTGGTTTCAGCTTGGCATAGCAGGGCCCAAGTATTTACAACCCACTGTTTGGTCCTCACTGGGGAGTCTACCCAAACAAATGTCATTCGATGGGTGTAGTCCGGACTGCAGACTAAAATATCTCTTACACTAAACTACTGGATAAAATCTGACATAATGCTCACGAGAGGATGAAGCCCACTGGTTACACACTGACCTCTCCTACATTTGTTACAAATATCCTAGGTCCCTTCTTCCTGGTTTTACTCCAGGATGGGTGCCAAAAGCTGCATTCTTGCAGAGTGAAATGTATTGCCAACAACTTTTATTAATTTATATATATATATTAGTGCTCTCAGTTAAACGCGTTATTAACGGCGTTAACGCAAATCCATTTTAACGTCAATTTTTTCCAGGCAAGATTAACGCAGAGCTGCCAACTCTGACACTTTCGCCATGTGACTCACACTTAGGGGGTCTATCCTCAGGGCCATCCAATCCCTGTACTCCCAAAGCGAGAGCTGTGTTCGCGTCCTCGGCAGCCAGTCAGTTTCGTTCTCAGTGGATGCTGGTCTCCGCCAGGGCTGCGCCTTGTCACCAATCCTGTTTGTGATATACATGGACAGGATATCGAGGCGTAGTCGGGGTGGGGAGGGGTTGCAGTTCGGTGGTCTGAGGATCTCGTCACTGCTTTTTGCAGATGACGTGGTCCTCATTGGATCATCGGCCTGTGACCTTCAGCACTCACTGGATCGGCTGGCGGCCGAGTGTGAAGCGGCTGGGATGAGGATCAGCACCTCTAAATCTGAGGCCATGACTCTTAGCAGGAAACCGATGGATTGCTTACTCCGGGTAGGAAATGAGTCCTTAGCCCAAGTGAAGGAGTTCAAGTACCTTGGGGTCTTGTTCGCGAGTGAGGGTACTATGGAGCGTGAGATTGGCCGGAGAATCGGAGCAGCGGGGGCGGTATTGCGTTCGCTTTACCGCACCGTTGTAACGAAAAGAGAGCTGAGCCGCAAGGCAAAGCTCTCGATCTACCGGTCGATCTTCGTTCCTATCCTCACCTATGGTCATGAGGGCTGGGTGATGACCGAAAGGACGAGATCACGGGTACAAGCGGCCGAGATGAGTTTTCTCAGAAGGGTGGCTGGCGTCTCCCTTAGGGATAGGGTGAGAAGCTCAGCCATCCGTGAGGAACTCAGATTAGAGCCGCTGCTCCTTCACTTAGAAAGGAGTCAGCTGAGGTGGTTCGGGCATCTGGTAAGGATGCCCACTGGGCGCCTTCCTTGGGAGGTGTTTCAGGCACGTCCAGTGGGGAGGAGACCTCAGGGAAGACCCAGGACTAGGTGGAGAGATTATATCTCAACACTGGCCTGGGAACGCCTCGGGATCCCCCCGTCAGAGTTGGTCAATGTGGCCCGGGAAAGGGAAGTCTGGGGCCCCCTGCTTGAGCTGCTCCCCCCGCGACCCGACCCCGGATAAGCGGATGAAAATGAGATGAGACTCACACTTTTGGTTGGTGGATGACTAAGTAACAATCTTTTTTAAAACATCATCGTATCAGGCCGTCATGAAGTATCAGGAGCGGGCGAGTCTGTGTGTGTGTTTGTGTGTTTCCTCCCAGATAGCGCACTGGTCCACGGGCTCCGCCCCCCGCCCCCGCTCGCTCAGAGAGACACAGTGATATCAGAGCTTGTTCACATGAAGGAGCCGCTCAGTGACTGACTGCTTCTTAACTATGAAAACAGTGAAAATACAGAGTTTCTCTGGTCATAGCTGATCAGAGATCAGCGCCTCAGCTTCTTGATCAGAGCAGAAGCTGCAGTTCGTTTTTACCGAGCTTCAGTGTCTGTGTTCGCCTCCAGTCTGATCTGCTCTCGCTTTTTGCTTTAATATTTTGCCAACTAAAATATATATTTTTAAGCTATTAGGCTGCAGCTATATGTTTTTATTTATTTAAAAATAGGGTACTTATTTCATACATTTTCCACAAATATTGGGGGGACTCAAATAGCCCTACAAAGTTCTGTGTTTAATTTATTTCAAAGTAGGCCAATACTTGCCTGTGTATTTTGTTTGTTTGTTATTTTGTTGCTTGTCTGTTTGAGTAGCTGTCTGAAAGCAAAGAAGTAGTAGGTTTACCTTTTATTGGTAACCTAACTGTTGGCTTGACTGCTATGTCCTTGTTTACCTGAAATCTGCATCAGTGACCAGGCTAACATTAAAACATTGTTTGAAACCATGTTTGTCACCACTAGTTTCAGATGAGTCATTGAATGTGTGTGTTTTGAAACTTTCTCTAAAAATCTATTGTTGGATACTGTGCCAGACTGTGTCTACACAAAGTTCCTGTTTCAATGCTGTTTCTTAAAGGTTGATCCTCTGTTTTTTATATACTGTTATTGTGTTGATCAGATGATCTGCCTGCTCCATGTGTGCAGTACATGTGTTTTTGAAAGTTCCTGCTACTGTTTTACGGAACTCGGGGGGGCTTCTTAAACTGCCAGTTCTGAGAGACTCTTTGCACTCTCAAGCACACAGCCTTAATCTGTGTTTGACTTGTGTCCAAGTTTGCCACAGGTGAACAGCTTGTTAACTTTTTAAGATGTTTGTGTGTCTGGAGGAAAAGTAATGCTCACTGCAGATGGTTCTGCAACTCAAGTTGATTTAAAATCGACTTATATATTTTATAATTGAATGTCGCTTATGGAAGCACAAATAACACTGTTTATTTCATATGTATTATAAAGTCAATTTATAATCAGCTACACCTCACTTCCTCAGGTTTGCATTTCCACTTTCTAAACTATCTATACAACTGGGTCAGAGTTTGCATAGAAGTTTGCAAGTTTGTCTTCATTGATCACAATTTTTGTGAGTATTGGTGTATGCTTATTTCAAACCCCATTTTAAACGCAACAGTTATAGATTCTATCTCATTCAATTGCCCCTGATCAGTGTGATAAATAGGCTTATTTGTTCTCTTTCCTTTTCAAATATTTGTGTATATCTAAAAGTGTATATTCCAGATGAGCGTTGAGTCGCTATCATAGTTGTTACTGGATGGGCCTGGGATTCTTGCTTGTTCCTTTCATTTCTTTCCAAATGAGAATTTCATTCTGTTTCTTGTATTACTTCTCTTCTTTTTTTCCCATTTAAAGTGGATCTGTCAGTGTTTCTTTATTGTTTCTTTTTGTCTGGGAGTCTTGTTTGGATGTAGAGCTGAGGGGCTGAAACCCTGTTGAGCAGCTGAGGCTTGAGTTGAGCACCCTGTTAATTCTTCCCCCGGTGGGTCAAATCAGTCTGCAAATACTTGGCCTATCTGGTCAGCAAAGGTGGAGGCTCGGGCTGCCTGGTGGAAGCCAGAGAGGCAGATTGGAAAATGTCTGAATCCAAAGGCCAGATTTCTCAACATCTAGAACAAGCTTGTACATGGCTGGGTTTGCAGTATTGGGGAATTAGGCTGCCATTTGAACACTCTATGAAGTTATTCCGGAAAATGAGGAATTCCACCTCCTGCCTTCATCCAGAGCCATTACCAAACCTGAAAATGAATAATATATCCTGTTTTTTTTTTGTGATCAAATTTTTTTTATTGATTAACTGAAATGTGACAGAATTTAACACATTTATCATAACACATCAACAGATAATAACAACAAAGACATAACATACAACAAAGTGTTAAGATTCAGCAGCACATATTACCGCAATATCTATCATAAGCACAATATTACACAAAATCTAAGACCTTCAACATTTACTGGTCTCCTCAGCCACTGAATACAAAACATCAGAAGAAAAACAGACACAAAATAAAATAAAATAAAATAAAACACAAAAGGTGCCACCCCCCACCCCCCCAGTTATATTCATTCAAAATAGTAAAGAGAGGAATCCTGCAACCACATGCACATACAGAAAACATTAAGAATTGCACAGGTTCAGGACATGATCAATGTAATAAATCTTTCAATGAGTTGGCCACAGCTCGCCAATCATTCAGTTTAGATTCTCTCGCACCATTTATTCTGGCAGTTGACATCTCCAGATACACAACATCCAAAAAACTCAACATCCAGTGTCTAATGACAAGGGAGTGGGGAGGCTTCCACCGCAGTGCGACCAGCTTCTTAGCGGCTGTAACACCAGCAAGCACAACCCGCCTCACAGCCCTCGATAGACCAAGTCCAGATAAGTCAGTCAGTAGCAGGACAGGTATAGTAGCTGGAACAGCTACAGAGGTCAGATCTGATAGTTTAGAGGCCACCTTAATCCAAAACTGTTCGACCGGTGGACACTCCCACACCATATGAATGAACGTACCAGGGGAATTTAAATTGCAGAGGCTGCAAGACGGATCATTTATCAGTTTCATAGCATGCAGTCTACGTGGTGTGAGATAAGTTCTATGGACATAATTGAAATTAATTTGTTGGTGGTCCGGGTTGCGGGAAGCTTCCCTGATATTCGTCCACACCTGTTCCCAGTCAAAATCTGGATCTAGATCAGGGTGATCACTCCTCCACAGCCTATCCAGCACTAGGTCAGAATAAGAAGATTCCAGGAAAAATGAGTGTAATTCTGAAACCAAGCCCCTACTATCTGTTCGTGCAGTAACCAACCCATAAAGAGGATGAACAGGTAAAGCCTGCTGTAGCGAAATGCTGTGTGCACTAAGAGCATGTCGAAGTTGTAAATAAAAGAAAAGTGAAAAGGCCGGTAAGGCAAAATTGACTCGCAGGTCCTGAAAAGAACCTAAACCTGAACCACTAAAAATATCACCCAAATAGCGGATATTACTGTTACTCCAATGAGATGCCACGATTGGTCTATTCCCAATCATAAGCCTCTCGTTGTGGAACACTGGAGAGAATGGGTGCCATTTACAGGATATTTTAGAAAGGGATTCAACTGTGCGCCAGGTTTGAATAAGGAAGGAAACTAACGGGCCAAAACGCCGCTTGCATTGTGAGTTAGACATGTTGGAGAAAAGGACCCCTTGCAATGTCATTGGACGAACAATATCTTCCTCCAATCCCCGCCAAGATACAGATATATCAGCATTAACCCACACAAAAAGAGGTCTAAGCACAAAAGAGTAAAAATATAACCTAAAATTGGGAACTGCCAATCCTCCATCTGCCCTGTGTCTCTGCAAGGTTGCCATTTTTAACCGAGGACGTTTTCTATTCCAAATGAATTGTGAGATACTAGACTGAATTTCCTTCCAAAAATTGGCAGGGGGCGCAAGGGGAATCATAGAGAACAACATAATTGATTCTAGGTAAAACATTAATCTTCACAATAGAGATACGGGCTCGAAGAGAGTTGGGAAGGCTGGTCCATCTATCTAAATCGGATTTCACTTTATTCCAGATTTCTAAGTAGTTGTGGGAAACAATGCGGTTAAGGGAGGGGAAGATTTGGACTCCAAGATATCTAAACTGTTGTACAACAGGAATATTAGGTGGGAACTGTAGTTTCTTAGCTGCATCATTAAGGGGTAACAAAGAAGACTTATCCCAATTAATTTTGAAGCCGGATATATCACCAAATTCACTACATATGGAGAGCAGACTGGGAAGCGACTGAAGCGGATTTTCCATAAACACCACCAAATCATCTGCGTACAACGCCAGATGGTGAGAGGTACGGCCAACTGAAATGGGCTGCATGTCGGCAGAGTGGCGAATAAATTGGGCCAAGGGTTCTAAGGAGAGTGCGAACAGCGCCGGGCTCAAGGGGCAACCTTGCCGGGAGGACCTAGAGACAGGGAACAAAGCAGATGACAATTGAACAGTAAGAACCTGAGCAGAAGGCTCAGAGTACAGAACCTTGACCATATGTACAAAGTTCCTACCCAACCCCATTTTCTCCAATACAGACCACAAAAAGGACCATTCAAGCCTATCAAAGGCTTTCATAGCGTCCAACGAAAGAACTGCAGCCGGAGCGTCCTTACCCGCTGCGGCATCCACTATATGCAGAAGGCGTCTAACATTATCAGCAGCTAATCTAGACTTGATAAAACCTGTCTGATCGCAATGAACTAATGTAGGCATGTGATCTTGAATACGTCTGGCAAGCATTTTTGCATATATCTTAAGGTCCGCGTTTAACAAACTCAGAGGCCTATAGCTAGAACACTCAACGGGATCCTTGTCCTTCTTCAGTAAGAGAGAGATTAGTGCAATGTTAACATCTCTGGAAAAACCTCCTTTGTCCAACGACGTCCTTACCATATCCAACATTAGCGGGCCAAGTTTATCCCAAAACGTAACATAAAACTCAGGAGGTATCCCATCAAAGCCCGGAGATTTATTCCTTTGCATGGCCAACGCTGCCCCCTTCAGTTCATCCAATGAGATCGTAGCATCTAGATTTACAGCATCACCTTCCGAAAGCCTTGGTAGGTCCACCTGGTCAAGGAAGTTACTGCATTTAACACTGTCAGGTTGAACCTCTGATCGATACAAGTCAGAATAAAAGGTTCTGAATGTTTCATTGATTAATTTAGGATCAGTTGTGACGTTACCCACATTAGATCTGATGGATGGGATATCCGCAAAGGATTCACTGGTTCTGATTCTAGACGCCAAAAGATGACTTGGTCTCGAACCATGAAAATAATAACGCTGTCTAGTCCTGTGTATTAAGAACTCCGACTGTTGTTTCAGAATGTTGTTTATTTCTTTCTTAACAAGCTCCCGCTGCGTCTCTACCGGTCTGGAGTAATTTGTTTGCAATAATGAATCCAACCTAACGAAGTCTGCCTCTAAATGTTGTAATGTAGCAGCCCTAGCCTTGCGCATGTTTGATGAGAATAATGTGGTATTATCCCTAATAAACCCTTTAACGGTGTTCCAAAGAACTCTTGGATCTCCTACCGAGCCCACATTAATGTCCAGAAAGTCTTGTAATTGAGCATTAAACTGTAATTTGTAAGCCTCATTCTCCAATAATGTAGAGTTAAAGCGCCATCTAATCGCTTTTTTAGATAGACAACCAATTAACACATGACCCAAAACCCCCTTATGATCCGAGAGAGCTATAGGAAGAAGAGTGGCATTATTCACAGTCTGAAACAATCGCGCTGAGGAGAAAAGGAAATCTATCCTCGAGGAGGTCTTATGCCTGGCTGAGAAGAAGCTGTAATCTGTCAAAGAAGGATTAAAAGTGCGCCAGACATCCACCAAACCTAAACTCTTCGCCCAGGCCTGTAAGGCTATAGTCGCCAACTCTTGGTCCTTAGTAGCAGTCGCACTAGACCGTTCAGATGCCCTCCAAACTGCATTCATATCAGCACCAACAATAAATGAATATTCATCTAGTTGTAGCATCTCTAGCGTAAGCATGCTGTAAAATTCCCTGTCAAATTTGTTGGGGGCATAGGCTGAGATAATAGCTATCTTTCTCCCATACATTTCTGTTTTGGCAATTATGATCCTCCCACTATCATCTGCCCACACATCTAAAACCTTAATTTTCAAATTACGTTTGCAAACAATGGCCACTCCTTTGCTTTTCGATTCTGCTGAGGAGGAAGCTATGGTGTGATAAAATCTATTGGCCATGCGAACTGAGTCCTTCTTTAACAAATGTGTTTCTTGAAGCAAAGCTATGTCTATCTTCCTTCGTTTCAGCAGAGTCAAAACACTAGTTTGTTTGTGGGGTATATTCAAACCGTCACAATTCCACACCAGGATTGATAACTCACCCATTAGATTGCTTTGTATTCAACGATCTAGACAAAGTGAAAATTAGTCGGCAAAAAAATGATGTCATCCTAACCTGTAGCAGTTCATGTGCATGTTCCCCGAAACAGAAAAAATGCATATTCCTCTCAAAACACCCAAAAGCCCCAAGGCACCTTACCCCCAATAACAAAACAAATACACTCAAAAACATGACTAAACAAGACAGTGAGAAAAAAGACAAACACTTTAGCATTGATCCGCGATTGGTATGAACATAGAGCCGCGAAAATGCAGGACTCAACCCAATACTCAATTAACACCATGAACCGTTGAGTAGGATATATATTCTAATAATCAAAACCATCAACAGCATTTATCTAAAAAAGTACCAGTCCAGCCTTCAGATGTTGGCGCATCAAAATAAACAGTCCGAGGAAAGTTCCACTCGTGGCAACATCCATAACGGAGAACAAAAAGTGCAATCCAGGCAGTGGGCTGTCAAGCTGTCTGAAAATACTAAACAAATATGAATAAAATAAAAATAAAATAAAGCAGTGGGTCGTATTGAGACTACAAATGCAAGAAACCCGTCCGTATAACATTAACCATGAACCGGACAGCGTAGTAGGCTAGCCTACGTCAAGCACGTCTATAGTCTACATAGGACAGTCCCATGACCTTATATAGTTAAAGAAACAGCCCCGATTAACCCGTCTACCATGGCTAATAAGAAAAAGAAAAAAGGGAAGCATTGTGGGACGAGGCATCAGTGAAAACGCACATGGTGTGCGTAGCCATAGGCTGGCCACGGCAAAGTTACCAGCAAAGTCTATGTCACTCACCACCACCACTCTCCACTCCTTGCGATCCCCTCAGCAGCGACGTGATAAAATCCTCTGCAGCCCTGGGAGACCGGCAAGCCTCCCAAACACCAGATTTCGACTTGATCCTGAGGGTGGCTGGGTAGATCAGGAAAAACTCAATGCCCTTGGCTCTTGCTTGATCCATGACTGTAGAAAAGGCCAGGCGACGCTTCACTGTGTGGGCGCTGTAATCCGGGGAAAAGCGCAGTTTCCGACCCTGGATGACAGGAGGCGTTTTCCTTGCAGCAGCGAGGATCTCTTGTCTGACGGTGTATCGCAGGCAGTTGAATATCAAAGTGCGGCCTGTCCTGTTGTTAGCCCCGGCACCTGCGTTGTAGATACGATGCGCTCGCATTATTTCCCCCTGCAGGGTAACCAGAGAGGGGAACCACTTGGGCAGGTTTTGGGTGAGAAACTGGATGGCACTGGAGCCCTCTGCCCCCTCTGGCAGTCCGTTAATCCTTACGTTGCAGCGTCTGCCTCGGTCTTCCATGTCAGCCAATTTAACGCGCATCGCCTCCAGCTCGGACTCGTGCTCAGTTAGCTTGCTAGAGTTAGCTCCCAAGTCAGCTTGCACTGCGCTAACATCCATTCTGACTTTGCTGATCTCCTCCTTTTGCGATGTAAAGTCCGCCCGAATACCAGACACCTCATCTTGAAGCTTAACAAGCCGTGCATCAAAACCAGCAAGACGGCTGTCCATGCTAGCTACACGTGAATCTACTTTCCCCAGCACACTGTCCACGTTAGCCAGCTTCGATAGCATAGCGTCCATTTTAGCTTCCAACTCAGCCATCACACCTGTTCCAGATCTTAAAATTACCATCAGACAGAGCCTTTCTCACATCAAATTGTTGTTTCCCCTTGACCAAAGAATAAAATAACTTGCTGTCCCTAAAAAAAAAAACACTCAAACGGTGTTCACAAACAAAATTGTAAACGATGGGCTGAAGAGCTGAAATCTACGCAGCCATATTGCGCAACAGCCAAACCGGAACCCATAATATATCCTGTTGAGATATCTATGTTTCTCTGAATCTTGTGACTATATTTTACCTATATCCTGTGAATAAATATTAGCTGTAGAGTCTATATAATCAACAATGCACAATACAAAGTATAAAGTGTCACTGTAACCTGTGTAACTAATCTTTTTGACTCAGATGCAGGGTCAGTCCCGGAGCATTGACTGATAACCAGGCACATGAGCAAGTGTCAATCTAAAGTGTCAATCTGACTGCAAAATACAATTCGGAGAAGAGTGTGGGATGGAAATTCATCTTGAGATATGAAATAATGAAATTCTCAGACTGGAGTTGCCATTGCGTTTTTGTAATGGTAGGCTCTGCAGAGTTTGCACAACAAGCACAGGTTCTCAGGAAAGAGAGAGGACATACCAGAGCTAATACAAAGAGATGCTTCATAAAATGTGGTGAGAAAATGATATGAAATCCTCCTCTGTGTCTAATCTGTGTCTCTCCGATGTAGCAGGCTCCCTGTTGGTCAAGGACAGTAGTGGGACACCTGGTCAGTTGAAAGTGATGTGCTTGCAAAAAACTTCACTTTGAGGGAACAGTATACATCTAGCCAATAACTGAATTCCCTCAAAGAAAAAGACCCGCCTCTGTGCTGCACCCTGTGTCTTTATAAATACTGTGGACTTAGGATGTGTGTGCGCTTCTTCTCGACATGATCCATTGAACTTGGTGACCTTGGTGACTTGATGTCCTGCAGAACCCCAGAGACTCTCTGTAAGCATTTCATTGTTTAACAATAAATGTTCAATTTCCAGAACTTCATGTATAAGTGTCTAATTATTCCTTCTCAAATCCTGGATCAACAAACACGTTGTCCAATCACTGGAGGCGAGGTCAAGTTTAGTGCCTGTCGACGACACTCCAAATTTCAACTTGCTTCCAAGGAAATCCCAAACCGTGACTGCAGGTGTTGACAGTGCAACTGGTATCCAAACCTCATGAATTTAAAGCTAGTCAAATGTTCACATGTTGTACCCTATAAATAAATGACCCCTTTGGGCAATCAGTGAAATCACAAGATGTTTTCTCAAGGCACTTTAGATAGTAAGGAAGAGATCTTATAACATTATTGAAAGACCAAACAGTTCCCACATAAGCAAACACGCAATGGAGGAGAGAAAAATAAATGTATCAGGAAAAGAAAGAAACGCTCAGGACTATGGAGGACCATACATGACATAAGTAAAAATAAATAAATAAATAAATGTATAAATAAATACAGAAATAAATAAATAAATGAATAAATAAAAATGGAAATAAATAAATAAATACAGAAATAAATGAATAAATATGTTAATACCAAAAGAAATGTCAAAAGAAATGTCTTAAATATATTTTAACATTTATTTTTTCCCTGATACATTTCCTTTGCATTTGCAGTGTCCTTATGCTAATGAGAAAGGTGGGCCTAACCGCAGTCTCATGCAGGATTGGTCACAGGAGTGTAATGATCCAGCCCTACTACTTCTGCCTTTCAATGCTGGTGTCCAGTAGCTGTTTGCAGCGTTGAGCCAGTTCACACTTAAAATGAACTAGTTCAAGTTCAGAGGGTTAGTTAAGGTTATTTTTTATTGGGATGATTTAGCTGTCAGTAGTCCTGACTGTGAGCGTCACGTCTCGTGTTGTAATGAGCACAAGGAGCGAGCCGAGAGGAGGAGGAAACAGAAACTCCAGCTCGGTACAAACCACCTGCCGCCTCTGCTGTGATCATGAAGCCGCTGATCTCTGAGCAGATGTGACCAGAGAAGCTCTGTGTTTCCACTGTTTCCACTGTTCCACAGAGTCACTAACTGGCTGCTTCACGGTGAAGAGATCAAGTCTCAGTCACTGCCCGTGTCTCTGAGCGAGTGTGTGACGGAGCGCAGGGGCTGTGTGTGTGTCTGTGTAGTTCAGTTGACCAATCCTGCTCGAGACTGAGGTTAAGCCCGCCTTTCTCATTAGCATAAGGACACTGAAATGTGGAAATAAATAAATGTGGAAATAAATAAAAGTTGCAATAAAAGTGGAAATAAATAAATAAATGTGGAAATAAGTTTAAGACATTGATTTATTTAATTCTGCATTTATTTCCATATTTATTTATTTATTTCCACATTTATTCCAACTTTTATTTTTCGATTTCAGTGTCCTTATGCCCGAGCAACGGAGGCTCCACCAGGTGGATCCTTCCTGGGCCCACATATACCATGACTCATTGTACTGTACTGACAAACTGTTTTTTAAAGAGGTAATACGGCAAAAAGCGAAGCGACTCTTTTAAATGTAAGTACACAACAGTTAACAGTATGATACAAAATATACATTAACATTTCTAATCAGCTGAAGGGCATTTTCTCCATAGCTTTGTTGCAAGGTGACTGCTGTAACTGCAGGACACGGAGGTGGCCAATGTCGGATGCGAAGACCGAGCCCTCTACAGCAGTGGTGTCAAACTCAATCAGAGAGAGGGCCAAAATTCTTATAATTATTATTATAGATGGGTTTTCTGGAAAAAATATTTAATAACACAGAGGGCGAGGAGGGGCGCTCGCTCCGTGTGCGTCGAACCAGGTATTGCGCATCGTGGAATGGCCTATGGAGCTTTTTTTCACAAAAAAAGTGTGCCTCCTATTTACCGGCGGGCTGGAAATCAGCCGCTGAATTGAACTATAGAGAGAACATCGAGCAGAAAACCCACAAATCAAATCATTTTTGCTATGGTTGTGTAAGCCACTGACACACAATGCCGTTCCTTTGATAAAGCAGGTCATTTTTGAAAGCAGTAACAAAACCTACAGTATACTGACGTTTATATTTGGAGATTTGTTGTGCTTGGGACACATAGCTGCGTTGTCTGGTTGGTCTTTAACAGGACCAATCCAAGGCCAAACAAAGTGGATTTTATGTTTCCTTTGGGAGAGATAGTAGTTTGTGTGAAATACACAAGAAAAAGGTAGAGAGAGTGCAACTGCACAGCAGAGATATACTGTCCCACAGAAACTATATAAGTAAATAATGAAAAATGTAAGCTTTACAAAAGAGACAATACACGCGAGAACCTAAAAAGAATATGTTAGCGCTTCAAGCAAGAGTAGTGACAAATAAAGCAATAGAACTGCACTTCAAAAATTAAATATGGGCAATGGGCATCAACATATGTGTGGCTCAAACGTACAATATTTTTTTTTCTGCACGTTTACCGGTTTCTAAAAATGAAATTATTACCCTATTTTCATGCATAAATATGCGTTGCCCTCACATTTGCTTATAACCATCTTATTGAGCTTAAAAAAACTGATGGAGATGTAGTCAGGTTTATTAAGAAGGATCGGTGTTAGTTTAATTCGTTTAAATTTCAATTACACCTCATAATCAAAGTAGCGAATCATTATGGATTTTAGATAAAATTATCGGACTCCTAATGTATGGGGCAAAATTTGACAACTCAAATCCATGCATTGTTTTGAGTATTAATGCAAAATGGTTCACTATGAGAGCGCAACACATTCATATCCACCGGCCTCACAGTCAATAACACATCTTCACAAAAGCCTCTTTCACTTGCTGTGGATTTACAAAGACTACACAAAAGGCAAAGAAAGTCAATTACCTTCCTAGCGAATTAATATGTGCAATCATCCTGGCTTACATTGTGTTTACCTAACGTGATAAGACACTTAGCACAATATTTACAAGGAGAAAAATGATAATACAGCCTTGCACTGTGTCTCACATGAGGACCTGGATTTCCAGTGTGAGAGATGAGAACAGCAATCTCTTTTTTTCTCCAGTGTTTGAGTAAGCTCATCTTGGCTGCATATTAAAATGTTATAGAAGAGAAATAGACTGCAAATGACAGTGCCAAGTACTCTGATATGTTCCATAATCTCCACATTAGGAATGGAACTGCCTTTACAAGGCCGCAGATTTTTGCAAAGCAAGATTAGCATAAAAAAAGCGTGTATAAAATGCTTATTGACTATTGATTGTGATTAATGCTCAGGCTAAGGGGAATGAGTTCTAAAACAATAACCCATTACATTGGGTAATTGATCATTTGAAAAATCTATAGCACTCCTTCCCCCAGGCAAGAATTAATGTCTCTGTGGACCATAATTCATTAACTGCTTGGAAAACTAGTTGGCATTTTTTCAAGACTGAGAAGTTAAAATGCATAAAGAGATGTTACATAAAGTCACAGGACTTTTACTGCTGTTTCTCAATGCCATCCTCTATATCCAGCTTTTCTTCTCTTTTCTAATAGTCAGTGATGTCTGAGTTTATCACTGCAAATATTATACACTATATTTATGAAATGATTAAGTGAAATTATGAACTGCAGGAAACAACTTGAGCATCATCACAGTGATAACTTTGTATATTTAAACCCCTCTTGGCTAGACATTCCAGATACTCTGTTGTTATTTAAGGGTATTGCATAAAATAAATAAAGGATAATGATGCACAGTTTCAATCGGATTCGAAGAAACCTAAACTAAGTTATTCCCAGTGGTAAGGTTCACAACCTGTGTTTGTGAAATTAGTTAACCTGTGGTACCAATTTAACTCACTCAGACTGTGTGTTTGGAACACAGCGATCAAATTACAAATGTAGGTCACATCCTTCAACGGGGCTAAAAACATGCTGATGACCCAGCAAGTGTTATTACGCTGCTGTAAAAAAGACCTTGTGTGTTGATTGTGAAGTGAGTTCAAAAGTTAAGAGACTGCAATGTATCGCTCCCGATGTGTATTTTAAAGTTAACTTACAATGGGAGGCTGCTGCATCAGTGCAGGAACACCCCTGCAGACACACTTATCCTTTAGCTTCGATTATCTGCAAGCAGGCCAGACAATTTAATTATCAATCATGGACTCAATATCGACTGTCACTATTAAGTGGCTGTCAAAGGTTGGGTAAGTAATTATATTAATAAAACAATAATTGAGCATTTTTCTAGTTTGATGAATAGCTCAGGAGCTACTGGTTGGATTTAGAAGAAATTGTTTCAGGATGTTCTTGACATGATAGATAGATATATAGACAGACAGAGATTTCTGGAGTTATGAGCAGATGAAAATCTCTTATGATGTCTATTTCATCTACAATCTCCATATTTGAATTAATGCAAAATAATGTATTATAACTTTACGCTCCACAGACTACTTCGGAATTTGTCCTTGTCATTAGTGAGTCCAGCTCAACAGATTTATTACATACTGTCACGTTTCATTCTTTGATTAAGTTTAGGGCAAGGTTTGGGTTAGGTTGTTATTAGACCAAGTAATAATGGTTAGAGAGTCTCCTTCTGTAATGATTAATATTCACCATAACATCGTCTGAAGCTAAGGAGGTGTGGGTGAGTATGGTCGGCAGGGGTGCTCCGTCAGCTTCCTTCTGGGACAGCTGAGACAGAGCAGCAGAGGAAAAAAAACACTCATCTTGCCAACAGTACTCATCTTAAAAAAGTTAAAGTTAAAGTAGCTTTATTGTCAATTTCTTAACATGTTCAGAACATACAAGGAAACGATACGACGTTTCCCACTCTTCCACAGTGAAACATATAAAGTGCACAGGCACAACAGATAACACAAGACATTTCCTAATACTAAGTAAACATACAGAATTTTTTTTAAGTACAGCAGCATAAGGTTCTCTAAAAGTGTAAACGTAGTGATTAAAGTGATAAAGTGCAAACAGTACAAGAGACAGTTTGTTGCAGAAGTAAACATACAGATTTTTTTGTACAGCAGCATAAGGTTCTCTAACGTTTAAACGTAGTGATTAAGTGATAAAGTGCAAACAGTACAAGAAGTACAAGAGACAGTTTGTCGCAGAGTCCTGAGTGTTTTTAGTTTTTTGGGGGGGGATTTAAGCCTCCATTCAGACTAGAGGATATGGCTGGGGGGAGTGAGGGGAGAGAATTTAGCTTCCTGACAGCTTGGTGTATGAAACTATTTCCGAGTCTGGTTGTGCGGCAACGGATGCTCCTGTACATTCTTCCAGAGGGTAGGAGGCTGAACAGGCTGTGGCTGGTGTCACTCACGATCGAGGTGGCTTTCCGGGTGAGGCGGGTGGTGTAAGTGTCTTGCATGGAAGGGAGTGGGGCACCAATGATCTTACCAGCTGTGATGACTATGCGTTGCAGTCTTTTCCTGCTGTGTGCAGTGCAGCTACTGCCCCACACAGTGATGCAGCTGAACAGGATGCTTTCAATGGTTCCCCGGTAGAATGTTTTCAGGATGGGTATGGGAGCTCTCGCTTCCTTGAGTTTGCGGAGGAAGTAGAGGCGCCGCTGGGCTTTCTTCACCAGTGATGCAGAGTTGGTGGCCCATGAGAGGTCCTAGCTGATGTGCACCCCCAGGAATTTGGTGCTGCTCACTCGCTCCACAGCAGCACCATCGATGGTCAGTGGGGGGTGCTCAGTGAGGCTTTTCCTGAAGTCGACCACCATCTCCTTTGTCTAGCTGACATTCAGCAGGAGGTTGTGGTCTCTGCACCAGGTGCTCAAGAGGTTGACCTCCTTCCTGTAGTGGGTCTCATCATTCTTGGTGATGAGACCCACCAGAGTTGTGTTGTCCGCAAACTTCACCATGTGATTTGTGCTGTAGGTTGATGTGCAGTCGTGAGTCAGCAGGGGGAAGAGCAGGGGACTGAGCACACATCCTTGTGGGGCCCCTGTGCTGAGTGTGATGCTGCTCTAGGTGTTGTTGCCGACCCGTACTGCTTGTGGCCTCTCACTGAGGAAGTCCAGAATCCAATTGCAAAGGGAGGTGTTGAGCCCCAGCTGGTCCAGTTTACAGATGAGTTGTTGTGGGATTATGGTGTTAAACGCTGAACTAAAGTCTATGAAAAGCATTCTCACATGTGAGTCTGCATTTTCCAGGTGGGTGAGGGCTGGGTGGAGAGCAGAGCAGATTGCGTCCTCTGTGGAACATTTAGCCCGATATGCGAACTGAAAGGGGTACAGGGTGGGGGGGAGGATGGACTTGATGTGAGACATGACTAGCCGTTCAAAGCACTTCATAACGATGGGGGTCTGTGCCACAGGGCAATAGTCATTGAAGCAGGATGGAGCCGGTTTCTTTGGCACAGGTATGATGATGGAGGTCTTGAGATGTGATGGAACAGCAGCCTGACTCAGAGAAGTGTTGAAGATATCCGTGAAGATGTCTTTAAGCTCCTCTGCGCAGTCCCTCAGTACACGGCCTGGAATGTTGTCTGGGCCTGTTGCTTTCCTGGGGTTGATAGTGGAGAGTGCCCTCTTCACACTTTCGGCAGACAGGCACAGAACCTGGTCGTGGGGGGCGGGGTGGAGTTTTCTGTGGGCTTGTGTTGTTTGTTGCTTCGAACCGTGCAAAGAAGCTGTTGAGGTAGAGAGATGTTGTCGTCACAGGTCTGTGATGCAGGTTTGTAATCCGTGATGGTCTGGATGCCCTGCCACAGGCTGCGCGTGTCTCTGCTGTATTTGAAGTGGCTGGTTATCTTTTTGGAGTAGTTCTGTTTTGCTCTTCCGATGCCACGGGACAGGCTGGCTCTCGCTGTTCTCAAGCTAATTCTATCCCCGGCTCTGAAGGCTAGGCCGAGTGATGATGGTCTTTGTGTGGGTCACATCATCTGTGCATTTGCGGATGTAGGAGAGAACAGTGTCTGTAAGCTCCTCATTGTCTATGTGGTTGTTGTATGTAGCTGCTTGCTTGAACATATCCCAGTCTGTTGTCGCAAGACAGTCCTGGAGAGTACACCTTGATCCATCCGGCCACCACTGTTGTTGTATCCAACCCGTTGTTAATCTTGCTCTTGCAGATGTCTAATAGAGCCTGTTGACTGTACTTATAATCCGACGCAGACAGACGAGACGAACACGGAAAACTTCCGGAGAAACACTTATTAAATAAACAAAACACTGCCTTGTTGGGAGCGCGAGTGGTCGCTGCGTCTACACGCACCGCCATCTTTGCATCTTGCCAACAGTACAAATAAAATCTACACCAATCTGCTGCCCAGACCCTTTAGAAGAGGGACATGTGAAACTGTTCAACCCCTCCTTTGAAATTTACAGGTATATTCAAACATGCATGCAACAATTGGTGTTAATGGGCTGCGTCACTTGTTTGGGCCAATCAGAGCAAGCACTATGTAAACTGCCAGTATGACACACATCCATCTAGCAAGTTGTTCTTTTATATTTATATTTCTGAGTAATTCAACACAGATTAATTAATCAACAATTGTTTTTATGTGTAAGCGCAATTTCTCAATGTCTTTTCTCTTCTTGTTTTTTTTTGGACAATGACAACAGACATCAAACTAATGGAGTAAAATAAATAAATAAGAATAAGATGTACAGAGAGAGAAGAAAAAAAAAATCATTTCATAACCTGTTATTCAGTCATTGTTATCCGTTTCATTGGTCAGAAATGACATAAATGATTCCCAAATACAAGCAAACTCCTCCTGTTTACCTTTAACAATGTATGTTCTCTCCAGTCCAAGAAAAGTCATCAACTCCCTCTTCCATATTGCCAGTGATGGTGGTTCTACATTTTTCCAATATAATGCAATCACTCTCCTTGCATGGAGAAGTCCAAAGTCAACCATCTTCGATTGCTTTGTTGTTCTGATGGAGTCTTTGGGGTACATTCCAAGTATACAGATTGTTGACGTCAAAGGAATGCTACACTCAACCATCCGTGATAAACATTTAACTACATTTTCCCAAATAACCAAAATCTTAGAGCATTCCCATAGGCAGTGAATCAAAGTTCCCTTTTCAGTCAGACATTTAACACAAACATCCGGGATGTTAGGGGAGATATGGTGGGGTTTTGCAGGGGTTATATAAACCCTCATTAACCACTTATACTGAATCAATTTTAACCTTGTGTAAATTGAATTCTTTTGCGCTTTTAAACATGCTCTTGCCCAATCTTCTTCACTAATATTTTCTTGTGTGTCTGTTCTCCACGCATTTAATTTATCTGATGCTGATTCTGTTGAGTACTAATCTAGATGTATGTTTGTTACAATTCAAATTATTAATCCCCGTTTCCTCAATAATCGATAGCGGGGCTGTGGCCATGAATGTCTCAGATTTTGATTCTATAAAACTTCTTAATTGCAAATATTTGAAAAAATGTTTTTGAGGAAGTCATTTCTCTTCTTAACCTAAATCACTTCATCTTTTCATATCACCTCATGATGCATATAATTGAAAGACATAAATATTTGATTTGCTTTATGATACTCTGTTAGAATCTGCATGGGATTTTACAATGCAAATAATTCATCACAATTATTTATAATTTGTATAACTACTAGACTGGCATTTTAACATGGCTGTTATCTGATGTAAGTACTATAAATTAGTGCTGTCAGTTGAACGCGTTAATAACGGCATTAATGCAAACCCATTTTAACGCCGTCAATTTTTTTATCGCAAGATTAACGCAGAGCTGCCAACTCTCACGCTTTCGCCGTGTGACACACCCTTTTGCATGTTGGTGGTTGACTAAGTCACAATAATTTTTTAAAACATCATCGTATCAGGCCGTCATGAAGTACAAGGAGCATACGTGTGTGTGTGTGTCTGTGTGTGGTTCCAGATAGCGCACCGTAGCCCCGCCCCCTGCCCCCGCGCACTCGCTTAGGGAGACACAGTGAGATCAGAGCTTGTTCATGTGAAGCAGCCTCTCAGTGACTCACTGCTTCTTAACTATGAAAACAGTGAAAACACAGAGTTTGTCTGGTCATAGCTGATCAGAGATCAGCTCCTCAGCTTCTTGATCAGAGGAGAAGCTGCAGTTGGTTTCTATCGAGCTTCTGTATCTGTGTTCGCCTCCGATCTGACATGATCTCACTTTTTGTTTTAATATTTCGCCAACTAAAATATATATTTTTAAGCTACTAGGCTGCAGCTATATGTTTTTATTTATTTCAAAATAGGGTACTTCTTATTTCATACATTTTCCACAAATATGGGGAGGACTCAAATAGCCCTACACAGTTCTGTGTTTAATTTGTTTCAAAGTAGGCTGACACTTGCCTGTGTATTTTGTTTGTTTGTTATTTTGTTGCTTGTCTGTTTGAGAGGCCAGACTTTTATGTTCACAGCAAACTTGAAAAAAGAAAATATTAAGCCATGGTTTAACTGCACTATAGGCTGAGTCCTTGTTTACCTGAAATGTGCACTGTATATTTGATGTTGTACCGCCCTGTTTGGCAAGGTTGTTTTTCAATAAAATAAAACATTTGCATAAAGCAAGCCAATCCACTTTCCATGTTGATAGAGCATTAAAACCTCCCAAAAATTATGGAGAAAAAATTAATGAAGGGTCATTAAGAATAGATACAAATTTACGTTTAATTGCGATTAATTTTGAGTTAACTATGACATAAATGCGATTAATCGCGATTAAATATTTTAATCTTTTGACAGCACTACTATAAATACAAAAAAACTCATCATACATTATTCTTTAGAATGTCTTTAAATATTTGCCCTATATCAACCCTGTCTAAACCAAGACTGGTTACACTAGACGAAAAGCAGAATTTCAGTCAACGGAAATCTTTGGGAATTCACCTAATCCCCTGCAGTTGGGGGTTATTTACAGAACGTGATTTCCGCGTTCTTCCGCGACAATAACTGTAGGGGAGCGGAGTAAACATACAGAGGGGAGGGGGTCTGGAGAACATAGGGGGAGAGCAGCGGGGGGGTTGCGGAGTGTGATCTAATTAGCATATGACTCGGAGCGAAGCCGCTGGTAAGAGCCTCTCTTGATTCATCATTGGAGGAAACCACAGACCCTTGAAGCAAAAAGTCACTAGTGGGGTAAACCCCTCCCACACTATTAATAATACAAATTAATATATAGTTGTTACTAATAATTTATATATTAATGTATATTATAATTTATTAGTAAGCCTTTACCAAAAGCACTAAGGTTAATAAAGACTATACATTCATTCATGTGATGCTTGATGTTATGTGAACATATTGTACAGGGAAAAAAACATGAACAAAGTATATGTTGAGTCAAAGCTTTATTTACATACAGCACAAATATTGTACAAACACAACTAGCCTAGCCAGTGAAAAACTCAGGTGAAGCTTGAAATGTCTCTTTGCAGCCTCTGGGTCATATGTTCTTTGTGGGACTCTGTCCGAATCTGCCCCAGTGTGTAGAGATCTGTGGTGTGTAGCTGTGAGATCCAGTGTAGCTTCTAGTCTTATTTGATGTGTGGCACACAGGTCGGTGAGCTCCTGGCTGTGGAAGGATGGAATCCATGTCATCTGTCCCGCTTCAATCAGCTGTAAACACAATCAGTAGAATTAGCACAGTTCAATGACAACATACACCTACAGATGTATCTGAAAAATTATTTAATGAATCTAACCTTACCTTCTTTCTTCTCTGCCGACTCCTGAACTCCTCAATGCTGATGCAAGGTCCGGTTGAATGTACTGGAAGCTCCTTCATACTGGCTCATAGTGGGTCTTAGTAGGTAATTGTACAGGCAGCTGGAAAACAACATTAGTAACACGAGTATATTATTAATAAACGGAATAGCCTCCCAGCATCACCGTTGGAAGGTCCTCAGCCAAAAAAAAATCCTAAACAGATACCTACGTATAATGGCGTTGTTTTTCTGCACTGAAAATCCGTACTTTCAGCGAGTCTCTGTGTAATGTGCAGTGACTGCCTCCTTGTGTGCGGGAATCAGGCTGTGAAAACACAACGGTTTGTTGCGCCAAGTGTTTCCTCTCTTCAGGTTATCCACTCTGCTGACCATCTGTTTGGTGAGTGAGTCATACCCACTGCCTACAACTTCACCTTCAATGACATCAGTAAATGCAGCAGGGTAGGCCTTGTTTATCTTCCTTGCTATCTCACTGATATGTTTCTTCCCTGGTGTTGGGCACACAGTGAAGATTTCACTGACAATGAGCCGTATGATTTCAAGTCTCTCACTTTTTGTTGGCCGCTTTCTTGTTTCCAGCTTTCTGATGATCTCAGATTGAATTTTCTGCCAAGGAATTGGAAATTTAAAATGCTAGCTGTCAGACAGTCGACGATGTGTGATATCCATACTTGAACTACTTGGTGACCGTGGTGAACTTGCAGTTGCTGAGCTGTAACCACTTGAAGAGTACACAGAGAACATTAGCTGTTATGAAATAATAGGTGGATTTATTGTTGTTGGCTGGGAGACCTGATTGTTTTTTAAGTTAAAAAGAGAAAGAGAGTCTGATTCTGTGCAACAGAGGCATGTACTCACCAGAAAGGGGCATCTCGTCAGACTGTGTTACTGGACTTGCACTGGTACTGGCTCTGCTGAACTGTTCGTTGCTCTGGTTACTTGGAGGACTGTCCATGACATTTTTTTGGCCTTAATAAAGAACAGATAGTAGTAATATGTAACCATACAGACATCACATAGCTCAATCTGGGTATATTAATAACTAACATAATTATATAGTCAGTAGCCAATTGGTACATATCAAAGTGTTCCTTTCTCAATATAATGCAGTACAGTACACCACCACTACCACCCACTAGGAAATCAATGATGAACAAGGTATAATTTATAATCATCACCTTTTTGAAAACATCATCAAAAATGTAGAGAAGATTCTTTAAAGTATAATTCATAGTAGAGCCACTGTATTGGACTGCATTAATTTGAACAAGTGTACATAATAAGTATATTTTGACTATGCAAATTTTTCTAATGTGCAAGTTTATTGTGTACAAATTGAAACAAATACTTGCAGGGTTCGTACGGTCATGAAAAACCTGGAAAAGTCATGGAAATTTGTTATATTAATATTTTCATGTTCATTTTACGGATGGGCATAATTAATAGAATCAGAATCAGAATCAGAATTCTTTTTATTGCCTTGTATATTTTCACATACAGGAAATTGCCTTGGTGTGGTTGGTGCACTTTACAAACAACAATATAAAAACAACAATATAGAGCAATATAAACATCAATATAAAAAACAACAATATCGAAAAAATAATATATACAGTAAATGTGTTGTGTTCGGTTTTAAGGTGCAAAGATTGGTGGTAGTGCCAATAATGTAGTGTTATAAATTATGTGCGAGGGTGGGGGGGGGGGGGGGTCAGCAGAGTCAGTGTGATGGGGGGGGCTTGTTTGTGAGCCCCACTGCCATGGGGAAAAAGCTGTTCAGGTGACGCGAGGTTTTAGTCCTGACGGCCCGGAACCTTTTCCCAGATGGAAGTCTCTGGAACAGGTGGTGACCGGGATGGGAAGGATCAGCGATGATCTTGCCTGCTCTCTTTCTGGTCCTGGAGTGGAACAGGTCTAGGAGAGCCGGCAGGTCACAGCCGATGACCTTCTCAGCTGACCGAATGATCCGCTGCAGTCTGCCCTTGTCCTTGGCAGTGGAGGCAGCGAACCAAACGGTGATGGATGAGGTGAGGATGGACTCAATGATGGCTGTGTAGAACTCAACCATCACTTTCCGCGGCATGCTGAATTTCCTCAGTTGCCGCAGGAAGAACATCCTCTGCTGGGCCTTCTTGGTGATGGAGGTGATGTTCTCCGTCCACCTCAGGTCCTGTGCTATGATCGTCCCCAGGAATCTGAATGACTCCACTGTTTTAACTGGGGAGTCGCACATGGTGAGGGGGGCGGTTTGGGCTGGGCTCCTCCTGAAGTCTGCCACCATCTCTACAGTTTTTGATGCGTTCAGCTCCAGGTGGTTCTGGCTGCACCAGGAAGCCAGGCTGTTAACTTCCTCTCTGTAGGCGGCCTCGTCCCCATTGGAAATTAATCCAATAAGGGTGGTGTCGTCGGCAAACTTCAGGAGTTTGACAGAGGGATGGCTGGAGGTGCAGTTGTTGGTGTAGAGGGAGAAGAGGAGAGGAGAGAGCACACAACCTTGAGGGGCTCCAGTGCTGATGGTCCGGGTGTCAGAGACAAGCTTCCCCAGCCTCACGCGCTGCTTCCTGTCGGTCAGGAAGTTGGTGATCCACCTGCAGGTGGGGTCAGGCACGCTCAGCTGGGTCAGCTTGTCCCGGAGAAGAGCTGGAGAGATGGTGTTGAATGCGGAGCTGAAGTCCACAAACAAGATCCTGGCGTAGGTGCTGGGGGAGTCGAGGTGCTGGAGGATGAAGTGGAGTCCCATGTTGACTGCATCGTCTACGGACCTGTTGGCTCTGTAGGCAAACTGCAGCGGGTCGAGGAGGTGGTTGGTTATAGTTTTGAGGTGGGTCAGCACGAGTCGCTCGAAGGTCTTCATTACTACAGAGGTCAGGGCGACTGGTCTGTAGTCATTAAGGCCTGTGATCCTCTGCTTCTTGGGAACGGGGATGATGGTGGATGTTTTCAGGCAGGCGGGTACAACACATTCAGCCAGTGAGGTGTTGAAAATGTCCGTGAACAATGGAGAAAGCTGATCCGCACAGTGCCTCAGTGTAGAGGGGGAGACAGCGTCTGGTCCAGCTGCCTTGCGGGGGTTCAGTTTCTTCAGGAGCTTATTTACATCTCTCTCCTGAATTGAGAGAGGTGTGAAGGGGGGGATGGAGGTGATGGGGCAGTCTGGGGCCATTTTGTGGGGGGGGCTAGTGTCTTTGTCCAGGCTGGGGAGAAGAGGTGTGATAGATGCGGGGGGGGTTTGAGAGGGTCTATCGAATCTACAATAAAAGTCATTCAGATCGTTGGCAAGTCTCAAGTCTTCCACAGAGTGGGGGGATTTGGTCTTGCAGCCAGTGATCACACGAAGGCCCTTCCAGACAGACGAGGAGTCGTTGGCTGCAAACTGTTGTTCCAGCTTCTTTGAATACAGTCGTACCAATTGGCTACTGACTAATAGACGATGAGTTTCGTCGATGACATTATTTTTTCATGGATGAAAACTATTGCATGTTCGCTATGTGGTAGGACGTCGGAATAGCCGAGTTGCCTTGAACGCAGCACAGCGAGGATGTTAGCAGTTTGGTTGAAAGCAGCCCGGAGCTATCCTGCGCTGCTCGGCTTCATGTCCGCACACGGACCGTCAGTCCATGCTGAGGGGAATCCGGACAGACCCGGGTCTGTGTGAGGGATTCCGAGAGTTAGGACGTGACAATAACTTTACTGAGAGGGCGACAACAGTCAAATTCAGCTAGCTCCCAACGGGGCTTAGTTTAGAGTACAGCAGCGAATATTTTCAAGTGTTACCAGTGAACAGATCCCGTTTAACTGCCACAAGAGTTGTTCATCTTCGAATAAAGATCTCAATGAGCAAACACACTTTGTTTTTTCTATTTTAACTGCATTTTAATATAGCCTATAGTGAATTTTAATATGAAAATATTAATGATTAATCGAAAATCGATCGTTAATTCTCCCAACAATCGATAGACAATTTAATTGAATGCCCATCCCTAGTTCATTTACGCTGAGTTTTAAATAATTCATATGCTTTTAAAGAAATAGGCTAAAATATAAGCAGGCATACTTGGGTTTGTGTAATTTAAGGTATACTGTATGCCTTGGAATTCTCATTGTTAGTTTGAATACTACATGATCACATTTTCGCGAATACACAGATTTCACAAAATGTTCGGTCATGGAAATTTGGTTTAAAGTCATGGAAAAGTCATGGAAATCCATGGTCAAAATGTGTATGAACCTTGTACTTGTCTTTTTGAGCAGTGACAGAAGTTTCCTGAGTTCAATTGGTGTCAGGACAGAAAGGAGGTCACTCTCCTGCAGGTAGCTCAGTTCCTGCAGGTCCTCAACTCCTAAATCTTGCAGACGCTCAAGCAAAGGCTCAGGGTCTCTCAGTTTAGGACGACTTGATTTGATGAAAGACAGAAGCGGACGAGTCTGTATCCATGACTAGGAGGACTAGAAGGGATGAAAAATACTGTTCTTCAAGCATTACTGTCAGATTTTAATCTCTCTAACTCCAGAATACTCTGAGTCAACAATGCAAACCATGTACACAGGCAAAGGATAATAATCTAGTTTCCGCTCAGGCTTCCAACATTTCATGCTCTGCCTTGCTTGTAGGGATGAGCGAGTACAGCATTATCTGTATCTGTATCTGTATCTGTTAACCATATGAATTATCTGTATCCATATCCGTACTCTGAGTGGGCGGGGCCTAACCCGGAAGTGGGTGTGATTTAACCCGGGAGTGCGTGTGTGTGTGTGAGTGTGTGTTTGAGTGAGTAAGAGAGAGACATAGAGAGAGAGGGGGAGAGTGTGTGTGTGTGTGTAGCTTAATTTGTAATATTTTGTATACCACTACTACCTAGAATGTGTCAGACACTCAGTGCGTGAAGTAAAATAAAACTGGTTAGAGCCAACTGACGGTTTAAAAAAAAAAAATCCAACGACTGGCAGAGAGAGGGAGAGAGAGAGAGAGAGAGAGTGAGAGAGCGTAGCCAGACGCAACGCGAGTCGCTTTCTACCAGCACCACGTCTGAACGAACCCACGTTTAACAGAACTCTATTGGTTAATAAGTAAGTACAAACTGAAATAAAAACATGAGGTGTGACAATAAAGTACACATGCTGTTCCTGCGTCACAAGCATGAGCTCAATCTGTCCGAAGTCAAGTGCCTCACCTTGGTTTAGACACAGAAAGAGTCCTTTTTTGTACCGAGTGCCTTTTGGAGTTCTTAACCACCAAAGAGGGTGCAAAAAAGGAGCCAGAATGTAGGTATGCCTGCAGTAGCTGATGGTTCTTTGCAAGTGTGTGACATACATTTTTGAAGTTTTGTGTCCTTCGCACACATCTTTTTTTCTTTTATATATATATATATACAGTGCCTTGCATAAGTATTCACCCCCCTTGGACTTTTTCCCATTATGTACTGTTACTAACTGGAATACAAATAGACTTTAAATAAACACAATACAAATAAACTTTTTCCCGTTTGATCAACAAAACATGCATAGTACTTTGGAGGTGCAAAATAAATTTTATTGTGACACAAACAATAATGAGAACAAAAAAGTTGACATCTGTTGGGTGCATAAGTATTCACCCCCCTGTGTCAATACTTGGTAGAACCCCCTTTCGCTGCAATTACAGCTGCAAGTCTTTTGGGGTATGTCTCTACCAGCTTTGCACATCTAGAGATGGAAAGGTTTGTCCATTCTTCTTGGCAAAAAAGATGAAGCTCAGTCAGATTGGATGGAGACCGTCTGTGAACCGCAATCTTCAAGTCTTGCCATAGATTCTCTATTGGATTGAGGTCTGGGCTTTGACTGGGCCATTTTAAGACATTAACATTCTTTAATCCAAACCATTCCTTTGTAGCTATGGCTGTATGTTTAGGGTCATTGTCCTGCTGGAAGATGAACCTCCGCCCCAGTCTCAAGGCTTTTGCAGACTGCATCAGATTTTCTTCAAGGATTTCCCTGTATTTGGCTCCATCCATCTTTCCCTCTATTCTGACCAGTTTCCCTGTACCTGCTGAAGAGAAGCATCCCCACAGCATGATGCTACCACCACCATGTTTCACTGTTGGGATGGTGTGCTCAGGGTGATGGGCAGTGTTGGGTTTTCGCCACACATAGCGTTTTGCATTGAGGCCAAGTTCAATTTTGGTCTCATCTGACCAGAGCACCTTCTTCCACATGTTTGCTGTGTCTCCCACATGGCTTCTGGCAAACTCCAAACGGGATTTTTTATGGATCCCTTTCAACAATGGCTTTCTTCTTGCCACTCTTCCATAAAGGCCAGATTTGTGGAGTAGACGACTAATAGTTGTCCTGTGTACAGATTCTCCCACCTCAGCTGTAGGGCTGAATGATTAATTGCATTTGCGATAAAATCGCGATTTGATAAAACGCGATTTTCTAATCGTAGCGTGCGCGATTAAAACGTGCGAAAGAGAGTAGGGCTGTGGGCTGCTGTCCTCACCCGCAGCAAGAGTGCCGCGGGACCTCAAAACCCCTCTGATCCAGAAGATAGACAAGCAAGCCTGCATCACCTACAGGGTTCTAAAGTCTTCGGCCGACGTGGCGGACTCACAGAGCGAGCTCATGCCGCTGCTGACCACGGTGCGGGCGACAGACCTGAAAATCACTCCTCGGAAAAGCAAGCCGTGCTCCGGGGCGGCGGGCCTCCTTAGCCCCCCGGTCACCTACATGCACATCTGCGAGACGGTGGTGTTTAGCATGGGGGTGTTCCTGTTGAGGCCCAGCGCCTCCATACCGCTGCACGACCACCCGGACATGAACGGGAATCTACGGAGCTGCTGATCCGCAAGGTGCATCCAGCTGGCCCGCCACATCCGCGGACACAGAGCTTAAACTGCTGTTGCTCCACTGACTATAACAACGCCGCTTTCCAACACTTATAAAAATTCAATGTGGAAGTAATCCAAGTATTCAGAATACGTTACTCAAATTGGTTGGGCATGTATTCTGTAACGGAATACGTTTTCAAACTTCCAAACCCCGGAAATGTTACTGACTTGGGAGCAGTAAGACACCTACAATAAAAAAAGAAAGTGCAATCCTTGTGTTTATACTTACAATGCTACTTAAATGCACACTGATTTGTTTTTCTTGTTGCTGTAATTAGCAGTTAAATAAAAATGTGGGAAAGAATATTGTACAGTAAATGTATCTAATATTGTGTTGGTCATATTTAAATCATTCATTATGTTTTTTTTTTGGGAGAAAAAATTTGCATATTTAATCGCAATCGTAATTTTGGGGGTAAAAAAATCGCAATTAGATTATTTGATTTGATTTTATTTTATTTGGACATGGACATGACAATGTCATTGGACGAACCAGATGCATTGTTTACAGTGTATTAGCATAAATGCTAGTTTACAACACCTGTCCCCAAATCGTTCAGCCCTACTCAGCTGTGGATCTCTGCAACTCCTCCAGAGTAACCATGGGCCTCCTGGTTGCTTCTCTGATTAATTTTCTCCTTGTCCGACTCTTCAGTTTGGGTGGACGGCCTCCTCTTGGTAGGTTTGCGGTTGTGCCATATTCTTTCCATTTTCTTATGATGGATTTTATGGTGCTCAGAGAGATGTTCAAAGCTCTGGATATTTTTTTATAACCTAACCCTGCTTCATATTTCTCCACAACTTTATCCCTGACCTGTTTGGTGAGCTCCTTTGTCTTCATGATGCTGTTTGTTCAGTAATGATCTCCAACAAACTCTGAGTCCGTCACAGAACAGGTGTATTTATACTGAGATTAAATTGCAGACAGGTGGACCCTATTTACTAATTATGTGACTTGCAAATGTGACTTGTGAATGCAATTGGTCGCACCAGATCTTTGTTAGGGGTTTCACAGTAAAGGGGGTGAATACATATGCACTCAACACTTTTCAGATTTTTATTTGTAAATAATTGTGAAATCCATGTAATATTTCCCCCCACTTCCAAATGATGCACTATTTTGTGTTGGTCCATTACATAAACTCACGATGAAATACATTTTAATCTGTGGTTATACCATGACAAAATGTAGAAAAGTCCAAAGGGGGTGAATACTTATGCAAGGCACTGTATATATATATATATATATATATGTTTATTAGTTTTCCAACAGGTAATACAACACAAAACAAAACAAAAACAAGACAAACATTTGGCTCACACATATATTAAAATCAACACAGGCAGCAGATTCAGGGGTCACGTCCTACACAAGTAAGAAAAAACTTAAAACAGATAAGTAAAATAAAAGTATACAGAAATAAAAATAAATCAATTAAATGGTAAAACAGAGTGCCTCTTTTGAGGCAGAGCATTCTGAGCTATGATACAAACCCTCTTGTGAGAATGGTGGAAACATTCAGACCAACATATGACAGAAAGGGTTCCCATGTTTTACGAAAGGCTTCATCATTGCTGTGAAGTTTACATGTCAAATGGTCCAACACAACATATTCAAATACAACCCTTTGCCACTGAGCCTTAGATGGAGCTTTATCTGTGATCTAATTCAAAAGGATACACTTTCTAGCACAAAAAGCAAGTGTCTGATAAAGTCTTCTTTTAAATTTGTCAGTGATGGACATGTCAGATATACCAAGTAGCAGGTATAAAGGGTTATTTTTACTGTTAATAGACAGAATCTTATTAATTTCCTGCCCTATGACCTGCCAAAACTGCTGTTTTTTTCTACAATCCCACAAACAATGTGTCAGACCCCCAGATTCTGTTTTACATTTGGGGCACAGTGGAGATGTATTAGGGTTGTATTTATGACGCTGAGAGGGAGCGATATGAACCCTGTGTAGGAGCTTCAGTTGCATAGCTCTCACTCGGTTACAGATATTCAGTATTTTAGCACTTTTCCAAGCATCATTCCAGTCATCATCTGTTATCCTAACATTAAGTTCCCTTTCCCATAAGCCCTTCAGAGAGGAGGTGTTTGTGATGTTCTACTCCTTAAGGATATTATAGAATAGGCTAATAGAACTGCCAGATTCTTGCAAAAAGAGCTTGCACACATCTTTTGAAATATGAATGTTTGCTCTCAAACCTCATCGTCCACAGCCGAATGAGTGGGCCCAACTTTAGTATTAAGGTGGGTAGTGGGTGAGGTAATGATACTTTGGTTTTAGTTTTTGTGAAGGGAACATTTCTTACCTTGCTTCCAGATAATCACCAATTAGAACATTGAGCAATGCAACCTGGGGTACTGATATAGTAGGGATGCAAATCAATTCCACTAGCTCTTTCAGCTGGACAGTCAGTTGCCATACAGGATCCTCTGTATCTGTGATCTTTTCGCCAATGATAATGGGGAGAAGCCTCAGCAAAGACCAGTTTTCTGTTGCCTGGCCACCTTATTTCACACCCTTTTCTGAAACTTCAGCTGGTTTAGAGCTACCATCAGATCCCTGGTAACTAAACTGTTTGATCCTTCGATTAAGCTGTGAATATGTGAAGAATTTCTTCACCTTGACAAAATGGGTCAGGTAAATGGCAAGGTCCGATGCCACAACACCCTCAAAGAGATCATGGCCAATACAGGGTGGGAGGCCTGGCTGGCAGCGAATTAAAGATGGAGTTAAATTTCACAACTCTGACTAAACACGCATCATCATTTTTCAGTTCTTGAACAGTGTCATTGTACGGATTGGAGCATGGTGTTCCAAATTGTCTAGCTCACTTCTGGTTATGTGACAATATCGGCAGAAATGTTGAGATGTACTGACATTTTCTGTAAATCCACCTATGTTATGTGACCCCAAATTGTCACCGGCAATGCAAAAGACAGTTGCCTAAATAATGTTTCCAGAAATATTCTGTCCATTTGGCTCCAGTTGTGCAAGATCGGTTATCAATTGAGAGAATACTTTCTCGTGGCAAAAATATTTGAAATCAGCTTCTCGGTACAAAAGCAAAAGCGGCAAGTTGTCAACAGTGGATCGATGAAAAGGTTCAAAATAGAGTGAAGTAGAGTCCAAGCATCTTGTGTTTTTTCTTTGCCAAGCCGAGGGGATTTACCACCTCAAAAGCATCTTGATAAAGTATGACTTTTAAAGTGAGCCCTGACTCAGCGAAAAGAGGATTGGATTTAAATACCGATCCATCACACACATCATTTAAAATATGAGGTGTACTTTCATTCTGAGATGTAGAACCCTGTTCCAGCACATAGGTATGTTTTAGCAGAGTTGTCAATGTATGTTTTATGGGAACATACTGAGCATATTGGTCCCTTCTATTTTCATCAAACCCCCAAAAAATGGGTTGTGGATGCACATATGGAAAATTCTCCTCAAAATAACATTTTCTGTTGTACTCTGTGGAAAGGGAGGAGCTGCAGGAACCATGAATATCTACATCTTCTAGGGTCTTTAACACGTCTTCAATTTCAGTCTCAGATAGTTCAGAAGAGATGCTTTCAGTTGACTTTTCGTGTACTGCAGGCACATTCCATTAAGACTATTCATTTCTTCTACAATCACCTGTATTGTAGAGAAAGGGATAAGTTGTTTGGCCTGCTATTGGTTGGCTAACACAGTTTAGGTCAACTATTTCACAATCTCCCCTCAACTAAATAAAACATTGGTTCAACGACATGACCGTAATCTGTCTTTTTTTTTTTTTTTTTTCATCGCTCACTGAAAACAGTCCTTGCCTAGAGCAGTGATTCTCAAATGGGGGTACGCGTACCCCTGGGGGTACTTGAAGGTACTCCAGGGGGTACTTGAGATTTTTTTTAAATATATTTAAAATTAGCATCCATTCAAAAATCCTTGAAAAATTGTTATTTAACAAATATTCAATAAAATATAAGTGTAAGTTCATGAACTAAATTTTATATTCAGTAGGCTTTTCAATTTAATTATCCTAAAAAAACAGAGTCTCCCCCATACCGATGGTTTGACCCAACCTGGCACACGCCACCTGTCATCACCTGTCATCACCTGCCTTGAAAACTTCAACAATGGAGTCGAGTTGAAGTGCAGCAGCAATGCTGCTGAAACACGGAGGGACACGTACCAAAGATGGCGAAACCAGAGCAGAGAGCCTTCCCTAAACAACACCGTGAGAGCTAGTGCCTCTTCGGAGGCTCACTAAAATGGAAAAGTTTTCCGTTGTGAAGTTAATGATTCATAACAATAAGTCCGCGTCTCTACCGGTACCCTTTCAAAAATAAAAGCATGTAATACAAAAGCGGAAATGAAATTGTATGACCCTAAAGCGAGCAAATATGTCACAATAAAATAACAGAAAGACACTTCAATAATATTAACAATAACATAGATTGGGTTATTTACACTTTATGTTTTTTCTGTGGGGAGAGATTAGCCAGCAGTGGCATTAAGCCACCACATCTTCAGCGGTATCTCCAGACAAAACATGAAAGTCATGTTGGTAAGCCACCTGAGTTTTTTAAGAGGAAACTTTCTGAATTCAGGTCATCTCAAGACACGATGCGAAAAGCCTCCCCAAAGCAAACGGAAACAAGCTACCTGTCAGTATTCTTTTCGATCCTTAAAGAAGATATTTTAAGATGATGAATATTAAAAAAATATGTTTTGAGCTAATCTTTTATTTAAAACTAAGTTAATGATTAATTTTTTGGGAAGAAGTGTTTAGCTATAATTAAGTTCATGAGTTCAGTTTGAGAACATATCTTTATTATGATCCCAAAAAAGGTCACTTTAAGTTGATAATTATTTTGAGGTGCACAAATCTTTATTTATATTGAGATAATAATAAAAGTCTTTAGTTATTTTATATCTTTTTATTTCGTAATAGTTCAAGAGAGACCACTACAAATGAGCAATGTTATGGACATTGATGGAGTTTTAAATTTGAATGTGTCTAGTTACAAGGCTTAATAAATCACATTACATCTTTCTTTCAACCAAAAATGCTTTGCGCTGGTTAGGGGGTACTCGGCAGAATTTTTTCTTCGAAGGGGGTACTTCACTGAAAAAAGGTTGAGAACCACTGGCCTAGAGGATCCCTCGCCTTAAAGCCCAGGCAAAAGCTTTAAAAGTACAGCTGTCATTTGGGAGATGAAGGCAGGGTTTTCCTAGCCTGACGTTGTTAGACTCACAATTCTAGTCAGAATGTGAGTCTGAGACCGCTCCATTGGGCTGTGATTATGGGACGTGTTTCAACTGACCAGGAAATAAAATTCCTCTTCGCTCAATTGGATAGACCTACAACCAATCAGAGCCACGTAGTATGTGACGTATGTTAAGCAACGCATTGTGAGTTATTTACTACGCCGGGTTCACACCGGATGCTGAAGCGATGCCGAAGCGACGCTTCAGCGCAGCGCCAAGCCTTAAATAACAGCTGGCTCCCATCCACTCCCATGTTAAAACTTTGTGCTGGTCACACCGGAGGCTGAAGCACCGCGCTGCGCCAAGGCTGCCTCGCGCCGTGCAGCGATCCTTTCGGCGTCGAGTCTATTTTTTGCGCTTGACGCGAGTGTATCGCACCAGGAAACATTGAAAAACGATCTTAAACTATAGTGATGACATATTTTATATGATATAAATGATCAAATATGCATCCCATACTTTGAAGTCCCCTTCTGTTGTCCTGGAGTTTTAATTTGACCAATGACATTATTAAATGTCCCCCTCTGCCCATCCACTACAGCCACACAAGCAGTGATACAGATAAAAAGAGAGAGGGGGGGGGGACTACGTATTCTCCACATAGGCTTGAGTGGAGAATACGTAATTTACCCCCGACACCCGACATTTAACGGAGCAAACAGCGAAGTTCTTCAACATGGATGACATTAAATTAATAATTGAAGTGGAGATGTACAGTGAGTTGTATGATCCTCGGAACATGTTGTATAAAGACAACACCAAGAAAGACAAATGTTGGGACGCTGTTGCTTAATGTTGGAGCAACAAGTAAGTATATGCTTTTATACAACTGGATCAACGGGTGATATTATTAGCACTGCCCGGCGGTTCAGCGTCGCTTCAGTGTCCGGTGTGAACAGCCAAGCGCCGGCACGATAGGGATTAGCGCGGTGCTTTGGCGTCGCCTCCACGTTCTCTGTTCCTCTTTCAAAATGAATGCGCTGTGGATGTCTTCTAAAACAGACTCAATGGCAGCATCTACACATCTCAGCTCTCCAGCGGCAGGCATGTTTGTTGAAAACAAATTCAACCCAAGGGCACTTTGATGACGTGGTTGATTACGTTACCGTTGATCATCTGTCCATCATCGTATAAAGCCTGCCCTGACAATCTGATTGGCCCGGTCGGGCATAATTTCTCCTCAACGGAGCGACTCCAGAACGAACTTCCCGACCTCAAATGTTGTGGGCGGGGGCTAAATTCGTCTGGCATCCAGGCTAGAAAAATAATTCAGCATGAGCAACTTTTTTTTCCACATCCAATATTGGTGCAGGAGCAACAACATCCTGCTACAAACAAATGTAGCGCTGCAGCTAACGATTTTTTTTCATTGTCAATTCATCTTTTGATTATTTAAATGATTAATCTATTAGTTGTTAAACCGATTATTAATTTATCAAAATAGTTGACGATTAATTTAACCCTCTGGTTCTGTGTGTGGGTGCGTGTGTGTGGTCGTGCACATGCGCCAGCGCACACACGCACACAGTGCTGATCAAAGCCATAACGATAATCATAGCCCTTCTATTTAAAAGCCCATTAGAAAAAGCCTAGAAATATGCAGAGTAAAATTGAAAAGCTGAAACTACCAAAAAAAATTAAAAAAAGCATCAAAATCAGTTTTGTTGTTTGATTTTGAGGGGACAAAAATTCCCCTAAGGGTATAAGTTGATGCATTTTTTGCCCACAGTGTATTATTAACCTTTGAAAAATTTCAAAACCAAATTTTTGACAAGTCACATAAAATTAAGCTTCCTAGCCAAAAATTATGCCATTTCAAGTCATACAGTGAAAGTTATGGCCCAAAAACGAGTGAAAATGTTGTCATCATAGTTAGATAACATTTCAATTAAAAACATGCTAGCGGATTCTGTGCCTTTTGCCGACTGAGTAAACTCAGAGCCATGGTGGTAAATAAAGCTAATGCTACTTGCCTTGTAGCTTCGTCCTTCCTCCAGCTTCGACGTTAGCTGCTGTTCTCTAGAAATTTCTGTCGAACCAACTCAAATGTGAACCGCCGCGCGGTGGTTTTTTATCTTGTTCAGCATCACGTGAAAGACACATGTAAAGCTGTGGCCAAAAGTTTTGAGAATGACACAAGTATTGGTTTTCACAAAGTGTGCTGCTTCAGTGTTTTATATCTTTTTATCAGATGTTACTTTGGTATATTGAAGTATAATTACAAGCATTTCATAACTGTCATAGGATTTTATTGACAATTACATTAAGTTTATGCAAAGAGTCAATATTTGCAGTGTTGACCCTTCTTTTGCAAGATCTCTGCAATACACCCTGGCATGCTGTAAAATAACTTCTGGGCCACATCCTGACTGATGGCAGCTCATTCCTCATAATCAATGCTTTGACTTTGTCAGAATTTGTGGGTTTTTGTTTGTCCACCAGCCTCTTGAGGATTGACTACAAGTTCTCAATGGGATTAAGGTCTGGGGAGTTTCCTAGCCATGGTCCCTGAGCAACTTAGTTATCACTTTTGCTTTATGGCAAGGTGTTCCATCATGCTGGAAAAAAACATTGTTTGTCACAAAACTGTTCTTGGATGGTTGGGAGAAGTTGCTCTCGGAGGACGTTTTGCTACCATTCTTTTATCATGGAGGTGTTCTTAGGCAAAATTGTGAGTGAGTCCACTCCCTTGGCTGAGAAGCAACCCCACACATGATTGGTCTCAGGATGCTTTACTGTTGGCAATACACAGGACTTATGGTAACGCTCACCTGTTCTTCTCCAGACAAGCTTTTTTTCTAGATGCCCTAAAAAATCTGAAAGGGGATTCATCAGAAAAAATGACTTTACACCAGTCCTCATCAGTCCAATCCCAGTACCTTTGGCAGAATATCAGTCTGTCCCTGATGTTTTTCCTGGAGAGAAGTGGCTTCTTTGAGGCCCTTCTTGACACCAGGCCATCCTCCAAACGTCTTCGCCTCACTGTGCGTGCAGATGCACTCACACCTGCCTGCTGTCATTCCTGAGTAACCACTGCACTAGTGGAGCCCCGATCCTGCAGCTGAATCAACCCTAGGAGATGTTCCTGGCGTATTTTTTGTCCAAAACAATGATAACTGCAAGTGTTTCCTTGCAGGTAACCATGGTTAACAGAGGAAGAACAAAGATTTCAAGCACCACCCTCCTTTTAAAGCTTCCAGTCTGCTATTCTGTCTTAATCAGCATGACAGAGTGATCTCCACACTCGTCGACACTCTCACCTGTGTTAATAAGAGAATCACTGACATGATGTCAGCTGGTCCTTTTGTGGCAGGGCTGAAATGCAGTGGAAATGGCTTTTGGGGATGGGATAAAGTGCAGTTTTGTGGCAAAGTGGGACTTTGCAATTAATTGCAATTCATCTGATCACTCTTTATAGCATTCTGGAGTATATGCAAATTGCCATTATAAAAACTGAGGCAGCAGACTTTGTGAAAATGTATATTTGTGTCAATCTCAAAACTTTTGGCCACGGCTATACAGTGTCCCAACAGCCAATGGCATGTCTTCTTCTTCTTCTCGAACAGTTCTGTTGACCAACCCAAACGGGAACCGCGCTTTTCACAGCACGTGCTCCTATGCTATGTTGTCATGACGTTGTTTCCGGTTCAGGCCCCAGTGTGTGCTGTTTTTTTTTTTGGTGTGTGTGTACGTGTGTGTTTCTGCAGGGAGACATGGCAGCAGTAAAATGTCTCCTGATTAAACATGTTTTTTGTATTTGTTTTTGGAAATAAATAATACAGTGTGGCCCTGCAATGTTTCATACTTTCTATTACTTTTTATTTCTATGAATTATATTTTCACTGTTTACCTCTGAATTGCTGAAAAGCAATTAGACACAGATGATATTAATGCTCCGTCATTAAGATCTGTTCTGAATGACAGAATATAATGCTTTCAGGTGGTAGGTTGAGGAAACAGATGAAAAGCATGTGGTTTATGTGGTTTTATCCTGGTGTTGACTTCCTTCACTAACAGTTCCTTTCTTTGGTTTGTTTTATTGTGACAGATATTGAGATTTATTTGCCAATACAACAGCATTAACCTTCCTTGGAGACCATTGCTACATTTAAACTGCATTTCATATTAGCCTATAGCAGTTCTAGGCTGCTCACAAATGTTTATTTTCATTAACCACAGTCATTTCAGTAGCCAACATTCAAATCATTCATTTTCACATGATGCATACAGTTTCACTTGGCAATTAAGTTTTAACCTCAACATTAAGGTTAACATTTGCAGTACATATACACAGTACATTTATTGAAAGCATTTAATTGCAGCTCACTTGGTAGTGCTGATGGCCCATAAGCAGAGGCTATATAGTCCTTGCTGCAGCTGCCCTAACTTCAAGTCCAACTCTTTGCTCTGCATATTATTCACCCTCTCAAGCTTTCCCCTTTCCCTATGTCTCTCCAGATGTCCTTTCAAAATAAATGTTAATATAATGATAATGAATGTTACCATCTAGGGAATTACAGTAATTGTTGTTATTTTCAATGAAAATATTAGTCAGTTAACAAAGAAATTCTAGTAAAATTGCAAATTAAATAGTTATTTTACTATTAATTTCTCAGTAATTTAAAATGATTTCTTGTTTTTTATTATAGTTTTAAAGTTGAATTTAACAGTTTACTCCCTTAAATCACAGGCAAATATTTGTGAAATTACGATACATTTGTGAACGTATTTTAACAATAAATATGTGTCTTTCAATTGTTACAGTAATTTCATGTTATTTTACATTTGACATGTAAAATCAGTCTATTTTTACAGTAAATGTAATGGTTTAAAAAATCTGTAAAATAAAAAGTAAAGTTATGATATATTACGTTTTTTTTTACTGTGTAGGATCCTGTTTGTGGAATTCAGCTCTGCCTTCAACACAATCATCCCGAATCTGCTACAGGAGAAGCTATCCCAGCTGAGTGTGCCTGACTCCACCTGCAGGTGGATCACAGACTTCCTGTCTGACAGGAGGCAACGCAAGCATGTATCTGAATTCAGATCCATTAGCACCGGTTCCCCTCAAGGCTGTGTTCTTTCCCCTCTTCTCTTCTCCCTGTATACCAACAGCTGCATCTCCAGTCACCAGTCCGTAACTCCTTAATTTTCGCGGATGACACCAGCCTCATTGGTCTCATCTCTGGTGGGGATGAGTCCGCCTACAGGTGGGAGATTGACCATCTGGGGCCGGTATTTCAAAATGATCCGACAGGATTAATCCACCTGGATTGGATTAAATCCTGATCAGATCCTAAAAACGGGTATTTCAAAGCAAATCTGATCCTGAAGATTCAGATTCAGATTTGGCAATCCAATCCTGCCTTTGATCCGGATTAAAAGCTGCTGTTGAGTATTTCCCTGTTTGGGGGTTTTTCGCCTCAGAATGGTCCTTCGTAGCCTTTTGCTTTAAGTTTTTCCACCTAAGCCGAACCTGCTCAACACTCCGCCGTTGGCCACTACCAGTGGCATTAATTTGCCTTGTTATGTCGGCCCATATTTTAGTTTTTACTTTTGAGGACAGAGAACTCTGTCCAGGACCACTAAAACCTCCAAAAAGGGCCTGGTAATTGGCACGAACACCCTCCAAAAGGGCCGTTGTCTCTGCTGTTGTGAAATTACTTCCTTTAATCTTCTCGATGTTGTCTGAGAAAGCCCTATCACTAAGGAAGGCCTTAAATACCATAAAGCTAAATTGAAAGCAGGTGAGAAAGAACAGGTCACAGACTTTAAAACTGGGCTCGTTAGGTCAATGACCTTTGCTTCTGCAACATGACATCCATAGTACATGTCAGAGACGATACAAGCCTCGTCAGTATGTCCAACGAGGTAATTTCATTGAGCAGTACTCAAATGATGAGCTTTATGCACGGTTTAGATTTCGAAGAGAAGATATTTTGTATATATGTGAAATTCTTCGCCCACATCTTCAACGTCCTACAAGAAGGAGTCATGCCTTAACTGTGGAGGAGCAGGTGCTTATTGCCCTACGTTTCTTTGCCTGTGGATCCTTCTATGAAGTCATTGCAGATGGCCTGGCTGTGACAAAGTCTACAGTGGGACACGTCATGCATTCAGTGGCAGCAGCCCTGGCTGGTCTAATTCACCAGTATGTGAGATTTCCAGATACTGAGGAAGAAATAACACAAACCAAGAGAAAATTCTTCTCAATTGCCAGGATGCCTAACACTATTGGTGCCATTGACTGCACCCACATACACATTCAGGCACCCCATGAAAGAGAATGGGAATTTGTCAACAGAAAGGGACGGCATAGTATCAACGTGCAGCTCATAGGGAATGCTGACCTTAAAATAACCAACTGTGTTGTGAGATGGCCTGGTTCTGTACATGATGCACGGATTCTAAGAGAAAGTCATCTCTACAGAAGACTGCAACAAACTGCGCCGGATGGTATCCTCCTGGGTGACAGTGGCTACCCACTTCTACGGTGGCTTATGACCCCCTTTGCTACTGTCACATGTGACCCACAGCAGAGGTATAACAATGCACACAGCGCAACAAGGGGAACAATTGAGCGTATCAATGGTGTTTTAAAACGCAGATTTGCCTGCCTGAACTATCTTCGTGTGGAGCCGAAGCAGGCCTGCAATATAATATCTGCCTGCATTGTTCTTCATAACATTGCCCAATTGAGAAGAGTTCCTCTGAATGAAGACATCCTGGACAGACCACCACTTGAGGCAGAAGTACCACAGCTGCAGCCACCACCACCACCACCACCACATCAAGCAGATGAACCAGCAGGAAGAGCAGTTCGAAATGCCATGGTTAATTTGTATTTCTCTTGATCCTCATTGATAAGGTCTGGTGCTTTTGTTTAACAAAACTTTGATTTGTATGTTTAAGTTTGAATATGAATGCCTTATTTAAGTAACAGTTTTTTTTGTTAAGTTACCCACTGATAAAGGCCTCCACTGAAACTCTGTCAAATGTTTTTATTCACATGCATTCAGCACACACACTTAATTTTCATAGCCAAAGCTCAAAAAGTAATGCCATTTGGAGCAAGTCTGTGCAAGTCTCTTCCCACAGACATCTGTAAAGAAAATCTAATATTAAGATTTTAGGGCTGTCCCCTTTGTTAACAACTGTTTCTTAAAAGATATGTACAACACATTTTAAAATCTACACACAATGCCTTGCGAGTGAATGCATTCAAATGGACTGTGGACCGCGACATACAGACGCTAGCCTATTTACTAGCTTGTTAGCTCCTTAACACAGGAGTCAATGGAGCAGCGTTAGCTCGCATTAGCGCGAACTCTGCTTAATTCGAGATCGCCGAGCTCTTCTTTCAACTTTGTGCTGATTTACATAATTGGTTAACTCAATATAATGATTGCCTTTCATCTAGTCTGAGGACGCATCAACACTGGCTAAGATTATACTTTAATTCAGAGACAATAGTTGAGCTAGCTTCTACTTTTTCTGTAAAATGTTGGCTCCATTTCCTGTTTCCTGTCTGTGATCCAGGGGGCGGGACGGATTTTGACATCCCAATCTGCCGGTATCAGGATCACTCTGATCCAATCCAGCAAAGTTTTGAAATACCGGGATAGATCAGGTTGATCCGTGGCTGAGGACAGGGGGATTTGGTTATCCGGATCATTCTGATCTGGATTACAAGTTTTGAAATACCGGCCCCTGGTGACCTGGTGTGATCAGAACAACCTAGATCTCAATGCTCTGCAAACAGTGGAGATGGTTGTGGACTTCAGATGGAACCCAGCCCCACACACCCCCATCACCCTGAGAGACGCCCCAGTCGTCATGCGGAGTCCTTCCGCTTCCTGGGCACCGTCATCTCCCAGGACCTCAAATGGGAGCTGAGCATCAGCTCCTTCACCAAAATAGGTCAACAGAGGATGTAGTTCCTGCGGCAGCTGAAGAAATTCAACCTGCCAAAGACAATGATGGTGCACTTCTACACCTGCATCATCGAGTCCATCCTCACCTCCTCCATCACCATCTGGTTCGCTGCTGCCAGCGCAAACGACAAAAGGAGGCTGCAGCGTATCATCAGTTCTGCTGAGAAGGTGATCGGCTGCAATCTGCCATCTCTACAGGACCCGTTTGCCTCTAGGACCCTGAAGCGTGCAGGTAAGATTGTGGCTGATCCTTCCCACCCAAGTCACAAACACTTTGAGGTTCTACCCTCGGGCAGGAGGCTGCCGTCCATCAGGACCAAAATCTCCCGCCACAAGACTGTGGTGTCCTGTCATTTTAGTTTGTTAATTTCAGTCATCAGTGTGTTTTCTATTTCCTGTTTTATTTTGTAGCCTGGCTGTCACTGTCTTGTTTCAGCTTCTCGGTGTCTCACTTCCTGTCTTTGATTGTGATCTCCAATCCTCATGTGTTTCACCTGCTCCGCGCCGGAGGCTCTCGGCTGACGTCCCCTGTGTTTCGGCGTCGGAGATCCTCGCGGTGCCAGCTCAGCACCCAGCTTGGAAGGGCGGTCCGGAGCCCAGCACGGGGGCTCTACGGGCAGGTGGCCTGAAGACCAGTTGAGGGGGGGGTACTGTGGTGTCCTGTCATTTTAGTTTGTTAATTTCAGTCATCAGTGTGTTTTCTATTTCCTGTTTTATTTTGTAGCCTGGCCGTCACTGTCTTGTTTCAGCTTCTCTGTGTCTCACTTCCTGTCTTTGATTGTGATCTCCAATCCTCATGTGTTTCACCTGTGCGTAATTGCCCCTGCCTTCCTTCTGTGTATTTAAGCCTCTGTTTTCCCTAGTTGTTTCTCCTACTCGTGTCCACACGTCGGGCGATATGGTTTGTCTCTTCCTGCTGTCTCGACCAGCTTCTCCTGCTTCCTCGTTCCTTGTTCTCCGTGCGCCTTGTCGCCAGTGTTACTTGTGATAGTGTTCTTGTTTTGTTTTTGTCTTGTTTAAAGACCTTTTTCTATATTAAATCCCCTTTTTGTTATAACCTCTGCATTCTGGGTCCATCTCCTCCTTCAAACCGTAACAAAGACCAGCTTCTTCCCGGCTGCAGGGGAAGAAGGCCCGGGACCCCCACCTGACTCTGACTTTTATTCCGCCCACACACCTCAAGGATGTGTTGAATTAACACATTACATTATATTGTATTATACTGCATTACATTGCACATTGCAATTTGACACTGTTCACTGTTTTGCATTTCACTTTTTTTTCACTTTTTATATATTTTATCGTTTATATATTTTTATTTAGATATGTTATGTTTAAATAAATGTTACTTTGTAGAAATATTAGAAAAAGTTGGTAAATAGTGAGTAAATATATATATATATTTGTTTTTATTGCTTTTCTTAGGTGTGTTGTATTTATTGTGTTTTTATGTTTCTATGTTCATTGTATGCACCAATGACCAGAGCAAATTCCTGGTAGGAATTCTACCACCGACTTCCTGCCATAAGCTGAGATATGGTTTGCACTTTATCTTTACTATTATTTATGTGATTTTATTATGTATCATTTGAGCTGGGACCACTAAACTAGGACTGCGAAATTCCATGTGTGATAGACTACACTCATGCCTTTCCCTTAAAACACAAATTGGAGACCCTGTTCAGACCTGGTATGAACATCCTTCCTGATTGACTCAATCAGAAGTTCAGGTCTGAACACATCAAAATGACTTTTCTTCAATGCATGTGGCCACATTATTTTCGTTGTGTGGACACAAATGCATCCTGGGACATATATGAAGGACCGCCCACTCAGTTGATGTATCCGGCCTGCTACAATTTCAGTATGAATCAAGTGCATTTTTACTCTTCTCAGTGACCATACATTGATTTGTTTGTGGCTACATCAACACTAATGACCACACGATGACCGATACTTTTCCTAAATTGGTCAAATCTTTCTTAGACAGCTGCACGAGATTCCTTCAGCACCTGGACTCGTCTCCCTCTCTCTTGCTCGTGCCAACACACAAACATTGTCGTCAAACCCATCTGTAAACTCCGACGAGTAAGAACAACTACATGAAGTATTAAGTATGATATTATACATATAAATGTGGGAAGTGACATCTGATCACAAGTCACACATTCAGGACTCATAAATACAAGGTGTGAACCGACGAACTATTCACTTCTGTTATGATCTCTCAGGACGCAGCTGCTCAAAAGAAAGTTTACTTGTAGCTCTTCAAGAAACAAACTATTCTTTTATATGTACAAAACGTTATCAGTGTTATGGAATGCATGAAAACTTTAACTTGTTCCATTAACAAATTAACACATGTTTTCAAATTAAGAGTCCATATTTAGTGCACACATAAAACCAGCATGCATATTGGAGTCACAACATAAAACAGTAACATATGAAGGTTTGCTACATAAGAAATAGCTCTGAAAAGCTCTGAGGTTCATGAAAAAAATAACACGTTCTTCTTTTCGCCGGCACATCCTGGGCTCGGCAACACTTGTTGTAGAGTCGCTGAACAAGAAGCTGATCTCAGCAAAACAAGGAGTGACATCAACATTTCAATTGATCATTGATAAAAACGGTGTGTAATTGTTTGCTAGGCCTGTCATCACTTTAGGATAAATTAACCCTTGTGTTGTCCCTGCTTCCCCATGCTGTTGGCTGTGAGCGTTTGGGTACTGATTTAACTAACCACACACTAATACACACACACAGTTACACACGCACACACACATTTTCCGGTGTAGACTTGGATCTTACAAGCGTAGCTGGAGATGGCGTCGCACGCCACCCACGACTTCATCCCGTATTTCGCTGGCTTGCTGGGCATGTACTGTCGGAAAGGGCACCGGCCTGGCATGTGTGTGTGTGTGTGTGTGTTTGTGTGTGTGTGAGGGGGGGAGAAGAGAGGAGAGGAGACAAGACGTGAATGTCGATAGGGAAGAAGAAAAGGAGAAGAAGAAAGCTTGGAGTCGCTAGGTGCATAGCGACGGACAACCGACGAGATATATCCAGCCGCTGGCTATCCACGGCCACGTAACATAAAGCAACAACACCAACAACAACAACAACAAAGAAAAAAAGAAATATAAAGAAAAGAATAACCTCTGAACAGAACCAGGTACTCTTCCACGGTCACTTCGGGTTGTAGAGGAGCGGCAGCCGCGTCGCCCAAGTGTCCCAGACCTCTCGAACTGCCGCCAATTTGTCAGAGACGCGTCTCGTCTCGCGGTCGTCGAAGCGCAGCTTTCTGGAGTACGTGTGAAAGACCTTGAGGGGCTTCGTGGCGCGGGAGCTTTGATCAGTGTGACACTGTGTTAAACAACATTTCTGTCAGACAACTCACGTTCGATCATGTAATATATTTATTACAACAAATTTAGTGTTTGGCGTCTAGGCTCCAACTTAATCTCTCCCCCATATGATTACACAGGAATGATGGGAGTGATGAGCAAATACTTGTAACCCCCCATTGGAGCCTACAGGTGGATGCTGGGGTGGTGGAGGGACTGAAGCAACAGGTAGCAATACTGCAGCAGCAGTGCGAGCAAGAGGGGTTGATGGGAAATGTCTCTCTGGTTAAATAGACCACCTGATAAGGTAGGTGTGTATGATGGTTGTGGAGATTGAGGTATGTCACATGATGTATGTCATGATTGGCAGTTCGAGTTGCCTGCAGCTCGAGTTGCCTGCCAGAACTAGCTCGCAGGCGTCGCCATATTTAGTGCATTTTGAGGACAAAGTGAAATGAGAAAAGTCTCAGAGAATATTTGTTAGTTAATAGATCTCCCAGTGCGAGTTTAATATATTTATTCTCAGTATCGATGCAAAAGAAATGAACAATCCATTCATTGGTTATAGCTAGGGGTGCAACAATTAATCAACGTCGTTGACAAAAATCGATGACAAAAATTGTTGCTGAGGAATTTACTTGTCGATGATTCGTTAGTTACATCATAGATGCTGATGGAAGTAGCTGAGGAGTGAGCCATCTCGCTTCCTTTCTATCTCTGAAATTCGCACAAGTGCAATAGCAACAAAACATGGACCAATGGCAGTGTCTGTTGCTACAGCGTACCAGAAAGGCAAAAGTTTGTTAGAACTTCACCCTCAACATAGCCCGAAAAAAACTACCTGCAATATTTGTACGGCGGACCTGCTCTCCTTGAAAGCAGGACACAAGCATTTGAGGAGGAGGCACGTTTGAAATTGTAACGTAGACGATGCGGACTCGCCTCGGTGAGATGTTATATATAAACGTATATAACTGTATATACCTGTGTGCAGGATTTTAGAATCCATTACAAAAATGTATTGTTTAAAATTTTTTTAACGAGTTTAAAAGCTTAATTTTATCCTATTGCCTGACAAATGTATTTTTAATCAAAATTACGCAGTTCCGAAGAAGACTGTAGTTTTGTTTGTTGATGTGTTTTTTGCTGATACTTTCCTTGGCCTGGTCTTGGTTAACAGGAAAAACTAACTTGATTTTAAATTTATTTTATAATTATTAGCACTTTACCTGTCTTTCATTTTAAATTGACAAAAACTTGATTTTACTTTGCTTTTGTGTCAACAGTACCCTTACATGCAGCAAAGTTTATTGAAAGTTTTTTTTTTTTTTTTGAATGAAGTATCTATCTTTATTGTCTTTATTTTCAGTCATCACATGCCTCAAACAACCTCAAGCTAAATTTAAAAGCTGTTGGCTAAATAAGCGCAATTATAAATTTGTGTCATTCATAATCAGATTAGTCGATTAATCGATTATTCATCGACTTTCAGAATAGTTGTTAGTTGCAGCCCTAGTTGTAACATTCAATGGCCTGGCTGTGGGTAAGGGGATAGAGCGCTTGTTCTGTAACTAGAAGGTTTGTGGATCCCTCTCAGTCTTAACCATCTGCATGCCGAAGTGTCATTGAGCAAGATGCTGGACCCGAAATTACCCCTTTTAGAGAAATAATGCTGTCTGTATATATGTGACTGCATGTCTGAATTGGTAAATGGCAAAAAAACTGTAGTGTAAAGTGCTTTAAGCTGTCATCAAGCCTAGAAAAATACTATTAATACGACCATTGAGAGAGAACCTAGAGAAAAGCGACACCATGTTACATTCATGGTGTCAGAATTTTATTTGGAAACATAGATTCTATAATCCAACACTAATATATATTGAGTGAGAACCTCTGTGCAAGGAGAACATTTCTTGATAAGACATCTATGTTTTAGAAGACTGGTGGGAAGGCTGGAAGTGGTGTCAAGACAAACACCAAACCTGTTGTCAGCAGGGCTCCTCTTTTTTTGTCCCTTGATAAATAGTTGGATTGACTGGAGGCAGAGCGCATGTTACTGATAGAGGAACATGTGACAGAGGCAATAAGTGCTGCGTGTGTCTGAAGGTAGAGCTTAATCCACAAGGCTAACAGCTGCCTGATATGGAAGACTTGTCGCACAATGAAAATGTGGGCTTCAATCCAAACACAAGGATAGTACACTTTTGGTGTTCTGCTTCTTATGTTGGCTCGAACTGCCTGCATCCCTCAGGGTTTGAATAGTGTCAGTAAATCTGTTAAAGTGTGAGAACTGAGGGAGAGGGGGCTCACAGTTTTTTGGGATGTAAACCGCAAGTTCTCTAAAATATAGTAACACCTTTTATGTCTTTGGTAAGAAGCGACTACATTCACTTTTTAAATCATACCATCACATTCCCCTTTGCATTCTTACTGTACATTTTAACACAGGCTCTATACCTACAGCATCGCTGAAGCCTTTAATGACCATTTATTCCATTGATGCACTGAGGAATGTGCTTTGAATTTATAGATAGTACATCAATCAGGACACATGAATACATACCTCAGACTAGCGGTTTGTCTACCCTTTTCAAATAAACACATACACACACCTACATAAGCACACACACAAACACACATCTCAAGGGTGTGATGGGTCAGGAGTGTTGACAGATGAGATAGATGCAGATGGGCCAACACTTGGCACATTTATATCGGTCTTACCCTTGCTCCCTCCTTCCATTTCTCCCTCTCTTAATCAAGTCATCAGTCAACATGAAGCTTTCACTCTGCAGCATCACATAGACAGCCCTGATAATTATTGTATGGAGCCAATACACACTCCAGCACTACATGTGCCCCCTTCCAGTCAGCACTGGAGCCAAACTGATTTCTGAAGCCCATTCAATTTCAACCTCACCAGCAGAGCCCAGTGTGCCCATAAAACCCCCACCACATCACCTGCTCCAACTGTAGATGAACCTGTCTGAGAGCATCTCATATAAGTCTTCCTCATGTTGAGTGTTGAAAAATAAACTGTACAATGTGAAAATCAAAACTTGTAAATCACCCCTTCTTGTAAAAAAGGAAAACTTCTATAAGGCACAAACTGAGCTTCTTTTATGTACAGATTATTCCAGGGGAGTTGGTCATTGTGTCATTGAGTTTGGAAGTGCAAGGAATAGATACTTTTAGAGGATGGGTCTATTACTGCACCTTTACTCTGGTGATTGTTTGTGGTGTTTCAATCGCGATTTAACAGAACTTTGTCACTTCCCTTTGAATGAATCTGCACTGTCTGTGACACCAGATTGTTGTCAGAAGCAGCATTACTGGATACTATCAAACTATCAAATTTTCCATTATAGTTTTGTATCCTCATTTGTATCTTCTGTATTTGAAATCACAGTGTATCAAATAAATACAGATTATTTCAAACATGGTTGAGGACACACTTATGTACTTCAGTCATTGAACAGAAGTCATCCAATAGCAGTTTTCACAATTTCACACTCAATAGCATGTGTGAAGATTAACCATATTACATTTTGTATTCCTGCCATTAGTTACCACTTGTGTGACTTATGGTCTTTTGTAATATCAAGAGCAAGTAAATGGAAGCCAGGATGCCCAAAGGACCGGTTGTGTTGGGGATGAACTACAGCATTTGATACAACATCTTGTCCAGTGGTATCAGTAAGCTAAAGTGTTTAAAATCTTCCCACGTGTCATAGTGAGGCAGACGACGCAAAAGTCATTGCAAGCACATGTGCAAATCATGATTAATTGCTCTCCTTTGATATTATCTGTTTCCCATTATTTATACATATATATATATATATATATATGGAGATCTTATAATTGCACATATTCTACTTCGTTGTCAGAACCTGCCACCCACAGTGCAACTCAACCACTGACAGTTCAGTCTGAGTTTTGGGTGTGTTATCCTAATCGCAGCAAATGTAGCCTGGAGCCTTTAGCCTCAAGCAAAGATGAGGAGCGGACCACAGAGGTCTGCTTAATTCACGTCTGACGAACTCGACAGCAGATATATATGTTATTTCATTTTCAGACTGTCATTGTTGCTGATTTAAGTGGCATCACTCAAGGCAGCTCATCAATCTGAAACTTCTCCCTCTAGAGACTCAAAAGGGTTTACACAATTTATTTTCCACATTCGCAGTAGTACTGGTCAGAACTTGGAAACACTTTGTTGGAACAGGGATTATTTACAGCTGTACCACTCATGCAAATGAGTGTAGGCCTCTGACACTCACTTGCCATCACACTCAACAGCTCATGGAGATCTGAACTATGAAGCGAGTTCAACATATCCCTGGATCTCTTTCCGAAATCCAGCTTAAGTTAAGCTAACAATCACAGTCAGGGTAAGCGGACACACAAAGCCGCTTATCAGCTCGTTAAGTCGACCCAGGGTTTCCTCATTAAGATCTTATGAATGCACATGAAAGGGATGTGTTAACTGCTGCATATTACCAATCACAGGCATTGACAAGTGTACTGAGAGCAGAGCATCATCTATCACAATGAGGTTCAAAATGTTATATTAGATAATATGAGGAGAACAAACATATTATCCAGAGTAAAAAAAACTCAGTAAGAGCTGCTGGGTTGATAAAATGACGTGTGGGAACACGGTAAATAACTCTCTGCCACAAGATATGAAACGTTTCTTTACTAACAAGACCTGTGGAACTGAAGTGAAGAAGACTCTTGATGAGAGATGAACTAAGTAAGTAAGTAACTTAATATTAAGCTAGCATGTTGATTTACCCTGATAACAAGTGAACAAGCATCTTAGGACAGGAAACCCTGAATTTAACCTCCCTAAGAATGGTGGCGGCCTTTTACATGCTCAAGAGATGTAGCAATTCCTCCAGCCATCTATCTCTGGAGAAACACAAGGGCCTTCTAACCTTCCAGTTCATCAAAAATCAAGAGATTGTCTGCAAGATATACAAGAGCTATCATTCTTTTGTTTTCCACAAGGAATATTTTCAGAGGGAGCCCCCAACAGCCATGTCTGTCGAACTGGAAATCCACTCTGGCCACTCTGACTTTTAAGGCTAGACTGATAACCATAGCTCCTCTCGCAGGCTTTTGACTGCCTTTGACTAAGGTCTTATTTACTTATTTGTGTTAAACCTGTTTAGCCTATTACTATGTCAATGGGTTTGATTTGTGAATTCATCTTAAGTGTTTATTAGGTGACTTTTACTATTCTTTCATTTAGTTTTCATCTCCTCTTATTCTTTAGGATTAGGTGGCAGAGGGTGGTAGAGTGGTCGTCCTCCAGCCAGAAGGTCGGCAGCTATAATCGCACCCCATGCTGAAATGCCCTCAGGCTAAACCCCTCATAGATGTTGAATGCACTAATTGGAAGTCGCTTTGGATGAAAGCAGCTAATTGCTGATTATTTGTAAAGTAATATACTAGACTCTGACCTACAAATCTGAGTCAAGGTCCATCAACCTACACCAAACTAAATATTTCATGGTGTTTTCTGATCTTTTGACGTTGTGCATAGCCTCAGGAGAGACAACGCATGATTCCATTAATAGTAAGTAATTATGGTGGTAGAGACTGAGCAGTGTGTGTGGTGCATGGAAAAAGTCTGAGATTAAATGTGAATAACTAATAGAAATAAACTGCATTACTCTTGCAAGGAAGCTCATTGACCTGTGTGTTGGCAGGAACTATCAAGAAGCTCAAAACAGATTTCCAGGGGACAGATAGATCAGAGTAACTGTTTTCTAGCCATAATCATCAGACGAATAGAAGTAGGATGGAGATAGATTTGATGTTTTCTTTATTTAGCTTAAACTGCATTTAAATAAAAATGAATTAGGCTGTAGAGCAATCATCCTTCCAACCAGAATTCAAAGTACTAAAAAGCAGCAGTATCATGCAGACAGCAATCAACATCAGTACCACAGCTGCTTAGGTCCGAGTGTGCAGCTTGTCTCAGCACCTGCAATTGAAATGTGATGCCAGCTCTCCTCTCAAACAGCCAGCCTATTATTCTGGTACGTGGAGTGTAAATAACAAAATGAATAACTGAGCTGAACTGATACACCAGTTGTTGCACAGTGCTCTGCAGAGGCGGAGAGAGGAGATACGTTTTCACCTTTCGGGACATTATCCGTGTCAAGAGATGACAGCACTGACTGAAACACAATGTCAGCTCCTTCTCCTTCTTTTCCCTGCGCGTCATCCCACATCTGTTCCTGCCGACAGCTGTACTTGACACTGACACCTGAGGTAAGAAGCCTGTCAGTGCTATGATTCAGAGTGCATTGGAGTCAGACTGGAGGTCACACCTGCCCCGATGCTCTCTAAAGGCAGTTTGAATTACCCAAACGTGCTTCCTGCTGAAGTCGATTATAGCAGTTCTGCTATTCAGTGAATGTGTGTAAAACATTACAAATTATAACCATAATGCTTATTAACCTAGATTACTTTAGTCGTAGTGAACTCACATTGGGTTCGACCCTTTCTCCACGTGAAAAATGCTGCATAAAATAATTTTTCAGATTTCAGATTTTCAAGTTCGCGTCTGTCGCACGTTAAAAATATCCTCAACAAGCCCACACGCTTGTGTTGAATTCTGCAGAGGATCATCTGCTATAACACTGGCTCAGAGTTTTTATAAGGGGGCTGACCAAAGCAGCTACGAAGAAAGGCTGTAGTCTCCCACTCTGACATTTCCATTCTCACATAATTCAAATTCAAAACAACTTTATTTGTGCCAAGAGGGCAATTCTAAATATTCATAAAACCCTCTGGAGAATATCAGGATATACAGTGCCTTGCATAAGTAATCACCCCCCTTGGACTTTTACCCATTATGTACTGTTACTAACTGGAATTCAAATAGACTTAAATAAACTTTTTCCCGTTTGATCAACAAAACATGCATAGTACTTTGGAGGTGCAAAATAAATTTTATTGTGACACAAACAATAATGAGAACAAAAAAGTTGACATCTGTTGGGTGCATAAGTATTCACCCCCCTGTGTCAATACTTGGTAGAACCCCCTTTCGCTGCAATTACAGCTGCAAGTCTTTTGGGGTATGGCTCTACCAGCTTTGCACATCTAGAGATGGAAAGGTTTGTCCATTCTTCTTGGCAAAAAAGATGAAGCTCAGTCAGATTGGATGGAGACCGTCTGTGAACCGCAATCTTCAAGTCTTGCCATAGATTCTCTATTGGATTGAGGTCTGGGCTTTGACTGGGCCATTTTAAGACATTAACATTCTTTAATCCAAACCATTCCTTTGTAGCTCAAGGCTGTATGTTTAGGGTCATTGTCCTGCTGGAAGATGAACCTCCGCCCCAGTCTCAAGGCTTTTGCAGACTGCATCAGATTTTCTTCAAGGATTTCCCTGTATTTGGCTCCATCCATCTTTCCCTCTATTCTGACCAGTTTCCCTGTACCTGCTGAAGAGAAGCATCCCCACAGCATGATGCTACCACCACCATGTTTCACTGTTGGGATGGTGTGCTCAGGGTGATGGGCAGTGTTGGGTTTCGCCACACATAGCGTTTTGCATTGAGGCCAAGAAGTTCAATTTTGGTCTCATCTGACCAGAGCACCTTCTTCCACATGTTTGCTGTGTCTCCCACATGGCTTCTGGCAAACTCCAAACGAGATTTTTTATGGATCCCTTTCAACAATGGCTTTCTTCTTGCCACTCTTCCATAAAGGCCAGATTTGTGGAGTAGACGACTAATAGTTGTCCTGTGGACAGATTCTCCCACCTCAGCTGTGGATCTCTGCAACTCCTCCAGAGTAACCATGGGGCTCCTGGTTGCTTCTCTGATTAATTTTCTCCTCTTCAGTTTGGGTGGACGGCCTCCTCTTGGTAGGTTTGCTGTTGTGCCATATTCTTTCCATTTTCTTATGATGGATTTTATGGTGCTCAGAGAGATGTTCAAAGCGCTGGATATTTTTTTATAACCTAACCCTGCTTCATATTACTCCACAACTTTATCCCTGACCTGTTTGGTGAGCTCCTTGGTCTTCATGATGCTGTTTGTTCAGTAATGATCTCCAACAAACTCTGAGTCCGTCACAGAACAGGTGTATTTATACTGAGATTAAATTGTAGACAGGTGGACCCTATTTACTAATTATGTGACTTGCAAATGTGACTTGTGAATGCAATTGGTCGCACCAGATCTTTGTTAGGGGTTTCACAGTAAAGGGGGTGAATACATATGCACTCAACACTTTTCAGATTTTTATTTGTAAATAATTGTGAAATCCATGTAATATTTCCCCCCACTTCCAAATGATGCACTATTTTGTGTTGGTCCATTACATAAACTCACGATGAAATAAATTTTAATCTGTGGTTATACCATGACAAAATGTAGAAAAGTCCAAAGGGGGTGAATACTTATGCAAGGCACTGTATATTCTGGAGTTCATTGCATGTCTAAATGCAGCTATGAAGCATGCATATGTTAACAACAGGCAACTCGGATGAAGTCCTCTCTTTCCTAGTGAAATCCTGTTGCTGTAATCTCTTTGCAGATTTTTGTAAGAAAATACAACTCGAACTTGAACAGTAAGGGTTTACAACTTAGATGAACAGCTCACCACGCTGACAGGGGTCGATGAGGACCGCTGCAGATTTGGCTCTTTTTCTTTTCTTGGACAAGTTTCTCTTAATTAGCTATACCAGCACAAGACGACCTGAGTGTGTGTTTTATGCTCCATGTGGCTATCACTTTTAATGTAAGGTTTTGTCTTTTATTACATGGCCAACTAAATGAGGAGCCAAGCCGCAGTGGCTCAATTGCGTCATGAACCGAAGGTTACCTCAACTGTGCTTAAAAGTTTCCTATCAGCTCCTATTTTGCATGCTGTAACCACATGAAACGCTAGCGGCTTGTGACCTTGACTCCTTTTACAGGCAACGATTGGCAAACCTGTGCATTTGGAAAACAAGAATCTCGAAAAGGCTGGCTGTATTTCTGGAGGCTACTTACTTCGCAAAAATATAAACATGTCTTCACCTATCACAATGATATGAAAGTATGGTCAGTTTTTTGCAAAGAAATCCCTGCTGTCACACCTGCCTCTAACCTATGCCTCTAACACACTCTGCCATATATACTGCAGAAACAAATAGTTCCAATCTCTAGATTTCCAATGTAGTTGAGTGAATTGACCTGATTACTGTCTGGATGTAACAGTCATCTTCATACACCAGGCGTACAGGAGTGGGCTGAATCTCCCATTTCACTCAATTAAAACCAGGCTTTCATACAGAGGCATCAATCCCATGATTTGTTTTTGTGAGTAAAGGTGGGGGGGTGCATAGAGTGCAGACGGTGTTGGTGTCCAGCCGGCTCACATGGACCAATTCAATGAAGATCCCCAGCAGCTCCTTGATTCCAAAAGGCAGTGCTCCAATCACAGCAGCAGTAGCAGCGGCAGCCGCCTCAACACACATACTGACTCTTGGAAATCGGCTGCGGAACAGACGCTTTAACAGACTCTGGCAGAGGAGTCTGGACCTGGTGAAGACATGATAAGGCTGATTTCAATGAGACTTTATTCTCTTTTGTTTTGATTACAGGAATTATAAATACCAACAGTGACCCCACTTGTGATGCAGCCCTGTATTAATACATTGCTATCAAAACACGGCAGGCAGTCTGGTTTCAGCGCGACTCAATGATGCCCTCAAGTGGCCTAAGCTGGTAAGCTGCAGCCAAGACAAGGACTGCATTGTCACAGGCAACAGATACTCCCGTGTTTGTCTTTGTGTTAAGTTATCTTCCATTGAGAATATGCAGTTAAAACCATTCATGATCACCATCTGTCTACTGTTTTCTCACTCTGTGCCAGATGGAGGAGAGAGGATGGTATCCTGCATGCATGACTGAAAAATCATTAGATATCCTGTAAGGTTTTACAGCAGCATGAAAAGCCTCACCATTGTTTTGACATAGAGAATATCGTAAAAGCTGAAATGGCTTCACTATAAAGTGGTCATTTGCCCGTGACGTCCTGTTTCCAACGAAAACACACTGCATTAATTTTTTGGAGTGACATGAATTCTGCAAAGCTCTCACACATCTTTTGGACTTGCAAAGGGGTTCATTAGAAGTCTCAGATCCACATTGCTTTTTGTTGTACACCAGAGGCTCCTCTTAAATGCCAGGAAAGCAGCCTGCCTTTGTGTATCTGACTACATCAAAATAATTGCATGCTTTACAGTATCGTTGTGCAGAATTATTTATTGTTATTCAGTAAAATAGTCACACATGGTTACTCAACTGTTTGTTAATAAATATATTTTCTGCCATTGACGGTTCATCTAAAGGAGGCAGTGTGTCTCCAAATTGTGTCCAGCTCAGAGGGCTTCCGGTTGCTCCAAAGTACTCACACATGCTTACTACCTATTGGATGATTGTAATATTCTCTGATTAATCTATCTACTATTTAACATTCTTTGAGTTTGTTAGGGTTCTCTCATATTATATTGTTATTTAACTGTACAGAACGTTGGTCCCCCCCCCCTTTTTTTCTAAATATTTGCTTTAGAAGAATACTTGATATGATTTGATACTAATTCAAGAAATCTCTGTCTCTCTGTGTGTGTGCCGCCGTTTCCAATTTTATTAGCTTCACACTTGGTATGTGTAATGTTCAGAGAAGGTTAAGTGATTAATTCTGTTTGATTTGGACACGTGATCTGATCGCACTTCGTATAAAACAGGTGAACAGCTCTTCAGGTGCCCCTTCAGGGTCCTGAGGACATGCTGCAGGTCTTTACATGATCAGGTCACCTTTACAGTTTCAGAAAGAAAGTTCGAACCAGCTTTACCACAGGCCAAGAAAACAGGCAGGTTTAGAACGGATATTTAATGTTTGATCTGAATTACAAAGACTTTCGATGAAAAAATTATGTAATAACTGTGTAAAAATACTAACATATGTTCACACACTGTACATTTCATTTGTGCATTTATGACTGTGATGCCAAGACTTACTCCTGAAAACAATTCTACAAACAACTAAAAACTCAGAGTCATTGATTATGGCCTTGATGAGAGAATGTCTGTGGTTTTACCTTTTGTATGTGACACGTCTACACTCAGACACTGCCCCGTCCACCCGACTCTGAAATTATGTACCAAGTACTAAAAATAAAGGCACTGAAAAGACAAGTGTCTCTCAGCTGTATTTAAATGGACTGTTCAGTTTCTCTTTCTGATGTACTGCAGTGGAAACTTGTTTGACAACAATTTTGCTTTGAAATGTAATTCACACATTTGGAGAAAACTTTGACGCAATGACCAAGGACACAATATTAATTACACCTTTATTTATTCAGAAGTACAAATAATACAGAAAGATTCTTATATAAAAGTTAATAAAAATACAAGGAAGTAAAAAGTGAGTATGTTAATTACAATATTCATTCATTTAACCTTGAGTTCATTAAAAAAAAGTTGCAGGATGTTACAGCTGATTGAATCCATAGTTGCCACGAGAAAAATAAATCCTGTCTCTTGAATGATAAATACAGTGTATGTATATTTTCATAGCACACCATTACTTACAGATGCACATGATACGCAAGTCATGGTGAAATATAGTTAACTACTGTTTGGTCAGACTTAGTTTAGATTGCCCAGCCTGTCTTCTTGCACTATGATGATAATAGTCACTTTCCCTTGCATGCTTCCTTGGCTTCTTAAAATCCAGAGAGAAGGAAATGTCTGTGGCAGCTACAGATCTGCAGATGCTTTAAAAGGACAAACCCACTGACATATCCAACCAGAACTATTTGCCCTGTAATTCTAAAAGAGGCCTTGTTTTGTCTCCAGACGGCAAAACCCCATGAATGGTGTCAGCAGTCTTGGTGTACAGTACTCTTGAAAATCTACTGTCTGCCAACCCCCCCTCACTGTTATCACATTGACTCAGTCCAAAGGAGGCCTAGTAATGACTAAATGGTGCTGTCTCCTTCAACTCATGGTACCCCTGGTGGTTTGGCTCTGTGAAGAGACAGAGAGGGCAGTTAGGGCACGGAAGTACCACAGATCTCTCGTCTATGTCAGCCAGTGGTTTTAAAATACTCTTTTAGAAATGTAGGTGATTCAGTTAAATTTGATAAAGAAAGAACAAAAGCAAAAGAACAGTTATAAACAATGTGGATTAACAGTTTAACCAAGCAGTTGTTTTTTGACTCACTGCCTACATTTCCACATGTTTTTCAAACTCTTTCCACAGATCCACATGGATATGTAATTATTCTGCATTCAGTTATATTTAAAGCACTTTTATTCATTTTCTGAGCCTGTATCTGTATTCTGGAGGTCACTTAATAATTTTCTGTACATCCCAGATGATGTAGACAAAAATAGCCACTAGCAGAATGCGTTTGAGTGTGTAGATGAATGTTACGGTACCCAGACTCATATTCTCCTCCACGAGAGGCCTCTTCTCGCTGCAGTTTACCACTCGTCCTTGTGCTGCTCCCAGAATAGTCATGATATCCACTAAGTTGAGTTTCCCCTCCTCCTTGGCCTCCTCTACCTCCTCTGCCAGCTCCATCGCAGCCTCTTCACGCTCCTCTATCTCTTCTTGGGTCAACATTGCGTTTAAGCCTTGCCCTGCGGTGGTGTTGCCAACCTGTGGCGGCGCCAGTGAACACAATGCCCTCACTTTTCCGTATGACTTCAGGTGCGCTACGTTGGCACGCAGGAACAGCATAAGGACATTGAGGTCATTCAGTGGGCACCCAAGCCGGCGGCGGTTGATGAGATCCAGAGCTGGGAGCACCTCATAGACAGAGATGAAGGTGGTGTCCCAAACAAAGAGCCGGATCAAGCTGAAAAGAACAATGGGAGCCAACAGGACATAAATTGCGCCATTGGCCACACTTATCACCTGAAAGACCAGCTGGCCAATCATTTTACATTGAACCAGCTCCGGAACCCAGTTCTGGTCACGCAGCATGCCCGTGCGGACAAAGCAGCTGAACTCGTCCTGCAGGAAGGCGGAGAGGTGGAAGTAGGCCAAGTAGAGACAGGCAGCAGTCATGAAGGTCAGGAGGAGGAAGCCCCGCAAGAAAAGCATGCTAACGAGGAAGTAGGAGTTTTGCTTGCACTGCATGTATCTCTCCAGTAGAGGGTACTCAAAGTATCGCTTCTTCTTGGCCCTGCAATCGGACAAGGAGAAGAAACTCAGCACCATGTTCTCTTTCATGATCATACAACTTCATACATTTCCAACTGGGGGCCTCCCAACCCCACAGCAGCGTTCTACTTTTGGCTGCTACGAGCTGCACACCACAGCACCCACAACAATCCTTCACTGACACACTTTGATTTTAGAAACCCTGAGAAGAATATATCAAAGGGAGTTGCAAAGGGAGAGGAAAACAATACCCATCACTTTCCCAGACCACATATCCCAGTTTATCAGCAGATTTAAACCGACAGCATAAATTCTCATCTGTGATCTTTGGGCAATATTTCTTACTGACGGATCATAGTTATTTACTACTGCAATAACCCAGTTTCACTATGGGAATCATTAAACGAGGCATATTCTTGTTTGGGGGTGAATCAGCACTCATAGGATTAGGCTTTTCAAAACATAAAAATAAAAAAACAGGTACATTTTTAGCATTTAATTTGGAACAAACATAAAGTCGAGCACATTGAATATTCATGCTAGAAGCCAACAGTCAGCGGCCTCTTACCTCTTCAGCTCAGCCTGAAATGTGAGGGGGTTCTTGGTGTTCTGCCGCATATCTAGAATGTTCTGGGCCATTCGGATCGAACGGTTGTATGACTTGTCTAGTTCGTCAATTATGAAGAGCAGGTCTGAGCTCAGTGTGGGCATGACGAGCTGGCGCCAGATCAGAGCTGGCAGGTACATCAGCACCGCCATGGCCATAAGGGAGTAAGGGAACATCTGGTTGGACAAAGAGAGAAAAGGGTGATGGAGAGTAGATGCAGATGGAGAAAGAAAAGACAAAGTGGAGGAGAATAAGCTGAGTCAAACAAACAGCGGCTCCGCAAGCCTCCATTACGAATTAATTAACACAAGTCCTGATTGAGAGTTATAGTTTGTGTGTGTGTGTGTGTGTGTGTTTGTATGTGTATGATCCTCAGCTTCTAATTAAAGGGCCCTCCCATTTTCAACAGCATAATAATAATTCTGTATTTGTCAATCTGTCACTCATTTGTAGTTGAGAACCTCAAGACGAGAGAAGGAGGATTGAAAACTTACTTTGTGAACCCAGAGAGAGCGCTCCTCGAAGTTCCCCTCGCTGTCAAACTCATGATGCATGAGAGAGTCCCAGCAGTACGTGTCGACGTAGCTGGCCTGCTTGATGGTGAAATTGCTGGGAGGGAAACAGCTGATCTGGGGCCCTGCAGAATAATCATATGTTGATCTGTAACATAATCTGCTCATACGGGGAATCAGTTTCTGCAGCTTGCTTTGATCCTGCTTTATCCATGTGCCTATAAGCAACGTCTGAGCTCTTGATAGCTCTCACGCACACGTGCATGCACTCACTCACACATGCACACAAAGTGCTCAGTACTTGGAGGTCCACGGTCAGACATGTACATGTGCCCTTTTCCTTTGGTTGCAACAGACCTGTGCTCGAGAAATCATATGTTTGCAAATGGCAGCCTGGCATTTCAAAAACCCGGCGGCGACTCCCAAATTGGGCTCCTCCACCTTATATTTAGTTCACCTTGACATAACCACATATAGTCCGACCACTTGAATCTGTGTGCCACACCCATCTGTCATTTGCCAATGGTTCTCCACCCTTAAACATAGAGCTCGGGAGGGTGTGCCCCTCCTTCTGCACAGCCTCACCAGAGAAACATGGAGTTTCTATTTTTTACGAGCGCCTTCTACATCTGCCCTGCTCCCACGAAGTACAAACATACTGCCACTAATTTACGGTCAGTGAGGCATTACTTGTGCCAGTCTACCTCAATATAGGCAGCCATATTCATTATACATAGGTCCATGTTGATGTATGTGAGTTGAATTATTCAGCCACATTTTTATATACTGATAGTATCACCTAACATCTAGTTATGTTAGCTAAATTTACATTTAATACTTAATTTTTTCTCATCATTATGAACATGGTAAGAAAACATGTTATGAAAAAGAGCTGTTCGAATCAATACATGGAAAGTGGCCTTTGTGTGTGTGTGATGCATTTGATTTTACTATTGCGCATTATTTTGTGTGCAAGACATTCAAAATGGACTCTACAAACCAGCTGAGGTCATCAATCACATGTACTCACCCTGTGATAGAAACAGATTTTCATATAAGCTAAAATGGTGAGGACAAGGCAGAGAACAAATGCTAAACAAATGGTCAAAACAGAGGTGGTTCATCATCATCGATTACTTGCAGCCACTTAAGGAAATAATGTTGCAGTATTACAAATGTCCTGAAAACTACGAAGCCGTACTAACCATCAGGCACCACGTAGGAGCGGTTCATATCGTTTGCTTTCAATTGTCAAAATGAAATGTTAATACTTAGCAGAATACTGACAACATTTCAAAACAAATTTACAGAAGCTATAAACTATCATGTTACTGAATGATCTTGTTTTTTTAGTTCCTCCCAAGAGTTTACTCTTTCATTTTGTTGTACACAACAATGACAGGAGCTACACTGATGCTGAGAGCTGTACTAAAAACTGATGCCACTGTATGTTCTCATGCAGCTAACTATGAAAATTAAATTTTCCAGATTGCTTGTGAGAGCACTTGTGGGCGCACGTGTTTACAAGTCATTCCAAACATTATATATATAAAAAAGAAAGAAACGACAGTACACACCTTTTCATTTAATCTTGTGAAATATTCTCCCCCTCCTCTCCCAGCCACAGTGAGCCATTTGGCAAAGCAAGCGGTGCCTAATTTTTGCCACTGCTCCTATCTGCTGCTCACACTCCCCAGTCAACACTGAAAGATCATCCCCTCATTTGTGCTTCGTACAAGAATTCTTGGCTGAGAGTCCAGGTGCAAGTAAACCTGATTCCAGACAGCAGTGCAATCAAGGACCGTTGTGCAACTGACAAGCCGACAGATAGGCAGCCAAGTTCCATCAGTGGAGCCACGTACCTCAGCACCGTGACATGTTCTACACCCCACCCACCACGGTTAATCAACATATCCTCTTATTTGACTGAAATAGAGGGGAGCCGCCACGGAAGAACTTCTCCTTGTAATTACAGCGTGACAGCGTTAGTGAACGCTTCTCTCAATCATCCCGCATGGCAATTAACATCAGGAGCATCAGGGCTGATTGCAGACCAGCCTTGGAAAGATGACGTTTGTTGCAAAGTCAAGGAGTCAGCCTCCTTTGCAACAGACTCCTTTTGGCCTTCAGTTGAGCTTTTTGTGTTATTTGAATGACCATGGGCATAGAGCCTGCAAGGGTTGTTTCATTTAGAAACACAGAATACCATTCAAAAAATGTTTTTCCCCAAGGCTTTAAATCTGCTCAGGCAACAATAAATAAACGGCTGAATGGGGTCTCAAGCCAATCGAGACTAGTGTTTACAGTATTTTCCATGTTGCCATACTGCATCATAATTGCCACTCTGTTGTGTTGTGACGGTCCTGCTTCTCATTGTTGTTGTTCTTAATATTTAATTGTCTTAAGGTTGGACTTTTAAAGGATGAGATCTGTCTGCGTGTCAAGATAAAAATAGCAAACCTGCTGTTTTAGAGCACAGACATGAACACGAGCCAAGACTTTTGACTCTGATCTGAAATCAGACACATTAAATCTGAGTTTTCCTTCTTTTGTTCATGATGTTTGTCTGGACCTTTCAGTTCACATTGAATAAGATACCCCGCAGCCAGTGGTGGTATTTGGATATAAGCATGTGTAATATCCCTCCTTATCACAAGCTGAACTCAGTATAGTTTAGAAAAATAAATAGTAAGTGATTCAAGGACAGGCAGGCCACGATTACTATACAAAGGACAATGCAGAACGATGAAGTGCGGAATAAAAAATAAGCTCTCATGAATATAGGGGATAATTAGGGGCAAAAACAAAACAAAGGTCTGAACACAGTCTAAAAAACAGGATGGAGACAGAGAGTTGCTCACCCAGGGAGATCTCGCGGGCGAACGCCATGCACACCAGCAGCAGTGGAAGGCCGACAGACACAAATTTGATGACCTTGTCCAGAGGAAGCTCCAGCTCCAGGTGGCTGATCCGGTTTATCTCAGAGCCGTGCTGGAGCAGGGCATCAGATAGCATGGCCTTGGCCGCCGCCTGGGCGATGGACATTTTGAAAACCTGGCCCGTGATAAGAAAACGTTTTTTTTCGGACACAGTCCAGTAGAAACAGAAGAAATTGTGTGCTTTCAGCGCTGTAAATACAATCAGGCTCATGACTTTTGTTACATGTTTTTCTCTTTCTCTTTCTAATCTCCCCTGTCAGTCCTCACCCTACTTGATATAAAATAAAGCATAAATCCACAGTAAAAAAACTAAAAACATCCCTTTAATGCAGTGACCCGCTGTTCCAATTAAGAAGAAGTTTGATCAGTAATGTAGCTAACATTATTAAATAAACATATGCAGCTTATGATAAGCACCTTACCTGGAGTATTCCGTCTTTCTCTAATAGAAAATTAGTTTCTGATCCAGTGATTTCCTGTAAAAGCCTGCACAGTGTTTGGAAAGCTTCTTAAGTATTCAGGGAGGGCTGCAGTAAATGAGAGGTTGGATCTGGGCTGGACCAGGCCGAGCCGAGCCTGGCTATAATTACAGGGAAGACATCTGGGACCATGTAGGCACGCAGATGGCACTGACTGCAGCAGACCTCCAGTACTCAACACTAGGCCTTGCAGTTGTGTGTGTGTGTATGCATGTGTGTGTTTCTTTGGTGTGTCCATGCTGTGAAGCACGGTGGCAGTGGCCCACTTCAAATAAGCGAACCATCGCTAGTGGCTTTTTCACTCTCTGTCATTCTGCAGCTATTTATACCTCACTTCAGCCCCAGAACTGCTGCTAAACACTGTGCTGTACAACATGTGTCTGACCCCTGCAGTGAATATGTTCGAGAGAAAAAGCTGACAAACAGGACGGAATGGGACAAACTCTCTACTATTCTATACTATTAGACAAATGCAAGGCATCCCATGAAATCATATTTAATATTATAAATTAAGGAGACTAGTGCAGTGCCCATTTTAAACCTGCCTGCTTGCAATAATGCCTGCTTGTCATTAGAGAGTCCTCCTCAAACAGCTCAACGATACTGTCACTTTCTTATTGTTTGGTGCTGAACGTTGTGTGCAGAGCTATTTAGAAACAGTCTATTGTGCAGTCAGTTTGTGTTCATCCAAGCTGGTTTATCTGCATTAAAAGCCGTTGTGTGTCCATGATCAACCTAATTTAGTTTCTTGCTCTGATGTTATAGTCAATTTTTTTGATACAAATTAAAATGAATTTGTTTTATCACGTGTGTGGCTCATATATAACTTTGAATCATTTACATAACTGACGTAATCTCTTAAATTTTCAAAATATAAGCTCTGTAATTAAGCTCAATTTAAGAATTAAAGCAACCAAACAAACACTGTTCTTTTTATTTGCAGACAAATAACTTTTGCCATGGCTGAGATCACATCCCCATGACAGCTGTAAGTGTCTGTATCAGCCGACGATATGATGACATTAAAATAATCAAACATTTAAATGATCTGGTGGTGCTGCTGACCCACGGTTTGACCCAGATGCAGAATCCTGATGTTTATCCAAAGATGTAGAAGAATGTTTGTCTAATGTTTAACTCGGTCCAAAGACTGACTGTTAGCACACTGCCCGCCCCCACTGACTGCTAACAGAGCGCTGGTCGCCTGTTAATTAAATTCTTATAAATATTGAATGTGCCATGTGTACTAATCGTACCAAATTCGGCTTGCAAGATATGTGTTCCACATACAGAGAGACAAACGGACAGACATTTGTGGACTTAGTAGGTAGACGCCGCAAAACCTCTTCATTACTGCAGTCGCTATCAACCAATACCAAAAGTTTGTATCTGTCTCCGTTGAACCAAAGCTGCCGGTATAGGCTGGTATACAGTGGCGTTTTCACAGCTTATTGTGTTAATCCTTAGTTTTCATCAGTTCACATTGTCCCAGCAGCATTGTTGAGGGTGAAGGTGTTTCCTCTGTGATGCCCTGACATGGACCCCCGCTCCATGCTTTGCTTATATTACACTGTCATATTTTGAAAGATTTAAATGCAGCTGTCTATCTCTACATTTTGACACGTTGTATTGATGAACTTTGACCCCTGCTGGCCTGAAGCGAACCACTGCATACAGCAACAACCTGACTCTGTATAAAAAAAAAATTTAAAAAAATTGTAAATGATTCATGAGCAGCACTCATGCTGTATCTAATGCCATCCCATGATAAATTAACACCCACCTTGGGTACTGTATGGAATAGATTATCATATTTACATTTATACCGCTGCCTCTCCAACATGGTGTTGTACTGCTCAGCTGGGGCCACTGGCTGCTCTGCACATCTGACCTGTTCCACATTAACTCCAGTATTAATTACAGAAGAAGTTTTCTTGCCCATAATCTCACTTCTCTAAATATGGCTGAATCTCCTCCTATGTAGGAAAATGTAGGAGCTTTGAGCAGTGCCTCTTCATGGTGTTAACAAATCTCGAACCATCTAATCTCATGTTTCCGACATACACCTTATTTGAGGACGTGCATGGCCACTGCGCTTCAAATTCCTCTTCTGACCAGAAATTGTGGCTGGAGGGAGAGGAGCAAAAGAGCAGATATTTTATACGCAAATTAAAGTTTGACCTTTTCAGCGAAGGGGTGGGGGTGGATTGGCAGGGCAGAAAGCAACGCAAGGTTGCAATTACATACAAGCGTATAAGCTGAGCCGAAACAATACAATGTGGCATGTGCAGCAAACACCCACAGCAGTGATTAACATTTATTCTGCGGGAGCAAGAATCCACATTTCAAAAGAGGAAACCCCCGCGGTCAAGAGCTCTGCTGGGTTCTTTTGTGGCAGTCGGCTGTAAAGGTGGAAGATCATTTTGGTGGGCGTCTTCCGCCGAGTTAAATCACAGGATAGAGCGATAACCAGTGGGTGGGAAGGGGGCCATGTGACAGGAAAATGTGGGATGTTAAACCAATATTTAGATTAGGAACTCTGTAATCTGGAAATATGTTCGAATAAATTAGGACATGAGAGGGTTCAGAAGTGTCACACACATACACACTAAGGTACGTGTAGCAGAGAAAAGTTAGGGCTTTTATTGTTTTGCTGCATTCTTCTCTATTCTTGTGAATCAAGTTAGCTATTTGTGAGACGTAACATATGTAGAATGTTCAGGAATCAAAATCAGTACCTTTACATGTTTAATTATTAAAATTGGTCTATTGAAACACAATAGATTATGACAACAAAGTTTACAAATGAAATAGAAATATTTCCTATTGTCTGTCACTTGTTCTGGAAGATCCATTTTTAAAAAAGCAACTGAGAAAGGAACATCAATGAGCAACATACTTCACAATGAACAATCAGAACATTCAATATAACATGATTTTTGTTTCTCTAGACATCTTCACATTAGAAACGAGTGACTCAATTTTTGTGTTTTAGTACAAAACAAAGAGCTGAAATTGTTTCACAGTTTCTTCAAAATCCTTCACATAAAATTGAAAGAGAAGTTACAACTCAGTTGTTGTTTTTTTCTTTTTAATTCCTCTTTCTCGTCTTCTTCTGTTAAACGATGCTGGCGCTGGCGCTGTCTGTCAGGGATCAAAAGTCATTGGCGATCTTATCGTGACTCCTCTTGCTGATGAGATGCGGCAGAGACAGTCCTGTGGTGACTGGCTGGGCTTGTCATGCTCTTATTTTGTGACGGAAGCGCCGGGGGTCATAGAACGTACACAAGCAATTCTGACAGTTGATGGTTGAAGTCGAGTATGTGCACGGCCACTAAGATTTACTTTTTGAGGTTTGCAAAACCTACGGTGTGCGCTGAAAAAACTGTTGTTGTCACGTGGTTCCTTTAGCTTCCGTCTGAGGCCGGGCAGGAAAAAAACTGAATAAATATGCAAACCTTCAACAGCAGAATGCAAACAAATGAAAAATCCAATATACATATTAAATGTGCAGTCAGAATACACTGGTTTACTACAGGTTTCTTTTTTTTTTGCCCAAGTTAGAAGACAAAAATAAAGATCATTTCAAAAGTCCTGCCCGAAAAAGATTTGCTGGGGCGATGAGTCAAGTGTTTCCTCATGAGAGAGGAAGAAATATGTCGGATGAGTGTTGTTCAACCTGAGAACCTATGAGTCACTTGAAAGGCGTGAATGATTTAATGATGTCCCGTACACAGTCATTTCTATGGATATTTGCACTCCTGTAAAACATCTCCTTTTTTTCAAATGTCCTCTTCTCCGTCACTTTTATTTTAGGAAGAGAAATGACACTTGAACTGCAAAGTTCAGTTGTGGACTTTCAGATGAAATTTTATACTTTCAATCATAAACAGTTTCAGAAAAAAAAGCTGCAGCCCTTTTTTTGCCATCTTGCTAAAATATTTTTCCCATTCAGTTAAGTAATAGTTTAAACACACAGTCAATGAAGATTTTTCTGCTGAGGCATCTTTGTTGCAAAATGTCACGTTTTTCTAAACACATCAAATTTTTTAACCCAGACAGTTAAACGGGGAAAAATATCTTGAATTTCAAACTGACAGTCTCTCTGTCATTTCCTTCCATATAAACTGAAGCTGTCAAGTAGAAAATGTGCAACCGTCCAAACCTTCTGCGTCACTGTATAACAACATATGGTCCTAAAAATGAAACAACACATATTAATCATTGAACTAATATTCATTCTCTATAATCATGATCATAGTCATTGTGTCTGATTAGGCTCTGCGCGAGAGTCTCTGATGAAAGAGGTGAAAACATGTCACACCCTTGAATCCTCTCGTGTGTCAGTGAGCATTAGAGCTGTCCTAGTTTGAGTTTGAATGAGACTGTGTTAAGTAGACAACTGTGGCCAAAATTCACGTTGTCTCTGTCCCTGATCCTCTACTCCAGTTCCTCTCTGTGCTCCATGCTCAGATCTCTCCTCGCCCGTCCTCCGCCAGACATTGGCCTCCCCCTATCGTTTTCTTCCTCCCCATCCTCTTCCTCTTCTTCCTCCTCCATTCCTTCCTCCTCCTCCTCCTCTTCTTCCTCCTCCTCCTCTTCATCCTCTTCTGTGCCGTCCATGGAGTCGTCAGCTCCAAGCATGGCTTGCTGCATGGCCAGGGTGGCTGAGTCTGAGGACAGGGACTGGAGGCTGTCCAGACTCAGCGGGTCTGAGGGGAGACAGGAGAAGAGAGGAGGTTGGGGGGGTTAGGACTGGACGATAAATATAAATCCATTCTATGTGATGCCATATGACTTAATATGGCCCCATTCTGATTACTTAATAATGACTTGTGGCAGTAAAATGGAGACATATTTAATTTTACTATAAGTTTCACCGGAGGTATTTTATCATATGAGCGTACGTGACTGAAAATTTGTTATTTGAAATTTCTTACACTGAATAAACAACTTGACTTTAAATTATATGCGTTTTTTTATTACCTAGAAGCAGAGCTTTCATTTAAAGTTCACCACATATATGCTCATAAATTGGTTCAGTTCAATTTGTGACAGTGAAGTAATTAGGTTTGGAGAAAGCTTTGCTTCTCCACATTACTGAAACAGCTACAGCACAGACAGCAGATAATAAATTTCACCCAGCAACTAAAATCTATATTCTTCTCTGGGCCTTGACATGAAAAACGAGAGTCTGTTGCCATGGGTGATGCTATTTACCGCTATTGCTTTTTTCTTACTCAACTGAGTTGGAATCCTCACAGTTTTCAACAGAGGCTCAGACTTGGCTCAGGATTCATGTAGGACAAATGCTTTTTTTCTGATTCTCTTTGTTCTTGACATTTACCTTAGCACATAACAGGGAAGTGACAACAGTGGCACCTAGTGGTTCAGATTTAAACATACAAGATAAATTCCTCTATCTTTTATCCATTTGTATAAATGACAGTTAAAAAAAATGTTGGCATACTGTCTGAGTTGTTTCCTGATTGAGATCTGTGCGTCTGCAGAACCCCAGCCACAATGGAGTCAGGCCAGAAGCGCTGTGTGGGACGGTGCTGGGACTTCATCTTCTTCGCTTTAGGAGAAGGGTCTGGGTTACTGGCATCCAGCATGGGCTGGAGGATGCGGCGGCGAGCGTTGATAAACCTAGATCATAGATAAAGACATGGATTAATATAGATTATTAGTTCAGTAAAAGGAGAAAGCATGGAACAGCATAGAACAATTGAGAAAAGACCGAATGCAAATATTGTTCTATCTTAAAGAATGCACACATAGCAGTTTTCAGACCAGTGGGAGGTTTAATGCAAGTCCATCCAAAATCATTCATTAAATCTGTGGATCTTCTCTTCATCGGGCTGGCGTCTGAAGTTGGGCCTGATTTCTTTTTTCTTTATATACAATCCCTATACATACAATACAATCTGTTTTGTATAATTCAACATGTACTGCCACTTAATACAGGAGTAGCAAACTCTGCTTATTTGACTGTTATCCAACGGTACAATTCAAACTATTATTGTATTTCGAAAACAATTTTGGTGTACTAGAGATATATGACCAGAAGAGGGCGCCACAGAGCCTTCAATGTGCTGAGGTGCTCCATTATATCATAGGTTCAATATAAGCAAGGCAAACCACTTTAGTCCCACTGCAGTGGCATAAATTGGTGTCGTTTTGTCATGGCAGTGGTGACACTAACATTCAGAACCTTACCAGTTGTTCACTTGCAGAAGGGTTAGATTTGTTTGTCCAGCAATCTGCCTTTTCTCATCTTCTGTCGGGTATGGGTGCTGGAAGGAGGGAGAAACAGTGTCTCAGTCTTTTCAGAATAATGCACACAAACACACATATACGCATGCACTCACGCCAGACACACACGTACAAACACACTCTGCCTCACCATGAGATGCTGAAAGAGCCAGGACCGCATGATATTGGTGGCGTGTTTGGGCAGGACCCCCCTCTTATTCTTGGACTTCTTGTCTTCGCTGTCCAACAGGGACGATAGGTCCACGTTTAACTTTACAACACCGGGCAGGGGGGAGACGGGAAGAAAAGAAAAGCAGAAGGGAGCCAGGGCTTAGTTATTGTTGCCACAGAAACAAAGGGAGACTACCAATTACCTATCTTCTTTTCTGTGGCAAGGGCAGAAACACCTCCTCAAGTGTCACCATGGTAACTGAGTTTGAGTAATTATCCTTAAAATATGAAAAAGCAGCACCCTTGACTACATGGAAACACAAACAGGTTAGTGGTCTCTTTGTTGCTTCACCAGGTTGGAAAGGCTGGAGGTTCAGGAAAGCCCCAAGGTCAAAAGTTTGGATTTCAGAGCTTGGAGCTGAATTTGCGAGGAGCTGCTAAAAAGTGTGATTGTATTTTGCTTATTATTTTTTAAATTGATGTAAGAACATTGGTGTGGTCAGTCGGCAATCATTATTCTGATGTTATTGTTTGTCTTTGATAGACAAACGTGTGTGTGTGTGTGTGATGTGTAACATGTAATGTAATGTGTGCTTGGTCTGGCTGAGCCATACTTGTGAGGGCTTATTTATTAGAGTGCTATTCTCGTGAAGACATTAAGGGTTGTGATGGTGTTCAGGGTGTATTGCTGTGGTTACAGGTAAGGTTAAGTTAAGCTAAGATAATAACTTAGCTAAATAATTAGTAAAGTACTGATGCTCCCCTGTGCCAGAGACCTGCCACTGCTCCCATCAGTGAGCCACACTGTTTCACTGTTGACATCTTCCTTCATTACATGAACACTGTTTTGACTCAGCTCCACATACACATCCTATTAGGCATCAAATGTGGCTTAATCCTACACTAAAAGTAGACTCCAGCACATAAACGGTTTATTGAGCTTGAGGAACATTTGTTAAAAACTTTCTCTGGCTGAGTGACAGACATGTTTGACTTTATATTTTAAGTAATCGTTAAAATTAGACAAATATATTCATTTGAAGTCAAATTAAGACAAGAGTTAGGGTGAAGCATGAATTACTTAGGGTTAAGGGATAGTGAAGTCCCCAGAGAAAGACTGTCAGTTAATGAACTAAATGAAAGAAAAAGACATGTGTGTACTTTATGTGTGTGTGTGTGCACCACCCTACGATATGTGTGTGTTAAATTCACTGTAGAGATAAAGTCTTTGTGGGCTCTGAGGCAGATAATATGAAACACAATGAGCCCTAAATAGCAACCATTAGCAAACCCTGTGTGACACTATGTGTGAAGAACTATACATCAAAACACATAAAACACACACACACACACACACACACACACACACACACACACACACACACACACACACACACTTGTTTAATGCCTGAATATTCATAAATATGTCAAATGTATGATATGGATGTTTAATATGAGTCATTTTAATCTGTCACTGTCATTGCACCAGGCAGTAACAGTGCTTTTTTCTAAATGGGGCTAAATGCCGATGAAAATTTCATATGCATAATCATGCCGGACAAAAGCATGCCTGAATAAATAAAAAACGGCCACTGATACAATGCCCATAAATGCACATTCACACCCACTCATCGTCATCCTCCCTACACAAGACTCATTACTCTGCAGCTGGGTGTCATGTGGACCACCCTCCTCTCGTCCCCCCCTCTCAGCCTTGGGATCATGGGTGTTCCGGGGGAAAAGCAAGGTTGAATTAATTGGCGGCCCCAAGCTCACGAGTGTGATTACTCGGGGCTTGTCGGCAAAGTAGTGATGGGGTGGTGTTCAATTCCCAGCCTGCATGTAAGATTCGGCCTCGACTGGGTCGTGATTATTCACCAAGGCCCCCTCTAACTGTCAAGCACAGAATTACCTTCCTGAAACTGAGACGCTCTCCAAGTACACTTTTTTATTCATATCTATAAGCAAGTACCAAGGCAGACAAATACTGGCCTCACAGGTTTATCTATGTATCCTGGTGCTTCCCTGATGGATACACAAAGTCTGAAATGTCATGAAAAAGAACAAAGGGAGTGGTTGTAAAATGCATCCTAAAAATGTATTTAAATTCAAACTAAATTGAATCTGTAATTCTGAATTGTAATTTTGTTATTTCTTTTGTGGTTCAAAAACTAGTTACAACTTAATTGTCTGCCTCGTATTAGACAGGCTCCAACTTTAAAGAGCAGAATTCCATTTATAAGGAATAATTGGTTTTCCCTTTAATTTAATTAATTATCCTCTGTTGCATATTTTAATAGTGCATTGCCAGTCCGTTGTGTGGCTCAATAAAAACCTGGTCTCTTATATTCAATAATGCCACACACCCTGCTTAGGAGTATGTAGATGTTAACATCTTTTATGTCTTAATAACGTAGAGGTCCTTTATGTTTGCAGTATATATATATATATATACTGCATATATATATATAAAAATATATTTTTATTAAAATATGCAACAGAGGATAATATATATATATATATATATATATATATATATATATATATATATATATATAAATAAAATAGTTCTTCTATTTAATTCTCAAATTTTCCATCACAGATAATTTGCCAGGGCCATAAACAATCCCAGACGTTACAGTGAAGTTACAGAATGGTTAAACCGAATATTTTTAACAAATTCTTTAGCTGGGAGGATTCACTATGGGACACATTCATCAGATTAACTCATCAAAAAGAGATAAAGCACAGTAAATGAATTATATTAGGATGTAGATCAATCAATCAATTATTGTATCGGCCATGTTAACAAATCAAAATTTGTCTCATAAGGCTTAACGAGATGTGACATCCTCTGTTCTTAACCCTCAACAAGGGTAAGAAGGAACTACCAAAACCCTTTAACAAGTACCTGAGAGAGATACATGTGAGGGATCCCTCTCCCAGGACGGAGATGCCGCGGAGATGCCGCGTGTAACTGAACACATCAACAAAATAACAGTATTTATTAGAAGAAAACAGTTTTTTAACAAAATGTTGAGTCGATATAGAAAATGTCTGATAGAGATGAAGGGAGCAGCATGACAAGTGAAATGGAAGAGTAATTGTCAGTAATGGTAGAATGATATATATAAGCGATATTGATGTGGTCAGAGTCCATGATCAGCTGCCACCACGATCATGATCCACTATCACGATCCACAATCAGTATGTAAAGCTTAAAAATACATAGATGTTTATCTTACAGTAGCTAAGTCTACTTGGATAGGTGGATGGATGGATGGATGGATGGATGGATTGATGGATGATAATGATAATCTGGTCCCTTCAAAGTAACAACGCTCACTGACAAATAGACAAAGGACACATGGCTGAGCTGATTTCAAATGTCCGGTAAGGAGGCAAAATTTGTCATTTATTAGGGGCAATGTGCATTTTGAGGTTGACTCGATTCAAATGACTCTCGTCATTTGAATGATGTACAGTATCTCTCAGCTCAATAATTAATTTGATTATTTGAAACAGGTATGAGGCTCATTCATCTCCAAAACCTCTTGCTCATAAAAAGGTTAAGACCCAGCGAGTGTTAAAAGCCTAACATGAAAGAAAGGAAATATTCAAACTACAAATGTGTCCTTGTGTCATAAAAAATCCAATTCCAGGCATTCATGTGGGGTTGACTGTTCTAAACCCTCACAGAAAGGAGATAAAACGTTAGCAGGCATAATATTTCCCGGCCATAACACTTTACTCTCCTGAAGAGTAGTAGTACCAATACGATGCAACATCTAGGAATCAGTTTGTTCTCTGGCACCTTTCATTTTTATTTCTTGCATCAGGGAAAAATCAGGTCTTTAAAAATACTTGATCCAAAAACAAGTTAGTAGTAAGATAATGACATTTGTCATTTGCCACCGAACCTGACAGGATCATGTCAGCGCCCTGCACAGCATGGGAATAAACAATTTCCATTTTGTGTCTCAGCAGGGGGTCATGTTCAGACAGAGCGAATGAAAAGGCGCCCAGGGGCATTCTGTGAGATGTAGAGAGGCCCCGTTTAATAAGAACAAATTGAGACAGTGGGTGATGAGGGCACAGGGAGGGAGTGTGTCGGCCTGAGCGTCAGCAGCCCAGCAGCGTTACCTGTGAGTTCTGGATCTGGATGGTTCCTGGTGGCAGTGCCTGCGTTAACACTTGCCCTTGTGATGTCACCATGGCAACCGGCTGGTACAGGGTCCCACCTGAGGGGATAATTTGCCATCATGAGTATCAAGTGGCTTCGGCAGCTACTGGCAGCCACATCCCGCTCTATCACCACCAGAGCCTTATTAACTTCCTGTCAGCCCCGCAAACAAAAACAAGGCAAACAAGAGACCAAATGATTAAATTCAAGGTGCATTAGTTCCCCTTAACCCAGGAAAAAGAAGAAGAGGCGAGGGTGTTTTTGCTCCTGGGTTAATTAGCCTTGATCAAGACACTCTTATCACAGTCTGTTTGAGCTCTTCAATGTGTAGTGATCAAAGGAAGAGACATTGATTTATTTTGGGTTAAAAGGGATTTCCGCAGGACAGGATTAACATTCCACTGTGGAGGCTTGACATCATAAGAGCCTACCAGCCAAGCACTCACTGACAGAAACATACCATGGCTCTCTGATACACGAGAACACAGAAAATCTGCCACTATAGCAGAAGATTAACATTTTCTGTGACAGCAGTTAAATGTTACTTATTAACTTGGCTGGAATGAACCAAGATGCTCATCAAGCGCATTATTGTTTACCATATACTTTATTTCCCATTATCGATTACTCGTGAAAAATCAAGAGAGTAATAGATGTTACTTTTAAACTGAAACATTGCTTTAAATGTATCTTGCCTCATGTGTCAGTCTGTCTGGTATGATCAGTGCAAAGCCCTTTTGCAGTCGACAGTCTCCCCACCAGCACCCACATTATCTAAATGGCAAATGCACTTGCACCCATATCAGGCCGCATGGATGTGTTGGTCTTGAAATGAGGTGAGAATATTGAGAAGTATCCATCCATCCATCATAATAGTAATTTATCATTTATTTAAAAAAGATATAAAGATAAGAAAAAACAAAAGTGAATAAATTTGCTAAAATAACCATTTAATATAAAAGAGAAGAGGAATATTATTACATCAAAATTATTAAACAGTTAAATAATGTATTGTTGATTTATAATAAATTATGTTAAAATTGTATATCATTTGGCAAGAGTTGAGCATCAGCATTTGGAAGTATGAATGATAGATGAAGTGTGATTGGAAAAGAAGGGTGAACGAAGGGCCAAATACAATTATCTCTTTAAAATTGATAAATAGCTCAGTTAAATTGTAAAACTCATTGTGACATGCCGTAACAAGACCTGAAAAATATTTGCACCACCAGTGTGTTACAGTCGAACAGGTTTAAATTTCATGTAAAATCTCTATGAAATTAGACCTGTTGAAGAAGCATACATAAAGAGAACAAAAGTCGTCCAAAAAATAGATCCGTGGGGGATCTCATATTCCAGGAGCCAGGTGTCTTTTTTAAAGACATAATATAAAACAAAACCACTTGTATATCAGTGAAATGGAAACTTCAACAGAGTACAATAAATGCATTATACTAACTGGTAGCGATCATTTATCCTCTAGAGCGTGGAAAAGCAAGTATTAAATATTGTATATATATATATATTGAAAGGGAGAGTTAAGAGATTTAAAACCTATTATGTGCTTATAATACTTGAGAGGTGCAAAAATACGGGCATTGTTAAGCAAGTGTGATAATGGAAACTTGAAAAACAGTGAAATTAAACTTACTGTACCGATGCAACTACCATGAAGGTAAAAGTTTTCAAATAGTACTCGGAAAAATCACAGATTTTGCCTTAAGATAAAGTGTATTAAGAAAATTCGAACTTTGTCAGTTTCAGATCATGGTGTTTTCATGTATGTGTGTGTGATTTAATGCTTACTGGAAACCAGTTGAGAGTTTATGGTAGTCATGGAGACATTGCCTTGTTGCAGACCCCCGGTGGGCACCACAATCCCTGAAGGGTTAACAGAGCTGGAGATAGAGGTCATGGATGGAGAGGAGGTCTGAATTAGTTCCTGGGGGATCACAGAGAGACACTAGTGAGCAAACATGTAGCACTACTGTTAATGACTGGAAAAACTCCCAACAGCAAAATCCACCAAGTGATAAAAGAGTGGGCTCTTTGGAAGTGCTACTCAGACAGGGATACCATGAAGGAACATTAACACAGTCCACACAGCCTGACTGACCTGCTGCATGCTGAGACTGGTGTGTGTCGGAGAATAGGGTCCACCCAAGTCATTACGGAGCAGGTTGTCACTGTGCATCTTGGTCTTCAGGCAGGTTATGTAACGGTTGCAGAAATCCTTACAGAGCTCATTGACCTTCTCTAGCTCCAAGAGGTGGATCCTCAACACCTGAATGGCCTTAACCATCTGAAGGAAACAGACAAATCATGAAACTCATCACATTCACAACATAATACAAAACTGCATCCTTAAAATTTTATAAATAATTTAAATTTGCCCATTTACTTTGACATTATTAAGACGTCTTTCATGGAATTCTAAGGGCATTGTTAATAAATAAAAATCAAGAATTTTGAATGGATTTTGAAGGGTATAAATATTTCATACAATTTGCTAGAGATACAATTTTTAAAAGAGAGAAGGAAAATCACATGGATTTTCTACTGTTACCAAATATCATTGCATTACAAAGGTTATTTCTTCCATTGAGGAGAAAATTAAGGGATAGTTATAATGCTATTGAGTCAATTCTGACACAATGTTAACATTAAGTAAAACAAAATTCATAACCAAAGTGTCAGGAAAGGTAGACTTAAAAAGTAATCTGAGGTGTTTACAGACAGTTTTAAAGACTGAGATGTGACGAGAGGAAGTGATGTCTTTTATTGATGAGTGGGGAGAGACATTCAATTTTAATGTTTATTCCACAGATGCATATAGATTGCAAAATTATCAGAGGAGTGAGATGTAATCCTTTCATCCTTCAAACTCCAAAAGCCAGATATCAGTACAAGCATCTACTATCTAATGCTGAGAGGTCAAACTTGGTGCTTCTCCCCTGTCTGACTGCCTGTAATAATGGTTCTTCTGGCTTCAGTGATTAAACAAATAAGATATTTTCCACTGCAACATGATAATGAGGTTGATGATATTTCATGTAGAGTTTAAGATTTGTCTGCTCAATGCATTTCTTTTAATTTGCTATCATTCATATTCAAGTGAAATGTACTACAGGTGTAATCCACAATGCCAAAGACAGTAAAGACATTTTAAATATTACAATCCTTGCCTTTCCTTTAACTCAGTATCTCATCCCTTTTTCTGGGTCTGAGAACTTTTCAGAGCTGTCAGCTATTTCTCATAGACTTCCTCTGTAAATGATGAATTTGAGATGCAGTTTTCTTGTAAGATATTGCTTTGTTTCACACTTTGTTCCCAGCAGTCAGGGGTGGTCTTTTTGTAAACTCTCAAGTAAAAGCTACTTACATAGCTATTCTCTAAGCCTCATCACTGCCATCATGTTCACTTAAGGCTTTACTGTACATTAAGCATTACTAGCACAGCAGGGAACAAGACTTTCCATTTTGTAATCAGCACGATAAAACAAACTATTTGTTTAATAGGGAGTCTCTTAAAACATTTAACCTGCAAAGTAAAGTTAAAGAGAGAGAAACTCACGATAACTAACAAGGAAAGTAAAGCATGTACAAAACTTCAAAGCAGGAGTAACACAAATAACATTGTCTGATTAATAATCCGTTTTGATTTGACTGTCTTCATGACAAACAATTTTTCCTGATTGCAGGGATTCAGAATTCTATTCAAAACAGTGTTCCAAGAGGGGATTCAGACCACAGTCGGGCATCAGGAATTAAGATCGCATGGCCTAAAAGTTTTTTAGAGGGATGGCTCTGAAGCTGTAGAGGAAACTCCACTGCCACAATGGAACTATAGCTCTGCTCCGACATTTTCAAATAAGATGAGTGAATGCAGTAGCCGGGGTCAGAGAGGACCTTCTATAATATTAGAGTTAGATGACACTGATGGTCAAATGTCGGTTATTTAACAGACCATTTCTTTAGAGTGGTGTTGCTAGGAAACAGCTTGGGACCAGTTTTATCCCTGACATGTATTAAATATAATAAAAACTATTTAATGCATTCTGAATTTTGAAAAACACTAAAACATAATTTTGATTTTCAGATCAAAAGATTGTCATCTAGATTGTCCGGGATATTAGGTATGATGTAAATCCATATAATTTTGAATTTTCTCTTCTGCAGTTATCTGACCATCTATAGCCTGGCTTTTCTCCACTCTGCGAGGCACTCTGTGGTGCACTCCGTCAAAGTCACCACTCAAGGTCAACAGAGTGGACAAGAAAGTGCTCGGCCAAGGAGGAGATAAATCAGCTAATTAAACTGCTCTCACCTAATCAAGGGACCAGTAACTCTTGCACCCTTCGCAGCCAGTCAAGCCCAGTGTAACATTACTGCCCTGTGGAAGAGTTAGTGCCCTCTGGGAGGTATGCCCACACCCAGTGTCTCATAAAACACACAGATGCAGGGTTAATTGACTGTTCAGCACTTGTCAGCCTGCCATCCCAATACTGTAATAGCAAAAGTGCACTCTTTTCTTTTTTTTCCCTCATCTCCATCTTTGTCTCTCTCTGGTGGTAGCTCCTCCTTCTCTTAATTACTGCTAGGTGAAGTAATAGGGGAAGTGGAGGTTTACATGAAAGAGGAGGGGGTGATTAGGAGCAGTGATGACGGGACGCACTGCAAACAGAGGAAAGTGACAGAGCTGTAGATATGTCTATTATTTGACCATTTAGACAGGAAGCTTTTTCAAATGAAAGTTTGTTCATAATTTCCATGCAGTCTTTGTCACGAGTCACGAGTTGCCTCACCAAGTTGTCGAGCTCTGGATCTTCGCTGAAAAAGGGCTTGTGTTCCCGCTCCTGCTGGTGCACAAAGTTTTCTATGTCCACATCAAAGCTGGCAGACGTGATGCATTCAGATCCTTGTGTGGCCTGCTCACATTTCTCAAACAACAACGCCAGCAGGGGGAACAGTGGATGCCTGAGGGAACAGAAAGAGAGAGCGAGACAATCTTAAAAGTTATATTAGTTTTATTTTATATTCAGCATAAAATAAGTACTTCTAAATTGCCTCTGGTGTGCATCATTCAATCCTGCAACCCAATTTTATCCTTCAGCAGTGAAAGCATCACCTACCTTACTCTGCCTCTGATATGTTAGTACTAGTTGCCTTTGTTAGTTGGGTTGGTTGGTTTAGGTAAGAGGATTATCCCCAACCCATTAAAAATCGCAACAAAATACTGCTTTTAATGAAATTCAAACATGACGCAAACTACCCCAAAAAGTCCTCATGCTGCTACCTTGATGCTGCTAGCCACCAGCTCAGGTAGAGAGTTCATAGTGCCTGCACCCACCCCTGTCAGAGAGGATTCTGATTGTGACAGATTCTGCCTCTAGTGAAGACGACAACCATGGTGAGCACTTTTTAATGGCAAGAACCTTGTAAATTAGGAAAATAACATGGACTGGAGTTGTTAATAAAGTCATGTTGGTATTATTTGCAAACTGATACATTTGTTCAGAGATAACTTGCAAGATGAATAATTACAATAATTGTCTAATTTACATGTGTGGATGGAATAGGAAATAGTCGACTTAAGATCTGAAATTAAAGGAAAATGTATGAATAGTGTTGGCCAAATTCTAGGTGAACCAAATATTCAAGAGTAGTATTATACATTTCAATAACATGCAATATATATGTGGCATAAATTAAAAGTATACCCACTTCTACACCACTCCACCACTGTTTGTTTATCTTTAAATGGTGTGTATCATGGGGGAATTAAATCATTGTTTTACTGCATTTCTACACTTCCTTCTTGTGTGGCAGCCACTAACTTGTCTCCTTTAGGTTTACCTCAGATGTGGATTTCCTACATTTACCAGAATACCTCTCTACCACCCAAAGGAAACGTTTTAATGTAATCAACGACACCCAAAACATATCTGCTGCTGATCTTTTATACAGAGCTGAAACTGTTTCTGCTTCATAACTTCACTGCATTATTTTGTGACAGATTTGATGTTTGTTCAGGCAATTAAAAGAATGTGACAAATATATTATAAAAAATTAAATGATGGACTTTACAAGAGAAGAGTCATCCTCGTGGCTTCAGATGACATTGCATTGAATTACATACATTTCCTTGAGACTATAATCAATCAATCAAATATTTGTATAGCCCATATTCACAAATCACAATTTATTTCATAGAGCTTTACCAAGGTCTGACATCCTCTGACTTTAACCATCAACAACTGAACCGAACATTAGCTTCAACTTAAAACAATTCCTTAGAAATCTAATCGGAAACGATGTAAAAAAAAGCAGAAATGGAAGCAGATAGCTGAACAAAGCACAGAGCAGCAGTGGCAAATTATCCCGGCAAATCACATGCTTTTCTCTGGCCTGCTGTGATGAGAAGTCAAGAACAACATGTTCCAGTTCATTTTCAGTGACCATGAGTGACACTATGTTGATGCTTCTCTGTGGCTCTTGTTTTTATTCTTTCACGTTTGAGGAAAAAGTAACAGTCTCTTTGACAGTGAGGGGCAGACACGATCTTGCATATTCGTTTAAACAGTCCAGTAAATCTGCTGTATCAGCTTGTCACATTTTTGAGGGATATTCACTCTGTTGCTTACAACAAGATCTCTCTAGTTTCTCTGTGGCCCCCCCCCAAGGACAGTGTACACTTTATACCAATAAAAGGTAAATGGCTACAATTGGCTAACTGAAAAGACGTTTAAGCAATAATGATTAGGTTTATTAGGGAAAAGGAGATAAAAAATCGTAGAGCTTTGGGATTAACTGACCAGTGCTGTTGAAACTATACCTACCAATCTGCAGACATCTCTGACTTCAGAATATTATAATTCATACTTATCATCACCATTCATAAAAAAATCTGTACTACTCCCCCCTCCACCCTGAGTCTGGTTTTGTTTCAGGTTTCCCTTATGTTAAAAGTAAATTAAAATGCATTGTATGTTGTGATGTGGTGCTTAAAAGTAAAATTGAATTGAACTGAATAATAAATCGTTTCAAATGGCAACTTTGGTCTTGTTATTTATGAAATAACACAAGTTGCAACCTTTCTTCTTCCTTTTCCAAACCTCTTTTCGTCACTGTACTGTTAATAGTGAGGCAGCTCCATGACTTTCCCTAAAGGACATGCTGAACGTTCGCACATGGTCGTGCAAGAGATCAAAAAAGATCTTTAAGTGAATGGGATATGGCTCAGTGGCAGAGCTAGGCTTCACAGTGTCACCTACATTGTTAACATCTGCCTTTTATAGGGAATGTCACTCTTATAAGGTCCCCCAGATACACTGTGCAATGGCCCATACTGCACTGCTGTGTGTAGTACATGGCAAAATTATTGAACACTTCCACTTGGAGGAAAGCTGCTGCCCTAATGGCCAGGGTGATTGAACGGTGCCATGAAATCCGAGGAGCAGTTGGACAGGGGGTCGACTGAGAATCAAAGGTTTGGCATGACATGAATATTTCTGCCCCAAAGAGCTGGACTTCACCACAGTGATCTCTGTTCTCAGCCTTTCTATTCCATCCAGTCTATTTATCTACACTGCCCCTTTCATCTTCTCAATATCCCTTTTGTTACCCTACCTTTGACTCTGAGGAGTCCCAGGGAAACATCTAAAAGTAAGTCCCTGTCAAATCATTATGATACAGACTCTTGGCAGTTAGTTATATAATGTAAGCAGGTTTATGGTGTAATATTTCAATCAATTAAGGGCTTAAGGATGTGCATCATCCTCTGCCCTTAACATTCAACTTGGGAAACAAATGTAGAAATCTCACAGAGAGCCACATCCCTCTCCAAGGACGGACAGATCATTATAATAATTATTCTCAGGTCCAGTAGTTTTGGCTGAAGAGCTGTTTTCAATGATTTCTAATCTGAATCTTCTAATCTGAATCTGGGCTAATTCTATTCCATTCCATTGATTTGCACAAGTTTTTTAATTAATGACAGGAAGCCCCCCAGTTGGATCCGTAGGGGAAGCTTCTTCTTGGCCAGTATCATACATGTTCTGATTCTACACTAAAGGTTTTAAGGATGTATTGTAGACTGACCTATTGGTGAGGAAAGGCTCAGTGGCCTTATAGGTCACTTTCACACCTTTAATTTCGTTGGAATTAATGGAGATTTTCTTTGGTAGTTGACAATGAGTCACGTGTGTCATATGTTTAACTATCATAGATGTATATTTATGCTCTTTGGTGTTCCAAAGATGTTCTGAAGAATAACTGGCCATGAGTTGTAGTGCAGAGAGCTACTTTAAGTACTCAAAACTGCCTTTTTGATTCATGTGGTCACATACACAAGTCACAATCACAATCACTAAAAAAATCCTGTGATTGGATGTAAAAGTGTTAAAAAAGCCTAAACCAGAGCTTGTTCATCTTCTTTCTCAGCCAATCACCCCATATAAGATAACCCCCCTCATGTATGTCCCTTGGAATAATTTGCCGAAACCAATTTTGTTATATTTTGACTTGCTTACATGAAATTAGTGAATCCAAGACCTTTTACAGACCCACCTGGCTGTGTGCACGGAACCCCATTAGACAAGCACTTGCCTCAAAAGTTCACTCTGTTTAACATTTGTTTCAGTGTTAGTAGCAGGTGATAGAATAAGACAGACCAATAGATTCAGAAGTGTGGTTGTTTAAATAAAGATTCAAAATAGAGAAATCATTTGAAGTTAAATGGGTGATAATGATTTTTGCACTTAGCCTACTTGTAGTTTTTTGGTTAATGATGATCATCAAGTGGAGGTCATATTTTTATTTCTTGCATTTTCATCTCACACAGTGTCATTGTCTCAGTGAGTGTATATTGCACTGGCATGGAGGCAGACTGGGCCCCTGCTCAGGCTCTAACCCATGGCTCTCAATTGCAGCCTTTAATAGTCGCCTATATTATACTCTAATCTGCCTGATCCCAATTTAATGCCGCTCCCTCAGCCAGACGTGGCAGGAATACTAAACAGGGGGTGGTCGCATGCAGAGTGGAGAGCTTCTGCCTTGTCTATTTAATTTCTGCTTGTGGTGGGGTGGAAAAGAATGTGGGGGGAGGAAAGACGGAATATAACTGAGAGCAAACAGGGTCGCTCACCATTGCAGATGGTGCCTTAACAAGTTATTTACTCTCACATTTGGTTTTATTTTTATTACACAGAGTGATAAATTCTGAAAATGAGGAGCGATCGTCTAATTGTACAGTAGTTTTTTTCTCCTGTGAGTGTTAACATCTATAAACAAGGAAGAAAAACAACATGTCAGCCGACTAGAGTCAACTCAAGTGACACTCAAAGAAGTTGATGCGCTTCATAAACATCACAAAAACATAAAAACTAAAAGACTAATTAACCTGTCTACTCAGAGACATCTGCTGTCAAGAAGACAAGGCACCAAAGAGCCTGAGGACACAGGGGCATTGTGGGTAGCACTACAGACTGTGTAACACTATGGCAAATACAATATTCATGTGTGCATTACAAAACAAACACAAATAACAAATATATAAACAAGCCAACTTAGCAATTAAAGGTGACAATCCATACGACAGCAGAATGTCTGATGTGTTGAAGAAAACAACTGATGTTTGGTCAGTGTGTATGAAGGTGTCACCTCACAAATTCCTGAAAGAGAATCAGACTCGGATTCATGAAACACACTGAGGTCATGTTTGTAAGATTTCAATAAAATAATTAATAAATAAAATATGTGCCACAGTCTAACTGACATCATCACAAAAATGTCCTTTTATAGAAAGATATTTTTTTGATGCCGTTGGCAGTTTATCTTCATTCAATAAGAAATGTGTCTTCATGTCACTATATTTTGATAATGATGATACATCCTACTTTCCTACTTATTCACAGAATCATCTCATTACACCAAAACAACATATGACAACAAATGTGTTGCTGTTTTACTCAAAGGGGAAAACCAGACTTATTTAGCCTCACTGGAGCTGTTCGGACTGAATACACAGAGGCATAATTTGTCATGTTCACCTATTTCGTGCTTAGCTGAGAAACGTTGGCAACAAGGGGGACATGGGAGTTTGAGATTAGCTTTAGTGCTTGTGTTCTATGAGAATTGTGAGCTCCACCTAGTCCTGGTTTCTCATCCGGCTCAGGAATAAATGATGTAAAAGGCTAATGGTATCAAGGCAATCAGGGTCTGCGTGAGGAAACATCTATCCTTGACGACATGCCATTGTGCACAGTCGGACCTCGACAACTTGCAGTGAGGTAAAAACACCAGCCTTCGGGTACTTTCTGTGACCTTTACACAGGAAGTTGGGATTAAGGTAGATGGGGTGTGAAAAGGCATGCATTTTTATGAACGTGAACGTAGCCGGATGTGTCTGCCTGTGTGTGCGCGTGTGCGTGTGTATTTTCTAGTGCCTTCCCCAACCATGCTGAGCTCCCCCATGTTGGCTGCCAGAAGCGGCAGGTTCCATCTGCAGTGCGACGGAGTGGAGATGGCTGGCTGGGGGATCATTACAAGGGCCATAAAAGAGCGATTTACAGGACGGCCAGTGAGTGGAGTCAGCACGGTCCCCGACGAAAAGCCCAAAACGGAGAATCATATGCCAGCGGGGATCGTGATGACTTAAACATGAAGGTGAGGGACGTGGCAGCTTTAGTGGCATCTGCTTTATGGTCAGTGAATCAGAGGCCGAGGGGGGAAATAATGTGCCACTTGATTTTTGATGTTTGATTAGAGGGAAGTAAACTTCAAAAAGGTAAAACAGGACATGCCTTGGAGGTTGATAACTATTGCACCACCTAAGAACACACTGTGAAGTCAAATTTAGTTTCATGATACTTCACCACTGATAGATTTAAAAGAGTTTAGAATGAAATCTCTGTTCTGATTATAGCGCTGTATCACTGTACTAACTCACCTGAAAAAAGCATATCAGATGACCACACATGTACGCTGATCATGCATGTACCGGTGTAAACAGGAAGCAGATTGTCTACTCTGCAGCTGGTTGTTGAATGACTAAAAATGATATGAACAAAGACCAGTCGTGTCGTGAAAAGTAGGGATTTCTTAGCATGGACCGAAAAATTAAGTGGAACTGTTTCTGACAGCAGGGTTAGCAACGCTTACGGTAAGTAGAGAATCATTTCTAGCAGGACACTGGCTGACTGGTCTTTATGTCACTGTTGATCAACTATTAGCCCTTGCCCTAATGAGGAAAACATGCTTGGCTGTATTATATTATGGTAATTCAAGCAAAGTTAGGTTGTTTCCCATTTTTTCGTAATTATTATAAGGAAAAGAGCCGCAATGAGATCACTATATAGCTGCTTCTGTTACTATTGGTTTGGATATGAAAGTGAAACAGTCGTTGAGGAAGTCTGAACATCAACTGCTTTGGTTTGACTTGAATTATTAAAAGTTATTTATTAAGAATTACTTTTGCTACATTTAGTGGATATGGTGAACTTGTTAGCTTATTTACACACTCAGTAGTTACAGAGCAACATTGTTCTAGAATAATTGTTATGTCCAATTGTTAAATGCAAAGACTTAGCACTTTAATGCTCCACTATGTTCACTAGCTGCTGTGTCTGTCTGCAGTTGGCTGCTGAGCATTTAGTGTACTGTGGCTCTTTACAGCTATTTTGTTGAACAAAAAATCAGAGCTGGACAGATAAACAATAAACTAAATTCCATAAAGCAGCCAGGGAAACCTTTCACATTACACATGATAATAATAGCAAAAAAACATATCACATGGGCTACTCCATCTGCAGAGGAAGATTCATACAATTAAAATCTCATGAACAGCGA